>NW_024881283.1:6372480-7025605 GCF_018691265.1 Tyto alba | reverse complement strand
TCAGTAGCAGTTGACTGCTGCTAGAAATAAGGCTGATTCTTGCTTTTGCTACACTCCTGCTCCTGCTGAGGCACCTGAGCCCAGCTCTTCATTGCCCCCTGCAAACTGGATGTATCTGGAGCAGCTTTCCCACAAGCTGGATTTCACTGCTGGTGACGGATCCTTCTCTGACCTCCAGTCATGAACTGGGAATTCTTCATGCTCCTCCAGTGGGATGTAAGAGAGGAAGAAGGCTTTGTGCTGCTCCATCATTGTACACTGCGTTAGTGCTTGCTCATAGCTTTGCTTTCCAACAGAACATCTCTGTCCTGCACCCGGACTTTGTGCTGCGTGTCTTGCTGTAGGCTTTGCTGACTGGCAGAACATCCACTAACAGTTTTCCTGTCTTCTCTGGAGCAGCAGCACGAAGTGGATGGTCAGAGGGGAAACTTAAAGCACCTTTTCTTCACAGAGAGGGAGGAAATAAGTCATCAGAGGCCTGCTGGCCACCAAAGGAGAAGTCCTATGTGCCCACCTCGTGTCCAGGTGACGGAGGGCTCTCGCTGTGTAGGCTGCATGCTGCCAGCATTGCACGGGAGCTCCAGCTTCAGGCTGAGTGCAAGGCAGAAGACACGTCCCATGGTGTGATCCTCATCAGTCCTGGACACCACGCCAATCGTGGCCTCTTAATATGAAGGGTTTTAAAACAAACGAATGAAGCGCTCTGCTTTAAAACAGGCCCGGTGTGTTTGTACAGCTGCTGCTGTTTTCCCCAAGAACTGGAAAGCTATACAGGTACCTCAGCAAATCCCTTCTCTGCCCACTGCTCTTCTTCTGTTTCTTCCAGTCACTCGGCCAAGGTCACTCTGGCCAGTCCAGTGCCCCAGGGCTGCCCAGGACCTGGGATAACCTGATGGGAGCAAAACACCTCGAGCACGGCATGGTGCTGCCTGGAAATCTGCCTTCCCCTCTGCACCACGGGGACTGGGTTGCAGCTATCGCCTGTTAACGTTTGGCTTTTTCAGCCTGTCAGTGGTAAAGCTCTTAGTTTAAACTGGCTGCTCTGTCTTGTCAGTTGAAGTAATCAAGTGGGTTTGGTTTTAATGTAATGCCTGACAGCTGCCTGGTTTGTTCCTGCCAGAGCGTTTGCTCTTCGTCCTTGGCAAAGCTGGGCTATGGTTAACAGCAAGCTTCTGAGCTCTTAAAAAAAAAAAAAAAAAAGAAAAAAAAGAAAACACAAATAAATGCCTGCTTGAGGAGCAGAGTCTCTGATGAGCTGCAGACTCTAATGAATAATTGAAGAGGGGTCAGTTTACAGGACTTGCACACGAGGAATGCAGCAGAGTCTGCAGAGCGGGCGAGCAGCGCTCAAACAGCCCTCACGCATGGCGCACCGACCCTGCAAAACTGCTCCGGTTTCTTCTCTTCCATTTCCATCCCCCTCGAGGGTTAATAGAAACTGCCTCAAGCTCTGCCTCTAGAAAGCCTCTTTTATTGAAAAAAAAAAAAACAAAAAAAACAAAAAAACAAAAACCCAAACCCAAACCTACCCCTCTTTTACTGTGTGCTGTACCTGGAGGAAATCTGTGTCATCCCTCTCCCCATCAGAGTTAAAGGAGTTCTTGAGCCCACAGCAAAGCGAGGGATCCTCCTGGCAGCCCCTCTTCGGCCAGGCTTCTCCCCGCTGCCTGAGCTGGGGGGCAGAGGGCACGGGATTGCTGAGGTCAGGCTCTTTGTGGACCCAGGAGGAAGCGTGGGCAAGGCCAGAGCTCTGCCGGCGCTTCCTGGGAGGGATAGAGGAGCCAGGGGCTCCTCTGACGGAGGGAGCGGTAGAGATGGAGCCCAGCTGCAGGGTGGTGACGGAGGGCTGGCTCCGAAAAGGACCCCAAAGAGCTCAAACCAAAGAACTTCTTCACATTTGATTTCTGAAGGGGTCAGAGTGGGCTTGGCTCTCTGGAGCATGCCACCTCAGCAACTGGGAGCTTTGAGTCGCCTTGGCTGGGTTTGCTGGGAGGTCACTGGCTCCACGGCTGGCTCAGACGCCGATCCAGGATGCTCCCTGCACACGCAAGCAGTCTCTCCAAAGCTCCCGCAGCTTTACAAGTCTCAGCTTTATTTGGAGGCTGAAGCCTAGTTTCGACACGAGCAGTAAATTCCTTCCATAGCTCCAGGTGAAGCCGCAATAACTTTTTTTTCCCCCCAGGTTGCACCGTGCTGCCTGCCAGGGGCTGTTGTGGGGCTGGGGACCGTCCGGGGAGGATAGTTCCAGGTGTCCTCTGAGGACTCCTGCCTCGCCCAGAGCTCTGCTCCTTCGCCCTTAGGAAAAGCCACTCGCCCTGCGCCCGGGGCTGCCCCCGCAGCGAGGGAGGCAGGGGCATCGCCTCCCAGAAGCTCCAGCTGGCCGCATTGCAGCGATGCTCTGAGGCACAAAGCGTTGCCCAGCTGCAGCGTGGAACCCGGGTCCTTCCCTTGCCGGCCCTGGAGCGCGCAGCCGGGACATGTCACCCCTTCGGATACGGAAAATGAGGGCGCTCATCCCTCGTTTGTACTTGAAACCTTGATCTCGGCAGAGCTGCCGGCGTGGCGCTGGGAACGCTGAGCGGGCTGCGAACACGATCTTTTTGTGCTCCCGTCAGCACTATGGGATGTGGCGGTATTGATTTCCTCGCCATCAGAGAGGTGTATTTAACTGGACGGCTCGGGCTGGCCTGGTTGCAGGTCGGGAATACGCAGTGTCTGCTTACAGAGAGGGGGAGGCGATGGCTCTGCACCGTCATCGGGCCAGGCAGGGAGCACCGGGGCTGGGGGCAGCGGTGCTGGTCTTTGGGGGTCACTCCTGTGGTGCAGCAGCACTGGGACGGGGGCCCTGGGGTCTGTGCATGGACAGAGCCGGGAAAAAAGCTCTTTAAAACAGTGGGGTTTTATATTGTAGTGAAACAGGACAAAATATGTTATTCCCAGCATTCAGGGTGACTGTAATTCCTGTACTGTGACGTTTGGGAAGGGGATGGACAGTGATCTTCACGTTACGGTCCCGTCCCCCCCCACGCAGGGCAGGCGTGTGCCTGTGCCACAGCTGAGCCGCGGAGGGGGTGGCCGCTGGCTGCATCAGTATTTTTTACAAGCTTTAAATGAAAAAATTGCACTTTGCTATGGCAGGCGCTCATCCTGTACGCTCTCACTAGGGTGTTGGTAACACACAGCTCAGGATGTGTTTGGACATGTTGTGTTGTTGTTTTTTTTTTTTTTTAACACTGCAATAGTTCAGAGCCACCATGAAAATGTGAGGATGCCTTTTCTTGCAATATATCTCGCACGTTTGTCCTTCCCGGGGAGTGGGAGAGAGAGCTTGCGCTCCCAGCACATAACAAAACCTGCTAGGTACCAAGACAAGGCTTTACCAAGTCCTGAGACCACTTTTCATGTGTCTTACAAGAAAACTGCCAGCAGCATGTGTGCTGTGGGAGGAGTATGGAATTCCTGCATTCCTATGATAGAGAATAGTTTCCACATCCCACGATAACTCCAGGGGCAGCAAACAAGTCTCGGTTCTCGTTGTGAAACCAGCTTTATATTTTATAATTCAGTTAGAAAGAGTTCAATCTTCTGTACTTAAAGTAGAAAAACTGCATCATGCCTAGATGGAGGATAGTGCTTTAGTGCTGGTTCCTAAGAGTAATATGCTTCATTTAGAAAAGCCTGGGATGGGATCTCCTGGTTTTACCACCATGAAAGCATGAGTTGATCTGAACTTGCTGAGGACCTTTCCTCCTTGCTGGGAAATGTGTGTAGGGCTGCAGGAAGGGGAGGCAATATCCTTTGCACTTTCAAAACAGAGACTAATTTGTCTTGTTGAAGCTGCATAATTAAGTAGTTCCTTATTTCCTGGCAGTTAAAGGTGTTTTCCTTCTCCAGCATCTCATTTCAGTGGGTGCAAAGTCCTGCTGGCTGCGAGTGCTTCTCTCGCAGCTCGGTGGCAGGCTGCAGAGGCCAGCAGAAAGTCTCGGTGAGGTTTGGGAACATCTTTTGCCTGAAGTTGTATCTTTAGCCCAAACTGCTTATTGTCAGCTGATCCTGGCCAGCTGTGGCTTGTAGTGCCTGGAAAGGGTGGAGAGATTTTATTTATTTATTTATTTTTGAAAGAAACTTTCAGGATCTGGTGCCAAAATGCCCCTGGAGAGAGCCAGGAGCAGGGAGGAGACCAGGGAGTGCAAGGGGGATGCCTGTGCCTGAGCCTCTCTGCTCTATCCATACCAAAGGGAACCTGAGCCCTCTGGCAAAAAGCAGATATTTTGGAGCTCCCAGTCAAATGAGTCAGGTAACAACTGAGCAGATCAAAAAGGATGTTGTGAAGCAGAAGGGCTTGCCTTGCCATGGGAGCTGTGCTGCATGAGGCCACCTTCTGCCTTCTCCCTTCTTCAGCCTCGGGCTTTGTTTGAGAAAACGTGTCATCCCTTAATCAGTTCCTAGATCTCCCTTGTTTTAGGGGTGCTGAATCTTCCCACAGCGGTGTTTACCAAATGGGTGTTTATGAAATGGGTCCTTTTGGCTCTCACCCTCCTGTTTCAGGACAGAAACACATTTTGGACATTAAAGATGCTCCGAGTGCCACCTGCTGGAGTGTGCTCAAGGGGGAGCGGTGGCCGGGCAGCCAGCCTGGCAGGGTGCCTCGGGCTCCCAGCCCCTTTGGGGTGACACAGCCTGTCCCACGGCTGCAGACACCCGTACCTGTCACTCCCAGCCCCTTTGGGGTGACACAGCCTGCCCCACGGCTGCAGACACCCGTACCTGTCACCGCTGTCCCACCACGCTCTGCCGGGAGGTCCCGTGTTCGGTTTCTGCTCTTCTCCTCCTCGTTACCAGAGCGTGCTGGTGTCTGTTTGTGGCCCCCAGGATTTTGCAGTGTTTCCTCCCTGTGAGAGCTCCGTCCACCTCCGTGGAAGGTGATGTGGGTCATTTTCAGACATACAAGAGAAGTGAACTTGCTGGTGAGAGAAGGGGCCCATGAAAAGAAAAAAGGGTGGAACTGCTCCATCTAAACACCAAACAGGGTAAAACAGCGCTGTCTTGGACTGAGTTTTCCCTTTTTAGGGATTTGCCTGTAACCCCCATTGCGGGGAGCCAAGATCACTGCTTGGAGTGGCAGCAAAGTCCTTCCCAAGGGTCACCAAATTAATTTTGCCTCTCTGACTGGAGAATATTCACCCTGAGGAAGACTGCAGAGTGCTTCCAGGATGCTCGGAGTCTAAGGCTTTTGTTTTAAGACATGTGGGGGGAGATTCCTGGCATTATCCATGCCACGATGGAGTTGGTCATTCATTTCTCCCAGCCACCTTGGCCCTGTAAGAGTTCGTGCAAGCAGGTAGTGATGAACAGGATTTCTAAATGCCAGCATTACTGACTCCCTCGCTGTGCAAAGGTCTGTGTGACCTGGGTTTCCTCTCCCTCCCTCGTTTTTGGTTTATTTCGTTTTTCAGGGCAGCAGTAAGGCAGTCCCAGGAGATCATGTAGGGTGAAACGTGCCTCTCTCCTACTGCAGCACTGTTCCCTCTCAGTAATCCCTTCCTGCAAACCTCCTGCAGCAAAGCTCCTGCCAGGAATCCGCCCCCGTCCTTATCCACTTATCGGGAAGTTCCAGTTGCCGAAGTCTCTGGTGTTCCTTAACTGTGTTTGTAGAAGTGACTTTGTCCAAGACTTCCATCTTCAAAGCCACCCCGCGGTGGGCCCTTCCTCCCCAGGGCTCTGGCTGCCTCCCGAGGCTTTTGTCTGTCGAAACAGCAAATGCCCTCGTTCAGCGTGAGTTTAGTTTAAAGGACTAACGATGCTGTCTCTTTCCCTGCAGATCCTCTTGGATTGCTCTAAGAACCTCCCTCTTCTTTTAAGCTCTGTCTGTGACCCCAATCATTTATGCTGTCCCATTTCGCCCTCCTCCTGCAAAAGCTGTTGCTGATTCTCTGATGCCTCATAGGGGCATGAGCACATCTCTTCCCTCCATCTGCCACCTACTTTTATAAAACCCCCCTAGGACTGAATTCTTCTCCAGCTTTTCCTGCTCCAGGTGTGGTTGGAAGTGGCTGAGGAGCTCAAGTGAGAGGTCTCATGTCTTTTCTCCCCGACCTTTTGCAGATGGGAGCATGCACATATGAAGCAAAAGTAACCCTGCCTTCTAAAATGCAATAAAACAGTGGTCAGACCTTCACTTTGAGCAGGCAGCCCTGCAGCGATGCTGGATCCGTGATGTTTGGGGTGATGCTGGAGTGGGAAAACCAGAGCCCACAAGGTTTCAGTACCTGGAAGGGAGGGCAGCAGTGGGGCCGCGGGAGCTGTATGGCCCAGGGAGCGTGGGCTGGGATTTAACCCGTTGGAGCACGTGCGGGAGAACAGGAGATTCTCCTCTTGGGCAGAGAGGTTTTTTAATCTGCTTGAGCTTTCAAATTATTATTTTTTTTCTTTAATTGCGTGCGTGGTATGTGTAAGCACGAGAGCGATGGCTTTGGTGTTTGAACTCTGAATACAACCTTGACGTTGTAATGCCAGCTGAATTAGATAAAATGAAACTCTTGAATTCTCCTAGGTGTGGTTTGTTGTTTTTTTTTTTTTTTTTTAACTTCAGCAATTGAATGAAATTGGTACCACCTCACAGAATGTTCTGCTTGGCTGGACTTCTGTTTTCAACTTCTTTTCTAAGCTGTGGTGAGTGGCAGGCCAGGAAACAACTGCTTTCCTGAATAAACATGGAGTAGCAGCACCTGCTTACTCCAACCTGGCTCTTGCTCTCCCCCCCCTGCAAAGCCCCGGGGGTGACGGGGGGCTGACGCGGTGACCGTGCCACGTGCAGGATGCTTACATAGCACAGGTACGTGGTGACATTTCTCAGCTCCTGGAGGTCTCTGAGCAGTGGCAGACTTCTCGAGAGGCGTCGTGCCGAGGGCAGGTTTCCTGTGGGGGTAGTTAGCATCGTCTGTCTTGCTTTCCTGGAAGTCGGTGGATGGCAACAAAGCGAGTTAAAATCTGTAGCTGCTGATACGACCATGTCGTGGCTGTGGGCAGCGCTTCCTCTCGTGTCAAAATGGCTCTGCCTCGAGGCACAGCTCCCTTCTCCCCATCCCGTCTCTCTGAACAGGCCCAGCCCATCCTCTGTGCTGGCTGGCGGGTCCGTGCGGACGCGGGTACCGCAGGCTGAAGCCCTTCGCTTTGCAACCTGTGCGGTGTCTCTGCTCAGGGAAGAACAGTGCTGCTCAGGGACAAGTGTCCCACAGGATTTCTCAGATTGGGGCCAAGTCTGGGGGGCCCCAGGAGCACTGAGGCTGATCCACCAAAGAAACGTAGGCAAAAGTACGCGGTTCTGGCCAATTCTTTGGTTGCAAATGAGACCAACCGTCAGCCTTGCCCAAATAAGGCCTTTGCAGGAGGGCAGGCAGTGGCTGGGGAGGTTTCTGCTTTGTTCCCCTTTTTGAGAACCACCACTTTTAAAAAAAGTTCCAGACAAAGCAGCCTTTGCCTCTCTGCTCTTTACAACAGCAAAAAGCAGACTCGCTTCCTCTGCAAAGCAGCAACATCTCTTGCTTCCCATTTATTTCAAACTCCCTCCAGGGCAGGAGTTGCTGCTCTGCAGGGAGGTTATCGCTCTGCAGTAGGTTGCATAAAATATCTTCATGCAAAAGTTCAGGAGCGTGAAGCTCCCAGGCTCCTGAGGCTGGCACCAGGAGCAGTGTGTGCTGGAGGGGAATTGCACGTGGTCGGAGGCCTCCTTGATCCAGCGCTTCCTGGCCAGCAGCTGAAACCTCTGCTGAGACATCCCTTTGGTCTGGCGCAGGGGCACCAGCCCCACTTCTGAAGCACGCTGGCGTGACAGCAGCTGTCTCTCCTCAGGCAGCAGTTCTTCACACCATCGCCTTCCTGTTTATGAAACCCTGATCCTTCCCTCCCCGACACTGTTCCCAGTGCTCGGTGGGATGTAACTGGATCCTGGCAGAAGGCAAAGGCAGTCCCTGGTTGTTCTGATTTAAATCTATAGGGCTAGCAAGTGTCCTGTTTTATGGAGCTGATGTTGGGACTTGCTGGAGCTTAGTCCTGCAGTCTTGTCTGCTGACACAGAATTGGATTACAGCATCTTTAAACCGTGCACTGGGAACCATTTCTGTCTGGCCCCACTGGATTTGGGGATCGTCTTTCCTAGGTCTGATGTGCCAATGACTGCAGGTTCACGCAGAGTTTACGGCCAGGTCTTGGCACTGCAGTGCCAGCGTCTGGCCCACCGCCGCTCAGACAGCATCCTCTCCCTCCTCCCGGAACCCACGGGTACAGGAACAGAAAGAGCAGAATTGGCAAACCCACTTCTGTCACCAACTTTTTGCTGTTCAAAAATACAGACTAAGGCCTGGAGGCGACTTAATTCTGCCCTAGGAGTGTCAAACTCACCCGGGATACGTGAGGTCATTTGGAAGTGTGATGGAGGAGGGCTCTTGCCTTGGCTCAGCCTGTGTGTCTCTTGCCCTTAGACTCACAGCCTGCCTGTTGGCATGCAGCTGCCTGCACCGCAGTTTCCTTTGGTTTATGCTTCTTGCTTCAGATCTGCCACCTTATGTTGGGATTGCTACCTCTTTGTTTGGCGCTGGTCCCTTCTCTTGGGAGCAGAGCCAGCAAAGCAATGGAGGTTTGCACTCTTGCAGCAGCCTTTCTCTCCATGGCTGTTAACTGCATCCAAAGCAAAGAGCTGATGGCTTCTGCTCCTGACCAAGACCCGTTTATGGTCTCTAGATTTAGCAGAGGGGCTTCAGGATGGGCTTCTTCCTTACAAAGAGCCTCAGGAATTCAAAGTGCTGTTTCTAGGGGGGAAAAGGAGTGGGTAGGCTGAGCCAGGCCCCTGTCAAGGCAGAACAGGGTGAGGATGCAATTTTTTGTGTCTGTGTCAACACACGGGTCAGAAAACTGATCAGAAGAGAGGCCAGACCACGAACCAGGGTACTGCATCACACTGAAGCATGCCTGCCTTCTGCAGCTGCTTTAATTCCTTGCATGAGCTGTAGCTGCCCAAATGTAAGC
Organism: Tyto alba; assembly: GCF_018691265.1. Lineage (NCBI taxonomy): Eukaryota > Metazoa > Chordata > Aves > Strigiformes > Tytonidae > Tyto > Tyto alba. The sequence continues at coordinate 7,016,581 of NW_024881283.1, read as the reverse complement.
TCCAGCTTCTGTGTTTCTCTGCTCCAGAATTGTTTGGAGATCCCTTGTGCCTGCTGCCACCGAGGAGGGAGCGATCCCCCCTGGGAAACAGGCTGTGGGAGTGGGAAGGAGCTATTGGGATGCTCCGTGTAGACCCAGTTGGAATGCTGAAGCCCAGGGCAGCACGAAGTAACTTAACAGCTGCAAAAGTTGCATGGATCTGGAAAGAAGTTTGGCAGGAACTGTGACTTTTTTAAGCTACAGAGTGGCGACAGCTAAAGGGATGCTGTAAAACAGCAAAGGACCTTGCAGTGATACTGGTGAAACAACTGGGTAACTTGTGAAGCCATCTAGGGTGTTTGTTTTGCATAGATGAAATGCAGGTGGTCTCTTGACGGGAACTGGGAGTAAGCAGAAGTGGCTCACTCTTTTCCTTGAAAACATAGAAACTGGGAGAGAACTGGTTCAGAGCCGTAGGGCTGAAGCCCTTCTTCCCTCTCCGCTCTGCTCCCGTGCCTGCACTGCCTGACTTGGCCAGTGCCCATCTCCTTCCCGCTGCAGCCCTATGAAGGCATCCCTGGATGCCTAAGAGCAGGGTGCAGAGCAGCGTCACGGTGCAGGAGCTGACCCCCGAGCAAGTGGGCAGGACTGTGCAGCCCCCCCGTAAGATGTCAGCGCGCAAACCTCACGCGGGGCCTCGCAGCAGCGTCCCAAAGACCCGACACAGCCGATGGCCAGGCAGCGACTCCGACACGGGGCAGGGACAAACCAGGGCAGGGTGCTGAAGCTGCCTCCCCAGAGACCCGCAATTCGGCTGATCCCACAGGGATCCCGTTTGTGCTGGACTCAGCATTTGTGCTGCTCAGAGCAGGGGCAGCGTAACTTTGGGGAAGAAAGCTACACAGACTCTCAGTCGCTTGTTGCTGCCTCGGGTAGTGACTGAAATTCCTCTTTCTATGCCTGTTCTCCTGCCTGTGACATGGGGGACTATACTGATCCTCTTGAAAAGCCTGCTGAGATTTGCTGATGGAAAGAGCCATGCCTAAGCACCCGTAAAGCTGTCCACTGTTTTCATTTGGCTGCTGGTATTGTGCAGCCATCGCCGCACAATGCAATTTCCCCATACGAAACCACAGTTTCCTTTCAGCGAAAACTCCCAAAATACATCCCAGTGACGTAACTACTACACTCGGGGTTCTCGTGCTGGTCTGGGTGCTGCAGAGTGCTCTAAGTTCAGAAGCCAGCTTGCAAAGTATGGGAGAATAGCAGCCTAAAGCTTTGGAGATGCTGAGGCTCCTCTTTCGCAGCAAGCCAAGGATCCAGGAGGCAAGTGTCTAGCTGATAAAATATCTGCTCTGCATACAGTACTGTTCTGTCTCTTCTGCAGGATGCAAGAAGTTGGTGAACGGCCTGACCTTAGAAAGCCAGACCTTATCCAGTTTTAATTAATGACTTATCTTTTGGAAAAGGCATTTCTGATGGTAAAACTGCTTTCTAAGAAGAGTCTTTCCTAGGTGCTGCCAGAATTTGGGAGTGTTTGGGGACCGGAGCATGTGTTGAAGCAACAGAAATTAAAACAGCTTCTGGTTAGTTGTTGATGAATAGGAAGCGAAATGCCAAAAATGTAATCTGTTTCTAGCTCTTGCAGGTTTTTTTTTTTCCCCTTGCATTTAGATGTGACTGTCTCAACCAGCAAAGTGACAAAATGCGAGCAAAAACAAACCTGTCTCTTGGCTTCTGGCTTGTAAAATCCTTCCTCAAAAACGGGGAAAGTGGGAAAGAGGACTTATATTTTGAACTTGGTGCTGTAAAAAAAAACCCCGTATGTATGTCCCCAGCCCCTGATCTAGGATGACTAAGCCATCTGTGCAGTCTGAAGGCAGCATTGGGAAGTTCAGAAGAAGTTGTCTCCTCCTCTGACTTGAGCAGCCTCCCAGGCTCAGACCTGGCTGCTGGCTGGGGGTGTCCTTTTATTTTCCAGAAGCAGCAAATCTCATTTCCCAGCGCTGCAGGAACCTGTGTAAAATGGCCTCCCCCGAGGCTGTGGGTGTCAGAAGATGGCTGGTAGCTCACAGCAGCCGTGTCTAGTGCTGGTGGGGTGGACCTGCAGAGAGAAATCCGTCCAGCCCCATCCGAGGCAGGGTTGGTGCCGGCTCACTGGTCGGAGCAGTGAAGGAGCCACGAAGGAGCTGGTCTCCCTTGGAGGGGGGGGTGGGTGTGATCCCCAGGGGGGCACCGCTGAGGTTTCGGTGATCGCTTGTGGGTGCTCGGGAAGGGGTTTAGGTGTGTGGCTTTGGTAGATGTGTCAGCCGGCTGCCCTGGACATCCACTCACCACGGGGACAGCGGGACAGCCACCTCCTTTCTCCCAGACCCGGAGAGATCTTGGTGGCTCCCGCAGCACGGGCAGAGCGATGGAGGGGAGGAAGGGGAAGAGCTGGCTGCGAGGGCCCCCTCCGATCTGATTCAGTCTTTCCGGAGCTGAAAATCAGTTAATTATTAACTCCAATCTCGCTGTTTTCATGCAGCTCCTCCCTTCCCTCAAGGCTTGCTGTTTTCTTCTCTTGCCTCTCCGTAGCTCCTGTCCCAGTTTCAGGTCGCTGCGCCCACCCCATCGACGGTGCTGGCGCCGAAGAGCCCTGTCAGCACCGTGGGCTCTGTCGTGCTGACAAATCGCTTGGAAAGACACAAGAGAAGTCACAGCTCGAGTCTCTCTTAGATCCCTTCTGTCTGCAGCCACATGAGTTTTATCTCATCCCCAGCCAAAGGCTTGAACCTCTCGAAGGAAATGTTTAAAATCTGATTTGATTTTTTTGGGGGGGTGATTTTTCTATTCAGACATATCTTGTTATCTAAAAAACAGGTGAAAGAGTACCTTGATGTGGTAGAAAATTTATGAATGTTCATTAAAATACAGCAGGCTCGGCGACTGACCTTGCAAAAACTTACTTCTTCCATTAACTCTGAGTTTTTGGCTGAGAAGAAGCCATATCCTAGCTGAGAAGCAGTTCTTTTCTGAGCTCCCTTTAAATGCTTCTGCACCTCTCCCTATAAGGGTTCAGAGAATTGCATCTGGCCCCAGAGGCAGCATAAACTGACATTTCTAATGCTGCTCAGGGACCTGCAGAGCAGCTAGGCTGGCCCTGCCCTGCCCTCGAGGGATGTGGTGAGTTTTGGTATTTGAGTAAGTTCCTCCTGGTTGCTTTAGAGACGCTGAGTGTGCCCCTGGAGAGAAGCCCTCTCCTTGCCACGGGTGTGCCAAACTCCCCTGCAGACCCAGGACACCACTACCAGAAGAAATGCTTTTGGAGTTTGTCCAGGTGTAGCTGAGAGTAAAATCTGATCTAGACATTAATCAACCTGCCAGAAATTAATTCTCGCTCCTTGGCGGTGGCGCTCTGATTCTTGGGGAACACGTGTAACCCAGTGCCAGCACCGTGTCCTTCTCCACCACCCGCCCGAGTCTATCAAAGCCTTTAACAGCAGCCGGCTCCAACTGCTCTCCCGGAGCCACCAACGCAGCTCAGAATCACATCCCGAGGAGCGATGTCTGGTGGGATGCTACCAGTGCCTAAACAGCTCACCTGGTCTTGCTAAACAAGTTGGTTGGGAAAACTTTAGGGGAGTATCACAGCCCCTCTGTGCTGACCCTCATTTATTCTCCTGCAGGCAAAATCAGATATCACCTGGATAGAGAAAGACCTTGTGGACTCGGCAGACAAGGTAAGAGCCTGCTGCAGACGTGCACCTCCAGGAGACTCATGCATTTCATTTGCACTTTGTCCCATGACGAGTCGTCCCACGTATGCGAGGGCGTAAGCAGAGCTCGCCAGAACCTCTCTGAAAACCAAACCCTCTCTTGCAGCACGGCCCTACCAGCCCGTCTCAGCTAGGTGGGACTGCTAATACAGAAAACAGCTATTACTCACTTGCTCACATGACATCCTGGACTTTGACTTTATCCTCCTCCTCCTTCCTCCCCACACCAAACTCCCCTCCGCGCTGTCATTTATGTCTCCTGTGGCTTTCTGATCTTGTCAGCTTGCTGGGGCGGGCGCTCCAGTGTTGTAGTTGCACGGTTGTACAGTGGGGTTTTTTGATTGCTTTTCGGAGGCTCCTCTCCCCGCCCCGAGTGCCTGATAACCCAACGTGCAAAATTGTCTTGGTCGGGACAAGATTTAGCAGATCTTGCTGGGCCCACACGGAGGGAGCTGGTGGGCTGCACCTCCTGCACGGCTTCACTGAGCAACGTAAAGCTTCCTTGGAGGAGGTGATGCTCATCTTGGGACAGCACATTGCAGACAGGGTTTCTGCTTCCCTGGGACTGTGGCAGCATGAAGGAGGTGGCACTGTGGACAGAGTCTCCTGCAGACTCATGCTCAGCAGCTGCCCGGTGCTGCTTCACACTGCTCTCTGGCACCTACGCCCAGCTCCCTTGCTTTGGACCTCATCAGCTATTGAGGTTCCCTTTCTGGAGCTGGGACCAGCTGCCTTGCTGGTATTAAGTCATTTGTTTCTTTCATTATTGGTTCTCAAAGAGCACGTTATGGGGGCGGAGGAGGCAAGACAGTAATAAATAGTCTGTCTTGGTCTAAACCGAGATCCTCTTTTCATACTCTGCACTCTCTGGAGAAATTCAGAAATCAACACTGACACAGGGTTATTTCTAATTGCAAAGGTGTGTGGGTGTCTTTTTACTCATTTCAAGGGGTTTCTGTCTTACCTGCATTCTCTGGGGTCTGGCTGCAGAAGACATCTGTCTGTTCTGACCCAGTGGAAAGGTCAAAGGGAAACAGGCTTGGAGGGGGAAGGAGGCAAAACAAGCGATCTAAAAACCTCTCCTCTGCCTTGCCAATAAATCCGAGCAGCAGTGGGTTCAGAAGCTGTCTGCATCAGAAATGCCCTTAAAAATACCTCGCGTGGAACTTCCCAGGGTGGCTCTTAGATAACTCCAGCATCCACAGCAAGGACTCTTGTGCAGCATAAAGCAAACGAAGGACCAGATGCAAACCCTAGTGATGCCAGAGGGTTTGCCCATGGGATCCATGCACCCTGAATCCCATCATGGGTGTCCCATCATCAAAGAGCAAAGAGATGTGCGGCTTTCCAAGGTGCTGTCAGACGTCTGTGTGAGGTTTCATGAGTTTTTCCTCTTCCTTTTTAAAGAGTAAGTGGCTTCTCAGAATATTCCCCCTTTGTGGAAATACCCCCAAAGCTCACAGCCTGACATGAGATTCATGCAGCACTAAATGGAAGTAATTTTCACTGGACCTTGTATGTTTTCTCTCAGTGTCTTGTCTGAACCAGGAAACCCAAATGTGAACAAGGAGCTGTGAGATTTTTTTTTTTTTAAAAACACGAAACCAAAAAAAAAAAAAAAAAAAAAAAAAAGCGCCCCAACCACAAACGCTGTTGCTGGGGAGCGGGAGCGTGAACCTGCCTCTGTGTGACCGAGTCACTCATCTCCACTGCGCATCTGCCAGCTGGGCTTTAACCACCTGCATCTCCTCCATCCGGCAACCTCAAGCGTGGGGCGCCCGTGCAGCGCGGCGGGAGCCCCCTGGTCCCCCCCGAGCTGGCCATGCTTCCCGGGGAGCTCGCGGGGGTGGCGGTTACGGGGGCTGTGCGATGTTGATCGGGATGGGAGAATGGAGAGGGACCCTAAACTTCCTCGCATCTGCGCGTTCCTCACGCTCTGGCTGCAGAGGAAACATCGAGCCAAGCCCTGCAGCCTGCAGCTCCCGGCCCCCAGCCAGCTCTCCAGCCCGGTCAGTACTGCCGCGAGCTCGCTTTGCTTCTCTTGGTGCCGCTGGTTGCTCACCCGGGCGGGCTGATGCTTCACATAGATGGTCGAAACAGTTTGGTTTGCTTTTCTTTTTCTGCCTCCTGGGATAGTTTGTTTAACGGTGCCGTTGGAAGAAACGTCTCTCGGTGCAAGCAAAGCCTGTTAGCGGCGCGGCTCGGTGGCAACGCAGGTGATTTTGTGCTGGAGATGTGTTCTGGTGCGTCGCTGTAGGAGCTGGTCTCCAGGGTCCCAGCTGTTGAATTGCAAATTACTGGAGGAGTCCATGGGAGGAAGCCTCCCTTGTGCCAGCAAGGTGCCAAATGGCACCTCAGAGCTTTTCTCAGAAAGCTATCAGCAGTGTCTCACTGATGCCACTTTTGGTCTCGTTGGTATGTGTGTGTTTGCTGATGCGGTCTGGCTGGCAAGCTGTGCAGGCAAATCTCTGCCTTCCTTAGGCTACAGCTTGGGCACCCAAAGCCCCTTGCCGTTCAAAACGCTGGGTCTTGCTGTTGGCCAAGGGGAAGAATTCCCACCGCTGTGAAAATACGTGGCTCCACAGCTCCTGAAGAGCTGTGGTAGGAGGATGGGTCCAGATGCCTTGGAGGTGGATCCAAGAATTCATTTTAAACGTTCCTCTCTGCATAGGTGTGTGATGCCACAGGGTGAAACACCCATGGTGGCACCAGTGCTGATGCTTCACAGACCTGGTTTCTCTCTAGTGTCTTCAGGAAGATGGGGGTGAGGGAAAGAGCCTACAACTTGCACTCATCCCATCCCTGGGTCTCTCCCTGCTGTGGGGTCACTCCCTGGAGAGCTGAACAATGTGGAAGGACGAGCAGGAGGGGACCTCTTGGCTGACTCCCGCTCCGGCTCTTGGCTAGGAGTGGGAGGCTGTTCCTAACCCACGGCTGTCTGCCATGGGCTAAGCCTCCAAACAAAATCAGAAGTGTAAGGTGGCTGAGTTAAGCTGGGAGATGATATGGAACATGAAAGCTTGTTGTTACAGGGATTGTAGGCTCTTTCTTGTCTGTGATCACCGAGCCCAGCAAGTGGCAGGATAACATGGGGGTGGCTCCTGTCCCCCTGCTCTCTCCCCGGTCTCGGGCTGTATGTGCTGCACCGCTGAGAGCATGGACTTCTCTGCTAGGTCTTAGTGTCTGAATAATGCAGGATCTAGAGAGAGTAAAGCTACCAACATGGAAGCAAAGCCACTTCCTAATCTAGAGAAAAGCCGAGCGTGAGAGCGGGAAGGGAAGGGTGCAGGTAGGCAACCACATCCGCGGGTGCTTGGCAAGGCCACCCTCCCCGAGAAGGTGCTGGGAGGGTGGGGAGTGGGCTGGGGTGCAGAGGAGAGGCAGAGCCTGAAACTTGGTTCCTGTTGTTTTTAAAAGCTGCTTTGATTGGGTGGGTTCCAGCCCAAGTATCTGAATAGTTTTAGAAAACAACGTGTAACTTTTTTTTCCCCCAATGTTGTAAGGGGCAAAAACTAGTAGTTGCAGCTTTCTGGCAGCTCTGACGGCTGCATCTGCCCTAGGGTCAGTGAGCAACCGAGTTTAATGCCCTTTGGAACATAATTGCTGGCCTTCAGGTCCAAATAGCAACCAGACCACGTCTAACACTGGATAACGTGGGCCTGAAGTGCTAAGAAGCCTGGACTTGCCCTTACAGGGCGTACAGCTACAAGGGATTTCTGGTCTGAGTAAGATTCATGTCTGTAGAGTGGGAAGTTGAGTCCAGCCCGTGCTGTGGACCCTCCCCATGGTGGTTTGGGAGAGGGGCTGCAACAGGGCAAGCTCAGAGGAAACTGAAGTACAAATATACTGGCTAGGTATGATCAAGAGAAGTAGAGGGAAAGGCACAGCTGGAAGACAAGTAGTACAAAAAGTCTCTTTATATTTGGGATGCAAATAGAAAACAGCTCAAGGTGTTTCTGTTGAGCTGAAGTCTGGGCTTCATGCACCAGAAGTATGGACAAGGTTTGCTGGGGAAAGGAGATGTTTCAGCATCACCTCAGGGTCTGAGGCTGTTTTTGTGTGCTGGCCTGGCTTCCTTGGTAGTTTATTCTAGATACTGCTGATTAAATCTCTTTTTCTTCTTTATTTTTTTTTAAATAAAAGAATGTGTTTTAAACAAAACATGTGCCAGAGACCTTGGCTTCCCCTCAATCTTCTTGAAGGCTTGAGTCTGTTAAAGCATCATCTGTATGTGCTGAAGATGCACTAAGACTTATGTTGCAGAGTTGCTCAGATTGCTGAGCAGATGGGCTCCAACATGTCTGATTTTTGCCAGCCCTGGCCGTGTTTTGACAACAGTGCCGTATTTTTGTGTTGTGGGATTTTTAGTGGCATAAACACTCCTGTTTTTGCTACCACTGCCTTAAAAAGGAAGGTGCTTTTCAAGCACTCTTCTGAAATGCAGTTCAAAGAAATGCAGCCCCTGTGGTGTGAGAAGTGGAGCGTTTGGGGAGAGCGCAGGATATTTAACAAGGCCGCCTGGTGCAAGCCTACTGATGACTTATTTATTCGAGATGTTGAAGCCAGGAGATACCTGTGACAAGCACCAACTTTTCTGGTTCTCTCAGGTGTGGTTCCTGTGAGTCTGTAACTACAATCCTTGTTCCTTAATCCGATAAGGCTTCCTTTCCCTTGTTCAGGAGTACATTCCCTGTCAACCGTGTCCCTTCTTTTCCAGGGCGAAGGTGTTGTGAAAGAAATCAACATCACGCACCATGTGAAGGAAGGCTCTGAGAAAGCTGATCCTTCCCAGTTTGAGCTCCTGAAGGTGCTGGGACAGGGCTCTTTTGGCAAGGTGAGCTCACTGCTTCCTATGTGTCATGCCAGATCAATTATTTTGATGACAAAAGGGACTGTCCACAACAAAACCACTTTCTTGATTCCCACCAAATCATGAGAGTCTGACTGGTGAGCCCACTTAACAAATGGTTGGTTCTAACCTGGAAGGCAACTGTAGTGATGCCTCCTCATAAGGGCCAGCCTCTGTGTCCAAAGCTCCCCTGTAAATCTTTCTTCAGATGATCAGGAGGAAAGCTGTAGTATCCTGCTCGTGAATGCAGGTGCCACACAGGGCAGAAGGACCTCCTGCAGCTCTCTAGCTGGCTGCCAAGCCATCAGCTCAACTGAGGACTTGGAGGACTCAGGCATGTTCCTCTCTTCTCAGAAATGATGCCATGTGCCCGGGACTGGTTTGGCCCCTGTTTACGGTCCAGTTTCCCTTCTGCGAAGGGGGAAGGAAGTAGCCTGTAACTCTTATCTATTTCAATGTGCAAATAATCCAGGTCTCTTACAGACCATCTGCTCACACATTAAATCAACTTGATGTCAGTCAGTTACCAGCGCTAACAGTGGGGGCTTGTACAGGACTGCATGCTGTCGCCTGGGCAAAGGCAGCAGTGGCTTATGCAAAGGAAAGGTGGTGTCTTTTTGAAGCTGCCTAAAACCAGGTAGAATGGGACATCAGGGAAGGGAAGAGGGTAAAAATCCAAAGAGGATGCAGGACCTGAATAATGAGGAGCTGATCTGGCTGTCAAACCAGCAAGTCACCAGGAGGCTTCGTGGTACACTGAAGCATCGGTGGTTCAAATCGAAGCTCCCAGGCATCAGCCACAGCCCCACGGGAACTGCAGGAGGGAGCAAGAGTTGTGGAAGAGAGGGGGAAACTGCAGCATAAAAGCACAGGTGCTGTAATGGCTGGAGATAGGGGGTGAGCAGAGTCTACACACAGCACTTCTCTGAAATCCTCATGGGGTTTCACGTGGAGAACTTGAGGTACATCTTACCAGCCCTGTGGCCAGCTGCTTCTTAAGGTCACTGTGAGATCTGCCACGCTGGGAGGCATCCAGCTCCTGCTGCTAATGTTCAGTGCTTGGCAAATGTGGTGTTCTTCTGCTGCAGGTTTTCTTGGTGAGAAAAATAACACCACCAGACAGCAACCACCTCTATGCCATGAAAGTACTCAAGAAGGCGACACTGAAAGGTAGGGGACTCTTGCTGCGGTGCTCTTATCCTCCATGTCTTAAAGAGCACTGGGGAGATGTCACAGCAGCCAGTGCTGGCCCCAGAGTGACCTGGGTGAAAGAGAAGTATCTTTATCTCAGCCAAACAGCCTCCTTTCTCCTCCATCTACGAAATACCCTTGTTGCAGTGATGGAGGTGGGAAAAGACCTGGCTCAAGCTGCCTGGTACTAAAGGGTTTAAGGCTGGGGACAAGGCTGACACTGGGGTACTATGCACCTTTTTCTGTGTCTGAGCTGTTCCTCTCTCTTCCCGCAGTGCGTGATCGAGTAAGGACAAAGATAGAAAGGGACATCCTGGCTGATGTAAACCATCCCTTTGTGGTGAAACTCCACTACGGTGAGTGTGGAGCTAGTTGGGACGCTGGGAGAGGGGCTGCAGGCTTGAACAGGCACTGACTGCTTTTAAGCACAAGAAAGAAAGATGCTACTACAGGCACGCCTGCCATGAGCAGGTAGATGAGCATGAGGCATCCAGCAACAGGCGGCTTGGAGGGTGCTGACAGACTCTCGTGGTCCCTAACAGGCTTCTGGAGATACCTGAAGTGGAGAGGAGGTCTGGATCAGTCTGTATCCCTCAGTGGCTGCGCTGCTCTGGAGCTTTCACAGTCCCCTTATCACAGATCCTTCCCTGGAGAGGTCTTTGGACCCATGGGAGAGGAGGTTTAAACAACAAATTCTTGGGATTGAAACGTTAAATCAGGAGAAATTGAGAAAGCAGGGTTAAATAGTCAAGGCAGAGTTTGGCAGGATTAGTGCTCTGACTCCGAGGAAGGTGAGGACAGCTTCTTTCCCTGTGAAGTGACCAGTGCCCCTCTCAGGAAAACAGCCCTGTCAGTAGGGCATCACTGGCTGAAAGGGAACCGGCCCCCCATAAAATGAGGATTTTCTGCAGTGCCAGAATGCTGCTGGTGAGCTCCCATTTCAACATCATGGACAGGCTATCTCATTTACCCCAAATAATTAGCCCTACCTGTGTTTAACCTAGTAACCATGCAGAGCCTCTGCACAACTGAAGCCGCTGGGATTTAAGTGATTAATGTAACACCATGGAGCCTTCCCTCAGCAGAGGGGTCTGATTCCTGCTCCGGCTTGTGTTTCAGCATTCCAGACAGAGGGGAAGCTGTATCTGATCTTGGATTTCCTCAGAGGAGGTGACCTTTTCACTCGGCTTTCCAAAGAGGTGGGTACTCTCTGGCATCTTGGTGGGTTGCCGAGGCTCTCGGTTCATCTGTGCTTAATTGCCTGGAGAAGCAATCGAGTCTTGCAAAGCCTTTGAGAGGGGTGGAAACAACCTCCAGGCTGCTGCTAGCCCAGAGCTGGCAACGGGAGAGGATGTCTCGGGAACCTGACGGAAAAGCACCGGCAGCAGGTCTCACCTCTGCAGCACCTTCTGCTGAGCATCACGTTAAGAGCAAAACCAGGCGAGAACCGTGTTCTGCTGCCGTGTTGGCTGGTTGTGTCGCCTCGCTGGGATGGGGTGAGGGCAGGGAATGGGAGGAGGGGTAACGAGAAGTTGTGCCAGGTGAAGACAACTGGGAACAAAACCTAGTTAATGTCAACGAAGAGTTTTTTTAAAAACCTGTCTGCTGCTTAGCAACCTGGTTTGCTTTTTTGGTGTTGCTGCTTAATTGATACTTTAGGATGGCGGGCAAAGCCTGGGAAACTTAGGCATGAAAGGGTAGGAGAGAACGACATGGATGTGGAAGGTCTTGCATGGGTGCAGCGGAGGCGGTCCCGCTACAGCGCTGTAACCCCAGCGCCTTTCCCGCTTCCTCTCCCTCCCTGCAGGTCATGTTCACCGAGGAGGACGTGAAGTTCTACCTAGCAGAGCTGGCCCTGGGGCTCGACCATCTGCACAGCCTGGGAATCATATACAGGGATCTCAAACCAGAGAAGTACGTGCGGCAGAGCCAAGGCCGGGAAACCGAGTCCTTCCGTTCAGCCCCGAGTCGGCAAACGGCGCGGCCGCCTCCCGCAAAGGCGAAGCTGAATGATGCCCCGAGGCCAGCCAGATGGAAGGCGGCAGTGCCAGCCGACAAGGCTCCTGCTCCTCAGATCAGCAGTTACGGCCAGGAGCGCAGTGGAGGCAGCACGTGCGCACCACATGTCTGAGCAGTAATCCTTGGCAGTCTCCGGGCTCCAGCTTTAAGCGATTGGGAGCCTTCGGAGGGAAAAGGCGCCGGGGCCGGGGCTCTGCAGAGAGGCATACCGGCTGCCTGGTGGGGTTATTCTTACCTGGAGTATGTGGGGGATCAAAGGTGGTGTGACCTGTGCGGGTCATTCGTTCAGTGTGAAGTTGAGGGCGTAGAGAGGAGGGAGCTGCTCTTTGTCCCACTCGTGTCTTGGCGATGGAGGTTAAAGCACTGGGGGAAGGGACAGATAACTTTCTCTGGATTCTGGGAGCATCTCAGACCAGCCTCTGCTGTGCGTGCTTGTTCTCCCCAGCCCTTATTGCAGACAGTAACAACTTGGGTTTTTTTCATTCATGCTGTAGCATCCTCTTGGATGAAGAAGGGCACATCAAACTCACAGGTAAGGGACTCCACAAGAGCCTTGTGCTCCAGCAAGGTTGGTTCTTGAAATACGGAGCTTCTCTCAGGCCTCTCTGTTCTGTGTGATTGCTCAGAGCACTTGGGTGCATGCTGACAGTTTTTCTCTTATGTAGATTTTGGCTTGAGTAAGGAAGCTATAGACCACGAGAAGAAAGCCTATTCCTTCTGTGGGACAGTGGAATACATGGCACCAGAAGTTGTGAATCGCCAGGGCCACTCCCACAGTGCTGACTGGTGGTCGTACGGGGTGTTAATGGTATGTACCCGGGTAGTGTGGTTGGGGACCTGGCTCAGCAGCAGCTCTGAAATGCTCTTACCCAGTTCTGCACGTCCAGCAGATGTGCTGGCCTGGGGACGTTCCCCAGGCTCCCCGAAAGGGGCTCTGTAACAGGCTGTCCGGCCAGGAGCGCGTGTTTCTCGGGGGAGGCAGAGCTCCTGAGGCCGCTGTCGCGGTGTGCAGCGTGGGGTGCGCAGCGTGGGGTGCGTGGGGGTGTCGGTGTCGGCCCCAGCGCTGGGCTGTCGGTGTCTGCGCAGATCTGGTGCCACCGTCTGGCGGTTGCTGAATCCGAGGGCTCCGGCTGAATCCGCTGGCTTGAACGCGTTCCCGCTGCAAACCCTGTGAACCAAGATCCTTCCGAGAAAATACAATGCCTGCGATCTTTTTTAGAGCTAGGCTTTTGATCACTTGCAAGCTTTTCGCTAGCTTTGGCGAGCTCCCAGATGAAGGTGCAGTGGGATCTGTGCAGCCCTCAGGACTTGCTGAGACGTGACCTCCCCTCTCTTCTCTTTCCCTCCCAGTTTGAAATGCTCACCGGCTCGCTGCCCTTCCAGGGGAAAGATCGTAAGGAGACGATGACCCTCATCCTCAAGTAAGAGGAGTTTGTCTTTCATGTATGCATAGGAGGCGAGCTTCTGCTCTTTCTTTGAGCGTGTTGCAATTTGGGGGTTCTCGCAACTTAATGGCATCATTTGGCAAGCGGTTTTGTATCAACAGTTAGTTTGAAGGGTGCAGTGTAAATGCCAAACAGATGATTGTACTTTTGGGGGGTGGAGGTACTGTAGTCAGCTTACGGGTTGACTTCTTTAAACCTGCAACTGATTGCACAACTTCCTCTCCAGAGCAAAGCTGGGCATGCCACAGTTCCTGAGCTCTGAAGCACAGAGCCTCCTACGAGCCCTTTTCAAAAGGAATCCAGCCAACCGATTAGGTAAGACATTTTTTTGGTTTCTGAGTACACCTGATGCTGTACTGGGGCCTCAGATCCTCGTGGATCAGCAGCATGTTCACACTTGCGCTCGGTTAATGGGCTCATTTAATTACAGCCAGGTTTCCCCATAATACCTGGCTGGGTTGCGTACGTGGTAGTAGTAGTTTAATGCAACACACTCCACGGGTGCATCTTTCAGGTTCTGGACCAGATGGGGCAGAAGAGATCAAGCGCCATCCTTTCTACTCCACCATTGACTGGAATGTGAGTATCAGAGACATAAGAGCAACTTCCTCCCCACTCGGCACCAGCAACACACTTCTGCTGACTGCAGTAACGGCGCGGTCGCGATGCTCGACCAGCTATGGGACAGATACCGATCCCTGTTTCCAACTGTTCCAATAATCCTTCCCAAAACTAAAATTCTATTTGCCATGTGAATAACTGTGTCATCCCTGAGTTGCCTGTGATCTCACCTTGATTTGATTTTACTCATCTATCAGCGCTAGGACAGAGGTTTTAACTGGAGTTTTGCACAACAAGGATTGTCTTGCACCAGGTGGGAAGGAATTGGGGAAACATTTCTGGCAAGGAAATACTTTATTTTGTACAGAGAAGCAGGGCAATAACTGAACCGGCATTTCCCAATTGCTTCTGGCCAGCTCGCTTCTTTACCACATAATTTTGTTTCTTCCTTGTTTTCCCTTACTTGGTAAGGGATTTTGAAGATCAGACTTCTAATGCTTTTGAGGCACCCAGCGAGCTGCTAGGCTGAACCTCCAGCAGTGCTAGTAAAGCATATTTCAAACATTTGCTTCACAAAGCCATTTAAAAAGGCTACTTGTGTGAGTACTGGGATACAAATGTCCTCCCAGGGCATCTCCTTTGGCTGTCCCTGGGGAGATATGTGTCAGCAAACAGGAGTTAGGAGGAGGTGGAAGAGCCTGGCGAGGTAAATACTTCATGGATACTGCTTTTGGAGTGGGGCCAGCTTGCATACAGAGCACTTTTTTTTTTTTTTCTTGATTTAATATATGATGAAACTTGTAGTATTTCTCCACAGACTGACTCAGAAGCATCCCACTGGCCAAGAAGCCTTCCCTTGGACTGATGAGCTGTAGTTAAATGCTAAGCCACAGAGCTGTTTCTAGTTTCACAAAAATCTCTTCCTGGCCTCTTGTTCCTATCAAGCCTTTGCACCCTCCTGAGCGCGTACGAGAGCATTGACCTGTCAGAGCACTTTTGAGCTGTCTTTGTTTTGCAGAAGCTGTACCGGAGGGAAATCAAACCACCCTTCAAGCCTGCAGTAGGGCAGCCAGATGACACCTTTTATTTTGACACAGAATTCACATCGCGTACACCGAAAGGTTGGTATGGATTCACGCAAAGCCGAAGTTGCCCGTGTGAAATGACGCTGTACGGCTCGAGACGGGTTTGCCAGTGCCAGCAGGACGAGGTTTGCCTCCTGCTAGTGCTGCCGGCTCCAGATGGTTGCAGCGCTGAGGAGGTGGCCCAGCCCTGGCTTATGTGGGGTGTCAGGGGTAAGCTTGGTGCTGCGTGGTTTGGCTCTGGTCTCGCATAACCTAAAGAGGAGCCGTAGCTTCTGGGGAGCCAGGGGAAGGCTTCTGCTTCCGCGGGGCTAGCCCTCTTCAAGCTGCCTCTCAACTCCCGTTGCAGATTCCCCAGGCATCCCCCCGAGTGCGGGGGCCCATCAGCTCTTCCGAGGCTTCAGTTTTGTGGCGACCGGATTGATGGAGGATGGCAAGGTGAAATCTGCCCAGACGCCTCTACATTCGGTGGTACAGGTAAAAAGTGGAGACAGGGGAAGAACTGTCCTGAAGCCGCAGCAATACTCCAGAGTGGGTCTGCGGGACCTCTGTACCATCTGGAGCAGAGCTAACGGGAAGCCTCAGGCAGTGGTGTTCTGGTTTGAATTCTTCTATCCTGTTTTTCTTTCATTTCTGTTGATTGTCATGTGCAAAGGTCGCCAGGGCAAGGCGAGTCTGTTTGCTTTCCTCTCCCCAGGTGGACCCGTGCTAGCGGGAGGTCTGTATAAATGCCTGTGGGCTGATAGGTGCCATCAAAATGCACCGTGCTAGATGCAGATAGTGTTAGCCCACTGACCTATATCTGCCTTGTTCTCTTCTCCTCCCTCTCCCCAGCCGGGAGGAGAAGCTGTGGGATGTAGCAGGCAGCAGTCTGTCAGCTCGCTCTGTGTTGCAGTTAACTCATCATGTTGCACAAACCTTTCCCTGAACTCTCCCGGCTCATCAACTCTCCGCTCTCCTCTTGCAGCAGCTGCACGGCAAGAACATCCAGTTCAGCGACGGCTACGTGGTGAAGGAGGCGATCGGCGTCGGCTCCTACTCAGTGTGTAAACGCTGTATTCATAAAGCAACCAACATGGAATACGCAGTCAAGGTCTGAGATTCACCATCTGAACCGAACTCCCCTGTTAGATTTCTGTTCATCCCCATGATGACCAAAATAACATCCAGGCATGAAATCACTTTTGCTGCTTGTGTGAGGCCTAAATGGACAATTTCTGTGCTGCTGTGCATGTAACTGCACAAACTTTCTTATCCAGGAATAGCGAGGAAGCGAGGAAGCAGTGTCCTCCTCTCAGAGGGGACAGTATCTCACCTTTCTGTGGCTATGCCAGATCTTAACAAATAAGCTAGAGAAAACTTTGGGGCTTGGGGACGCAGAACTGATGAAGCAGCTGGGGGGTCTCTAGAGCTTATTGCTAAAGAGAGCAGGGGACAGGGAGCGGCTGTGGCACGGGATCTCTGCAGGGATCCAAACACTCAGCTTGTGTGCTTTGTCCTGGCCCCTTTCCCACCCCGATGTGGCTAATGCTTATCCGTACTCTGGCAGGTTATTGACAAGAGCAAGCGAGACCCTTCTGAGGAAATAGAAATCCTCCTGCGATACGGGCAGCATCCAAACATCATCACCTTGAAAGATGTGAGTGTGACTTGAATGACTTCTCCTATATGTTGGTTTAGGAAGTGCAGGCTGGTCTGTGGGGGCAGAATGTAGCTCCAGCACAGGAAACCCAATGGCCCTGCTTGATGTATCGCTCTGGAGTGGGAAGGCATTCCCAGACCCACCTCTGCATTGCTCGCTTCTGTCTGCTTCTTGGTGGTAAAAGTACAAAAGGGAAGAAGCTCTGGAAGCACTTTTTGGTTAACCCCCTCCATATTTGCTTTGGTAGGTGTACGATGATGGGAAGTACGTGTATCTGGTGACTGAGCTGATGAGGGGAGGGGAGCTGCTGGATAAAATCCTCAGACAGAAGTTTTTCTCGGAGAGGGAAGCCAGTTCGGTCCTGCACACGATCTGTAAAACAGTGGAGTATCTGCATTCCCAAGGGGTGAGTATGGTTACCTCTGTTTTCCTGGGAAGCTGTCTGGCATTGCACTATGCTCCCTCTCCTCCAGGGAGTAGCTCTGCCTGTCAGGACTATTATTTCTTCCTGGTGTTGCTGTCTTGGCAAGCCAGATGTGGGGCCAGAGCAGGGGTTGAGTGTCCTGATGCAGCTTCAGACCTTCGTCTTCCAGGGATATGAGAATGGCACTTTCTTTGCTCTACAGGTGGTTCACAGGGACTTGAAACCCAGCAATATTCTCTACGTGGATGAGTCAGGAAACCCTGAAAGTATTCGCATTTGTGACTTTGGCTTTGCCAAGCAGCTGAGGGCTGAGAATGGTCTTCTCATGACTCCTTGTTATACAGCAAACTTTGTGGCACCTGAGGTAAGCACCTTACTGACCTGAGACCCTTCAGTAGCTCTCACGTCCCTCCCCTGGCCTGTGCTCTCACTCAGCACAGGTAGCTCTGCCCCATTCCTAACTCCAGCCTGTTCTGGCATATTCTGTCCTGGAAGAGGTAATTACAGAAATACTACTTGTAGTAGTAAACAAATTTCAAGTGCAGTCCTCCAATTTGTACTGTCCTAACGAGAGGGGCTGCTTAGGGTACTGAGGCTTTAAAGTCCCAGTGATTTTCTAGGCTGGTTCCCTTCCTGATTAACTGGCCTGCTAAGAGTGGGATGATTTTCCACTCAGCTATCTTCGTGTGGAAGAAAGAAAAAGAGCAGGCACGCCATGGAGCATGCGTGCAGTGTCACTGCACTGGAACATGGCTTCCTTCTCGCTTCTCGTTATGATGTGCCTGAGGGGTTCCTCTGTTCCACGCCACCAAAATCTGATTTGAATCCTGATCTTTAGTCCAAGACTTTGCTGTTGGATGGGGCTCTGGAAGCTTTGCCTACGGGCTGCAGGCAGTGGGTCAAGCCGCTCTTCACAAGCTGAAGTGAGCTCAACAACAAGAACCACTTTTTTTCCCTTTGCTTATTCTGCTCAGGTACTAAAACGCCAAGGCTATGATGAGGGCTGCGACATCTGGAGCCTGGGAGTTCTCCTCTATACGATGCTCGCAGGGTAAGCTCCTCTGCCTTGCTGGAAGGCAAGAGCTGGGGCTGCGACCACTTTGCTCTCAGACAGGCTCCGTGGTGGCAGCTGGACCTCTCCTCGGCGGTCGCTGCTACCTGGAGGTGCTCCCTGGTTGGGTTACAGGACAGCAGATCAAATACTCTCTCTTCTCTCCCCAGCTGCACTCCATTTGCAAATGGTCCCAGTGACACTCCAGAAGAGATCCTGACGCGGATAGGCAGGGGGAAGTTCTCCGTCAGTGGAGGCAATTGGGACACTATTTCTGACATGGCCAAGGTACCGTTTGAGATTTGTCTGCGTTACATTAAAGGGTTGGGGTCAAGCCCGACCAGTTGCTGTGAGGCAAGTTTAAAGCAGGGTGGGGAGGGAGGACAGAAGAGAGAGGAGAAAACCAGCAGTGTAGCTTCTACCCCACGCAAATCTGCCCCGTCACAGCTCAGCAGCATGCCTCTCCCTGCTTTGTCTTAGCTCTGGCTGTGAATATTTGCACAGAACACCAACCTCGTGCTGGACCCATGCTGGGTTTGCTGCTGTGTTACACCTCCCAGGCCTACCAGAAACACATTTATACAAGAGGAGATCAATATCTAGGGACTTCAAACTTGACCTCTACATTTAAATCCTAATTTGGGGGCGGACAGATGGTATTTTTGCATTTAAAATGTGAAGCCTTCTAAAGTCTAACTTTACAAACGATGCCCTTAGGATCTGGTATCAAAGATGCTTCATGTAGATCCTCACCAGCGCCTAACAGCCAAGCAGGTCCTGCAGCATCCCTGGATAACCCAGAAGGACAGCTTACCCCAGAGCCAGCTGAATCACCAGGACCTTCAGCTTGTAAAGGTACAAAGTCTGCTCTGAACCTTCAGCTGGTTCCTCATGTACCTCGGGCTCTTTGGAAAGCAGCGGTTCAGGTGGGGTGATGGTGCTGTGGGCAAAGCAGGATGGAGGGTTGGAGAGAAGAGGGCCAGGGGAGGCAATACAAGACAACCTAGGGAGGTTGTCAGTATGGGTAGGATATTTAAAGAAAAAAGAAAGATGCTCCTGGCTTTGTGTGTGGGTCTGTCTGCTCTGGTCCCTCATCTTGTAAAGCCATGAGTCTGAAATACTCCTACATCTAAACGACTTCTCGTGCCTTCTCTCCCAGGGGGCGATGGCTGCCACCTACTCTGCACTGAACAGCTCCAAGCCAAGCCCCCAGCTGAAGCCCATCGAATCCTCCATCCTGGCACAGAGGCGAGTGAAGAAACTTCCTTCCACCACACTGTGAAGTTGGGGCGATCTGCAGCCGCACGGTGTGGTGCAGGCACACCAGACTTTGCACATCTACTGAAGACGGGGGGCAGGAGATCGGGAGGTCAATGCCTGCACAGGAGCTCCCTTGAGGACTTGTTCTCAAAAGGCCAAGTGCCTTCCTGCTTCTGAAAGACTGGCTCCTCCTTGTGTGGACTGATCTTTGCTGAGAGAACTTCACTGTAAAACTTTTTTGAAGTGTACATTGTCAATTTTTAAAGACATCCATCTGTGTATATGAGAACTACAATGTATAACTGATGTCAAGTGGCACTAAAAAGCAGCTCTGATTCACCCTTTTCTCTGTAGGGCCAGATATTTGTTGTAGCTGCATCATTTCTTGGAATCGATCCTCTCCAACACCATTGCAGCTGGAAGACTGCGTAACGTTTGGGGTTTAGGCTTTGGGGTTTTTCCTCCCTTGAACCTTTGGATACCCTTCCCAAAGTCAACCCCACAGGATCCTAGCCAGCAGCACTCGTGTTTGCAAAGGACTTCTCTCCACTTCTCTTTTTGTGCGTGTGTGTGTGTGTTCAGAGTGTAAGGTCGGTTTTTCAGACTCTCTTTCTTCCTCTCTCCTGCCCCGCCCCAGCCCAGCCAGCAGTTCTCGGAACAAAATAAACCATGGGTTTTCCGAACACTCCCTTAGATGCTCAGCTGTCCGGAATACCAGCTAGGTTTGGCTCCTTCCTTCCCTCTGCCTTCCCATCTTCACCTTCTCCCCATCACTCCCTGGAGTTTGTCACCCATGCAGGTGGTGATGACAAAGGAACCTTCTCGGCAAAGCTGAGGCTTTGGGCTGGCTTTGGCTGCTGCTTTTACCATTTTTGGTTTTCCCTTCCTTCAGCAGGAACCTATGAAACAAACCACCCTTCTTTTTTTAATTTAACTTTGTTCTACAGCTGGTAACTCAGGGTTTCTTTCTGAATTGTACAATAAACATGTCATTCAGTTGACGTTATTTTACTGACTGACTTTTAGCTGCAGTATAAGCGACCCTGGTCATTTCCCCACATCATACAGGGACAATGTTTCTTGCCTGTCTTTTGGGAGATCTGCAGAGCTTTTTCATCTGGCCCTGTGATGGGAAAACCAGCAGTACTGTAGTAGGGCTGCATATTATGCCACCTTCTCTCAGGTGCAATACCTCACTTTGCAGTGGGAAGTAATTAGAACCAGAATAAGGCAGTAATCAACAGGAAAGGTGGCAGGATGCGGGCTGCGGAAGGGAACTTCTTACTCTCAGGACATTTTAGTGCTAATAGAAACCAACACTTGGAGGCAAACTGTGCTAGAAATAAATTCCTGACTCATTCTGACTTGCAGGGAATTGCTGGAGCTCCCTGGTTTGGTGGTGGATGTTTCTCAGGAGGAGCAGGAGAGCTACAGGGACTGCAAATGCTCACGTGCTCAAGGATGCAACTGAAGCCAGCAAAGGTTCTCATGTGAATTTCTGCTACTTTTGGCTGATCGTATAACAAGAGGGGAAACTTTATTTTTTACTTTTCCCTTTTGCTTAGTCCCAGTTGACTAAAATGGAGAATTCCTTAAAAAAATTTTCTCTGAGATACACAGCTCTCTCTTCCTCTACCCTCATCCAGGCGCGTCCTGTTTTAATCTCTGGAGCAGCCAGTGAGAAGCTGAAATAGTCATGCTTTTTTTTCTGTATTTATTCCAAGTACTACCCTAGTGCCCAATGCCACTGGGAGGAGGGGGCCAGTGCCAGTGCACACTGGATCTTCTCACTGGGTTTTCCACCGACCCCCCAGCAGAGCTGGATTGAGCGTTTTGCTGATAGCTGGGGAAGGGGACACTCCACCATGCAAAATGCCTCCCGTAAAAATATTTGCTTTCTCCTCCGGCACGAAATTTGCATTGGTGCCAATGAACCTGCCTTGTGTTTCCTACAACCGTGCAGTAACTCTCGTGCCAGGGACAAGGTGTGCAAAGTACCTGAAACAAATACAATCATTATAAACAGTGTCTTTCTGGAGCTGGGGTCAGTCCCTTTGGGTGCTGTTGGGATTGAGGCAGACACCTTGGCAGTTTTTCAGAATGTTTCCTACGCTGCACTTCAAGGGTGGGGTGTGAGCCGGTGGATGGGGTTGGATGTGTTGGTGGTGATCACCACGGACTGTGACCCTCTCACCAGTACGGACCGGCAGGACGGGTCCTAAACCAAACGTTCACCCTGCTTGGATGGTAGCTGGCTTGCTTGTATGAAATTGTAAATGTTTTCAAGTATCAGTCAGGAAAAACATTACAACCTCTGCTTAATCCTCCCTGTAATGGTGCTGCTGTGAGGCCAAGTGGTGACAACTCCAAGATGCGTAGGACAACCAAGTGCAGAGCCCCGTGGGCACAGGGAGAGGAGCCCACAGTTGCCACAGACTCTGCCCGGCCGTGAGATGATCTCTGGAGCATCAAACCCTGATACCCGGAGCAACAACCCCCTCCGCCTCACTGGGGTCTTCAGTCAGAGAACTCCGTGTTTGGTGCAGCTGTAGCTTCTGGGACCTCCATCTCTGGAGAACAGAATGAACAAGAAGGGCTACACCTTGCTTTCTGGGGTGCTTTTAACCAAGTTGTTTCAAGTAATCCTTCCATAAGTAAAACTAAGTCTTGGTTTTTAGTTCCAAATCAACCAAGTGCTGTTACTTTTTAAATTTTAGTGCTCAATAAAAACGGACTTGTTGATCTATCTGTGTATGAGAACTGTAGGCGTTTGTAATGGGACGGGTGGGCCCTCCCCGTTCCCTTTCTGGTTTCATCCTGACAGTATTAAACCTTTGCCAGAATACAGATGGGGCCAACCGCTGTCATCTTAACCAAAATTTCATTATTTCGGGTGAAAGTTGGGCCTGTGGCAGGCTGGTTCTCCAATGCCTGTCAGCGGGAGCCAGTCGGTCTCTTAGAGAAGACCAAATTATCTGCTCTCACAAGAGTTTGAGGTCATTCAGCTTTAACTTGGGACAAAGAGGATATATAGCTTACCTTTGTCTTGATTTGAAAAGGGACAAAAATGTGTTTAACTTTCATACATAAGGAAATCTTTACAAGGAGAACTGATTGTGTTATTTCAGGTGTTTAAGTCGACTTGACCTTTACGATTTTGTCCCGTACGTCTGTATGAAAGCTCAAGGGAGCAGAAATCCCGGAATCCAGCCTCAAATAGCCGAGTCTACCTGGAATTAACCTGTGTGGAAACAGTGTGTTAATCCATAGACAAGGAGCTTGAAAATAGTAATGAGCAGTTCACTCTATATAATACAGCTTCTGTATAAGAAAGACTAAACTCCCCTATTTTGGGGCATAAATCAGCAACTTTTCTGTTGTAAAAGAGATTGACCCAGCAGAGAGGCTGTTTTCCTTCTTCCCACTGTGTACAGTAGTCGTGCCTTCCGCTTAATGATGTGGTACTGACCTCTGTCAAGTTAACCGGAGCATAAATAAATGTATTTTGGCCTGATAAATATTCCCATCAGGATTATTTAGGCTGTCTTTAAAACTGAAGGCCGGTAACTTCCTCAGCAGTCTTTTTTTTTTTTTTTCCTTGGTGAAACTTCAGCAAGCAACCGATCTGCTTTCTAACTTTCCATCCAACTAATGCAGATACCCTCTTCAAGTCCCCGCCTTCAAGCTAGTTCACGGAATTCTTTTTTCTGTGTCTTTTTCCATTTGTGGGCAGTGAATTGTGCAGTTGGTGGCCTCCTGCGTGCCACCACCTCCTCGTGGTAGCCACTGCTGTCTTCCCAAAAACGTGGGAGGCTTCAGAAATACTCAGTGCCTACAAGTGTGTTCGACAGTATGTGCGGTGGATGCTGCGCTTTCATGTAATATTCAACAATTTAATCCCTCTTTTAAAGCAAAGAAAACATTTAAAATATTTCAAGGTCTTCTTTTGCAAGTACATAGGGAGCTCAGAATAAAACCTTCATTCATGCTATGAAAGCTGGAGGTCTGCTGCCACTCCATTTTCTTGCCTCTGGTTATTAAAACATCAAGCTGTCTTACTACTTAAGCTCAGCTAACTTGCTGCCTTCCTCCTTTTGTGTTGCACTGGAACACCTGCCATTAATACTAATTCTGCTCTAGAGAGAAACTCCCTTTCAGATATGCTTGTCTGAAAATAAATTGACATGTAAAAGGTCTCTTTTGTCAAGAAGTGCATGTAAAGTGCTGGGGTAAGAGGCTGATCGCTTACAAAAGGAGCCACTGACTTTTTAAATGATGTGTGGGGAGGGGGTTATAAATGTTAAATATGGATGGTGATGCTGTAAATGGGCTGATGTGATACGACTAGAAAAGGATTGCATAGCTACATCCTTGGTTTGGTACTAGACTTTAAGATTTTGGGTGATTTTTGTCTAAACGTGCAGTGATAAAATTACTGCGTTGTCTCAGGGTGAATGGCTGGGCTCCATAGGGACCCATCTGGCGAAAACTCTTTTTTTAGAAAAGAGTTATTAAGAATACCTCCTTGCTTTTTGACACAAAACCTAAGAACATTGGCAGCGAGTGCTTCGATTTAGACGTATAATGAATTCCAGGGTTCTGTTGGTTTTCCCACAACAAAAGTTTGTATCACTTTCAATTAGGAAGCAGTAAACGAATCCTTGGTTAGAGTATTTCTTCCATCATACAGGCAGCAGTGTGAGACAGCAAAAGGTAAATATTTTTATTTTTAATAGAAAGAATTATTTTCTTTGAGTTCTTCATACCCTGTGGGGCCCATGGCTCTCTCCTAAGAAAAAGTTTGTAAGTAGGTTCTTCGGGCCAGGCTTTGGAGTGGAATTTCACTGCTTTGAAATTTGCTTCAATACTGAAAAGATGGGCTTCTGTGACTCTGGATGAAGATTTCTGCTTGTTGGGTTTCTGGGTCTTCTAGCGAAGAAATAATTCACTTCATAATTAAGAGCAAGTCAAAATACGTTCAGGGCTTGAAAGAACAAAAGTGAAATGTGCCAATTACACAAACCTTCTAGATTAGCTGGTGTCACTTCTGGTTTATCAAACAAGCACAAACTCTTGTGTGCTGCTTAGCTTAAATGCTGTCTTATTTTTAAACAGCAGATGGTGTTAGAAACCTGTAACAGGTGGAACCTCTTCAGTTTTATGTGAGAGATCAGAAGTAACAGCAATTTTTCGTTTCCCTAGGGGTAGTTTCTTCACGAGAGAAACGGCAAGCTGGCCCTCTGCTTGGATATTTATTAGAGAGGGAAAAAACTTTTGAATCACACATGTTAATATGAAAGAAAGCAATTCTGGTTTGACTTATTCTGTTTATAATAAAAGGAACCGGGTAATGTTCTCCATAATCCTCTGTTAGCGATTCTAAAAGAGAGCCGTAGCAGAAGTGAGCTGTTTGCTGGTGTGCCTCAAAATCCAGCTCCAATCTGCCATAGTCTATTGGTTTCTTGTCTATGAGAATAGCACTTCACATGCTTGAAGTGTTTTATAAACATTTAATTACTGCAGCATTTGACTCAAAGCCAGGAATCTCTCAGTCATCTGCATCTTGCAAGGTTTGTGAAAATGATATTCAAATTACAGAATTACAAGAAGGGCCGAGTTCAAACTTTAGTTAAAGAAACCTCCGTTAGCTGGGATCTGTGAGCACCACTTGCCTCCGCTGCCACGTTTGCAAAGTGAATTTCTTCTTCAGCAGTGGAAGCGGTAGGGTGTTTTTGAATGCCTATAGACCTGAGGATCTGTCGGTACCCTAGGACAGGGAGCTGCATTTTAATCATATTAGGGAAATGATACGCTAAATTCTCCTCAGCCTGTGCTGTATGAACTTCTAAGGCAGGCGGGGATTGCAGCTATGTCTAGACTAGAGTTGTGTTTGATCCCCGGTCCCCACCGTGTCCTCTGCTGCCGTAAGCAGCAGGAAAATCATTATTTGTTAAAAGTTGCTTTTTTTTCCCCCTCACCAAACTACTTGTAATTTTAACATGTCTTCCCCACCCCAACATCCAGCTCTACTCTTTTTAAAAGGGCAGAGAAATGCAGGCTTACGGCATGATTTTCCTGCTGGACCATCGGCACAGCCGCGGTCTGCCGTCCTGGCTGGGCCCGGCGTCTCGGCCTGCGGGGAAATCCCCCGCAGTCGTGGGGTGTGTGACAACAAGTGGAAGCAGCAACTAAAGGTAAAAAAGCTTCTATTGGATTAATAATTTCTATCTAACCATCTGCCTCTTTCACCAGCTACCTTTTCTGTCCAGCAGGTTGTTAAATGCAGACTGGGTGTGCAGCAATAGAAATCATTTACTTTCCAGGAAAAAAAAAAAAAAGAGAGTTGTTGCCTGGCTGTGCACGTGTTTTTGTGGATGCACGTAAATGATGGCTTTTGGCCAGGGCAGGAAACCCAGATGAGATGTTGTTGCTCTACCAGACACGTACGTACGAGCTGACCCTGATCTCTCTGCCTCGAGGAGGGGCTGTCCTGAACTATCGAGGAGAAAAACGAGGTCTGCAACATTTCCAGTCCTTACTGTAATTCTGAAAGCATACTGCGAGCCCCTGTTAATAAATGCCATTGCTGGCAATTAGACACTTTTTAATGAGACAGATCCCCAATTTCAAGGCCCCAGATCACTTGCTGCTACACTCGCTCTCTGTTCAGTGAGTCGTGAGCACATGATGAGAGCGACTCGCGAAGTAAAACAGGAGTGCCTTTTCCTGCTCTGTTTAAAGAAGGGGTAGGGAGCTCTTCTGATGTTTCATTAAAGCTGGCTTTTCTCCTTGTGGCAGAGCAGATTTAATCAGACCCGCCTCCTAGTTCCAGCTGCTGGGTTTGAACGCTCTGATCTGTGCACTGGGTGCACGTCTAATTATGGAGGCAATTCCCATGGATACCAAGAAGAATTGTCTGTACTGGCAAAAATGATCCCAGCTGGGAAAATGGTGAAGGAAAATGTGTTGAAATATTTGGGAAGAGACTTTAAAAGTTCCTGGAAATGTTAGTGAAAAACATTTCTGGTGTTCTTGCAACCCAGCATGCAAATCTTCATTGTTTTAAAACTAAGATACAGGTTGGTTTTGTTCTGGTTTGCAAGAGTTGCTGCTTTTTGTGCTACTGGAGGATTCACCAGCACAGCAAAACTGAATTTGGCCCCTCCCTTGTTACCTGCATCCACTCGAGCCTGCTTTTTCACCCTTGCTTTTGTGCCCTGCAAGGCTCCCTCTGCTCACCTGTACAGTCAGAACCGTGTTTCCAGAAAATGGCCAAGTTTGTGTTTCCAGAAGGGCAACACCCTGGGCGAGGCAGCGCGCTCTGCCCCGGGAGCCGCCCGCCGAAGGGCTGGTAATTCTGGTTCCATCCCCAGTGCCGGTGCTGGTGTAGGGGACTTTGGTAAGTTATTCCCCTTTATGCCTCATTCCTCTGAAATGTATGAATTTAAATAACTTACTTCTGTATAAATTAATGTTGGAAGGGTCTGTTCAAGGAAAAAGGGCACTCCCTGGTTAAAAAGAGAGGGGGAAATACCTAGTCAAGCAATGCTCAGATGTGGAAAATTAAACAAATATGATTTTAAATTATTTTGTAACTGTTCAGCTGCGAGGCCTTATGTTCAAACTGCATGGGAAAAAAAAATATTTTTTTTATTTACACAAAAAAGTATTTTTGAGGGTTGTTTTTTTTTTTGCTTTGGGCTTGTTTGGAGGGTTTTGGGAACATCCTAATCAACTACATGATAGTTGTATTTATTTCACTAATTTATCTCCAGCAGGAGCTCAGACACTTTTCAAGATGTTGCTAGCTAATATAAATATACAGAATAAGAAAAGCTGCAGTACTATTAGGTTGGATTTCAATCTCTTTCTCATCCAGGGCACCTGCTCCCCTTTCCCTCCCCAGTCTTCCCAGCTGTCTGTCTGCCTCATTTATGTCAATTAGAGTTTCAATGCTGCCTGATTTAATTGGCCTGACTTTCCCCTCTAATAGAACCCCAAGCGAAGGCAGGGCGGGCAGCTCTCCGCGGGCTGCCTGACCGGGGAAGGAGTCTCCCTCGCAGTTGGGAGGGCTGGGGCTTGTTTGTGGAGCAGAACACAATAACCTGTTTGTTACCGTCCGCGCTGGAGAGGTTGGTGACCTCCTCACGGGGCTGGGACCCGGGTGATGATGTCATCTGAAAGCTCGGGGGTGTTTCGGAGCGGTTCAGGAATTTGTGCACCTCGGGATGGCTTTTAGCGGGCTGTGGAGGTCGAGGTTTGCGTTTCCTCCTGCCAGGAGGCTGATGCCACGTGCACCGAGGTCAGTGAGCAGCACAGCTTCCACCGACCACAGCCGCAGAGGGCTCGTCCTTCCTCCTGAGCCCGAGCCACCCCCCAGCAGCGCTGAACCAGGAGCGAGGTTGTCCAAGACCTGGCTTTCACGGGGTTTACATGAGGGCCTGACCCTGTCCCCCACTTCGGGCAGCAGATGTGGAAGCAAACCCTCTCAGATGAAATCGGTGCCATCCCTCTGCTCCCCCTCCAACATTTGAATCCCAGGAACCAGCTCTGACCTACTTCTCCCTGGCTCCTCGCTTGCGTCTCCCTGACAAATTACACAGCCCTTCTTTGGCTCTCAGCAGAAATGCGAGTTTCCCAAATAGCTGGCCCACAGAAGCTTTAATATTAAACAGCAACAGTACCATCTAGTGACTTTGACTTACAGAGAGCATCGTTTAGAAGGGGAAGAGAAAATCTGTGAAATAGGGAGGCCAAGGAAGGTCCCAGATTTGCAAATGAGATCCCATCTCTCGGTTCGTTTCAACTGGGGAAACAAATCCTGCTGATGCTGCAACAGTCTTCCTTTTAGAGAGCTCTGATGTGACACTTCCTTGGGAGACAGTCCCATTTTTAGCCTACTGACTCCCCGCTGAACCCAGCCCTGACCCACGCTCCCTCTGCTGGTAACGAACTAATTGATTTAATGTGTTCACAACTTCTCGCACACCCACTCGCACGCACAACAGCAAATCCTTGCCAATGTATGAGATGAAATTTAGCGCTGTGGTGGTTTCTCAGTCCTATTAAATGCGCACCTTTTTACTCTGATGAGTCACTGGTGAAATCCGGAATTGGATGCATAAAATAAATAGGTACAATTCAATTTACTAAATCAAAAATAGGCCCAAAACTGAGCGTAAAGGGCCCATTCCACGCAGATCTGAAATGACATACTCTTCTTCACAGCTGAAGGGAGGAAATCAAATTAGAGCATTTCTTTCTCCATCAAAGGACATCAGTCCTGATATAGGCTTGTTACGCCTCACCGTCGTTTACCGTGCGCAGGAGTCATCCCTGTAAGAATTCCGGCTGACCGAGGCGTCGTTTGGAGCTACCAGGTTAATGACGGTTACGGCGTGTTCTGTGCTTAACATGGCAACTTTCCACCACTGTTTAGCAACACGCGTGTGCATGTTACCTCTTCCCAGTGAAAGAGGTGGTTATCACATGCACAAAATGCACCAGATTGCGGAGAGGTGACACAAAACCCAGCGCTGCAGAACTCCAGTGCTAAAACACTCTGTCAAGCCTGTTAAATGCCACTGATACCAGCAGAAGAAATTGCTTTGCTGGCTAATCAAACGTGTCCTCTCGTTGCTGTCAAGAGTGCAGCACTGCCCTAAGTCCACTCAGCCCTGCTCGTGGGCTGATGAGTGCCTGACAATTTTCTGGTTTCAAATTAAACAGAAAACTAAATTAGCAAATTAATTGTTTGCCATGTTTCTCCTTGGTGCCCATCAGCTGCCTCAGGACCTGCAGCCAATCCAGAGTCCCTCTCCGCAGTCCCGAGTAGAAGGTGGAGCCCCGCGCCAGGTCCTGCTATCTACCAAGTGTCAGTCATGTTAATTTTAAATTACTTTTGTACAGCTTGGTGTCAAAACGATTAAAGCATGAAAAGAAAAACTGAACTAGAGGGAGGGAAGGGGGAGGGGGAGAGAGAGAATGAATAATTTACCTTGCATTTAGAGCAAGGACGCTTAGATTTCTTTAACTCAACTCTGAGAAGCCTGAAACTTTTATTTCCTGGTCTGTAACCTGCTTGGGACTATACCTGAGCGGGTGCTCTGGATCCTCGGAGTCTACAGGGAGGCAATAACTGCTCGCAGCACAAAGCTGTGATTTTACCTCAGTTTCTTTCCAGGTAAGACTTTTCTCCGCGCCGCACTCACCGATTGTTGCAATCACCAACACAGACGAACCCACTCACCCACGTGTGCAGCCCTTTTCTCCCCTTCTCACTGAACCACTCCCAACTGGGTTTGCTCCATAACCTGCACGTACTGTGCTAGATTAATTACCTACTCGGAAAATATGGAAATGCATAATCAGATACAGCCTTAAATGTGCAAGAATTAGAGTTGTAAGACTGGAGCGTAACATCCCTGTAGCTCTCTGCATCTAGTTCATGCAACCAACCCACGTGCATTGTGGAAGTTTTGGGTTTGGGGCACAGACTGCTTTTATCTCACTTCTTAACTCCATCCATGTCTTCTTTCTCTTTCCAGCTACCGAATGGTGTAATCGGTGGTCTTTGAAATATCATTCTAAATCTGTTGAGGCCAGAACAGCAAAAAGACTTCTAAGAGGGCAACTCGACATCACCAGAAAGTCTAAAACAAGTTTAGACACTTCTGATGATGTTAACTGCATCTTCAGCTCATACATAAGAGCATCTCCCATTCATTAAAAAAAGGGTATAAATATTTTGAATTATTTTGTCTTGAGGGACTACAACTTGCAATGAGGTGCCTTTGACAGATGATCACTAGTAGGGTGACAGAGCTGTTTAGGAAGCAAAAAAGGCTAGATACTTGAGTGTAATGTATCCTGCAGGATGTGTGTGGGCTTGAACTGATTTGTCAAATTTGAGCAAAGCGAATTATACCACTAATGGGTGTTTTCTGAAAAATTAATATGCTGTCTTGGCAATTTTTGTTCTGCCTTGCGCTGTCTTCTCACTACCTCTCCTTGGCAGCCATGGAGAGGAGACACCTGTAACTTCTATCTGCATTTTACTACTTTGGCCTTAGGACCAGCACAGCCTTGCCAGATCCCAAACAGGTCGTGCAACGGGTTGAAAAGTGTGCTTGAAATTTCCTCCGCCAAAAGTACTTGCCTGACTTCTCGAATGTGCTTGCTCTGGCTCGGTAATCTCCACCTCTCTTCATCCTCGTGGCCGCAGTCCCTGCGACCTGCAGCGTGGTCTCCGGCAAGACCGGCCAACGCAGGCACCCTCGCCGGGAGCTCATCCCAACGGCCGATGGCATCCTCCCTCCGCCGCCTGCCCCCGGAGCACGGAAATGGTGTGAGTTTGCACGCTTTAGGAGCTGTGGCTGCACTGCCGGCTTGCACGGGCTTTCACTTCAGCATGCAGGCACGGAAATGTTTCTTTCATTAACAGTGGGACTCCTTTCACATGACAGTGTTTCTTCAGCTGCTGAGTCACAAATACATCATTTAACTGACTTTTTTTTTTTTTTCCCCTTTCCCGTTTGGGAAGCTCCTGTAAACTTCCCTCATCCTCCGCCAGAGGCCTAGCAGGAGGCTTGAAAGATGAAGAGCAGAGTCTCTTGCACTATATTTCAGTAACATCACTTCAGACGTACCATGTGGGAGTACCGAGTATCAAGTACTCCGGTCTGATAACCACAGCTTTCCCTGTTTAATATGCGCTAAGCGCTAGAACAGCAACTATATAAAACTAACACCTTTTTTACTGGATTCTGCTAGTCCGGATTCAGAGTGATCTCCGCTCACTTGAGTAACTTCAAAAATAAAAAACTTTTGTCAGCTGGAACATTAAAAATACAGGTGTAAATACTACACTGGATCTGGTAATTATTTAAAATAAAGAGCAATTCTCAACTAGATTTTCTTTTTTTTTTTTCCCCTAATCGAGCAGAACTGCCCTTCTACCTGGTGCTGGGGAGCTAACAAAACAGCAGGAGAGGGATTTGTATTGGATCTATTATCAACGATACTGTTAAATCACTTCCAACTGCAAAATCTTTACATATCAGTAATGGAACGGTTTCAAATTCTAAACTGTCTGCCGGCCAGGCAATTAACATCATTAATTGAACAAAATTCAGCCAGAATAATTGATTTACACTTAATCGCAGAACCTGAAACTTTTCAAGGTGCATCTCTGCATCTTACACAGTTGTGCTGAGGATCCCTGTGTTGGGCTGCGGGTGCGGGAGGCACATTTATCACTCACACAGTTCTCGGGAATCACTAAAAACACTCAAGTGGTTAATATTAAAGTGGTCAATACTGAAGTGGTTGCTATAAAAACAAGAGAACAAACAATAACTTACTCAGACTAGAGCACACTAAAAGGACATTTAGGAATAAACCACTTTTCCTCAATTAAGAGTTCACGAAATCAGGGAGCTGTGGGCTTTTTTTCTTTTTCCCTCCAACGCTCAAATTTCCAGCAGTTGGACAAGAAGAATTTGAGTTCTTCATTTTAATGTGTTGGGGTTTTCTTTAGGCTTTTGATAATCCTCCCATGATAATTTAAACTATCTACCAGGCAACGTAAAGCTTTTCAGTCCAGACTATTGAATCAGCTCTTTGTTGGTAGACACTTTATCCCCTTGAAGTATCCAGGATGATTTATTCTTATGGGACATGTAGGCAAAGTGACATTTTCCTATCTCCTGCCATCTAAACACAAGATTGCAATTACTCCAAAACAACTAGAATCAGAATGTGGTACGCTATCGGCTTTTCAATAGCGGCTGTTTATTAGCTTTCCCCAGGACCTGCCTTTTTTATTGAGGAAAAAAAAAGGGATCTGGAAACAATCCATTCTCAGCCAAAGTTTTTTGAAGGAGTTGTTTTTAATTTGCTGACTTGCTCCAGAGAAAGCTGTCTGTGTGTAAATTTGCAGATCTGCTGATGAGTAATCAGTGAGCTTTTGTGTTTTAATATTTTGATGGTAGAAGGGAAGCAGCACAAGACTGACAGAATAAAGACATGTATTTACAAGACATTCTGTACCGATTGGAGTACAAAGACCAAAATAATAAAAGTGCAACAAAGAGAGCAACTAACTAAAAGATATTAAAAGGGAATAGAGGCCTAAACCAGAGCACAGATCATTTTTAATTGACTGGAGCTGGAGGCATGTAAAGCCGATAGATGTTTCTCGCTTAGTCCTCAAGAGCTGGAGGCTGCTCTTTCCAGTAGACCCTGAACTATGTAATTTAGAGCTAAAACCGATAAACGAGACAGCAACTTCAAAGGGATCAGGAGGCTGAGGACAACCTTCACCCTCAATTTACATTTGGATTTTAAGTTTGTAAATGAAGCCATGTACAGATTTAGGAATGGTGATAAGGAAATGGAAGCGCATGAGAGGTGTCGGGCATCTAGAATCAGGAAATTTCTATGAAAATGCGTGGTCGCTAACAGGATTTACAGGTATCTACTTGCTATAATAGATGTTTCTCTTCCACATAATTTCATTACATGTTGCCTGCTTTTCCTGAGTAGTCCAAATATCCCTGAAACTCATGGATTCAGCAGAAGGAGGGGTTTTTTGTGCCAAATAGTTGCATTGCAACACCAGAGAAGATCAACAACTCCGTGTTGAAAGGGTGGTAAACTCTGGGAACTGGCAGAGCTGGGGAGAGGAGATGAGCTTGTAAAAGGCCACAAGCTAGAGAAGGCGGAGGAAGTAAGGTCTTTAACTGTTAGGCAGAATCACTAAAGCCCGTATCTAATGAACCATACGGTATTTACTGGTGCTCTGTGTCCTTGTTTGTGTATCACGGGCATTTATCAGCATACTTGCTTTCCCCTCCTGTTTTTTCCATTTCTTTTTTTTTTTTTTTTTGTGGCTTACACGTGCTATGGATTTTTACTCTTGTCTCGTTAAATAATGCAAGCACTACAGCGTAGACCTCGAAGCCCTCTCGACTTGCAGGTATCCTTTAGCTGAGCGTAACGGGAATGAATTTTAGCCCCTTAAGAAAGCCGATGGTTTGGAAGCGAGGGGAAGAGGAGTGCCTCCACACCCAGGAAAGAGGATCACCTACTGTATTCAGAGCAAGAAAAGCAACACAGGTGTGAGAACTAACCCCCATTTCCTCAGTTTCTTCACCACCACCACCCCCCCCCCCAAAAAAAAAAAAAAAAAAAAAAAGGCAGGTGAGTTTTCTTTCTGGTGTGGAAAGCCAGCTGTGCGTGGGAGCAGCCGGCTGCCGGGGTGGCCGGGCAGTGTCCCCGCGTCAGGCCGGTGGCTCGGGGGGTCCCTTCCCCGCGGGCAGCCAGCGGCAGAGCCCAGCGCTCGCCTCGCCGAGCGCCGCGGCAGGCAGAGGGCAGCAAAGGGAGGCTTTTTACTTTTTTTTTTTTTTTTTTTTTTTTTTTTTTGTTCTCAGCCCTTTGCAGTTGGAGCTTTCCAGCCCGATTGTGCTAAATGCTTATGTACCAGTGTTTCCATTTACAAACTCGGCCTCCCCTCCCCCGTTCCACCCCCCGCCCCCCCTCCAGCCGCTCTCGCATTAACTCCCCGCCGCCGCCAGCCCACGGCGGGGCCGAGACCCACCCGCGGGGGGACGTTACCCCCAGCCCGAGAAAACACGGGGGGAAAAAGGAACAGTTTTGTAGGGCTGCTGCCTTGCCCGCCCCCCCCCCCCCGCTCCCCTTCCCTCAGGCTGCTTCTCCCCTCCCTGCCGAGGCCGGGATGAAGCGCTCTTCATCCCCCAACCACCCCGTCACGTTCTCCCGCACCCCCATCCCCCTCTTTCGGGGGTACTGAGGGGCGTTCCCCAGGTCAGGAGGGAGAAAAGGGGTGTCTTGTCTTCCCCCTCCCCGGCGGTTACAAGGGAGTTTATCCCTCACTTCGCGCTCCATCTGCACAGGAAGAGGGGGGTGGGGAGCGGTTTGAGGGGTGTCAGCGGGCACGGGGGAGGGGGAGCGGTTGTCCGGGCAGCGTGTGCGTGTCCCCGGTGCGGGGACGGGGAGGGGGGCTGCGCCGTGGCCCCCCGCACCCCTCCCTGCTCCCGGCCTGGGACTCTTTCTCTCCCGCCCCCCCCCCCCCCCCCCCCCCGCCCTCACTCCTAAGCGGGAGTTTCCAGGAAGCGCTGAGAAGAGCCGCAGCACCGCTCAGCCTCTCGCACAGCGAGCTCCTTCCGCCGAGACCGTGGCAGGAACGCCAAGTAGTCCCAACCACCTCTCCTCCCCTCGCTCAGCAAAAGGCGCCGTCCCACTCTCCCTCAGCGCGACACCGTTACGGAAAAGGGGAGAGAAATCTTTATCGCTCCCGCCCTCACCCCGCGGCCTCGGCCGGGATAAGTCAGGAGGAAACGGTGAGGGGGAAGGGGGAGGGGAGGTGAAAAAAAACAAGCGCCGGCTCCGGCGGATGGATCTGGTAGGCGCGGAGGAGTGAGGAGGCCCGGGGAGCTCTGCGCGAGGGAGGGGGGTGAGCGGGAAAACGCGGCGCGGAGCCGGGAACCGCGCCCCCTCCCCCCTCCCGCGGGGGTGTCGCTGAGGGGGCGGCCGGGAGCCGCCAGCGCCCCCCCACCCCCGCGACGGGGCGAGCGGCAAACTTCGGGGAAACTTTCCCCCTGGTTTAAGGCGAGGGTCTGGGGTCGTGCCTCGGAGCACTCACCCCCACACCCCCGCCTCACGCGACGCCGTGTCGTCCTGGCAGGTGAGCGCTCTCGGAGCAGTTTCCACACGGGCCCTGAGGCTGCCCCTTCGCCCCACCACCACCACCCGTGTTCGGGTTTCCTCCCCCCTTTTCTGAGGGCCCGCGTTTCTCTCAGCACACCTGGGCCCTCCCGCCGGCCCTCACCCAGCACCGGGGATCGGGGGGGGGGGGGGGGGGGGGGGGGGGCCGGGCTTCCTGCGCCCTCCAGATAAGGAGCTGGGCTCACCCCACTCCACCGATGGCCACAGTCAACCCACGGGCAACTTAATGGCTCTTTTCTGGAGAAGCAGGCCTCCGAGTCGCC
This sequence comes from Tyto alba, assembly GCF_018691265.1. Taxonomy (NCBI): domain Eukaryota; kingdom Metazoa; phylum Chordata; class Aves; order Strigiformes; family Tytonidae; genus Tyto; species Tyto alba. Next base: position 6,981,310 of record NW_024881283.1, on the reverse strand, counting down.
GAAACACACCGCCACGTTTAGGGAAGTTTGCCCTGGCTCCCGCACACACACACCCCCCCCCCGGATGTTTGACTTCGCACAGGACCCCACAAATCCGAAAGCTGCCCCTAGACGAGAGCTTCGCATCCTCCCGTTAACCCTGCGGGGAGAGCAGGGCAAGAAACTCTGATCTAAGGCCTTAACACCCCCCCATCCCCTCCCCCTATCCCAGTTACACAGGCTCCGTGTCCTCCTATTAACCCTGTGGAGAGAGGACAAAAGCTAAACTATGATCCTGCTCTGCTTCCCCCATCCCATTCCCAGCTACATGAGCTTCACATCCTCCTGTTAACGCTGAAAGGAGAGGAGAACAAGAGCTGCTGATGATTGTAAGGCCTTGCTCTGCTTCTCCCCACCCCCTCTGCCAGCCCCATCCCCCACTGCAGCTCCCATAGACTTGTATCCCTCCCATTAACGCTGAAAGGGGAGGACAGGAGCTCTGATGGGTTTTTCTCAGGCTTACTCTCTTTTCTCCCCCCCTACCAACCAATACCAGCTCCACAGCCCTGCATAAGTGCAAAGCATGCATCTGGCTCTGCTAGCACATCGAGTGAATGCCCCCTTTCCTCTGAGCTCCACAGCCCTGCAAGGAAAAACTGATTCCCCTCGTTTTGCTTATTCATTATACAGGGTTGGTAGTGTGCTTTTTAAAACGTGTGATCTCTTGTTTTAGAAGCATCTGTGCTTTAAGAATAAGGTTTTGTCTTCTATCATCTTGAATGTAGCTCTTCATAATAATCTCTTGAAGTGCTCCATTTTTGTCCTTAAAGTTCTATTTTATTACCTCTTCTGGATCAGTGAAGGTCGGTTTAACCCTTTGTATAGGAAAATCAGCAGTCACTTTAGAAAGGTCGCCTTTTTCTTTACTAATTCATGGTTATAATAATATTTTATTGAGTGAGGGGTTTTTTTCCAGACCAGTCCTGATACATGCAGCACTGATTAAAGTCATGTATGAGTTAATGAGAAGCTTGCAGAGAATGTGAAGCAAGGGAAAATCTTTAACCAGCTCTGCTGTTCCTTCTACATACCACAAACTTGTAAGCTGTAACCAGAAGGTGGATTGAATATGTGTGAAATGCTGCAGTAAGGAGACTCTTGTAATTGCATCACAGGTGGATGCTCACTCAATTAGTGTATTATCATTTTCAAAATACCTTAAAGTGGGTGGGTTTGGGGGTTTTTTTTAAAGTGTTTTGAGACTTCATATTTCAAAATACGTTGAAATCCTTGGATGAAAGATGCTACAAGCCTACAAAGTATTATTTTCTGGATTTTTAAATTTTATTTTAAGCAAGCTTTTTTTTTTCTTTTTCTTTTTCTTTTTTTTTTTTTTTTTTCCCAATGCTATCTGCTTTCAGAATTAATAGATTGATAACACATAAGAGACTCTCTGGTGCTGGAGGAACATTAGCAGTGGTGTCAACATTCTAGTTGTGGGACTTCTAATTTAAGAAACATATTGTCATAAGGAATAAGATCAAGGCTGAATTCTGCTTGCATTAGGTCCAAATATAAAATACATTTTGGAAGGAGTCCCCAGTGAACACTAAGAGTAATTAAGTAAAAATTAAACCTTTCACTTCAGACCCCCCTTCCCCTTTTAACATAGACAAGTAAGTGCAACACTGTTTCCATTCCACCATTTTCATTATGTGTCCTGATATTTCTTAATTTTGTATTGCATCTTAAATCCTCAAGTGAGTTATAATTCCAGTGATTTGGGGGTATTTCCAGACCATACTTTTAAAGAAGTCATCTCACTGTGTCCCAAAAGGAGCTATTGAGCAGTCATTCTCTTAAAAATGACTGAAATTCTTAACAGCTTTGCCTTTGCAAACACCTTTTTTTTTTTTTTTCTGTAATTTTCATACTTAATTGTTGAATTCCTTCTTCTGTACATTAAGTAAATGTTTATTAGTGCCAGTTGGATTTTTTTCATCTTTTTAAAGAACAGAGCCTTGTCACTGAGACAATCGCTTCATATCATGTTGAGGAGATGACATAAAAAAGGAGTGAAGGAGGGTTGCCTTGTGCTGGGAACATCAGTGCCATTTTTGGAAAACAATACTATAGGAAATGGAAATGAAAAATATGTTTTATGCTGGTGGGAACTTGTAATGAGGCTAAGAGAGGATTTGATGTCTCAGAAAAGCAATAATTACAGGGGAAAAAAGTGGGACTTTATCATCCATTTGTAAAAGTTCTCTGACTGAATATCCTTTTGGGGAACTGAAATTTGGCTCAAGCCTGTTTATGAACATCTGTTGAATGGAATTTTAAAAAGGCACAGATTATAATCTTAGTTTCTGTTGACTGTTTAAAATGATAAAATAAAACAAAATAAATGTATTTGTGAGTACATTTGGGTTTTTTTTTTAAATAATAAGTTGCATGAGTGTTCAGTACTCTATACTACTGATTACCTGGTCGTATATGTGTTTTTCATACATTTTTCTCTTTAGCATGTACAACATAGCCTCTGCCCCTTTCTGAAGCTGTTTAATTTCATTTGAATACTTTCCTCGACAGCTTTCAAGTTTTATTGTTTTGTAACAGGAGACTCTTGGATTTTGGTATCTCTGACATTTTTTTGCACAAAGAATACAGCGATATATTTGAGGGAAAATTCTGAAAACTGTTGGGTATTCCCAGAACTGTGGCTGTTTGCTTAGATTCACATCCTGCCCACCTGTCTTCTGCTAGGTTTCTGTAAATGCAATCACTTTGTGTCCACTGTCTCTGGATAGTACTACTTCAGCATCTATTTCTGCAGTGTTTGTGACCTCCTGTTATTCAGGGAGGTCTTCACTGTAATTTTCCCTCCTATTATTTTGCCTCTTTTGCAGCCTGATGTTTCTGCTGTTGTTTTATATTCCAAGCAAGGATTCTGTGAATGCTTCAGCTCAAAATTTAGGTCATCTCCGATGGAAGAAGGAAGACCGAAAAAGTAAAAATAAGATTTCAGTGTGCTTTTAAATGTGACAACTCTTTTGTAAAAAATGTACAAACTCATTTGTATTTTGTGGCTGTGTGGACTGGGGGGAATGGAAGGTTCCTTTTTTGATTCCAGAATGAAAGCTAAGTATCTGCATGTGAGTGTGGTTTCTTTCCCATGTGTTTTCCTGGTCTTTTTCATTTTCACACCTGCTTTGAGCTTTAATCACTCAAATTATTCATAGACTTGCCCTGGAAAAAGAAGAGAGTGACCTTTTCCCATCTGGAGTAGATGGATTTACCATCAATAATTGTAAATGGACTTGGATGACTTAATAATGGGTTTTACGCCTAAAATTTTTAATTCTGTGATTTCACTGCTTTTTAAGAATTCTGTGCATGGTCTTTGCCAAACTGATAAATTGAAGTTATACCATAGAGATTTATTTTTTGCAAATTATTTCTTAGCATTGGGCTCCCGTCTACAAAGTGCTGATGATCCCCCATGAACTGCTGAGTCATCAAGGAACAGGGGTCTTTCACAGCACCAGGCCCGTAAGTTACAGTCTCCTTTCTTCTGCGATTATATACAATGTCTTTCGCGACAAAGAACCTCAGGACAGTTTATGAAATCAACAGCTACAGAGTAGTCAGTGCCTGTTGGGGGTTATGTAGTCACATTGATTACAATTTAGCAGTCCCTCAGCCTGAGGGTATCTGAGGGGATGTAGAGCCAACTGTTTCTCAATTCATGTGTGTTGCTATAAGCAGCAAGCTGGAATTGATAGATATCTGTTACTATTGCTAGCAGTTCCTGCTTTTCGGTCACTTTAGTGGCTTCATTTAAATTATTAAGAAACTTGTGAATCTGTTTTGTTAGTTTTCTGCTCTTCCTAGCAGTTATCTGCAGTTTTATATGTATTAAATGTGCTAAGCTTCATCTGGCCTAGATGTATAATAAATACCTTAGTAAATGCAGTTAAGTCCAGTTTCCTCTATTAACTCAGAAGAGATTTGTTTCTTATCTGAATTGTTCCTCCATTCAGAAGGAGAGAAGCCTTGCATAGCCAGAGTTCACCTCATAAATCACCTAGACAAATTGAACTTGGGGCAGAAGAAGATACAAAATGAGAATAGTTGTGATTTAGACTCAATGACCTTTGTGGTATTCTGCTATGGAAATGTGCTTGGCATGAGACAAAGCGAGAGAGCCACCTGTCACCAAATGCATCTTCATGATGGAGGGAGCACCACGAGGGTGACTTCCATGGGCTCAGCAATCAGGCACTGTATTTAGATAGTTGTCCCCTATTTCTTTAATGTTGTCTTTTGCATACAGGGCTGCCATTTTCTCTCCGTTATGCTTTTTCTGATGCTCAGCATGCAATGATATTTTTCACTAGCTGCAGACAGGCTGTTGGGCACTTTGGTGTCTTCTCAGCGCGCTCTCTCGGTTCGCAGAACAAGACATGTTACTTCCTGACACTGATGCAGTATTCTCTGCAGCTGCATGGAAGGGCCACTTCAGAAATCAGCAGCTCTTCAGCTTCCCAGGTTTTATTAACTGAATTTAACCTTTGGTGATTAGTAAGCAGACATGTTAAGAGAATCTGCGGCCCAGCTGTTCATCTTTGCAATTCCAAAGACTTGTCAACCAAACTCTGCACCCTTGCCATCCACATTTCAGCATCCCTCTCACCTGGCTTTTCTGTTGGAGATGGAGACATGTTAAGACATCCTTAAGATTGCAATATTTTTGGCGCAAACAAAGAAAATGCTCTTCAACTTCTGAATGTAGGTACTTTTGTAACACTAGGCCACTAGTTTCTCCTTCCCCCTGCCTCCCATATTTGGTAGAATATTAATTGGGATGAATTCTAACAACTTCATAAATTAGTGATGTATTTCATGGGCCTGTCACTGGCTAGAACAAATCCTGCAGGAAAAGAGGAAGCACTGCTTTTTTTCCTAATTTCTAATGACTATTTGAAATACAAATGTTTAGAATAGCTACAGTTTTCCAACTATTCCTTCAACTGAATTGCAGCCCCAGTTCTCAAGTGTGCCTCCCTTCACCCTTAAATACCCTCTACCTTAGAGTCATATTTGGTGGCTTCCATTTAACAGTATTGGTCTGTTATTGATAACTTTTTATCAACAGATTAGAAGTAGCTCCTTGGTCTTCACCCAGACTCTGCTATGACACACAGATATGTCATAATCTACTCGCTAGTTTTTCAGGCTATATTATAGAAGACAGGGCTACCAGACAGCAATCTGTGCAGCCACAATAATTCATATGACTTGGAGTGCGGGTTCTGTACCAAATGATGCTAACATGCAGGCTTCATTTCTTCCTAACCCCACAGTTGTGCTGTGGCTGCTTTTGACGACAGGAACTCTTCTGATTAGTTACCAAGCTGCTCTTTGTTTGGTCTTCTGCCTAATTTAAACAATTCATCTTGTCTTTATTCAATACAGGGTTATTTTCTACTATTAGCTCTTTTATAATGTCTTCATTACTTATTGATTACAATTCTGAAATAGTTGGGAGTTGAGGGGTGTTCTTTTCGATACAAAGAGTGTTTGATGAATATATTTGCTGGCACCTGCAAACTCTGTCCTTTTTTCCTCCACTCCTTCCATATTTACTTTAGATCCTTCACAACAATCTCGACTCCCCTACTTATGCTGGGTCTTTCCTTCTACTAGGTGAGAGTTTCCTGTTGGTGTTTTTGTCTTTTCTGAGTAAGGAAAGTCTGATATCTTTCAGCTCAGTTGTTGCTTCACCTCCTCAGCTCTCCCAGGGGTCTCGCACACACTTTCAGTTCTGCCTTACATTTTTGATTTTGTGAAGTTCCCTACGATTTACATTTTTTCAGCTTTATCCTCTTCATACCATCTGCTACCTTATGTTTTGCTCATCTCTGAAATTTAGTAATCATATTTCATGCAACATTGTTCTACATTATTTTCTTAAAATTTAATTAAAAGGTTCTGAAAGAACAAATTAGAATTCACCTTTTCTGTGTAGACACCTTAACTGATGAGGGAAAAACTCAATAAAGGCCTTCAAATGTCTTGACACAAATTAATTTGTAACCAAAATATTGTATATCGTTTATCCAAAAGGTACGTTATCAAATCAACTTGGAGGGTTTTGTTATTGACAGAAGTTAAGGTTATTATTAAAGAATGTAGTCTTCACTGTATACTCTTTTTCTTTGGAATTCAGCAGTTCTAAGTAGTATTTACTTTTGAGTGTGTGGCTGTGCCTTGTTAGATAAAAGCTGCAGTACTAAAACTGTTTTACTGAACTTAGCTCCTGACCTACCTTCTGAGGCCATGCCTACAAAGGGATGATACATCAATCTAGTTTGTTTGATCTAATTACAGCTGTTTAACTATGTTGAGCACAAGTACACTCACCCCACTTTGTTATGCTGATTTAAGGTATTTTCGCTGTTAATCAGGTGCATGGTTCTTTCTTGTAATAATTTACCTCTCAAAATATTCTGGGCAGTTATCCCATGGAGTGTTCTGCTACTCAGCTGTATGTTTGAGTTTTTTTCACACTGTGCTGACAGGGAATTCTCAGGAATTTAGGAATTCGGTGGGTCAGCCTGACAAATTACTATTCCTTTTCTCACAGCATCCATTGATTTTTGCCTATGCAACTTTTTTATTTTTTTTTTTTCAAAATGCTGCAAGGTTGCATGAAGAAGAAACTGGTAAATCTATTACAATGCATATTCCTGCGAGGTTGCGCAGGTGGAAATATTTGGTTCTGCAGCTTCATGGAGCTCTTGCTACTTTGCTAACGGAAGAAATGCACAAAGAGAAACAGTAAAATGTAATCAACCTGCTACTTCTGTACAGGATTTATCTGGAGCAGTTTACTCAATGGTGTACTGTTTCTGGGTGTAGTCAGCTAGCTGTGACTGATAGCACAGGGTACTGGTGCAGAACTGGGATGGCCAGTAGCAGCAGCCAAACATCAGGATGACAAAATTGCGTTCCTAGAAACCTGTGCAGATCTCAGCTGGAGAGGCAGAATATAAACCAAAGACCTTTCTTACCATGCAGAAGCCCATTGCCATCTGTGGAAAAGCATAATTTCTGATTACTTTCAACTGAAAACTAGCCAGTTTTATGTCAGGGATATTGTCATGGGAATTTTTTTTTTATGTATATATCTGGAGAAGGTGCTGTTCTTCTGTGTCATAAGGCTTGGCAATGCATAAGAAATTACTTAAAGGTTTTTTCCAGGTACAGTCCATGAATCAAATAAGGGTTAGGGAGGTTCAAGGAATAAACGTGGTCTGTCGAGCCAGGAGAAAGAATTTATGAACACAGAGAGCAACTTCATAATGGTTGTACACGGCCTTGCTCATCAACATCAGTGATTTACCATTGAATGGATGTAGCGTGGTATTATGAAACTTCTTCAGAACAAACTCATTAGTAACTTGAGCTTGCCCTGATACATACAACATCTGTAAGAGGCAGGGAAAGATACTGAAAGGTGGGTAGAAGCAAGGAATAATAAGATACTTCCAACGTTAGTTAGGGACATCCATTGAAAAAGCCTCTGCAAAATAGCCATTTTGTAAGGAAAAACTGCATTATGATTTTATAAACAAGAGGTAACAGAGCAAATAATCAAAGAAACAGTGTCTGACTTTGCTAACAATTACTGTAGGTGATGTCATGCTACTGTGGGCTGAGGTGGAGCTCAGTGAAGATCTTCAACAAAAGTGTATCAAAGTAGTTGGACTTAGCAAAAAAAAATTAATAAAACAAGAAGCTTTTAATCTGAAATGCCTTGTAAACTTTAAACTCAGAGTGGGTATGTATTTGCATAAGTGATCCACTTAACGCACCCCTTCATCTCCTCGGGAGCTGGCAGTTGCAAGGAAGTCCAAATAACTTACTGAAATGGTAGCCTGAGACAGTGGCCCAGACTGGTGTGTTCTTTATCTGAAAGTCCACTTTTGTAATTGAAATATTCCTTTCTCACCAGTATTTTTCTTCCTGTATTTGCTATAATAAGAAATATAGCTGTCACAGAGACATGAGGTCCTTAGGTGCCATCCTGACTCTGAGATAAGAGAGAGATGCTTATCTGTATCCCATACAGATGTTTGTGTATCCTGTCCTTAAAAAAAAAAATCTGAAATGCAGGGCATTCTACAACTTCCCATACTAGTGTTTTCATTCTTTAAACGTCACTTTTGTTACTTTACCACATCTTGCTGTGAATGAAGTCTATTACCTATTCTACTTTCAGCAGACATGAACATTTGATTGCTGACCTTTACTGTAACAAAATAGACTATTGGTATTTTGTCCCCTCTCAATTCTCGCATGAGTTCTCTCCTGTTTTGTTTTGTTTTGTTTTGTTTTTTTGATTAAGCAAATCCAGTATTTCAGTTTGTTCTTGGGAGTTAAATTTCTTCAGCCTCCCAGCATTCTTGTTGCTCTTTTTGTGTTCTTTCCAGTTGGCTTATATTTGGTTTTATTTTTTTATGTGGTACCTGAAAATGGATACAATATTCCAGCTGAGATTTCACCAACACTGAGTTGAGCAAGATAATTGTCATGGGTGTCTTACGTAAAACAGCCTTATTAAATATTTCTGTGATGTATTATCTTTATTGTGTTGACTCAAATTCAGTTTGTGATCCATTATAACCACTGGCTTCCTTAGTGCAGTGCTGCTGCCCAGCCAGTTACTCCCCTCCTTGTTCATGCTCACGTCTTGATCCTTGGCAACAAAAAACTCTACTGAAAATGTCATGCCTGAAAACAAGGGAAAGAAAAAGATCTGAGGAGGCTTTTCAAATGCACTATACTTGTGAACTCCAAGTGCGCCAGCCTGCCAATGTAAGAGAAATTGTGAGACAATGATAATTTTCAGTATTGGATGGAAATTATATGTTTTGTCATTATTACTCAGAAAGCATGAATTTCATAAAAGTTCTAATATGAGCTGGAATAGGAATGTTTGCTTGCAAATGGAAAATAACAGTTATATTACATGAGTCTTAGATTATAATTTTCTTGCTAAAGTTTTTCACTCTCCTGCTGTTCACAAGATGAGCAGAATAACATTGTTAATGTCTCTTTTAAAAAATCATAGACATAGTTGCTAGAGTTGAGATGAACCAAAATTAAATCTGAAAGGCGTTTGAAGAAAGAAAGAAACAACAACAGAAAGGTTATGGGATTCTGGTTTTGTCCAAAACATTGATGACATGAAGATACAATTTATGGATGTGAGGTGTCCTCTTGGTCTTTCATGCAGTTATCTGGTCAGACCACTGAAAAAAGAAAAAGAAAAAAGAAAAAGGAGGGGGAAAAAAAAAGAAAAAGAAAAAACCAACCAAAAGTTGAAGATGCTTTTCAGCTCCATGCCCCTGCCTATTATTGTTTATAGAAACAGGAAGACGTGGCAGGTACAAGGAAGAAGTCTTTGACAGCATGGAACACCGTGCGTTTGAAATCATGAAAAACATCTCCAGTGCTCGAACAGTTAAGAATAGAAAATCCCAAGAAGGGCAGCCATGGTTTGTTTGTTAAAGAAAAGTATTGTTAGAGCAGGTATGCTTTGTCTCCAGAGATTAAGAGACCTTAGGTGGAAAGAAATAGGTGATACTATTCCTGGTGCTGTTATTTATGATGGAAACAAAAAGCTGTTAGCAAAACCGAGAAATGCGGTGTGAGCCTTTCATGGTCTTCTAGGGAGGTGCAATACTTTGGCTTTTTGGACAGCTTTACCCTTGGCAAAGCCTGTTCTTTCAGCAGCTCTGCAGAACTGAGGACCAGCGCACTGCCGGGGGGACAGTGTGTGCAGGCTTGACTACAACAAGGATCACTGCTTAGTTCTCCAAGCACTGTCTGACACAGAGAATTTGCTGAGCTTGTGCGTACTCCAGGGCCGGGTCAGCCTACGTGTTATTCACTCTCTGTATTTCATGCTTCTTTACACTCTTGTGACCCGGATGAATTTAACAGGGAACTGAGCAGTGTGTTCAGTTTTCCTGTGTACAGTTCTTACACTTTGGCCCATCTTAATCCAGTTCCTTGCACCGTGATGCAGTCTCTAATTATAAATCAAATCATATAACCTGCCTTCTCAAACCCTGTCTCATTCAATGATTTTTTTTTTTCAGATTTTTCCTTTTATCCTTGTTATTTGATGTTTGCTTACATATTTTATTTATTGCATATAATTCGAGTGCTGCAGTAAATACAGAATTACTAATTGTAATGGATTTTCATGATGCTTTTCACTATACTATCTGAGTACTTTTTAACTACCATAAGTGTATCTCCACGACATTGCAAAGAGATTTTCCTCTCATTGCACTGATGCAAAGTGGGGAAGTTAATGGCAAAGCTATCAAAGTTCTCCATTGTATCTGTATGTTTCACAGTGACAATAAACAAATTTCCAACATGCCCCAGTGAACTAATTTTAAGTAGTTTCTTCATTAATCACCCACCAGGTTGCAGGTGGGCTTTCAGAGGGGGCTGCTGGCACGGGCTATCCCCTCTGTTTGGACTTCCCTCACATGCGGCTCGAGGAGCCCCCCTCAGCTGCCTCATGCCAGGCTTCTGAGGTAATCATATATCATTTTGTCCTTAAGGACATCAAGCTCCAGCATAAAAATGGTTAGTCCCTTTCAGCTTTATAGTCCCACTAGAAGGGTTTTTTAAAAATCTATTTTTTCTAATAAGACATTCTATTCTAGCTATCATCCTAAATGTACTCAGGCCTTTACATATATTTGATGCCAACATAACCCTTTAGTTTAAATACCTGTGTTCAAGCCATGTTCTATGTATACAAACTAACCCCATCCTATCTCAGCTTTTCTTTTGTTGGAGTTAGCTGAAATAAAACTTCAGTCTGTTCTCATGATAGATTCTTTGCTCTTACAACCATCTTAGGAAGCCTTTTTCTATGACTATTCTCATTTTCATGTATCGTTCTTGAATAGGAACCGTACCCAAAATCCTGCAAGAGAGCTGTTGCCATAACATCTGGATGTGCCTTACCTGGTCTTTAGATCACATTTGTCATCTTCATTTTTGTGATGTTTAGTCATTTCTGTGACTAAATAATGCTTCGGAGTCTTCATCCTTCTCCATCAACTGTGATGAATTCCCAGTTTACAAGAATTTTGTCTGTTAGTCCCTGTGTGAACAGCCTCGTGATTTGCATTAATCGTATTACTGCATTCCACCAGTCCATTCCTCAGGATTCCTGGGCTGTTCCAGAACCTCATCCAGCTCTTCATTTAGGATATTCCAGTCTTCTGTATTGATGCTTTTTGATTTTGTCAGTAACTTGCTATATTAACACTCTTTTTAAAAAAAATTTCTAGAGCTCATGTCACTTAAAACCAACAAATAGGACCAGTTCTGAGACCTGTGCTGGAGGAGCTTTTAAAGGACTCACTCTCTAGCCCAAAAGTTCCCATTTCAACACAATTCAGCATGGGGTTTTTGGCCATTTTTTTACCCACAAAAATTTTCTTGCACTGATGTTCATAGTTTCCAGTTTAACTTGTATTTTTGCATGTGGCACCAGACCAAACGCTTTACTGAATTTTAGGTGGGTGAGATCAACTGTGTTTTCCTTTACCAAGAAAAATCTGTTTTCTTATCAAAGAAAGACATCAGATTTGTCTGGCATGATTGCCTTTGTTAAACCTATGTTGTATTTTATCTGTTTATTTTCCTCTACACCTTTTCCCCCTCCAGGGCAAAATAACTTAAGTTTTACATCTCACTAAGGTCAGGCTAATTAGTTGTCTGGACATTACTTTCCAAGTCTTTGGCTTGATTTTAGGTTTGGGGGTTTTGTTTCATTTTGTTTTTTTCTCCTTTCTCCCTATAGTAGGATGTCAATTTTAGATTACTTTTGTACCCCTAGAGGTGGTAGAAAAAATCACTCTTTTGCATCACAACTCAACTGTAGCACTTCATGTGTGTTGGTGGGGTTCTTTTGGCTTGGTTTTTTTTTTTTTTTTTTTTTTTTGTATTTTTAAAGAAAGACACTATGTCATGGCTGTTGTGGATCATCACAGCCCATGGCAACACTGATCACTGAAATTCAGAAGTTATGTTCCTTGTGCTGCTTCAGCAGTATTTACTGTTATCATTCCTGTGCTTAAACAGAAAGCAAAGTGTGCTGGCTACTCTACACGTATGTATAAGGTAGTCCTTAAAAAAATACAGTCTAAGAATAGACAAAATAATTAAAACAATAGGAAGGTAGTGAATCTGGAGGGTCAGGATTCCACAGGGAAGGCTGCAGGGCTCTCAGTTGTTACATGAACCCATGCCACTGGGAAACCAAGGGCATTAACTATGTTTCCTGAAGGTAGGAAAAAAAAATTTTTTTCAAAGACTTTGTTTCATAATGTATGTAGTTACACTCCTTACCAATACATATAATGGATATGAATCTTTCAGAGCACATTTCACTCAGGTACCTGATTATAAAGATAGGAATGTAAGCAACAACCATTAAATGTTTGGGTTTTGAGGGGGTTTTATTGGTGTTTTGTTTTTGTTTTTGTTTTTGTTTTTTTTTTGCCAGATACACTTAATATTTTTATAAATATTTAAAAACTATGTCTTTTTTATGATTTTTCAGTATGTCTGGAGCTCAAGATTCTGTTTCCAGAGAAAATGAAGAGTTCTGACCAATGCCTTTGTTTTACTGAAAGTGCATGTGATAGTATCAGTCTTTATAAAAAAGTAATATCGCTAAGGTTTGCTTGTGGGCCTCTTTAAAGTCATAGATAACTGTTAGATAAAAATGACCTTGTTTCACAGTTCCAGTACTGAATTCTAAAAGTTCCAGCGAAGCTGGTCTGAATGTGTTTCAAGTTTTGCTTCTAATGCAAGTAAAATTTCACTGAGGTACTTACTTGTGGAGTTAAGAATCTTACTTTTAGGGCATGTGCATTTGAGCAAGATTAGAGAGGATGGAGGCCTTAAAAGCAGAAAATCAGTCACATCCCTGCACACAGACTTCTGTGTGCGTGTAAAATCCTAAAGCTCCCCATGTGGGTTAGATTACAGAATTAAGATTTTGAAATACACATTTATGGATGACTGTTGAAGGATAGATAAGTAGAATTTCTGTCTGGCCCTTTCATGATCAAATGTTTCAAAGCTGGTCAACACTTTGTTTATGTCGACTATTGCAGTTGTTTTGTTTTATTAGATTTTCTATGGGTTATTTGTGCCTGCCTTTGTACATCCAAAATGAAGGGACATTACTAAGTGTTCTCCCCATAGCATGAATATTTAATAGTTTGTGTGTTCTTTCTCTGTATTGTTTGTGTGCCTATATAATCTCAACAAAATCTCTTAAAATCCATTTTGCAAGTGATTTTTCAAAACACATCATATGATTGAGTCACAGTGCTGAGTTAAACTAAACTATTGTAGGATTTCACCTAAAATACTAGAATGAATTTGCCAAATGGTGGTATTTTACAAATAGGCATGGCTTCAGCTAACTTTCCCTAGATATTTTATTTAGGTTTGATCTGAGTTCCCAGTACTGATGAACCGGTGTCTTTTAGAAATCAAAAAATCTTTAGCCCATTTCAAAAGAAGATTTTCTTTGTTTTCTCAGATGTACAGATACTCATTTTCCTGAGCTAAGAGCTGGTATGAGTATTCTGGGCGGATCCTGCAAAGTGCTGAGTACATGGTTAACTTTAAGGGAGTATATGCTTAAAGTCACCGGGACTGCTGATGTTTAAAATTACGCATATACTTAAGTACTCCGATGGCCTGAGGCCAGTGGCTTTTGCCTCTTCTAGGACTGAGCCCTAAGGAGACTACAGTGAGCAGTTGCAGCTGAATTTTCTCTTCCCATTTCAAATAGATGGTTTAAAGCACAAATTCTGACAGCTGTTTAATTAAAAATACTTATTTTAAATGTGAGCAATGCAATAGGCAGAGTCGATACGCCTGTGGTTTTTTTCTTTCTGTCTCTCCTGGCATCCGAGCTCGCTCCTCTACAGCGTTAGTGCAGGGCTGGCAGTTTTCAGTGGTGCTCCGTTCCTGCTTTATCCTCTTCCATCTTTTCCATCTGCTTCATTCTGTTTGGAAAATGGCAATGTAGAATGTGTTTGGTGTAACCTTAATCCTGACCAGCATCTGGGCTCCGTTTAAAAAAAAAAAAAAAAAAAAAAGCACCTACTGCAGGCAAGGTTTCTGTGTATGTTTCCCTGCTTTAGTAAAACAAAGTTGGGGGGGGGGGAACAACCAAAAATAACCATAGGAAAATAATATTTATTTTAATGGACATGTTCATTAATGTGTAGGTTTTAATGTTTTCCTGTGTACATGGACAAACCGTGGTGGTTGTACTTTCCACCTCACCTCTGTCCTGGCGGGTGTCAGAGGTAAATCGGGTTTGCACCATTTTAGAAAAGGAGAGAAAGGACAAGGGGGGGTTGTCTTTTAAATCTTCCTTTAACAGCCACGCTGTTAATTACTCACAAATACGTAAAAGTTAATGTCACCAATGTGATGAACTGAAATTCCTGTGTGATGCCTTGTGACATTTTCCCTGTTAAACTTTTACAGGCCTTTTAGAGGTCCCTGATGGCGAGGCGATTTTATGAGCTACTCTAGAAGAAAGTCATGCAGATGCAATTGTGGCGACCCAGCCGTGGCTGCTGAGGCTGTCCCCACTCGAGACACCCCGTCCCTGTTTCACGGTCCCGGAGCGAAGCCGGCCATCAGGTCGGTGGGGTCGCGGGGTCCGCGGGCCGGGCCGGGAGCCGCTCCCCGGGGGCTCCCCCCGCCGGGCCGGGCATTTTTGGAGAACTCAGCTTGTCGGGCACCGGGCGCCTTTGAAAATCTGGCGCTAGATGTCTCCAGCACCTGGAGATCGCGCACATGACTCCGTAATTGTGCACCCTGCGGAGCATCATTGTGTTTAGCCACACGTTAAAACAGCCGCTTCAGAGCGAGTCCCGATGGCCGGGGTGTGCCTCCTCATTACCGAGCGCAGAATAACGCTTTGCAGCCCGGCTCGCTTCCCCGGCGGGTGTCCACCCCCTCCCCAGTTTTTTGCTGTTTGATTTTCCCGACCCCGCAGCCGGCGGGTCCGTGCCGCATCTCCCCTGCGCTCTCGGCTCGGGGCTGTTGAACTTCCCTCCCCGAGCAGCCACAGAGGTCGCTTCTGAGCAGCACCAAAAGGGTTTGGGTTTGTGTTGATTTGTTTGGTTGGTTGTTTTTTTTTTTTTTTTTGGTGGGGTTTTTTGTTTCTTGGGTTTTTTGTTAATATTTCCCCCCCACACACTGAGGCTCTCAGTCCCTCCTGGCCGGAGTGGAAAAGCACGTTTAAATCCTGAACTCGGGTTTCCCACGTGGTGTCTCGCTGAGCTGCTGTCACAGCCACGCCGCGCACTCCCCTGCACAGGGCGAAGGCAGCTCTCTCCTGCCTCTGCTGAAAACGCAGAAGGTGATGAACATTTTTAATCAAGCGGTATTTTCAGGACGCCACACTAAACACCGAACTTGTGCAAAAAGCTAGCTCTCGTCACCAGCAGGCTCTTGCTTTTTGAATCCACCACCAAGTGTACAAATAATGAAGGGATTAAAGTTCTGCTCCTCCTTCCGTGGGTGACTGTTTAAATGACGGATGTTTGTCAGCGATTTGAGGGTTAATTCAGACAAGTTTATAGTGTTTGGCGTTCTGGGTCTGTATACATGCAAAGAGCATGTGTGGTTTTGGAGTGAAGAATTAGCAGTGTGCACCGGGAGACAAAACCAATTGTTTATGTGAATATAGGACATACTGGATATGTGTATAAGCATTAAATCGGGGGTGGGGGGTTTTTTTAGTTGACTTTTCACACCATACAGAGAACACGATTATAATGTGTGGGGTTCCAACACTCACTGGGGAGGAATGGAAATGGAGGGGAGGACTCAAAGTTACATCTGGTCTTCAGACCTCGCTGTAATTTCTTAGGGGAGGTGTCCCCTACCTTTTAATTATTTAGTTTAAACAGACCTAGAGCACGCCTCATCTTTAAGGCCTTTCTCCTGATGTCTCTAGGAGGCACCCTTCATCGAGCAAGGAGATAAAATCTTGGCAAAAAGAGCACCGAAGGATGTGAACCCCTCGGAAAATTCCACTTCCTGCACAGCAATGCTTGTCCTTGGGTCTCTCGCTCATTCCCATGCACTTAACAAGGGATTTCTGCCTGAGGCTACCACACCAACTTTCTAAATAAACGCCGTGCTGCAGAGAACCCCTGAGCTTGCTGCTCTGGCTGTTAATCTCAGCTCAGCGCGATCTGTCTCCTCTCTCTTCCTACTTCCCTCCATTTTATTTCTCCGCTGGTTTTTCTCTTCCAGAAGACTCCAACTCTCTCTCCTGCTGAACTTGCCGGGAACAAAAGGCTCCGTTCCAGATCCAGCCCGCAGTTGCCGTGAGAAACTTCCTTGCAAGCGCTGTCTGTCGCTCTGCTCTCCCTCCCTCGCTCGCTCCCTCCCTGCCTCGGTAAAATGGCAGTGCAAGAGCTTTATGAAAAGGGTGAAAAAACCTTCTTTCTCGGCGCCTGCCTCTCCCGCAGCAACCCCCCCCTGCCCCAGTCGTGACGCCTGAACTCAAACTTCTCTAAAAATACACTTTAAGAGGGCAGAATTTCACGGGAGTGAATATTTTTTTTTACACTCCACTGAAAAGAGGAGCTGAGGGTGGGAGAAAGACAGAGGGACAGCTCGCTGGGAGCCGGTAGCTTTCTCTCTGCTGCTGATTCCACCTCCTTGCACGGTATTGCCAGTTCCCAAGTACTTGAAACAGAATAATAGTTTTGCTTGAGTGGGAAAATCCAGGCCCAGAGTTGAGGTCTTTCTCTCTTCTCAGATTTAAAATCCCCTTTTTTTTTTTTTTTTTTTTTTTAACTCTTCCGAGTGAGGTTCACAGTGTAACACAGTTGCTGTGCGAGCCCACCCGACAGGTCCCAGATCTGGTGGGATTCAGGAGGAAATTAGACGGTTGGCTCCTGATCCAGTGCAGGGGTTTTTACGAACTCCGGTCCGCGTTTTGGGTTGGGTTGTTTTTTTTTTTTCCCCTTTTTTTTTTTTTTTTTTTTTTTTTTAAGTAGATTTACTCTTCCTTCTCTGAGCGCTCAGCACCGGGGAGGTGGTGTGCACACCCGCGTGTGTCAAATCAATGCGGTTTGCTCTTTCCCTGCACTTTATTATTGTTTTCCTCCCCGAGTTGTCCCCTTCCCGAACATCTGTCGGTTTTCTCTGGAATTACGAAATCCCAGCTCCAGCCTTTTTTTCATTACCGGGTGAGAGCTGCTCTCCCCGAATCCGCACACGTGAGCCCCCAAACTTGCTCCTGCCCCACTTCTACCACGCCGGGGGTGGCTTAGGCGGGAGATGGCGGAAGGCGTGGGGCAGCGAACACGCGTGGCACCAGCTCCGGCTGCCCCCCCGCGGGGCGGCGCGCAGGATGCGCGGAGGGCTGCGCTCCGCTCCGCGTCCCTTCCTCTCCGCAAACTCCGCTTCGCCTTTTACTCCTCCTAGCGAGGGCTGCTAAAATAATGCATTTCCTCGAGTCAGGCCGAGTCCGCTTTCCTCTCTTAATATGCAGCCAAAGTTTTGCAGCTCCCTGTCAAATGTTAACACCAGACTCTAGCAGGGCGGCTGAGGCAGGGGCTCGGCCCCTTCCCTTTGTAACCTTTGGTGCTCGCTTGGTGGGAAGCCCCAAAATCCCGTGTACAATCCACTCCTGCCTTTGAGCCGTGCTGCTGCGTTCAGCGCTCTGACAGAGTTACCTTCTGCTGAAACTCCACTTCAGCTGGCAGCGCAGAGCTCGCTCGCTGCCTGCCCCTGTGCCATTGTGTCAGCGCTGGAGACGGAGATTATACAATATCTTGACTTTTTTTTTTTTTTTTTAAGAGGATAAATAAGCATTGTCTCACACAATGCCCGGCATATTAGCCACTTGCAGCAAACACATAATTCAAATCATCTTCGTGGTTATGAAGCTGCAATGAGAGTGCTTAACCTAGGTATGACAGTGGCTAAAACACTGGCAGGCATGGGCTGGGCAAATATAAACATATTTAGAGGAAATGTAATTTTCTTTAGCGAAACTACTCTCAGATAAGCTGAGGTACAGTACATAACCTTTCCTTACTCCATTCCATATTTTGCAGCATGCTCCATGAATTATAATAGATGGGTCTCTTGTTCTTGGGTCCAGTCTGCATATCTCAGCATACTGTGCCTTTCAGTAAAATGGAAGAGCATCCTTCTTCACCCAACTATATTAATCACTTCTCAGCTTGCTTCATTCTAGCTTAGTTGTGCTAGTTAATACTTTATTATAGAAACTCTACCCAATTCCTGAAGTAATAATCCAGTCCATGTTTGTAGCACGTTGAAAGCCTGGGGATAATGATAACTTGTGTGTGTGAGCGTGAGGGAGCGCAGCTGACTTTAGTCCGGTTTCCATGTCAACGATTCAGTCCATATTTGCCATCACACAGTTGGCAGAGCCCTTTTTTTTTTTTTTTTTTGGAGGGGGGGGAGACACTACTCCTGTTTCTAGTACTCTAATCTAGACCAGGTTTCCTAAACTGCCTTAGTGTTGGGTTAAATGGCATGGCCACCTTCATGAAGGAGACTTCCACTCCGGAGGAGCCAGCCCAGCGGTGCTGGCCTGCAGTGCCATGTGAGAGCGCCGAGCTGGGTCCCCAGCCTATCTGAGAGCCAGGGGCTGAGCCTGTTGGGGAGGAAAGCGTGCTCAGCACTTAGGGAGATGGGGAAGAGAGGACTGCTGCATGCTGCTTTAGCAGGGATCGCGCAGGCTGAGAAAAGAGCATCGATGCATCGCAATGAAAAGTCTCGTCCGGTTCTGTGGAGCCGGAAAGGTGGTAGTTACAACATGGGATGACATGACTGGCGGGAGGATTTTCAGCTATTAGGTGGAAATGTTGTTAAGAACTGTACCGTCTTCTGCTTCCCAAACCCCATAGTTGGAAATTCATTGGATGCCTTAGTATTTAGTAAAGTGCCAGGGCCTCATTGATGAGGCATATTCCAAAATCTGCTTCAGCTTTCACAAACATTTGGTAAAGTGAGTGTCTCCTTATTGTGTGGGTGGCTGGGGAATCCAGTCTGCTTTTCACATTACAATCAACACCAGGTTTCATAGTCTGCCATAGCATTCTTTGAAGAAGGTTCCAAAAGACTGGCACATGTAGAGAGGTTGCAAGCTTGGGGGCTTTATCTGGATGCACCTGAGCTGCAACCTGAGCTCCTGAACTGTAGCTGTTAAACTTTTGGTGGTGCTCAGTTAGATGGCGGGGCTTTGCTTCCTGAAGTAGATTGTAGCTTTGGAGTTGGGGAGGTGGTTGCTCAGGATGGTTTTGGGATTAAATGGAAGAATTCTCTCCAGTTTAGTTGTTGGTGTTTGGTTTTGGTTTTTTTTTTTTTTACATTTAGTATGAATGAAGCATCTGAAGAAGCATATTTTGGTGCTGTGGTGCACTACAGCCCACCATAGATATTAATAAAGCCCCTGAGCCTCACCTGTGTGAGTCCAGCCTGATGTGTTGAAGGAGTTTCTCCTTCTGCTGCTTTGTCTTTCTAGAACCCAGGGTTTGATCAAATAACAGAGGCTCCTCTGAAGAGAGCATGTAAATCAACTTTTTGTTCTAGCACATTCCACAGTTTTCGAACTCTTCTGTAGAAGAATATCTTGGTGGTTTTGCTGCTCTGTGGTCCACACAGATATCAGTAAAGCCGCAGAGCCTGGTGTGTGAGATTCTAGCACTGGACTGGGGCTCCAACCTTCATGAAGGCCTTTGAGCACTATCACAATACTGATGTCACCAATTATTACCCTTTTCTTTCTAGTAGTTTATTTACAGCTGTGGAGGAAGACCGACTGACCAATTTGCTGAGATGGAATCTGCTCCACATCGCACAGTCGACTGTAAAGACTGTGAAATGGCAAAGCTGTCTTTGTTTGGGAGCCTGCAGGGCAATTTATTGCTCTAGAATACATTTAAAATTTTGCTATTTATTGCCCTGTCCTGCCTCCCCTCCCACTTTCCAGCTTTGGAATAAACCCCGTTGTTCCACCACCTGCATTCTAGATGATAAATATTTTTATTGTAAGTTTTATAATGAGTGTGAGGTTTGAGTTGACAGCAGTAGACACCGAAATCTTCAATTCATCCGTAACAGCACTGGCAGGGATTCAGTCCTTCTATGCGTTGCCTTGCCTCTTGCTCTGGACTCAAGTTTCCCCACTGTCATCAGTGTTGTTAAAACGGGAATTCTTGCGGTATGGCCCGTTGATTGTTAGACTCAGGCCAAGCCCTGTGCTTTTTTCACTGTACAGCTGGTAATCAGGGTTACTTCTGCCCCTGTTTTTGTTTTGAGGTGATGTTCTAAAATGGCAGCCTCAGACCTCAGAAGCGTATTTTGATTCTCCACACATTGCCTTCTGATGTTTTCTCTCTCCTCCAAGTTGTATGTACTTAAACTTCACTTTTCCAAATATTTCCATATTCCAGAGGACACCTGCCCACATTCAGTACGTGGGACCCCAGATCTAAACTGTACCGTGGCTGCCATTTTTACTAGGCAACTGTGTCCTAATCTCTGAGAGCTTGTTTTTTATAATCCGAATAACTCATCTTTTTGTATCTTCCCTGCTCTGTTGCAGACCCATACCATCGGATGTAAAATACCCAGCTACAGAACCTGCTGGCAGAGGACAAGCCGCGTCCGGGACAGAGTTCCAGGTACATTTCTCCCCTTCCTCTTCCTGCTCTGGGAAAGGCCGTGGGGATGGAAGAGGTGGGAATCCGGGTCTGAAATGGTTGCAGAAGGGCATGGCCTAATTCCCAGTTCACCTCTTGACAGCTGGGGAGCTTCAGCACCGCGTTACCCCTTGCGATTGCTGGAGCATCCTGTCCCATTGCTCAACGTGTTGTGTCTAGACACGTTCAGGTGGTTTTGGTTCTCCCCATCCCGCCGCCCCAAGGGAGTTCCTGGTTCAGTGCCCACTGCCCTCGCTTTGGCAGGAGCGGGAACCGGACTTTCTTGGATGTCCGTGCGTGCAGTTATAGCTCTGGCGCGCCGCCAACACCTTTTCCAGAGGGACAAAACCAGCGGAGAGGAAATGACAACCGCTAACAGTTTGCAAAGGCTAATTCTAAATGGAATTTCTAGGGACAAAGAAGAGGCGCTTCGTTAACCCACGGGCCCGTCTCCCTGCTGAAACCCCAGAGCCGGCGAGGCGGCCGTGCGCCCTGGCCGCTCTCCCGGGGGACTCCCGCCGGAGGACATCGCCCCGCTGCCCTGGGAAGTGTCTCGGCAAGGTAAGGCGAGGCCACTGCTCCCCTGCCCCAGCTCCACCAGCTTCCCCCGCGGCTCAGCTCGGTTTCCCCCACTCCCCCCCGCCCCTTCCCTCCCTTTCCCCCCGCCGGCCGCGGGGCTCGGCGGCCGCGCTCAGCTCCGCGGATCCGCCGCGGGTTTTGCGTGCGGCAGCCTCCGCCGCGCCGAGCCGCCAGCGGCCGGGGCCGGCCCCGCTCCTCCTTTGTGACGGGGGGGAGGCTCCCGTCCGGGCCGCGCTCCGCTCCGCTCCGGGTTTGGCAGGCGGCCGCGGCGCTGGGTAAAATGGCAGTGCTGAGCCTCGTGTCGGAGTGAGCCCCACTCGGCGGACCAGAGTCGGGAGCTGCCGCTCGGCTCGCCCAGCCCGGCCCCGCCGCCGCTCGGCCCCGGCTCCGGGGACGGCGCCCGCCCGCCCGCCGTGTCCCCCCTCCCTCCCTCCCGCCTCTCCCGCACCGGGAGCCCCGTCCCGGGTCCCCCCCCCCCCCCCCCCCCCCCTTCCTCCTCCTTCCCCCCCACTCCCTCCTCCTCCCCTTTCTCCGCCGGCTGCAACCGAGGAGGTACAGCGGGGCCAGGCCCCGGGAAGCCCAGCCCAGCGGAGCCCTCCCCGCCTCGCCAACCAGGCCGGGGGGGAATGAGCCCCCGCTGCCCTGAAGAGCCCGCCGCCGCCTGAGCGGGGAGCAGCAGAGCAGCGAGGCCTCACGCCGGCCGGCCAGGCAGGGAGCAGCTCGGGGGGGGGGGGGGACCGGTCCGGGGGGGGGGGGTGGCTGGGTGGGGAGGGGGGGGGATCATGGCTGCTCAGGTCGCCCCCGCCGCCGCCAGCAGCCTGGGCGCCCCGGCTCCATCCGAGCTGAAGAAAGCGGAGGCGCAGCAGCAGCAGCAGCGGGATTGTCCCCCGGAGGAGGCGGGGGGTGAGGCGGCGGCGGAGCGCGGCGGCGGCGAGAAGCAGGCGGAGAGCGAGGGCCCCACGGGGAAGGAGCTGCAGGACGGGGCCGAGAGCAACGGAGGGGGCGCAGGGGCCGAGTCCGACCTGAAGAGCTCGAACGGGAACCCGGGCCCCAGGCCCGCCGCTGCCGCCGCCACCCTGAACAATAACCTCCCGGAGCCGCCCGGTGGCGGCGGCAGCAGCGACGGGGTGGGGGCGCCGCAGCAGCAGCAGCCGCCGCAGCAGCCTCCCCCTTCCCACCCGGCCGCCTTGCCCCCGCCAGCCTACGGCTTCGGGCAGCCCTACGGCCGGGGCGCCCAGGCTGCTGCCGCCGCCGCCGCCGCTGCGGCCGCCGCCGCTGCCTTCCACCAACATGGCGGACAACAAAGCCCTGGCATGGCAGCGCTGCAGAGCGGGGGCCTGGAGCAGTCCTACCCGGGGCCGGCGGGAGCCCCCGCGGGGCCGCCCCCTCCCCAGAACTCGCACGGCGGCGCCGAGCACGGCTTCCCCAACCACCAGTACAACTCTTACTATGCGGCCGGGGCAGGGCGCAGCGCCGGCTCCTACCCGCCTCCCCCCCAGGCCTACGCCCTGAGCTCCCCCCGGGGCAGCGCGCAGAGCTCCGCTCCGGCGGCCGCCGGCGCCAAGTCCCCCGCTGCCGCCGCCGCCGCCGCCGCCTTCCAGCAGCAGCAGCGCTTCGGGGTCATGGGGCCCTCGGCCGCCGGCGGCGCAGGAGGAGGGGGCGCCACCCCGCAGCCCACGGCCACCCCCACCCTCAACCAGCTCCTCACCTCCCCCAGCTCCGCCCGCGGCTACCAGGGGTACCCCGGGGGCGACTATAGCGGCGGGCCGCAGGACGGGGGAGCCGCCGCCAAGGGCCCGGCCGCAGCGGAGATGGTCTCGCAGTACGGCGGGGGCAACAGCCAGGGCTGGGCCGCGGCGGCCGGCGGGGCCCCGCCGAGGAGCCACCATGCGCCCATGAGCCCCGGGAGCAGCGGCGGCGGCGGCGGAGGACAGTCCCTCGGCAGGAGCCAGCAGGTAACGGCGGGGCCGCGTGGGGCGGGCAGGCGGGGGGGGGGGGGAACGGGACACGGGGGAACGGGACCGGGGCGGGGGGCGAGGGGCCCGGGGGGTTGCGGGGGGGACACGGCGCCTCTCCCGCGGGTTCCCCCCGCCGGGCCGGCGCTGCCGGGGAGCTGCCATTGTCTGTGCCTGCTCGCTTGCTCTAAAATGGCTGCCTCGCCGCCTTCTCTTCCTCCCTCCCCAGCCTTTCTGCGAGGCTCTCGGTGAGCGGCCGCCGTCCTTCCCGCCGCTCCGGGGGCTCCGGGCGGGGGGGGGGGGGGTGGGGGTGGAAGCAGGTCGGCCGCCCCCGGCGGAGGGCGGCGAGGGGCAGGCGAGGCCGGGCGCGGGGGGCCAGGGCTGCGGGCGGGCCCGCCCGGGCCAACGCGTGGCCCCGGCAGCGCCGCCGCCATCCGCCCCGCCGGCCCGCTCCTCTCGGCCGCCCCGCCGGCCCCCGCCCCGGGGGGCCCGCACCCCTCGGCGGGGACCGGCCAGGGGCGGCCGCGGCTCGGCCGGGCCGCTCGGGGCCATCTTCCCCACCGGGCGGCCCTTTGGGCCGTCGGCCGGGGCCTGTGGCTGGGAGCGCTGGTAAACAGCTCGGCGATGGGAGCAGTAAGTGCAGATCGCTTTGGTTTGGGATTTGAATTATGGAGGTAAAATCCTTCTGTCAAAGCCAGGAGACAGTTGGTCTTAGGTTGACATCCTATCTGTGATCTGATTGGCTCCCCATCTCCTGCTCTTGGCCATTTATAATTGCCTCTGATGTAATGGTACAACAATCCTGATGAGCTCATAAACTTTTACACTCGGCTTTTCTGCCAGCCCCGGACCCACGGCAGCCCTGCTGCTTCGCTCGCTGCCTTCTCGTCTCCCCTCGCCGGAACCGGCCGTGACCTTGAGGCGGTTGGGTGGCAGCCCCGCATCGGCGGGAGCGGAGCCCCAGACAGCCTGCCCTTGTTGCATTGTGCCTGAAACAAAAGAGGAGGCGATGGCATTTTGTTTGTACCTTGGGTTTATTTTGCTTGTGATGTTTTATGCAGCCTGGAATAGAGTCTGTGTTGTCGGAACAGTGGCAGGGCTGCTCTGCACAATGGGCTTGCTGTTTATTTTGGTTATGTGACTTTCCCTTTGGTATAAATGATTTCTTTGATGGATCTGAGGATGCGTTTGTTCCTGGCTAATTTTGGCCCTTTTCAAAACTAGGGCTGTTTGGATTCTTTATTAGATGGAGAATGTGGGGGTTTCTGGGGTGTGTTACAGCCTTGAGAAGGGGGGAAAAAAAAAAAAAAAATCCAGCAAAACAATCAAAAGCAAACTTGTGGCTCAAGCACCGAAAATGGTGAATTATCAGTGTATGTTCAGTAGAGCTCTAACATGGGACAGGCCCGAGCCTCTAGCTGTATGTCTTAGGGCACATTTTTGACTTATTTTGAGTAAGCACTGATGTTTCTACTTCCCCCCATAAATAAAGGGAGTTATTACAGACATCCAGGTGCTGATGTGGTCAGGCTCAACAGCGTCACAACTCTTTGCTTTCCAGAGGAGTGACAATGGGGAAAAGGAGCCTATAAGTCATGTTTATTGTTGTACCTATAGAATTACCTCTTTGCTGAAAATATGGATGGCCAGAAAATGTGCAGAGGAGAAAACAGTACAGTGTATGCATCAGACATTTTAGATACAGGGAAAAGAGGTGCTGGTATCTAATATCTGGAAACCTTGATTAAAACCAGGTTGCTTTCTGTGTTTAGACGTGCACCTCCAAGGCCTGCCGTGGCCTCGTGCAGGACTGACAGACTTCCCTTTTCATTCTGTGTACTTTGCTCTAACTTCAGGCCCCAGGTCGAAGACATTTGATACCACGTAGTGTGACATGCAGCCCAAAGTTTCCCTTCTTGCTCAGAACTTCTTTTGTGTCGATCCGAAAACTCCTTAATTTTTGTTCCTTGATTACCGAAGGCAATGTCTCCTTCAGCATCTTGAATTACTTAATTGTCTTCTGTCAGATTGAAATAGTGCTCTCTGAGAGAGTGGATCTTATCTCTGCTGTGGTCATCAAACTGTCCAACGGTAACTGGTAGCAAGTATTCGATTATCCTCAGTGAAGATTTCAGCTCCGCAGGCATATGTCCACGTATACCTGCAACACGCTCTGACAGATGTCACAGGCGCGAGGGTGTTTACTTGAAGGTACTTTCTGTATTCTGAAAAATTTCAATTTAGATAAAATGCGTGCTAAAATATGGTGTCAGGTTGAACTTTTCAAGCAGGTATTTTCACTACAGCACATATCTGACAAAAGTGTACTTACGTCAGTATTCTGATACGAATTTGTAAAAGAAGCTTATTTTGTCTTGAAAAATGAACTTAACTTGATTCCACGAGCTGCTGATATAATGAGCGAGTATCTAGTCCCACCAACTGGAATTATTAATGAAAGTTGTTCTGAGAATTAGTTGAACTTTAGGTAGTACAAATAGCGTATATAAAAAGTAAACCAACAACCCCCCATCCTGAAAACCAAACAACCCCCACAAAATCCTTTATCTGCCAAGGATTATTGGACTCAAACTGACAGTTATTTTGGGGGTTGGTTTGTTTTTGTTTTTGTTTTTTTTTTTCCTGCTGGAAAAAGGAAAGAACAGACTTACCTAGCACAATAAAAAAAGCTTCCACATGTCATCTGTGCTGCCCATAAGAAATGGTTGATTAATAATAATGCTCAAGCCCTAAATTGCAGCCTCCTTTCGCTGTGTATTCTGTTAAATTCCCTAGACTGTGAGAATTTAAAGCTTTGTGTCTTTTGTCTTGTACAGTGATGAACAGAATGGGTTGATGAACCTAACTTCTGAGAAACTCTAAGAAAGCGAGAGGAGAGTGTAATTCATCTGACCAAACACTAGAAAAAGAAGTGTCTCTTGGTGCAGACTTGGAGAAGATGATGTGGGAAGAGTGTGGGGTTCCTCTGCTTGGGAATCATTGCAATAGTAAACTTGAGGTTTTGGGGAAAGGATGAGGCAGAAAAGAGAAGTGCCTTTAATTCTTGATACTTTTTAGGATTTATGAATGATGCCATAAGGAGGGTTTCATCCCATTGCTTATCAAGAAAGACAGTAATTTCTGGCGTGAAAGTTGTTTGGGTGGAATGTTTCCTGTGATAAAATGAGAGGACAGTCACTTGGGCAGAGGTAGGCTCCGGTCTGTAGCCTTCACGGGCACTTTTTTCTCACTGACCGGTCCCAGGAAGGTGTTGCTGAGCGGGAGCCCCAGTGAAGGGAGGCGTGCTCCGCGTTCCTTGAGACTGCAGTAGAGGACTTTGCATTTTTTCCTGATGACCTTTATTAGCTGGGAAATGTGGAGTAGGATCAAGAGATCAGAATGGCTGTTTTACAGTGTGTGGGATGAGAAATCTGCAGTTTTCTGTGGGAATGACTTGTAAGAAACCAGGCCAGGGATCTTAGTTTTCAATTTTTCCAGCTCTACCACCTATTTGTTTCCACCCCCCCCCTTCCCCTCAGAGTGTCTAGCAGTTCTTAATAATACACTGGCTTCCCCAGTGTCTTGGGACTTAAAGGAAACTGCTTAAGAGAGGGGACTTCCCTCCCTTCAATAGATGGGCATTTCTCATGGTACACAATTTCACTACAACAAACGTCGTCTCCTGTAATGGGAGATGTCTTTGGATCGCATTAAACATTGACATCTTGGATAACCTCCCCATAGGTGCACTGACGTCTCTAGGCCTCTATTATAAGCTCAGGGAAGGCAGTTTAAAAATGATATGTTAATAAAAAAAATGCTTTTGGGCCTGTTGCCATACAATAGCTATTTTTTGTTGACTTAGATCTCAACTTTAGTAGCAAGTGAGGCATGAAAAATGTTGTTGGAAATATGTTTTTTAAACTAAATTGGCACCAAATGGCTCTGTGCTGCCAATGAGCTGCGATATCTTGGAATCGGAAATTGAGACCTGGCTCCTGTTGGCTTGTGTCGCGGGGTTTTTCCTTGCTTAGCATTGTAACGTTAGGAGCCCTTGAATTGCTCACGAGGTGTAGTACGCACCAGATCTTTCCAACAAAAAGGAGAGTGGCACATCTTCTTTTTCTGGGGTAGGGTTTTCTTCCAAATGAGTGATTTTTAGGCCTTGTCTGCTTTCGAAAAAGTAGGAAAATTGTGCTTGTTCAATTTTGTTGTTAAGATCTAGTTAATTCTGGTGTAGACACTGAAGGCTTTGCTGGCTTACCTTTTTGAACAGTCTGCGCTACTCTGAAGTAAGCTAGGGGTTGCCCCATTCTGTTAAAATCTCTTGTTTTCTAAAATACCACCTCCTTGATGCTTGGTTTTGAGATGACCAGTGTTTCCAGGCAGGATATCTGCAGGATACAGGACAGTAAACCTCAATTCTGACTCTCAGCTGGAGGTTTTTTTTTTTCCTGCCCTTATCACCACCAGTTTACTGGGAAACCTGGGACAAACCACACAATTGTTCTGTAGCATGTTTTTCCTTGGTGTGAAATGGGGTTAGCAAGGCTTGCTTGCCTGCCTTTTATGAAGCATAAATGAAATGCTCTGTCAATCCTTATTTATTACCTGGGCTAAGGGAGGGTTTCTACATATGGTCTTTCTTGTAATCACGTTGTTGGTTGCAAGACAGAAATGTGATTTCTGGAAGGTGTATGTTTGACTTTCAGGCCTTTGTTTTTTTTGGCTAGAATGCTTACTGGTTTCCTAAAACTGTCTGTCTGGTTTAATTCCTTTTACCTGCTACAACTTTGGTTTCCTGCAGCGACTGCCCAACAAAGAGGCAGAACCTCTTCTTCGTTCTTAAATAATACTAGAGACTGGGGTTGGGGGAAGCATGAGAATCAAATGTTCTGTTAGATAGCTGTGTCTTCCTAGTCTCATAAGCTTGGTATGTTCATAATACTTTGTTTTTTTCTGTAGTCTTATTTGAGAACACCGGTCAGTGAATACTACATTACAGAGGTATTACAAGAGACCCTAATAAGGGTCTTACATGAAGACCATATTAAAAAAACCCAGCAGTTTTCCTACAGAGAGAAACGAATATCTAAAATTATGCTAAATACTGCAACTGTTTTATCTGTTACCTTATATGCAACTATTCCTCCATTTTTCTTCCTGCTCTTTTCAAAGGAACACCACCAACTTGGAAATCCAGTTTTTACCCTATGAATCTGAATCTGTGGTCTCGGTAATTAAAATATTAGAAGAGAAAGATGCCCTTTCCAGTTTTTACTCTGTGTACTTGAAATTCTTTTAGTCAGTTTGATTTCTTTTTTGAATTGCAACTCCTGTGTGATGGATTGCTCTGGGGAAAAGCTCATCAGCATGCCATTGCCCAATTCCTGCCAAGAATGTTTGAAACTCTCAAGTAGCAGCAGTAGCAAAGCAGAAACCAAAGGCAGGGAAGCATAATTGCAGGGGGGGAAATGAGAAAGATAAGCTTGTCAGTATTTAGCATTGCTGTTACGGCTACTTGCTTTTCTTCTGGAAGGGTCCTTAAAGCATCAGCACGGATGCAAAATAATATCCCCCCTTTTGTTCTGCTGGGGAAAATAAAGGAAACATTTTTCCTGTGAAAAAATATTTTTGAGGAAGAGTCCTGCAAAAGTTTTTCTGTCGTGTGCTGATTTCAAGAAGTTCAGCCTTTGATTTAGCCCGAGGTTATGCATGTGCAGTGGTAAAACTATACTGGATGTCTGTTAGCCAAAGCCATAAATCTCCAGCTAGAAGTGAATGACAGGTGGGATTGGAGGAAAAAAGCCGTTTTCTTTGGCACGCTGGACCAAAACTGACATGCATTCTGTCTGGGTCCCTGCTGTCTGCCTGTTCCTGGATGACATGAGAGAAGTTTATGCCTTTTTGTTTTTCGTTTTAGTGGCTGGAAAAGCAGGGAAGTTGGTCACCTGAAGAGAGACCGTGTGTACTTTCTGTGGGCTCAGGAACACCATGCTGTGTTTATAAATTGATTCCAGTAAAATTCCAATCGTAAATTTAATGTTATCTCTGCTGTATTAAGTGTATGGTTATCATTCTCAAGGCTGAAATTCTGTAGAAACTAGGTTTCAGGCAGTCTTTTGTTTCACCCTGCTACATAGAGGAGGAACGTGAGGTCTTAAGCTCTTGCAGTGAGTGTTTTTCAGCAGAAGCAGCTGAGATGCTGATGTGGGAACTTGCCAAGGTGAGGCAGTAGGGCTGGGACAGGGTGGAGAGAGGAATATAGGTCTTCTGAGTCTCATCCTGTGCTGTAAAGTGTAAGACCATCTTTCCTCTTTGGTATATGGTTTTAGCTGAATATATTGTTAAGACCCTTTTAATGGAGTTCTGCGCTTAAAGAAGCAGCACCCAAGCCTGGCCTCAGAGGCTCGTAGAACGAAAGAAGCAGGGCTGGAACAGGAGGAGCTGCTTCTCTCAGGACTGAGCTCATGTACATATTTTACCAGTTCCTGTAGTGTCTTGATCAGATGATAATATGTATTAACATATGGATGAGGGAGGGGTTCCCACTCTTACTCTTCTTCTGTGCACCTGCACTCCCAGTGTTATAACTCAGCAGTTCAGTCATGCAGCTTGAGCATTTCTGAGGTTTTTTGGACTACACTGAGAAGAACATTTCCAGGTTTGTCATGGTATTCTTTCTGGAGTATTTCTGAGTGTAAGTGACAGCTCAGTAAGTATTTACGCAGTGTGGACATGAAATTTCTGTAGTGAAATGTAAAGGATGCTACATAGTCACAGGTAAACTTAATAAAAGCTACTTCAGAATTTCTCAGCAGATACCTTTTTTGCTTTATATGTTCAGACTAAAATGATAACTATAGCTAGAATCTAATTTTTAATCACATTTGTTTTTTATTTTGGGGGGAGAAAAAAGGGACAGAAGTGAGTAAGAGCAAATAAAGAAGGGGATCAGTTCATTCTGTAAATACGGTAAAGAAGCTTTTTTTATGGGAGGGTGAGAGCGTGGACATAGGGAGTGTACACGTTAATTCCTGTGAAATTCCTGTGAAAAATCAGTTGGTGTAAATAACTCTGAAAAAAATACTGCTCCATTACAGTCATTGGCATTTTATGTGATAACCAGCATGTCATTATTTCCTTAAGTTAGCTACAGTAATTGAAACTCTTTCAAGGACAAATTCAATCGCTACTATTTATTTTCCTTTTTATTCCTTTTTTCTTTTTTTAAACTTGAGTAACTTCCTCTTTCTCTTGGATAATTAATATTATGCCCGAGCTGTCCCAGGAAGCTGCAAGTTAGAGATGGGGAGAAGTTTTTAGAGAAGATGTGGGGGACCCTGATGCAGCCAGTGTCCCCTCTGCGTGGAGCAGACCCCCACTGCTCGCTCCTGCTGTGGGCTTGCCCTGTGTTTTGTGGGTGCGTTTGGCTGTGGGGTGAACCAGAGGGGACCGAAGAACACTTGTATGTTTCTGGTGGGACGTGATGGTGACATCCTGGACGTGGCTGGGAGGAGAGAGTGTTTCGGTGGTCACTGATGTCGGACTGTGTCCTAAGGTAGCCGTGACTTTCCATCCTGAGAGATTCTGTGACTCTGCTCAAAGAGAAATTCTTGAAGTTGGGAGGACTCTGGAATTTTCCCCTGGGGAGAACTACTGGGTTAAACAAGTACTTTCCCCCCCTCCACTCACTTGTGAAATTTCATTCAGGTTTGACTAAGAGAAACCCTGAAAATTACCATTTCCCTTCTGATGTCAGCACCGTTCTGGCACTCTGCCTGTGAATAACTGAACAGGAATGTTTTAAAACCTGCGCTCAGGCCACAACTACAGCTGCAGCTACACCTCCAGACGCCGTGGTGGGAGACCTGCTCTGCCCCAGCCAAGGCTGAGATTTGGGATACACTCAGACGGGTGCATAACACGGCCAGCTCAAATCACTGACAGTGGGTTTGTACTTTCTTAACACTATTAGTGTCCAGAGCAGTAGTTTCAGCAGCGTGAATATGGCCTGAGAAGCACGAGGCACAGAAGAGGGAGGGTACCTGCTCTGAAAATGGCCATTCTGGTTTGGATTTGCGGCACTGAATTTGGTCTTTTTGGTGAAGAGAATGTGCAGTGTAGTCTGTGCCTGCAAAATCTTGCAGTTGGTTCGTTGCCTGCATTGACTTTGTAGGTGACTCTTTTTTTCTTGTTAAACAGAGGTCTGGATCTGAATTCGAAAGGTCATCTGGCTTGCTGTCCTCCTTGAGGGCAGGATCAGCTGTACTGAGAACGGGACAAACAGCGACGAATGCAATGGAGCTGCCTCAGTCTGTTTCAGTGCTTTGCTACCCTTAGCATTGGACATTAGGAAGAATATTGCAACTCAAATAGTCTTAACTGAGTATCTCTTGTTGTCCTAGTCTCTAGATATGGAGAACAGAAGCGAAAGTGTATGCTAACCTGCTCTTCAAAAAATGTGTGGCTTTCTTCCTGTCCCCTCTTTCCTTGAGATAAACTTGCTAGTTGAACTGCAAAATGTCTCCCTTTACTTCCAGATTACTGTGCTAGCTGGGGATTGCGTTGAAGGGATTGGACTGTCCTGCTTTGCCACCTGAACTTCCTCCAGGGTCCCAGAGCTGACCAGGCTCACTTTGTACTTCTCTGTATGGGATCCTTCCTGTAGGCTTGTTTGGAGTTTCGTACTTCATAACAGTGTGGTGATGGATTTAAAGTCCAAATGACTGTAGGACTATGCACCCTGTACAAGTTTAGGAGGAGAATCTGTTATTCGTTAACTGGATGTAAATAATTAAACCAGTGCCGGTCTAGAGGTGGTCTTCCCTCGGACATGCTCCTTGTGAAATTGTTTAAAGAAAAGTTCTTACCTGTGTGCAGAAGATACGTTGAAACGGTGGGAAGTGCTGAAATTAGTTAACACTTGATTATTTTCTTTTTTTAATTTAAATTAAATATCTCTGACTTTGGACCTGGCATGGCTAATCAAGGAAAAGGCTTCCCACTCAAGGCCAGTTTACTGAGTGTGATCACGTGTCCCCAGAAACTGCCTTTTTGTTGTGCTGTGGCAGCACGTGTTGTTTCAGTGGTCTAAGGAGTACCGGAGTCCTGCCCTTTGGGCTGGAGCAGCTGTGTGGGTGTGTGGGGGGTTATTTTTTTATTAAAAAACCAAACCAAAACAAAAACAAACCCAAACTCATTTGCTTACTGTTGTATGGGGGGCCTGTGGTAATTGTAGCACTTTGGATCCTCTGGAAAGGATGCAGGGCAGCTGCTGCATGTAACAGATTTGAACATTTAATTTTTTAAAATTGTCTAGATAGATATTGTAGATATCTAGATAGATAAAATTGTAGATAATTGGACAGTATTGTGATGGGAAGCATTTAAGTATCAAAGTATCTCCTGGTCTTTCAGTTTATTGTGATATACCAGCGAGGCTAGTATGAGCGGTTCTCAGCGTCTCGGAAGCCTTTTCTTGCCTCCGCACCCTGCAGCTGGGTGCATGGGAAGTCTCCATAGTAGGTGCTCAAAGCCATCTCTCTCAAAATCAAGGGTAATGCTGTAACTGCTTTTTCCCTGGATGTGGGGTTATGCCTAGAACAGTTTTCTTTGATTTTACGAAAAATCATCTTGCTGGAAATGATGTTTCTAGCTGCCTGTGGGCAGAACGTGGATCCCCTGGAATAGGGCACGTTAGTGGGGAAGGGACTTAGAGGTGGGGGTGTGTGTGTAATCCTGGGTGAGAGTTCATAATAGAAATGGCTTCTAAAGCATTCTTAGACAGCTCATGCTCTGGAGGAGAAGCAAAATGCTTGGCTATCTGCTATCTACTCTTGGATGTGAAGAAGAGACCGACAGACCTATCCCAAATTATCCTACCTGCCTGCACTTTGAAGATATTTCTAAAGCGCCTTCTGTGGCCTTCCTGATCGGTTCACAAGGCATGACAGCATTGCAAAAGCTTGTTTCCATGTTAATTGTGATTGATTACCTTGCAATCTAGGACAAGATTTCCTTTGAAAAGCTATATGCCGATTTGGTGTCAGGAATTAAAATCAGATGAAGTGATTAGTGTTCTCTGAAATATCCCAGAGCAATTGAGTGCTCCTCAGCTTTCAACTGTGTTTTGGCCCTTAACCCTTGCCTCCCTTCTTCTCTGGAGCAGGGTACTAAATCTGTTGTCCACAAGCTCAGGCAAATAACTCCTTAGGCCTATTGTATCAGGAGATCGTGGTATAATGTGCTGCTGAGCTTCAGAGTGTAGATTTACTGGCTTTAATGATGAATGCAGAGTGTGTTGAAAAGTGCACTGTGTCAAGGCAACAGTGATACTTGTACTGAATGGTGAACATGTATTAAGGTTCGCTTTAAATCTGATCACTCTGTAAATGGCAATAAACTGTTCAGAGTTGTCACTGCTGTCAAGGTACAGTCATGTCTCATCTTCCTTTCTCATACGAGTTGTCTTGCAGTTTCTTGTTATACCTGTTCCTGAAACCAGTGAAGACTTTGCAGCGTTGGCTGTTCCTCCTCCCCCCATGGCATTGGCACAGTTATGAATTTTTGTATCTTC
The DNA here is from genome assembly GCF_018691265.1 of Tyto alba. NCBI lineage: Eukaryota > Metazoa > Chordata > Aves > Strigiformes > Tytonidae > Tyto > Tyto alba. The sequence goes on along the minus strand of NW_024881283.1, from coordinate 6,947,375 downwards.
TCACCAGCTGCCAGCACACACTCCTTTTAACTTGCTAAGCAACTCCCCGCGTTGTTCATTTTGCTTTAAAAGAAAGCTGGATTTTTCTGGATGTAGATGAAGTAGAAGCCCAAGGACAGAAGCGCGCGTTGGGCAGTGGACCCAGGCTTCAGAAATCACTCTAACCAAGGACTGGTGGGCTTTTTTTTTTTTTTTTAAGTAACAATGACCTTGTGTCACTGTGGGGCTGGGATTCGTGCTGGGCTTGCCAAGTGTAACAAACCTGAATCATGACAGTGTTGGCTTGGTGAAGGCTCTAGTAGTGCGTCTTCACTGCTGTCTGGGAGCTGGCTTGGCTGCAGCTCTGAGTTTCTTGCCTACGTAGTCTCTTCATCTCCCCCAACCTCCTCTCCTCTTACCAACGCAGGCATGACAGCAGCTCTGCTTTCTGGATGCAAATAGATCATTTGGGTATAAATACTGGGGATTGGTTGTTGCTTGCTATAAAGTTACCGAGTGCATCCTTGGTAAATGCAGATGGTAACTTGTCATTACTGCAATTTTAAATATTTTTGGTTCCATGGAACTGAAGTGGAGTCTTGAAGGATGAATTTTAAGGCTAAAATAAGAGAAGGCTCAATAAAATCCACAAAAATAGCATCCGAATTTGTCAGCTGCTGTAAGGAGGAGAGAAATAACTTTTCTTCTTCCTATTAGCAAAACAAAGCTTTGTTACCTTGTGTCCTGTTGGATCCCTCCTATAAAAGGCTGTGACAGGGTCAGGAGGGATGGACAGAGTTTAAGGTATACTAAGTTGCTTCATAATGAGGTGACACCAGGGCTAACCCTAGTGCAATGCAAAATGTGCAGTGAAGGTCAGCTGCTACCCTGTAACTGAGGTATGCTTGAGATACTCTTAAAGTAATTAGTAGATCATTACCCCAGGGCTCCTGGCTGGGGTAAGGGTGTGCCTTTGGGCAATTACAGCTGGCTGGTCTGCACTGCCCTGTGGAAAAGCAGAAGTGATGTCCACCACCAAACTGTGAGTTTGAATTCAAGGTCTGGGAGGCGAGGGTGGTGGAGCACGGAGTTTTATGCTAACTTAAGCCGAGATTGCTTGTCTCTTCCACAGATTCATTCCAAAACTCAGATTTCTTGGATTATTTTAATCTTCTTTGTGCTGCATTATACATGCTTTTAAATAAATTCAGTTACTCTGCAGAAGCAAGGGAGAGCCTGTGTGATTCTGAAACGTGGCTTGTAGAGTCTACAGGCCCCGACATGCAGCTCTTATTAAAGCAGGCAGCTGCTCTGGACAAGATGGAGCTCTGCATGCTGAGATGAGGTAGCGTCCAACAGCTGTACCTCTCTTACAATGAACGTGGCTGCGTCCTCCTGCATCTCAGTGTTGTGTTCAGTAGGAGAGTTGGGACTGCTGGAGACCTGTCGTGTTTTAGAGCCGTGACCTGATCCGGAGATGGCTCTCGGGTGTGCCCTTACCAACCTAGCATGGTAAGAGGTCGTGGGAATTTGCCTGTCCAGTTGAGTCTGTTCAGCCACCGTTTATTCTGATATAAAATGAGACAAATTTGCAAAGTGATGAGATATTCAAATACAGATTGAGCTTTCAGACAGACACAGGTGGGTAGAAACCTGCAATGCTGCATTTTATGGATGAAGAGTTAGCAAGAAATTGTTTTTAGAAAGCTGGGAGGCTATGCTGGAGGTGCCTTAGCAACTCTTGAGTGTGCATCGGGACCCAGTGGATTTCTGTGCAGAAAGGATCTTTAATGACTTGATAAAACTAACTTTGTTCTGGAAAGTAAACTCTAGTGAGCCTCTTGCATTGCGTCTTCCTTCATGCTTAAAGTTTTGGAAAATGTCCACCGTATTCTGTAGCAAAAGACATGTATCCATGAGATCAGTATTGCTTGTTTGAAAGGAGATGGGGGTTATGGAGAATTAGCTAGATGACTGAAGGTTGCCACAGGTTGCAGTTATCTTCATGTATTTACGGGGCTTCTGGAGCCCTTTCAGGTTTTCTGTGGTGCTTAGTGCAAATATTTTGCATCTTGCTAGTGATCTAGAACAGCTGCTCTCTCACTGATCAAAATTAGATCACTGAAGTAGTGGTGACACTTAGTATAATTCTGCTGTTCCATCCTAGCCCTTCCTCTTGCTTTTTTTATGGCTTGCTCTTGGCCTGGTCCCATTTCTGTGGTACAGCATGAGCTTGCTTGCTCCTTCTAGTGTGTAAGTAGGCCTGGAACGAAAATACTGTAATGAGATACTTAACTGTCTTTTTGTTGACTTGCCTCCAGTTCATTAGAGCAAACGTAGGAGGTTCGCTAAACTTAAAAGCCTGATTTAATATTCAGGAAGGAAGTTTCTTTCCATCTTAAAAGGAACACCACCTCATTTCAACTATCACATGTTCCTTGGGATCATCTCCCATGGAGCTGAGATGCAGTTTCCTTTATATCTGTGTTGCTTAGATTTTGGGAGGAGTCAATAGTGGCACTTGGGAAATCTTGGGGTGAGCTGCTTGAACAATGTGCTTCTAAAGTGAATTGTGAGTGGGGGGGATAGCTAGCTACCTAATTATTTGGATAGGAGGAAACTGTATAATCTGACTCCAACTACCTGTGAAATGTCTGAAAATTTCACTACTCTCCAGCTATTGCAAAAGAATCGTAATCCTTTGTTAATTTTGACTGCACTGAATTCAGTAAATAGCATTTGTCAGAATCTCCTGCCATGTTAAAAGAACCATGTGAATAGTTGTCAGCTCCTGCTTCCACATCAGTGTCTGCTTGATAAAGAAGGAACCAATTGCCCAGCCAAGGCATCCGCTCTGGGCTGGCTTGTCAGATAGGGACAACGTGTGTCGTCCAGCCTGCCACAGAGAGCGAGAGCGAGCCCTGCCACGGCCAGGCTCGGCCTAGGCTTGGGCTGGTCTCTTCCCTGTCGTTCAGAGCCCTGCAGAGGCATGTCATGATGGTATTTTGAAACAACGTGGGTGTTTAGTCACATCATCAGTGTCGTGCTGGCAAAAGAGAGATGGAGGGCGAAGGAAATGAATAAATCCTCTGGTGGTTGCCTGATTTTGAGGTGGTAGGGGATCCCTTGTGCTGTTTCCATGAGGATGTGCGCCGAGCCTGCAAGCAGGAGAGGCGTCCAGGAGGAACCTGCCATCCTGTTGCTTGTGCATCTCTGGAGGACGAGGGTACTGTCTGAACCCAGCCGTGGGCAAGGTTTGGCCTTGTGCTAAGATTGCATAAAAACAAAGCGGAGTTTCCCCCTCACCCAGGTCAGCCCACTTCAGCATTTACAACGTAAATCTTATGTCAGGTCATTTTGTGCTACAGCTTTTCACAAGTCCAGAAAAACGTCCTCTTAATGTGAGCATGCGTCTGCCTTTGAGTAGATTCTGAAGATTGCAGAAAACCAGTTGTTTGTTGTCTTTAGATATGATACTGGTTGAAATATATTGAGGGTCTTGAGAGATACGTCAGTAATGTGGTGTGATAAGCAGTGTGGCCACCTGTCAGGGAGAGCAACTGACTGAAGAATGGAACTGAAATCCAGAGCCTTGATAAGTTTGATTTGTTGAATTTGGTAAGGAGGACTTAAAGTCAGGCTGGGAAGGAAAGATGAGATCAACAAATGCACTTTTTTTAAAACAGAGGTGGGCTTGTGACCTTCCCGATGTCCACCTTTTAAAAAAATAGAAAAACCCCCAGAACCCTACTTGTATGTGGGCACAAACAATGTACCCTTGTCAGCTTATTTCCAGTGAGGGTTTGATGTGGGGCTCTCATTTCAGTTCCCCACCAAATCACCTTCTTCTGATTGACTTCTTTCAGGAATAAAATGTTATATAATGATATCCTGTAAGCAAAACTCTGGTCAGTTTTAATCAATTTGAAGAGTATTAGTAAGAGTGAGGCTTAGGAAAGTCCTTTGAGATGTGTGGACTGGCCTCTTGCTGAGAAATGTTAATAGGGTAATTACTGAATTGTGTTTAGCCGGGGAGATGTAGTTCACAGTATAGCTGCTTGGAGAAAACTTAGTGATTTTTTTTTTTTTTTTTTTTTTTTTCCCCACCACTGTTAAAACTTAGTATCTTGGACTTAAAGAAAATCTCCCCAAAAGGAACTGGTGCAATAATCAAGGAAAGGAGCAACATTTAACAGGGCTAATTTTAAGTTTATAGGAGCTCCAAATAACTCTTGGTTAGAAGCAGGTATCCAAATTAATTTAGAAAATGTCCCGTTTTCCTTTTGTATGTAGGGTTAGTTTATTCTGAGGTCTGTGTGTTAGCAGAGGCTTAGAGGAATAGAAAGTGTCTTCTGTCAAGCTCTGACCTACTGGAAAAAGTCAGAAGAAAAACCAGGCTCCCTCTAGTTGCAGAACTGAAACTATTGAGCAGAGGTCAGTTACCTGAACACTTTGGCAACCAGTAATTTAATCTGTATTGGCCATTGATAATGAGATGATAATGGTACGTTGCCTCTCAGTTATGTATTAAAATCTAAGTTAGATTCTAGGATTTGTGGGGGTGAGATGGGGAGTTCTAGTTTTCCATAACTTACGTAAAAATCAGTTTGTCCTTCAAGTTTCCAAAGGGTGAGTGTTTGTAACCCTGAAACCAATCCTGTACTATATTCCAAAAGTCAGGTTTTGGTACCTGAAGCTCATGGGTATGAGGCAGAGCAACGCAGCCTGCTTCATTCCTGCAGTCAGGCGTGGGAGGCTGGGGGAGGACAGCGTGTAGGGAACCTCGCAGCAGAGCTGACTCTCACTGTAGAGCAGGCACGGGGCATTTGTTTGCTGTTGCTGGCCTGGTACTTGCAGGAGTCGTACTGCCGGGCAGAAGCGTTGGCTTTGGTCTCCTCTGGAGTGCCCAAAGTGACAGGTACTGCCCTGGAGGGGCACAGAAAGTAACTGGGGGGTGCTGAGCAGTGCCAGCGCAGGCTTGGCGTGTTGGCCTGCTTATGCTGAGGGGCTGAAGGAAGTTGGTGGATTTCTCAAGTTTAAAAAAGTGAGGGGAAAAGCAAAAAAGGAAGTGCACATTTCTGTGGTGACATTCTCAGCAAAACTCTCTTGCTGTTTAAACTCTCCTGGTGAGACACTTGATACGCATCAGTGTAGTGTTTACTGTGGGGTTTTCTAGGTGTGTTTTTCTTTTGAGGGCATCTTCATCTACTGCAGGAGGATTTTTCTTTTTATCTTAACTTTAATTTCCCCTCAGCCTCTTCCATCTGTCTGTAAAAGCAGACCACCACAGGAGGAGAGCAATGAAGTATGACCCAGTGTGCTGGCCTTTCAAAAGGCTTTAAAAGGCAGTGAGTTTAGGCTGGGATATTGACCTTAGCACAGCCAGTTGCACCTTAAATAGATCAGATGAAAGTGTTCCTCACTGGAAAACGAACCATGTTTGCTCTCGAATGAGGATGGTGGTTAGTTTGTGCTCATTTCTCATCTTGAACTCTCTAGACTGGCTGTGGTGGAATTGGGAGTAGCTTGTGTGTGAAGTTTCAGGACATACGGATGGGCATGAAAGTGTCTGAAGTGCAACCTTGAGGCATGAGAGTGACCTGTGGCTGAAAGTAGGGTTTGCTGAAGCATCTGTGTTGCCCCCCCCTCCCCGTTAGTTCTGTTTTCTCAGTGACGTCATGGTGTTGCCGTGGTTGGGTGGTGTCGCAAGGGAGTAACTATCTGCTTGTGCCAGTCTTTCAGTTGGTGTGAATCGTAACAGCCTGGCTGGTTTTGGTGGGCCTGCAAGGCTTTGTGCCAGCTTGGGACAATCCCTCCCGTGCATTTCACACTTGTTCATGAGTACTTGTGCTTCATCTGCAGGCACCATCACACCTCGTGTAGTTGGTGAGTATGCGGAAAACGGGATTTGTCTTGCCCAAGGCACTGGTGTCCTGATGCTGCAGGTAGCATAGCTCTAATAGTGCTCTTTGAACTTGAAAATACAGCAGAGGTTTAGTCTGAGGGGAGGGCTTAGAGGTGGGAGGTCAGATCCCTCATCCCTGGAGGCAGTGTGGATGCGGCGTGTTAATGGTGTTGGATGTTGGGACCTCCAAGAGCTGACCCAGCCTTGGTGCCTTGCGGCAGCCTGAGCTCTTGGTAGCTCCAGAGGATGTAGAATGTGCTAGAAATAGCAAAGGTCAGGGCAGCTTCTCTGCTTTGATCAGGGTTGCTTTCTCGAAACAATAATGCTAAGCCTCTTGGCAGCCTTGAGATCAAGACAAAGTATTTTTCCTGAGTGATTCTCCATTTGCCATGACTCTCATGTGGAGGTTCCTCTGCCTGCCTTGTCATGATTGGTGTTTCTCAGCAGGGTGGAAGGCACTGGAAAATGGGCAGGGAAAGCTGCTAATTTTGAACCCAGGTCTCTTCCATGAGCCGCTCACTGTAGGTGTTACCAGCCTGTTCAGCTGATGCTGCTGTTGCTGATTTTCTGCTTCATACGGTTTGTTGATTTTGATAGAAATGACACAGAAAGGTTGGGGGAGCATGGGTGTTTCTATTCTCTTGCCTGGTTTCAATGATTAAATCCAATATGACCATGATCCCAGCTGACTAATTCTTGGGGAAAATGTCTCCCCTTTTCCAGCATTGTCCATCCCTACTATGATTTTTATAGCCAACATGGCAATCTGCTTTGTAGCTTCACTGGCTGCAGAGACTACTTGCCCTTGCCTTTGGGTAACGAGGGGTTGATGACACGAGGAAGGAGCACGTTCTTCTACCAAGACCTAGTTTCTTCACGTCAGTAAGATCCCACCCGGATTCAGCCTGGGGGAGGTGAGCCGTTTGTGGTCTGAGCCTGCGGGACCAGCACTGGCACGGGTCAGCATCTCCTCAGCTTGGCGACTTCCAGACCTCTGGGGTTTGGTGGTCCCCGTCCTCCGGCCAGCCTGACCCTGGCAGGGGAGCAGCTGCCGCCTCTCGCTGAATTCGCAGGGCCCGCTCGGGTTTGTCTTTGTACGGGCGCTCAGCAGCCAAACAATAGTTTGTGCTCGCGGGGCCATGTGGCGCGTCACGTGCGCGGTGCTGTTTCTGCCGGGGTCCTTGCCCATCTGTTCTCGGCTCTTTCTGGGTTATCAGGCGCGGGTCCAAGTCCTCGCAGGCAGCCAGCTTCATGGCCAGAGATTACGAGCACTAACCTTCCTGGCAGGAGTGGTGTGGCTTTGCTTTTATGCAGATTAGCCATGTGCTTCTCACTTCAAGGCGTTCCACAGGAAAAGACGTTTCCTGTGTTTGGTTCTCGGTGGGCGGCTCCGGGCGCGTTGTACCGGCCGGGGCCGGGCCTGTACGCAGCGAGCGGGCTTGGGAGAGGGATTACGGCGTGCTGCCCCCCCTTCCCCTTCCACCTCCACTGCTACGTCACCACAACACAACCACACGCGCGCTCATACTGTTGGTGTCATTCATTCAGTGCCAAGATTGCTTTAAAAAATTCCCTTGGCCCCAGTTCAAACAGGAGTACAGCTGGGATGTGTTAGATTTTAGGCAGTCTGCCCTCAATTTGAGATGAGTTATAAATAGCAGTGCCGACTTCCTTAACTACCACTCTCCGAGGTAAAATGCAGGTTAATTACTGTGGGAATCAATTAGGGCTTCTCTCGGTTAAACAGCCAGTAATGCTTTTTATTATTTTTTATCACAAAAAACGGACAGCAAATCTGGTCAGGAAAAGATTTCAAATCCAAGGTGAGAGCTTAGGGCTTTTTTATTATTTTTCTGGCTTTTCTATTTTTTGGGGGCAGCTGAGGAAACCAGTTGTGGCCAATACCCATGTTTGCCAATAACTGAATGACGCTGATTTGAAACTGGAGGGTTCAGTAAATGACTCTCCTTCCTTTTCTTCTCCTGGTGCAATAAAATACAAATATGTAATAAGGTAATCAGGAAAGTCAGAATTACATTTTTCTATACAGCTGTGGAGGGTTTGGCTCTTGCTTCCAAAGTGGGATTTGCCTCTTCCCTTTACTTGTTTTCCTGCTGGGACCATTAGGCAAGTCCCCTCCAATTTAACCAGACTGTTCTTTCAAGAGGCCAAATTTCTCTTCTGTCAGACAAAATCTGAAGAGAGTTGTTTTGTTTGTGGAATCCTCTTGTCTGCCTAGAAGCCTTTTTTTTTGTTTGTTTTTTTTTTTGTTTTTTTTTGGGGGGGAAAACTCCTGTGTTGTTTTTGAAGACTAGCTGGTTTTCACAGTGCCACTTCATTTTAGGGGTCCAGCATCCTTTACATCACACATACTGATTTGGAGAGCTTTTGAACTCAGCAATTTAAGCTCGCTTTGGGCTTGCTGTTACAAGCTCTTAGTCTAGAAATACCTTAAATTTTCTCGAAAGCTCAGCAGTTTCTCTGGAGCACTGGCTTACGGTCGCTTTTATTACGTACTGTACCAAACAACTTTGCTTTTGAAGTTTGACTGGTGACATGACTATGTTTTGCCAAGTTTTGGTACTTAACGGTGTTATAAAACAGCGGAGATGCCAAGATTGAAGGGAGAATAGAAGCAATTTCTATGAATGCGAGGAGGTGTAAGCAGGGGGTCTGGACTTCAGTGATCAAGGAGCAACACTTTCTCTCAATTATGTCTCTCTGTGGCAGGGCCTTTGCTTTTGAAGTGTAATCACAGTAATCTACTCCTGTGGTTTCCTATTGAAAGGATTTCCCATGTATCAGTCCAGAGAAGAATCTCCAGCCTTTTGCAGTCAGAGTTTGGTATTTCCTTATTTATCCTGAAGTGTTCTTGCAAGCAAACAGGCGTCGCTTCCTCTTGGCTTACCCATCTCGTGTAACACGGACGTACAAAGGAGCTGTGCAGCACCTCTGCTCCCTCCCAAGTCTTTGCACGAGCACTTGGATCGATTTGCACTTCACTGCGTTTCAACTTTGACTGTTCTTTTCTTGAGGCACGTGTAGTTAAATCACCTGAAAGGATTGAGATAGCAGATTCAAGTAGACTTCCTGATGGTAGGCTCTTTAAGCCAGAGCAGCACTGCTAAGACAAGAGCAGTTAAAGCCCTGTCAGCAAGAGTTGTGTGTCTTTAATGGGAGATTTTGAAGGAAGAAACAATGAGTTGCAGCATTTGAGATGTACACGGCAGCCCCAGGGAGTACGAATTAGTCTGTTGGTTTGTGACGAGTCAGGAGTGTGTATATGAAATAGTTACTTCATTAGAGATTAATTGGCGTTTACATTTCTTCTGTTTATAGAATTTTATCTGTAAGGCTGTAATTTAGAGTGATGCTCTTCATGTTTGTTTTTAGCATCCTCTGTGCGCTAGGGCCTTGTGGAAGAGTGGCAGTTCAAAGCAGCGCAGTTTGGAAGCATGTCGTGCACTCCTACGCTGAGTGATCAAGGTGACGACTTGGTCACATCCTGGAAATATGTTTGGGTTTTGTGTTTTAAGATTTTTCTTTCCTCTCTCTCTCTCTCTCTCTCTCTTTTTTTTTTTTTTTTTTTTCCTTCTTCTTATGACTGCATAAACAGTTCCAAATGTTTCTTGAAGTTTTTTAACAGTCGTCATGCTTCCTGTAGGAGTCATGGAAAAGTACATCTTCACCTTGTTTCTGTCCTTCCTGAAGATATGGTTAGCTTTGTGGGTGACCACAGACAAGAAAATCTGTGCAGGGGAGGCAGCATGTGGTGTGTACATATTTAAAAAAAAAAAAAAAATCCCTGAACAGGAGTGTATTTGAGAAGCTGCCCTTGCTAGTGGGCTGTGAAGGTGAGGTAACAACCAAGAAGGAAGCAAGTAACAAACAGAAAAGATGCTGAAATGTTTAGTCAGTAACCCCAAAGTTGCATTCGATCAGGTAGAAGAAAGGAGGTGTGTGTTTGGGGGGTGGTGAAAGAGAGGTTTGCCTTGTCAAAAGCTAGGGGCTGGGAAGGCTCCTGGTGGCAGGGTTTTTACATACCAAAGAAGATAATGTGGGGAGGGAAAAGATGTCAGTTATCTAAGGTGGTACTCACAAGGCAAGGCTCTAGGAAGCGTTAGGGACAATTGGTTGAAAGACAATTTGCATCCCTTAGGAGGTAGGAAAGCTCCACATGGGTGCTGCCATTCAGGAGTCACCCTAGCTCTGAGGATTTGGACTACTGCCATCAAAGAAGTCGTGTTTGGTTTTTTTTTTTTGGTTTTTTTTTTTTTTTTTTTTTTTTGGTTTTTTTTTTTTTTTTTTACCCCCTGATTGGGAGTTCCTTTTCAGAGCATGGTACAAAAACCCCGTTTTGGTGCGTGGCATGGTCTGTGGGGTACGGCCACTTGGGAGTGTGGGGATATGGAGCTTCCTCCTCTGAGGTCCTGCAGCCTCTGTCCATATTAATCCTCAGCAGTAGCATCTGTGATTAACTTGCATGTAAAACATGAAACGTAACTTTGTCAGAACTGTTTTAGTATCAGCATGGCTGAAAATTGAAACATCCAGCACAACTGAGCACGGCGGGGGATCTGAAATCTGCCTCGGAAGAGAGAATTGTACTGCCATGCTGGTGCCATGCACATGGTCGCTTGTGAACAGCTTCCATAGGATGGCAAACACCGTATTTGCAGGGGTGTCCAGAGCTGAACTGTAGTGCAGGAAGGGACTTGGACCTGGTTCTTCATTGATTTATGTCATATTGGTGCAGATTTGTCTAAGGGAGCACTATTTCAGTGGAGTGGGTAGCCCCACCCCTTACCAGAAATGGGGGGCTTTTCCTGCCATCTCCATTAAATTCCCTCCCATGGCCCAGCTCCTGTTGCCCCCCAAGAGTACCATTAACTCCCCGTTGTGCCCCTGCTTGCTTCTCTTTGGCGTGGGCTCGGTGCTGTGTGGCTTGCCTGGCAGGCAAGACGTAGCAGACAGCTGGTCAAACAAATGTTTTCAGGGTCTGTGTGTTGGGACTTCAAGCTGTGCTGGCTGTTGGGGTAGGATTTTCTGAAGTGTAGCATACTGCACGAACTTTTTTTCCTAGGAGGGTGGATTCTGCAAACATAACTGAAATACTGTTCTGGTCTCTGGGATTCTTTCAGGTTTCCAGCAGGAGCTGGCTTTGTGCGATATTTGCTTGTGCAGGCCTGTAGTGCCACTCCTCAAGCACCTGATCTCAGCAAGAGAGGGTGGATCTGTACAAATACCACCCTAGGGCTAGTTGCAGGAAGGAATGGTGTAATAGAGAGTCCATTGTCATGGTGATCTGGTGGAAAACATCTAATTGGTATTAGTTAGGTCATCAGGAGATCAGTGAACAGTTCTTATTCAGTCCGAGTGTTGGAGGTTAAAGACTGCGTTTGGGATTCATTTAGAGGTCACTATGCCAAAACAGCCCTTGCTTTAGTGTGGGAATAGTACTGCCTAGGTAGAAAGACTGTGTTTTGAGGTTTATAGCACTTTCAGGAAATTTGATTGACTGTCCTTATGTCTTGGCTTCAGGCAGGGCTAATACAGATTAGGAAGTCCTAGGAAAGTTGCATTTATTCACTCGTCTCGTCGTGTCTGCTTTAAAACTCAGGGACCTTACTTTCAAGGCTGACATTTATTTTTTTTTTTTGTGCATCCAAAGAAATTTCATTTAGAAACTTCTATTCTACAAAAGGCAGCAGACACAAAGAACGCGTTAAAAAAAAAAAAAGGCAAAAATGGAACTGCAGTCTTGAACGCTGTGAATGTCAGTAGCACTGCCCAGTATTACTACATCAATGTGAATTAATTGAAATGTGTAAGTGTAAATTAACAGCCTGTAGTGTTTTGGGAGACCTTGTTATATGTGAAAGAAGCAGTGTTTGTTGTGAATATTTAAATTTTCAGCCTACATTTACCTTGCTGTGGAATATCTGGATGTTAATCTACTACCTACTATGGGGAAAAGCCATTTACGCTGATAATTCATCTTTCTTAATGGTCCGTCCCCCATTCTTTCCTGTCCTCCGGCCACGGGAGATAACGTCAGCATAAAATGACTTCTTCTCATTGGGTTTGTTCTTTGTGAAATGTCTGTAGGTTTGAAAGGGCAGCAGGAATCCTGCTGTAATTCAGAGTAACTGTGGGGTTTAACACCTGAGAAGAGACAGACGTGCTTCTGCTTCTCTGTGCCAACCTGTTGAAGTTTTCTTCTGGGGCTTGGGGGAAGTTGTGAACGATTCCTGTATGTAGCTGGATGTACATCATCTGTCGCAACTTGCTTTGCAGCCTTCAAGCCCAATGGATCAGATGGGGAAGATGAGGCCTCAGCTGTATGGAGGAAACAACCCGTACACACAACAACAGGGACCTCAGGCGGGGCCACAGCAAGGCCATGGCTATCCAGGACAGCCGTATGGGCCACAAACACCCCAGAGATATCCCATGGGAATGCAAAGCAGGACGCAAAGTACAATGGGCAGCATCTCATATGCACAGCAGGTAGAGCACCCAAGCTTCTGTAGTCTCTTGTTTGCAGCAGGGGCAGGCAGAAGAGCAACAAAATACTGTGTCTGCTGAAGGGATCACCTTCAACCAGGTTGGAATCATTTATTTAGGTAAAATGACATTTTTCTTAGGCTGTGTGTTGCACCACACTTGGATCCAGGTGTATTCAGTGTACAAGGACCTGTGCAATCCTCGCTTCCAAGAGAGGCAGTGGCAGAGGAGTGAATCAAACAAGGGACGAATAAATAGCGAGGGGAGTAAGATATTGTTTCCGCTGTGTTCTGTTAAGGCACAGCTGTTCTTTACAGAAGAAATAGCTTCAGGTCAGTTTTGGCTCGTTACATGATCCAAGTGGGTCCTGCTGGACTGTTTGCAAGATTCAAAAGGCTGCCTTTTTTTTTTGGAGCAGGCAGTCTTTCCTTTCAGTGTTCTTATTGTTGAAGGCTGGTCAGATAGGGATCCCTAAAAACTTAGTCATGGTGCCTATTAAAATTTTGTTACTGCCAAGAATAATGTCATACACAAGTGACTTTTGCTGTTTTCTGGAAAGTGTCTGGGTAGTGGCATTTCCAGTACATTTCCAGTTAACTGCTCTGCGCAGGTCTCTGAATTTTTTTCTTCTTGAGCATAATCTTACTTTGTGTGTGTATATAAAATACCTTAATAACTGGTCTAACTCTGTCTTCCTCTGTAGATTCCTCCTTACGGACAGCAGGGCCCTAGTGCATATGGGCAGCAAAGCCAGACTCCATATTACAACCAGCAAAGCCCTCATCCCCAACAGCAGCAGCCTCCATATTCTCAGCAGCCTCCATCCCAGACCCCTCACTCTCAGCCTTCTTATCAGCAGCAGCAACAGCCTCAGTCTCAACCTCCGCAACTTCAGACATCGCAGCCTGCCTATTCTCAGCAGCAGTCCCAGCAGCCCCATCAGCAGTCCCCAACTCCGTATCCTCAACAGCAGTCCACAGCCCAGCAACACCAACAGAGTCAGCCTCCCTACTCACAGCAGCAGTCACAGTCGCCCTACCAGCAGCAGCAACAAACTCAGCAGACAGCTTCCTCGGCTCTTTCTCAGCAGTCATCTTCATACCCTCAGTCACAGCCGCAGCAGCAGCAGTCTGCATACTCCCAGCAACGCTTCCCCCCTCCTCAGGTAGGCTGTCTCCTGCTTTGTTTCCTTCTGTAAGTGATTTTTAAAGAAACTTGGGCAAATCCTTTTCTTTGTGCATTAAAGTCGGTTGAACTGCGTGTCAGCAAGCTGGCTGGAATGATTACAGCAATAGATGTGCTGCCTTCTCTGTTGTGTCCAGATCTGTATCGCTTACAGAGAGATGCTATGGTGGTAACAGGCTAAGCTGTGCTAATACTGCAGTTTTGAAGAGTAGCGTCGTGTAAATGCTGCTGATTGGCAACACCAGTCTAAAAGATTTCATACCAGAATGGTTTTCACGCGGTGGTCTCCAGAGCTGCTTGGTTTAGTACAATAGCAGAACAGAGTTTGCAGAGTGACACATAGATGGTGACGGAAGAGTTTGCTCTTAAGTGTAAAACTTGGCTTTAGGGAGGAGAAATAAAGCAAAAAGTGCGTGGAATTGAAGATAAAATCATAAAAATTTTTTTATATATATATATATTGTATTTATTTTCAGCAAGGCTTAATAATGTTTTAATAGTTGTGTGAAAAGCTAGCTGGGACTTTTCAGCAGACATTGCAATGCACTGAAGGTAGCTTTTGAAAAGTTGAAGATTTTAATTGACTTGTCTTGTTTGTGTAATGAAGTACTTAGAGCTATTGTGAGATGTTAGAAGATCAAGAAGCTAAGTGAGCAGTCTCCCCGGACAGTCTCTGTTCTTCAGGATCTGTAAGAAGGGAAAGTCGGAGAATTACTGTTTTGCCGTGTTTCAGACTTCTACTCCCAACACTCTCTGTAGTAGTCCAGCAGTGTTTGTCCTCCTGCAGAGCAGTTAGGCGTGCTGGCTTGAACTCTTTGCTGTCTTATTTCCTGTTTTGGGCAAATGTCACAGAGGGTACATAATTCTTCCACAATGTGAGCATGTACCAGAGTGATTCCAGCAGAGCATTTATTTTATTCCCATTTGTGGTTTTTTTTTTTTTTTTTTTGGTGTTTCTTGATGTTTCAGGAGTTATCGCAAGACTCATTTGGGTCCCAGGCATCATCTGCTCCCTCAATGGCTTCCAGTAAAGGGCAAGAAGATATGAACTTGAATCTTCAGTCCAGACCTTCTAGCCTGCCGGTGAGTGGTGAGCTGATCTAGAAGTGAATGGGGCGAGGGCAATCAGAAGCACAGCAGGATAAATTAGTACTGGTAATATTCCACATGGAAATGGGAATGATGGAGGCTGCCTGTGCTTTTCACTAAGTCATTAGCTTCTGGCTTCCCACTGGAGATTAAATGTAATTTACAAAAGTAATGGATTTGAGAGTAAAGTTTAACCCTAAATACTCCGGTCTGCATGTTCTAGCTAAGAGATACATCTTTTTTTTTTTGAGCTTTCTGTTTGCAGTGTCTGAAGTACCTGACTGCTGTTAGAGTAGACCCTGACCTTCAAGGCAAAGCGTCTCATTTTTATTTTATTTTCTTGTTCCTTGAGCCCACTGTGGTACTGGTGGCTAGCAGACTGGCAGCGTGGTTCTGTGTCACTGTCTGACACTTTCTGTGTCATTGGATCCTTTTACTGATGATTGAAGCTTCTTTGGTCCAATCTGATAGAACAATTGGTGCAAAAGAGATGTTTATTAGTACCTGGACTGAGAAAGATCAATGACAGATTATATTTTCTTTTGCATTCTAAAACTGCTTTATGTATATACAGTGAATAGTTGGGTATGAGATTACTGCCTAGTGTTCCAGCAGTTTTTGGACCAGAATAGCTTAACTTTGGGTTAAAACTTCTTCACAAAAATGGAGAAGAGTTAAAAGTTTAGATTAGTTCGCACGAGTTGGTCTGTGCCTCTGACTTGGAGCAGAAGTTTTGAGCTGCTGAGTTCTGATTTTGCTGGTTACTTTCATTGTAACCAGTAGGAAGTGAGCGAGCTTTTATTTTTTATTTAGCCACTGGTTAAGTCAGTTTTCTAAGCTGCAGTTGCATTGGTCAGAGGGGAGTGAGCTGTGTATATAGCAAAGTTATTTTTGCTCTCAGCAATGAGAACAGCTTTGTTGTGAGCCCCTTGAAATAATTCCTTTGGATTGTGGATACAAATTGTCACCCAAAATACAAAGTGATTCTAGTTCTGACCACCTAATGGGAGTAGTTGTGGGTTGTTTCTTTTTTTCTTTCTTTTCTTTTTTTTTTTTTGCCTTTTGGACCCTGATTACAAAGATTTAATTTGTTCTGAGGCCTGGGGAAAAATCCTTTTAAATAGCATGTTTCTTTCCACTCTGCCTCTCCACAAGTTCTTCCATGTGACCCATCTTCTGGCGAAGAATGTAGGAAAAGTGAAGCCACTGAAGTAATTGAAGAAATTGCTCTAGCTCAGAACGGTGGGAAGTCCTGTTCAGTAGCATTGTTGATAGAGCCTTCATGAATCCTACCAATCAGCGCCCTCTGACTCAGATTATAGGAATTAGTTGCTCTGCTTAGCAGAAGTGGCTCCTTCTCAGCACCAAGTGGGAGTTTGTTTTATACCTTGTGGTTGAATGTATTTGGCCCCTTTCAAGTTTTCCCTTTTCCCAAGCAGTTGATGAAAAGATACTCATCTCTGCTGTAAGAGTGAAGGAACCTAGAAATGAGTGAATTTGATCCAGTTTAAAAGTTTTAAGTGTCCACCAATTTCTGGTCAGATACTTCGGAGTTTTGCTGAAGAGAAATCCAGGGTGCAAATAATGAGTCCAGCTTTTAGACTTAGCGAGCTATAAAGCTTGCTTCCATTTCAGACAGATTTTATAGCCATCTTGTTTTCCTGACTTTATGACCAAATAATCTGTATTTAAGAAATCAAGCAATCTTTAGCTTATCCAACCCTGGACTATCTTTGGGCCTTCTCTTCCTTGGTAGGCAAAAATTAAAAAAAGGAGACGCCCCTGCAGAAAGTCACCCTTATTCTTGTATGTGTTTCATAAGTCCTTGTCGTCTTGTTAGGATCTCGTAGGACAAGACTGGCACCCCTGTCTGTAAGTTGAGAAGTGCATCAGACAGAGATGCTGTGGAACGGTTTAAAGGGAGGACCTCTGAGCTGTATGGAAGCCAACTCTTTGTTTCAGTGATCAATCTCTTGCACAGAGTTTGGCCTGGGGATGCTTAGAAACAAAAGAGCTACGTGGAAGGGTGCTATCAATTTCTTTTTATCTTCCTTATATTGCTCAGTCTGTCTGTTTTAGAAAGTTTTATCCTACTCGGGAGGATTCCTAGATCCCTGTTTTGCCATTATGTATGACTTACAGAAGCATAGTTAGTTTGCGGGCTTTTAATTTTTTGTGGAGTTCTGAGCCCTTTTCCAAGCCTCAGTGGGCGCTGTGGAATAGCTCACTGGGTATCTTGGAATTGGAGCAAATCGTGCCATGCATCATCTTTAATTAAACATAGATCAGCTCCAGCAGGAAAAGGAGGTTGCTGCTTTTTAGGTTCTTACGAAGTGTTAAATTTATGTACCCAGTGCCATTACGAGTCTTTGGCCTTTACATGTTAATATTGTACATCAACATTAATGTTGGAATTCTAAGCAATAAAGGGGGATGTATTTCTTTGGCTGATCCTATCACCATGTCAGGAGGTGGTGATCACCTAGATGGTGATGATGTCAGGTTGTTCAACTCCTGTGAGCTCTTGCTGGCTTTGTTAGTGTCTGCCTGAGAAATGTCACATTGATCATTCTGGGTGGGGGTCTTAAAGATATTTTCCTGATAATGATTTTTGTGTCACCAAGTAAACATTTTCCTGACGATGTTCCTGTACTCAGACTTCTAACAGCAGAAGATTCAAGTTACTGATTTCGCTAATGCTTTGTCTGGCTCATCTGTAAGTAGCAAAATGTCTGGTCTTCCATTTCTGCTTGTTATAGGCTGTTCTAGCTCAAGTATTTCCTGGATTGTTGTTCCCCTTCTGAAGATTATGCTGCTTGTATTTTGGGGGAGAATGCTGCTGCTAACTTGAACTCACTGATGCCTTTTAAAGAGCAATGTATCCATGCGAGTGTCCTGGCTGGTACTCTTTTCCAATAGCAGACTAGGTGAGGAATTTCTCTGAAGAATTTGCTGCTTCCCTAGGGAGTTTCTGTCAGGATTGCAGCTAAACTAAACCTAGATTGCTATTGTGTATGGGAGAAGCAAAGTGTAGTCTTTTGTGTCTGGGTGTAATAGAGGAATAGTAATCCTTGGTATAAATCTGTCTCTCCCAGGAGGCTCCCTAGTCTCTTCTCCTTAGCAAAGAATTTTTCCTGGCAAGTCTCATCCAGTTTATTTGGTGTCTTTACCTTTTGAGGCTCAGATTCTGAGTCTGTAGGAGTTGAATATTTCCAGCTATTAATTACCTCTTGCTTAGACATGGAAGGTGTTGGTAGCAAGTATAGGGGAAGCAAATAGGGTGCTAGGGCATCCGCTTGGGGTTGGATCGCAAATCCGTTCTGCTGCAAAGTTCTCAGGAGTTTTAGGTTTGTTGGGAGGAATTTTGTGTCTCATTATGGAATGTGCAACAGATTGTTGTCTTGCCTTGAAGGAGCTGAATGCAAGTTCCTGATGTCTTTGAGATGGATGAGGGAGTAGAGCATCAAGACAGTGGTTGCCATGCCAGGCTGTTTATACCTTCCCAGCTGCAGAAGTTGATGTCTGTGGTGTTAGGACTTCCAGGTTGGCCTCAAAAGCCACTTAGAAGGCAAAACTGTTTTGATACCAGTATATACTGGCACGCATTTGCTTTTCACTGGACCTCCTGGGATTTCTTCAGTGAAGCTTTCCTATCTGTGGAAACCAAAACTTGTGGGAGGTATTATTTTCAGCAGTGTTTCAATAGGAAAGGTTCTGCATGGGGTGATACTCCTGGCCAAACAAGGAGGACAGATACCAGCAAGGTTTTGGAGGTCCTGAAATACCAAGGATGTGTGTGAATTTTTATTGCAGCGAATACGTAATGAAGCAAACTGGGGCAGCTTGGACAGAAGTTTCAGAATTCCCACCCCAGAATGTCCTTAGTTTGTTTTGGTCAGTGTCTCGCATAGCTTGAGGGAGAAACCCTATCCCTGCTCTGGGCAACTTATTTTTGTCTCAATGTGGAGTGGGAATTGTTTTAATCTCAGTATTTTGTACTACTGGAAAGCTGCTTTGCTTATTCAGCTGCATTTCACTTTGGTTCATCTCTGACTTTAGATCTGAAGTGTCTTGTCAATGGCAGAAAGGAATATAACCGACAGAAAACAAATTCCTGATGCATGTCTAACTTTTTAATGTGCGTTCTGGTCTTGGGTCTTTACAGTATGGATTTAGCAAAATTAGGTTTTGTGGGGAGGGGAGAGGAAGGAGGCTGCAGAGTTTTGGTTTTTGTAGAAAGAACCGTTCTGTGAATATCCCCAGCAGTTGTGGGGTATTTTTTATTTGATTCTCTCTCCCTTTCTTAAGTAGTTTCTGAATTTGGACACGGGAGGTTGTCACAGAAGCACTGTGTCGATTTTCCATTCTTACAATATGGTCATGTGAACTTGTACTCTGTAGGTTCTTGAAGTGGAATAAAGTTGAGCTATGTCAGTTGCGTCCCCTGACCTGGAAATAATCAATGCAACAGGCTGAAATGCAGCGAAAAGCTGTCTCAAAGCTGCTGTGGATGGGGAGATGCATCCCAGGAAATTAACGTTTTCTTTAAAATCCTTTGGGCTTAAAATTAATCATTTGGACAATTATTTTTGGGGGGAGGGGGTGGGGGGGAAACCTGTTATAGTTGAATCTGCTGGTCACTTCAATCTCTTATCTTTTTTTTTTTTTCTTTTTCCATATGGGACTTCCTGCTTCTGTTTGGTTTGTATTTGGCCTTTTGAGATTGTCTTATTGCTTACCTTAAGAAAGGGATTAGTGATGTATGCATTTCAAAGCAGGGTAGTTGCATGCTGTGGTGCCTGGGCATCACAGTGGATATGCAGGTAAACACACCAGCACCCGCAGGCTTGCCCCGAGGAGCACAATACCTGAAACACTGGTATTAGAGAGATTGGTGCATTCCAGTTTATGCTGATATAGAGGTTTCTACCCCAAGTTATGGTGATACAAGTAGTAGAAGATGTTGGTTTTTTCCTAAGCAAGCCCTCTCTGCCTAAGCTTTTCTCAGTGTGTGTGACTATCATTTCTTTGTGGTTTCTTGAGAAGGCTGTGCCTTTTAAAATTTTTTTTTTTTTTTTTTTATTTTGGCAATAGTGCAGAGCATGTGGTGTGCTGCTCGCAAAGCTACCCTAATCTTCCAGCCACTCCAGTGACATGTTTCACGCCTGTGACCTGCTTCGCAGGGTTGCTCAGCTATTTGTCCATGTGGCAATTTTCATTCCTCCCACCCCTTCCTCCGGGGTTTGATCTGAGCTAATCCCACCCGGTGCTGGGGAGGAAACTTCCCCACCCCGCTCTGCGTCGCCGGGGCCCTCTCCGGGCTGCACGGAGAGGCCTTCGCCCCCCGTGAGCGTCCCTTTCGAGACGCTGCCGCGCGGAGCCACCGATGCAGCTTGGCGGGAGCCTGCGCTGGTGGCGGGTTGCGCTATGCTCGATGCCGGGCTCGTTTCCTGTTTCTATTCTGGTCGCAAGCGGCTCAGCTCTGCTTCCTGCCTGCACGCCTCGCACAGATTCCCCTAACCCCCCCAGCCTTTCGTTTTCTTAGGAGCGATTTCGGTTACGGACCCAACGGAAAGAGGAGCCGGCGAGCTCCGCGGGGAGGTGGGCGGCTGGGCCGGCTGGCAGCTCGCTCGGGAGAGAACAGGCTCTTGTGCTTTTAGGCCCAGCCGGAGTGATTAGGCGGGTCAGTGTTTAATCAGGAAATTGCTGTAGGATGACCAGTTCTGGTCTTGGATCCCAAACAATAATCTGTGCTCTGTCACACGCATCCCCTGCGCTGCTGCAGCCTGAAAATGCAGAGCTGCTCCTTGCGCCAGAAGGACGCCTTGTGAGGTGACCCTCCGCTTTTAAACACACTTTCAAGCAGCTCGTTGCTGTAGGGCAGGGAGATCGGTTTTTCACTTCCTTTTTGCCGTTGACTTGGTGTTTTTGGAGACCCTTTAAAATGTGTGGAGGCCTCTTGTCGGTCTGATGTCAGACATAACCAGCCTCATCCCTTCCCATCAGAACTCAGCCCTGCCAGAGGTCCCGCACCGTGCAGGGGAGGGAGCGTCCCTGTTGGTGTGACCTTCATCTGCTGCGTGGAGCAGTTGCAGGGATAAATGAAGGTGTTTAACTTGGGCTGACAGCGCTTGCACGCGCTTTAAACGCTGCCACACCTGAGCTTTCAGTTTACAGGAATCATTTTCCTGTTAATGTCCTTTTGGCATGCTGGATTGGATGGTGTTGGAAACATGCACAATCATAAATGCCGTGGAGAAAACTGTTTCCACATGGTGCTCCAATGTGGGGCATGACAGGAGCCTGAGGCTCGGTCTGCTCCGCTCCCTTCCTGCCGTGGCCGTGCTGCTCGGACAGGCTTCTGCCCACACCCTTGGGTACAAGGTTCATGCTGTGATTTCAAACAAGTCTTGGTAATTGGAGGAGGAGTTGTGTCATTGGTTTTTGTTATGATTTTGAGTAAAGGTATTACCCAGGAAAACTGAAACCTTTATTTAAGAAAAAAAAAAAAAAAAAAAAAAAAGTTGAATTTCCTGAAATGACAAGAAGTGACATCTCTAGGAATTGACTGTTCTGGCACCCTGACCCTGAGGGTAGCGCTTGGGTGTACGTCAGCGTCTCGCATGGGCCAGGTTTCCATGGTTATGTTACCTCTTTCTGTGCAAGCTCGCTGCTCTGAGCCAGGGCAAGAGGAGAATTTCCTTGATTCTTTCCAAATGTGTCTTCAGTTTCTCTGTCCCATCCAGATCAGTGGTACCTGGGCTCAGGCATGGTATTGCAGACAGGTTATTGAACGCAAGCGGTTTCTCTAGAGATGCTCCATCTGGCAGGGTCAGGGGCTCAGCTGTAGCCCCTCGTGTCACTCCATTGCTGCCTCCCCACAGGTACAACAGACTTCGGGAAGGAGCTGCCAGCTCTCAGCTGTCTCTTCAGCAGTTTTGCCAGTGAGAGGCTCACCAGATTCATCAGGCTTTGCAAATACCTGATACCTTAGAAATCTTGTTCTCTCCTAAAATCTTCCTTCCTTCCTTCCACTTTTTTAGAAATTGATTCTGTCACTCTTAATTGTTTCAGAGAGGCTGATAACAATACTAAAAGCTGAGTTATCTTAAAATCCAAAGTATTGGCCTGAACAGGGGCCTTTGTAATTTTTTAATTATTTCAGACTCCTGCCTTTGCTGCATTTCTTTGCCCACCCTAACTCGTGTGGTTGGCATGGTGGCATAATCACATGCTGAGATGACTAAATACTTTGGAGTCTAAATTGAACACATTGGAGACTGGAAAGCGCCTTCCAGAGGAAGCACTGCTGGGGAATTGGAATATCCCTACGGCTGGCAATAGGAGGGTAGCTTCCTGCCTCTTATGTGATTTAATGTTTTATATGATCTGGGGTTTGTCTTCAGACTGAAGTAGAATACTTAAAAACCTCTAGAAATATAACAAAAGCTCTTTTAAATAAATGGGTTGTGGTCTATTACCTGAGAGCTGTACTAGCTTCTCACTTGCACTTGCCTCCCCAAGGCCTGGTGTCAGACCAGCTCCTCTGATGGGATCAGCTTGTAGCTCTTGCTCCCCCAGCATCCCCAACACCCTCCAAAAAATCAGCATTGCTGAGAGCATCCTTTGAGGCTGCTGTGATGTTGCTGCTCATTGTGCCTGGGGTCCTCCACACATCTTACCTGCAACTTGTTTTAGGGTCAGTGTTCCTGCTGAACCTGGAGGTTTTCTCTTTCCATGTGGCAGCTCTGTTGCTTGGATGGCCAGGCCAACTTACGTGTTAGCTAAAGTGGCGTTACTCTGTCAAACAAAACTTCAACATTTACCACTGCTACTTGGAATACTTTGTTGTATCAATGTTTAGATAAACCTGAGAGTAGTATTTAGAAGCTGAGCAGCTTTCAAAGTGTTAAATGGAAACTTCCGGAGAGTTTTGCTGCTGCATTTCCCAGGGTCCTACAGAAGAGCTCAGCACCCAGCGCTCTCCGAGTGGGAAAGCTGGCCTTCCATGTGGAGGGTTTTCCCTTCAGCGACATCTTGTTCTGTGGATGAATCATGTTACTCCTCCTATACTTTGTGCTGCAACTACAGCTTTGGAATCTCTCCTCTCCAAAGACCAAGAATATGAAATTTGTTAGTCTGGTCAGTGTTGGGAGGGGGAGGAAAGCCCCCTTACCCCCTGCTTTTTGTGTTTTAATTTTATTTGGAGGGGGAAGAGAAGGAGGGGTGGCACAGGGTAGGAGCAGTAGATGTGATTAAAGCTCCTGTCGAGTAGATCTGTGGGAGTGGAGTATCGACCTTTGAAAAATCAATGGCTGCTGCGGTAGCAGTGCTGGCTGTTTTGCAAGGTCTCCCGTTGCAGGAATGTAGTAAAGCCAGCAGCACTTCCGTCTGTCGTCCTCCCTTTTTATTTTGTACCTGCTTTCTGCCAAATGACCAGACTCACCTAGATTTAGTGAGGTGGATTAGAACAGCAGCTTATTTTTGCAATCAGAGTAAAATTTCTTGTGTGACACCGAGCCCCTCCTCCTGACAGCCTCCTTTCCAAATGCTCTTTTTCCTGCAGTGCAGCTAGAGCCAGCAGCTTCTACCAGTTTGTCTAAAGCCAGCCTGGAAGAATGAGCTTTTCAGCTTCTTTTTTGAGCAAGGAAACTGCATGAATCTCTCTTGCGTGTTCTAGTCCCCATCTTAGGTTTGTAATTGTCAGCGCTGATGCCTGAGAAGAGCTTAAGCTCCTCATAAGGGAAGGGAATACAGACTCTGTCTAGCAGAGGCTGAAGCCTTGATAGTGTTACCTTCCTGATATTGTTTTAGTGGGCAGGTGTTTTTGCCTTGAAGTAGTAAAAGTCTAGCACTTACTTCCTTTACCTACGGACTGCTTGGATGAGTAAGTGGCCCATAATAGGACTCAAAGGTTTTTATGCATGCTTCGTTTTGTAACCAGGATCTTGGGTTTTTCTCCCAAAAGAGCTTGCTGCAGAACCTGGGAACTGTTTAGTTTCTAGTTGCTCGCATGTGGTCCTTGCTCAGATCAGAGGTTGAGCTTCTAGGGATGTATTTGATGTGCCAAATCCAGTGATTTCATTGCATAATTAAATCCCTTTGTTCCTTCTGATTGCTGATCTTGTCCCATTTTGAAGGGGGATATAAGAGGAGGTAAGGCCATGAATTTAAAAAGCTTTCATAAAGCACAGAAGTGTGCTATGCAGCTCGTGCTAGTGTGGCAGTGATCTTCCTTCTGGGCTTCCCCTGTTTCTTATGCCTGGAGAAGGTCATCTTTCCCTGTTAAACTAAAAACAAACTTTTCAGTGCCTTAGAGAGGATGAAGTAAGAGCTACGTGGCAGTCGAGGAAAACTGTATGTGGTCAAGGGGACACCAGCTTGTGTTGCTAGGCTTTGGTTATATTTGATTAGGCTTTAGTCATCTTGGGTAGCTTGGGAATGTGGATCAGCATGCTTCCCACACGTGTGTGAACACAAAATCAGTAACAGGTAAACTACATCTTAAAAATACATATTTTTGGTTTCTGTTCCACTCCTCCCAAAGTACGACAGGGTACAGAGCACACGGAAACAGAATGTTAACAGCATCTTTCACCTCACTGTAAATTCCAGAAATGTTCTAGATGTAGCAAGAGATTTTATTGGAGAGACATCCTTCACACATCCTTCCTCCTCCTCCCCTTTGTCTCTTGTCCAGCCCATATGTGCACCAAGAATGAGGATCATAGTGAAGGTGCTTTTGGTGTTGTAAAGATGGACTTGTTATCTTCTGCACAATAACTGATGGTAGAAGAGCAGAGTGAAGTGAATGGTGGTCTTCCCTGGGACAACTTGTATATTTTTGGTATAGGACAGGACTTGGAAATCTGCTTTGGCTTTGAAATGATTCACTTGCTTCTCATGGCGATGGTAGGTCATTACATTCCCACCCAGGGTGTTCAGCAAGCCTGCAGCTGACTACCAAATGCTGAGAGCCAGTGCTCGGTGGGTTTTGTGTTTGTGGTGGTACATGCTGATGGATTTTGTCAGAAACTGAAAGCATGGCAGTTGAAATTGAGCTGGTGGTGATGCAGGGTTTGCAGGAGTGTGGGCCCTTCCCAGTGTGCCTCTGGTAAACTGGACCAGCTTGGAGACTGAAAAACTCTGTTCTGACTCTTTGATTTGTCAGTAAGAAAAATATATGGAGGCAGTAAATTATAACTCTCTCTAGATGGAAAGTATCAGCTGGGTTTCTACTGTAGGTTAACTTGTGTTCCCCTGCTCCAACCTGTGGTTTCTACTGGGGAAGCAATGCTGAAGAGGTGCACGGTAAGTAGGAAGGCAGTGGCAGGCTGCAGAGCCCTCTCCAGACCCTTCCGTCACGTCTGTAGAAATCTCAAGTCAGCTTTTTGAGGTGTCCTCTTGGATGTGATGTGAATCTGTAAGTCTGGTGGGAATGGAGCACAGTGAGGTCTCCAGGCCACTTTGTGTTGCAAGGCAGAGTGCTTTGTGAAGCATAAGACGCAAGATTCAGTTGTCTGTACTGTAGAAGGAGGAAGGAGTCTATCCATTTCCCCAAAATAGCAGGGAGATCCTAGCTTGCCAGTCAGCTGTGTAATTTTTGTGATAGAGAGGATTGAGGTATTTTGGGTGTGGAAATAAAGGGGAAGAAAAGGACAAGCTTGTGATTTCTAAGTGTTGATAGTTCTTGAATGAGTGGAAAAGAAACTGCAGAGAAAATGAAATTGTAATAGAAAGTAGGTATTTCAATTAGTCAGAAGCAATGAAGAGGCTTCTTCCCTTTCAGAAAGAGTCAGGGAATAAATTTAGCCATTGTTCTCCGGTCTTGCTTGTAAGCATCTTTATGGAAACAACTGGCTTTACAGAATTTATAAGCTCGACCACATGCTCGTCTCCAGATCATAATTTCCTTGAGAGTTATCTAGTGATCTGATAGTGCCTACAATCATTACAGTCTGACTGTGCTCCTTCCCTCTTCCCCCACGCTTTTCATATGCGCTTAGGTTGGGGATGGGCAGGGGAGTAGTAGAGGAAGGCTGCAGTCCCCAGCGCGGAGATCAATTTGCTTTCTGGTCAGTCTTCCTGCTCTTCCAGATCAGTGGGATGGGCCAGAGTGGAGCCTTGAATCTCTTCTCCTCTGGGGTTTTGTTACCTTGATCTTAAGTCTTTCTTGTTGTTTCATCTTTATGTTTGTTTAACAAATGAGCTTGTATCAGATAGTGAAATGGTGGTTCCTCTTTTCATATAAAAGAAACCTTGCTGTTTCCAGCATAAACTAACCGGCTCCCTTGTGTTGGTCATGCCAGGACTTGCAACCCTTTCCCTGAGATAGATGAACTCCCCTGCCCCCTCCTTTGGGTACCAGATTGTGTGATTTCAGGCATGGTTTTGTTGTGGTGTGAAAAGAAGGTGTTAGCTGCTGAGTCCTTGTTTGTCAGCAGTACTGACAAACCCATGCTGGCATCGGCAAGGGTTGGGCAACCAATCGCAGCTGGAACAGTTATCGTTTCAGGGTCCCTGTGGGCTTCCGCTATCAGGTCACATCCCAAAATAACACTGGGCAGTATTTCAAGTGAAGAAACTCAGGCTTTGGGGCTGCAGCCAGCCTGGAGTGTGAGATTCTGTGTGAAATAGTTGGAATCCCTCCAGCGTTTTTGATCTGCATGGCAGATGAGCAATAAAATGCATAAAAAACACATTGGAAACACGTGAGGAAATTCTCCAGACCCTGACGTTTCCTTCAAGTTGGCAGAGTTACTGCTGTCGAGCCTCACCTCCTGTCTCGGCTCGATTGGCTGTGCTCGCGGGAGGAGGGAAGAGGAGAGCCCTTCTCCTGGTGCTGCTGTGTCTTTCCAGGTCTCCTCCTGATGCTCTGTGGGAAGAAAATAAAACCTCACTGACCCTCTCCTCTTGGGCTTGATCCAGAACGCACTGACGGCAGCAGGTCTCCATTATTTCAATGAGGTTTTATTTCTTTAAAGGCTTCTCTGCTACAGCCATTCTTAAAAATGGTCTGTAGAGAAATTGAGAGATTTCTTTTTCCCCTAGTAGCGATGCACTTGAGTAAATGGGATGTCAAAGATGGAGGGTGTTCCTTAGGTTTAGTTAAAAAAACCCAACTAGAACGCAACACTCAGTGCCTTGATGGTTGGCATCTTGAGAAAATAACTTTATAGGTGGAAAACAGCTCCTTACTGATTAGCTGCTTGCACTTAAGCGTTCCAGACCCTGCTTTTCTCCTTCCCCTTGCAGGAGTCTCACTTCCGAGAAACTTAGTCCTGCTGAATAACAGACTCAGAAAATGCTGCTGTGCTGGCAGAGCGTTTCTTTGCTGGGAAATGACTTTATTGTTGGAATTCATAAAACTTACAAATCTTTTAGAGGTGAAAGTCAGTTTATGAGTTACTTGGTTTTTATGGTCCTGTTTTAATTCATGTCCTAACATCCAAGAAAGGTTGACATGTAATTCACTTTTAACTTATTTAAACTGATGATCTGGGACTGTGATCCACAGCCTTACTGCTAGAAGGCCTACTTTTCCTGTATGTGAGGTCCGTGATGGTATGCTAGCAATGCAGAGGGGCCCTTGCTCGCGTGTCTAAAGCAACCCTGTATTAACCTGCTTAATTAAAACTGAATGTTTTTAAATGACTTGCAGTACTTAGGATAAGCTTTGATGCGTAGGCAAGGTCGAAGACATCAGCTTTAAAGATTGTTATCTAGTTACTCGGGAGTTAATTTTCAAACAGTTTTTAACATTGCTTCGTTTTCTGTCTTGCAGATATTTTCATGCCTGGCATTACCAAGTCATATCCTCTTAGTCTGCCCAGTTCATGTATGAATATGGCTCATACCATGTAGCGGTGACCTCCTCAGATCCTGGAGGCAAACCTTCCCTTTTGCCTCTTGGAGGAGCAGCATGTCACTTGTACTCCTGATAACAGAAGGAAGCTTCCACATTTCACCTTGCACACTTGCTCTGTATCTGTCCTTTCATGCCAGTATTTTGTCTCAGGTGTACATTTATAATGTGTTGTTTCCTTTGATCCTAAAAGTCTCTTGTCTAAGTAGCTGTAGGCTCTGCCCATCTGGTCTGAAGGTTTAACTGCTCTGCAGTGCCGTACCGCGTACGCTCATGGTGGTGGGGATTTTAAAGCTGCAGATGGTTTTGGCCTCCAACTTCATTTCAGTGATGACGAAAACAGTGTTTGGATACATTTGGTGATTCAAAATAAAAGTACGTTAATGTATTTAAAGGGAACACCAGTATGTCCATCCAATTTTAGGTTGGACTGAACTGGCCCTGGACATTCCAATCCCTTCGTTGCCTCAGAGGGGAATCTAGATGTGTATCTTATACTGGTGGCTGAAGTTAGATGCAGTGAGTCTCAGGACGAGGAGTGTGTTGCTCTTGATTGTTTGTGTTGGTTGATGCTTTTTAATGCAAAATGTTGGAAATACTGTCTCTTTACTCCCACTTCAGATGGTTTCTACTGTAGCAATGTGGAGTTTGTCAAAGTTGTCCAGGGGAAAAAAACAAGTAGCGGCATAAAGGAGCAATGCTTTTGATGTTACAATAGGAAAGTAGTGAAAATTGCAAGAGCTCTTAGACACTATTTTTAGGCTTTTTCTGAAGTTTTTTAGCTTTCGTTGAAATAAAAGAAAGCTCTCAGTTTTTTCCTCAGGAAGATAATTCTTCAGCAGTAAACAGATATACCTCTGAGACTGTCGTGCAGGAAATGATCTCTCAAACAGAAGCAGTAATGGAAGGGAGGAAGGACATACTGTGCACTAAGTCATCCCACCAAGTGACTGACGTTTCCAGCTCAAATGTAGCATTTGGCAGCATTTGTTAGAAGCATTTTGATCAAATTCCACTGTTAATATAGGCAGGATTGCCCAACTGCAGCAGACAACTGAATGTGGGGCAGTTGATGCCCAACTCTTCCCTTTGTCCTTCTGAATGTCAGTGGCTATCCAACAAGTGTGATGGGGTGTTGGCTATCTCCCGCGTCGTTTCTTACTCTTCTGTAACTCCAGTTTTCCACTTTCTAGGATGTGGTGACGTACTGTTCTCCAGCTTAGGTGATGGGGTCATGCTGTCAGGGCCTTTTCACACATCACCTGGCAGCCAGGTGTTAGAGTGATAGGGCTCTTGCTTGCTTCTGAAGGCTGATAAGTTTGGAGTATCTTGTGACTGAGGTCCTTCTGCACTGCACAGCCTTGGGAAAATGTTACTCGAACTGCTGCTAAACGAGGCATCACCCAGTCAGTGTAAATGAGACCAGGGTGTCCAAGTTATTTATCGGTTGGCTCAGCCTTTCTGCATGATGTTTTAAATGAGGTTGGCTCTGTTCATGCTGGTCACCTGAATTCTGTGCAGAGGGAGCTGATCCGAAATGCCTTCAGGGCTCAGTCCAGCACACTTCTGATCCAGGGTTGATTGCTCTGAAAGACTTACAAAGGGTAGGTGAAGTCCTGGTAAGCTTTGGTCTGCCATTTCTTCACCTGCTGTGATCCTTTGAATCTCTGGCAGAGATTTTATCTAATCACTGGAATAGGTACAACTTCCCAGCTTTCTGTTCAAATGCGCCACCACTTGCTCTGTCTTGGACTGTTACTCACTGCAGGCCAAGCCTGAATAGCTGATGCACCTTATTATCAGACAGCTCGTACAGTTGTCGATGTTTGAACTGCACATCATCTTCTTGGAACTATCCCTGTTTTTCAGACTTGCCGGCTGATTTTTGGTGCTGTCACTTTGCAATCACTATTGTGGCAATTGGAGGTTTCAGCTTTCTTTATGCTTTTCGTGCTTTTCTTCAGGGTAGATACGTGCATTAGGAAGGGTATTTTTCTAGCTTTGCCTTCGAGAAAAGCTGAACTTCATAGGCTGATACTATAACTGCTAATTTTTGCTATCTTTGAAGAAAAGGAAGTGGGAACCCTGAAGAGTATTTTATGGTTTTCTTTTAAATCTCTGTTTAGTTTGTTTTATCCATCTCAAGTGAGTAGTTTCCCAGCTCATATGAGGTTTATGAATTAATTATGGCGAGGCAGGAGTTTCTGTCTTTCAGAGGCTGAGCCACGCTTCTCTTCCAACCATGATCACATGAACTGTCTCCTCTGTTTGCAGTTTTACATGTATTGATGCATTCTTTAATTTATCACCTCTAGACTGAATTAAAAGCAGCAAGTTAGGGACTTAGCCAGTTGTTTGGACCATCAGCAAGCACTCAGTGAACCAGCTAGGGAAGCCTTGGGTTCAGAGACAGGCAGCGGGGTAAGACACATTTGGCAGTTACCTCAGTCTGCAGCAGCCTTCGTCACTGACAATAACATGAACAGAGTTCATTGATTTCTATTTGTAGTATGCCTAAGGGAGAAAGGCACTCTTTCGTAGTGGTATGTGAGAGAACAGTCCCATGTCTTTTTATTTTTGCCTGATCTGTTTCTCTGTGTATTGCAGGACCTGTCTGGTTCAATAGATGATCTACCCATGGGTACAGAAGGAGCCCTGAGTCCTGGAGTAAGCACATCAGGGATTTCCAGCAGTCAAGGAGAGCAGAGTAACCCAGCTCAGTCTCCTTTCTCTCCACATACCTCTCCTCACCTGCCAGGCATCAGAGGACCCTCCCCATCCCCAGTTGGATCTCCAGCTAGTGTTGCTCAGTCCCGCTCTGGTCCACTTTCACCTGCTGCAGTACCAGGTAACACTACTCAGCATGTGTTAATCTTTTGGTGGGGCTGACTCGTGCAGCTGGAGCATGAATTAAAATGGCCAGTGGGGAGGAATTGGCCGGTGTCCGTACTGTGTGGTTATTGAGGTCCTGTGATCTCATTTGTTTGCTTTAAAATGTCTGTAATTTTTAAAGGATGCAGTATGATGGGTGGGATGGCTGGTAAACCGGCAGGATCATTTTGCTGGGTTAATGTGACTGATCTTGCTCTTGTTTTTCTTCACTGTGGCTAACGTACCCTTCTCCTGAAGTTGTCTGTAGTTCTGGTGTTTAATACTCTTGCATCCTGGGTTTTGTGGTGTGCAGTTGTTGTCATTAACCACCCTCCTTTTTTGTGGTGTAGGCAATCAGATGCCACCCCGACCGCCCAGTGGCCAGTCGGACAGTATCATGCATCCTTCCATGAACCAGTCAAGCATAGCGCAAGATCGAGGTGTGTGACATGAGTTAAAAGACTTAATTGTAAAGCTAGATGTGTAACTAAAAATTACCTGGCCTGTTGACATGGATTCTATGGTGAGACAGCATTTAAAAGCTGCCCCAGGTTTATAAGCTGCAAATGCTTAGGCACCCTGCAGTAAATTCAACTGTTGGCTGGTTGTTTGGCCTCTTAATAGTCCATCCAAGCTAGTAGTTTGGCTTGTAAGATGTTTTCTTTGGCTTTTGACATGCTTTTCTGTGAATGTTGCTTGTCTAAGGTCCATGACCTTAAGCTTCAAAATGAGGGGTATTAGCAACAATGTTGTGTGCCTTTTCCCTCTAAGAATAAGGTTAGTGTGGGGGAAAATGAATGCAGAATTTCAGCTCTCATGGCTGAAGGTATATAGTTTTCACCCTGAGAAAACAAACAAGCAAACAAAAAAACAGCAGCAAGAAGCCCCTAGGATTTGCAGAGTGGTACCACCTACTCCTGTAACACTAAGTTGTTTTTTTTTTTTTTTTTTCCCTGGTTAAAACAGGAAATTGGTTCTGTTATCTTAGCAGATAACACTGGTTCCTTAATAGCAACCACTGTAAAATCTGTCTAGGCTATTGCTGAAAGGATTTCATTAGTGAGTCCCGGGGGTTGCTGTTACAAAGAACATGTGTGCCTGGTGGCACCTCTGGATACTTTGCACTAATAATTGTCTGTTCCACTCACTGGGTGACCAGGTTACATGCAGAGGAATCCTCAGATGCCCCAGTACAGCTCACCCCAGCCTGGCTCAGCCTTATCTCCTCGTCAGTCTTCTGGAGGACAGATGCATGCTGGAATGGGGCCATACCAGCAGAACTCCATGGGAAGCTACGGACCCCAGGGTGGGCAGTACGGACCTCAAGGTGGGAACTGAGCTCAGCAAATACAAAAGGCCTCTCTCTATTGTAACATCTCGCCTTTGAGAAACTGTTATTTGTCCCCTCTTAACATGTGGGTAATATAGAACAGTGTGCTGCTTATGAGCTGGAAGGAACTGTGCTTTGTTCATGTTGAGATTGACAAAATATGTTGCTTTCAGGGCTAGTTGTACTTCTAGATGTAGGATCCTTCCTTGTTTAGAGAGATGTAGGTTGTGCATCCAGTGTAATAGAGGAGAAGGGCCAGGTCTCTTTGGAGAAGAAGAAGATTGAATATTGTGTGATTTAGAAAGGGTTAAGCGAGTTTTTTACATCCTGTCCTGGACCATTTAGCTCTGCTCGGTTGAGGTTTGGGAGAGTTTCAGGCAGCTTTTGAATCGATGTTGTTGCTTGGCTATGTCAAAACACATTTTATGTGGCTTATATCCAAGTACTTTGACTTTTTGTTGAGGTGTTAACACTCCCCCTCATCTCTGTTAGTGATCTTTAAATATTTGCTGATAGAAGATTTTTATGGTGATTCATAAACTAACTAGTTGAATGATGTTGTCTTCCCCTCTTTATCCCCTCAGGAGGTTATCCCAGGCAGCCAAACTACAACGCTATGTCCAATGCCAACTACCCCAGTCCAGGAATGGGAGGAAGCATGAACCCCATGGGAGCAGGGGGCCAGATGCACGGGCAGACTGGTGTGCCACCATACAGCGGCCTTCCTCCGGGGAGGATGAGCCACGCGACCATGGGGAACAGACCTTACGGACCCAACATGGCGAATATGCCACCTCAGGTGGGGACAGGGATGTGCCCCCCACCGGGTGGCATGAATCGCAAAGCACAAGAAGCGGCTGCTGCCGCCATGCACGCTGCTGCCAACTCCATCCAGAACAGGTAAGGAATGACGTTTCCCCTCGTCGCTCTTAAAGTCCCTTCCCTGTGTCGGATCCAGGTTTCAAAGCTGTGGACGGAATAACCCAGATTTGGGTAACACTGAACGTATACTTCCTGGAAGGTTTGCCCTTCTTGGAGACTTTTCCATCAATCTTAATCATTTAAAAGAGGAGGAGCACGAAGCTTGGACAAGCACTGAGTTGGAATACCTCGTTAATGACATGCTGTGGGAATTTTTAATATTCATAGGTGAAATCTGTTTAACTCGGAGATCCTTTCAGTTGTTTTCACTTTCTGGTCGTGTCTGTTACATGAGTGACTTGAAAGATGCCGCGTGTGTGGTAAAGCCCATAAATCTAGCAGACAGCCATCCAGCTGCATTTGTCTGAACCAAGGCATTACTTGTCCAGTGTAATGAACTTCTTCCTTTTAGGGCCTTGATGAGCAGCTGTGGGAAAGGGAGCTGGAATTCAGCACTGAACTTTGCAACTATTTTCTGTGGTTGTTTTTTGGTTTTGGTTTGGCTTGTTTGTTTGTTTTTTGTTTTTTTTTAATTTCACATTTCAGAGTAGGTGTATGTGGCCTACAAAAATGCCATGAGAGCCATGATCTTATAAATTGGGTTTTCCCAGTAAAGCTGTTAGATATATTTGTTGTCTGACTGGACATTGTGCTCTTTATCCTGACTTAAGGTCTGCTTCTGCAATCCAATGTCTGGTGTTACCTGTGACTGCCAAGAGGCCAAGTTCCCAAACACCAGTAAAGGCATCAAAGCCTGTCCCTTTGAATAACAAGTTTGAGCAACAGTTGTGTGTGAGGTTTTCTGATGCATGTTAAATAATGTAGCTTGTATGGGTAACAAAAAGGGGAAAAAATAAAGAAAAATCATTAAATGTGACTGGAGCACTACACTGTTCATCTATACGAATAATGTATTCTCACTTAAATGAACAGGGCTGCAGTATTTGCAGTCTGTTCTTCCCTGTAAAGGCAACTTAACAACTGAAATGAAGTTCAGTTTGGGGATGTTGTAGAACAAGATTAAGGCTGAAAATGTTCAGAACTGAAGTCTCTTTCTTTCAACATGGTTTGCATCCCCTTTTGAGAATGAGACTTAAGCTCTAGGGTAGCAAAGCCTTAAAAGAGCACTTGATCTTTGGTCTTTTGCTGGAAAAGTGAGCTGGAGCAAGTCACTTCTTTTCCTTTCGTAGAAGGTTTTTTTTTTTTTTAGCAAACCTGCTCCCTTAGAAGACAAGATCTTAATGCTTCGTATTTGGAGTAAGCATCTGTTTCTTCCTTGCCTTCTTCTAGGCCTCCTGGTTATCCCAACATGAATCAAGGGGGAATGATGGGCACTGGACCTCCGTATGGACAGGGAATTAACAGTATGGCTGGCATGATAAACCCCCAGGGCCCACCCTATCCGATGGGTGGGAATATGGCTAACAACTCTGCAGGTGAGCCAGTGCTGACTGTTGGGCATTTCATTGTTTTCATTGTACTGGATTGAAAATCGGTGTTAAAGGTTCTTTTAACTTCCTAGGGATGGCAGCAAGCCCTGAAATGATGGGTCTTGGGGATGTCAAATTAACACCTGCAGCTAAAATGAACAATAAGGCAGATGGGACGCCAAAAGCAGAATCCAAGTCAAAGGTAAAATGTTTTGGGTTTTGTTTTTAATGACTCTCATAGTCTTCAGCATTCAGGGAAATAAACCCATTGCATGTTGACTTGGATTAGAACAGTGCATCTATCTAGTAGTGAGTGTGGTTCCTGAGAGAAGCCTGGTTGGATTTTCTTCCTTATCCTGAACAGACTTCTCATTAGCATGGTTGTCCTTGTAGTGTGTGATCTGACTGCTATTTGTGACCATGGTTCTAACTCAGGAGTGTGGTGAGTGAGTGGGATATCCTCGTTTGGGATGTCTTATGTTTTGGAGTGTAATTAAAGAAATAAGTGTCCCAAAATGTGCGCACGTGTGTTGTAGCGTAGGCTCTGGCTATATTTGCAGTAAACCACTAAATACCCACTTACGTTAATAACAGTATTCTTGAGGAGCCTGAACTCTGCCATCCCATAGAGAGACCCACTAGCCCTCAGGCCAGGGAGAGGACTTCTCTGTCAGCATTCACACGTCCTCCCCTGCTGACTCACGAATTCAAGCCTCTATCTAGAATTTCGAACAGATGTCTGGCACACCTTATTTATAGGTTCTCGTTTCAGCTGTGAGCTAGTCTTGCCTTTATTAACTGGGCAGAAGGTACCTGAGCAGATGCACCTTTTGGGTCAGCTTTATCTAAGTCCCCAGATCCTATGAATAGCTAATTAGACTCTTGCTTGAATCAGAAGCATAAAGACCATGGAGTTGAAGTGCTCCATGTAAGCAGATCCAACATGAAATTACACTTGATGTGTCCAGCCCTGGCTGGGCTTGAACTGTGCCAGTAGTTACAAGAGGTGCTTTGTATTTATCAGGAAAATTCCAACAATTGAGAGTTTTGCTTCTGGGATTCATAAACTGTGCAGAAACAAAGGGGAGCATTTCCTAATCCTTTGGGAGTAATCAATTTCACTTGCAAAACAATTTACTATTAGGAATTATCACCTGCCACAGTGAAACTGCCAAAAGAAGAGTAAACAAACCTGAGTTGTGTTTGGGGTGTAGGCTTGGAGCTAGTCAGTTAGCACCTCTCAGCTGGGAGGTGGTACACTAAAGTGTTACAGTTGTTTCACAAACAAGCCTCTTACTAATCCTGTCTTAAAGCCAGAAGAGGGAGGCAAACAAGTTCTTCAGGGAGTGTTTTTCTTTGCATTACTGCTACCAGTTTCAAAAGAACTACCAAAAGAGCAGTTTCTCAGCCCGTAGTCTCCTCTTTTGCTACTTGAAGGAAAATAAATGCTCTGCAAGTTCAGTACCTGTGCCACCAGCAGTCTCTAAGAGGATTCAGAAGATCTCTCACTTCAGCTCACGTGTGCTGGCATCTGCCTCCACTTAAGACAACCAAGGACTTGAATGCTCTTGGGCTAGGAGATGCCAGAAGCTACAAAAAAGGGTTGTTCCTGGTCTGTGCTGTTCAAGGATCATCTCATATGTTACATTCAGCCTTGGGTGTAGGGGCTAGGTGTAGAACACTGTCAAATTTGAAGTTAATTTTTGAGTAAGCATTTGGAACGCCAAAACCATTTCTGCATTTACTCCAGCTGTATGTGATCCAGTTGGTGAAAGACAAAATAACGTGCTCATGCACTATGTCAGAAGACTTGGGGGAAGCAAGGCAAGATGCAGGAGCACAGGTGTTACCTCTAAACAGACCCTCTGTTCAGTGAATCAGATGTGTAGGAACTAGCGTGTGACACTCATACTTCATAAGTGTATACTTGTATTCCAAATTCCTGTGATGCCTTTCCATATCAGTCTTTCTGGATCCTGATATGCCAGCGATAGCAAACCAGTACGGGAGGTTACGTCATACCTGGGTAGGAGGAGAGTTCTGCACTTCTGTCAGTGAATAGGCAAGGGAAGAAAGACGGTCTTTGTGGGGGAACCCTTGCACACATTTGTCAAACAGGGGCCTCTAATCTTTCTTCTTCTTTGAGGCATGTTTATTTTTATTCCTTTTCAGTGTTTAGTGTCAGTTTAACCTGGCATGAGCCACTTGGGCAAGAGAAGAGGCTAACCAGAGGGCAGTATTCATCCTGGCAGAGTGCAGTAGCCATGGGGAATCTCAATTACAGTTGAATTAGATGTTTTCTCATATTTAGGAAACGAGCCCACAAAGGATGTCTCAAAGAGATGGCTCTTTGCAAAGTCTCCTTGGGGTTTGTTTGGTTTCTGTAGCATTCCTGAAACCTTTCACTTTTTAAAAATACATATTATGTGAATTCCCTGAGTAGCAGCTGGTTTTATGTTACCTTTGTCA
The DNA here is from genome assembly GCF_018691265.1 of Tyto alba. Taxonomy (NCBI): domain Eukaryota; kingdom Metazoa; phylum Chordata; class Aves; order Strigiformes; family Tytonidae; genus Tyto; species Tyto alba. The sequence continues at coordinate 6,910,824 of NW_024881283.1, read as the reverse complement.
AATAATACTTGCCTGACTTTGATCTGAGACAAGTGTAGGTCTAATATAAATCTGTTCTCATTGTAACAGCAGAACTTTGAACTCTTATCTGACTGATTTTTTTCTGAAACCATCTCAGATGTGAACTAGCTGCTTTTGTGCTGCTCAGTCCTGATATCTCTCTCCTTCTCCTAGAAGTCCAGTTCCTCTACTACAACCAATGAGAAGATCACCAAACTCTATGAGCTGGGTGGTGAGCCTGAGAGGAAGATCTGGGTAGATCGTTACCTGGCCTTTACTGAGGAGAAGGCCATGGGCATGACAAACCTCCCAGCGGTAGGCAGGAAACCCTTGGACCTTTACCGGCTCTACATCTCAGTGAAGGAGATTGGAGGATTGACTCAGGTGAGTGTCCAGCAGCCACAGTGCTGACTGGGTATATTCAGAGCTGCCCACGGTCTGGCAGTCACAAGCCAATGGGCAATACAATTCAAAGTTAGCTTTGTAGCTAGATGTATGCCCTAACCTTCCATTTAGTTGTGTTTATATTTTTAAATAATACTTATAAAACTCCGCATCCTTTGAGTGAGCCAAAGATCTGCTCTCCCATTGCCTGGTTGAGAACAGTATGTCATGAGATTCAGTTCAAGTGCTTTCTTTCCCTGTCCAGTGCAAAGATTGGTGCCACTGCCTTCGTCTTTGCATCTGGCTCTCAACTGACCTCATGAGTAATTTGATTTGCAATATGTCCCTGTTTGAAAAGTTTTCTGTAGGTGGGAAAGAACATTTACTAGTTTTGGGTTTTGAACACAACTGTATCTGCTCTGCTTTAGCCCTTATTTCATCCTTTTTGTTAGATGGGAAGTGTTGATTTCTCTCCAGAAAATTTATTGAAGGAGAAGTAGCTGGGGTTTTGAGTTTAGAGCCTCTCCTTTGGTTGTGCAGGTCAACAAAAACAAGAAATGGCGTGAATTAGCCACAAATCTCAATGTGGGCACGTCCAGCAGTGCAGCTAGTTCTTTGAAGAAGCAGTACATCCAGTGTCTCTATGCCTTTGAGTGCAAGATTGAGCGAGGTGAAGACCCCCCTCCAGATATCTTTGCAGCTGCCGATTCAAAGAAGTCTCAGACTAAGATACAGCCTCCATCTCCAGGTGAGTTTAGACGCTGGGTTAAGGTGTACAATGAATGTTGGAACCAGAGGGTCTCTGGCACTGTACACCCGACTCCACATGCTGTGGGCCAGACTGGTTCCAAACTTCCACAAAGCCCCCGTGTCTGTTTCTAATTAGGTGTTCTCTGATTGTGTGGATTAAGTACTTTTGTAATGTAAGAGTGAATAATGGTCGGAGTAAGTGAAGCCTCGTGGGATAGTTCAGGTTTTGTGTGTCCCACCTCTGTACTAAGTTTAAGAAAAAGGAAAACATTAAAATGTATACACACACCTCTCTGCTTGCTAGTACATCACTGCCTTATGTGAACCTGGTGGAAAGAGAAGTCTGGAGTTATCCCTGCAAGGAATATTCTGCATATTCTAACAGCAGTCCATGATATTGCTGCTTAGCTTTGGGAACTTGCTAGAAAAGTTGTGCTTATTTTGACTACACAAGTGCTACCTTCTGCAAGTAAACGAGTGATGTGGGTGTGCACTCATCATCCTTATGAATTACTTCGTTCTGTCTTCAGCAGGAGACAGTGAGGACTTTCTGAGGCTTTGTGCACAGAGCGCGTTGTAAGCCCGTTACAAGTTGGATGCTTTAGAAATCAAGCCCTTTAAAATGAACTTCTGTTGTTTCGAATTTGATGGGGTGCTCCAGTTTCTGAATGTTTAAGCAGAGTGTTCAATGCAGATTTGTTGAATTAAAAAAAAAAGGGGGGGGGGGGGCAGGGGAGAAAACATTGAGGTTAGCAGTGCATGCTGTACTCTTTAGTCTTTGGAAATTCTGATCGTTTCTGTCTCATTTGCATTGAGTCCACTGCTTGAGTTGCTGCTGAACTTGCCAACCCTTTAAGCTTCAGTTTTCCAGTTTGTCTTATAAGTAAAACCTTCAGATACTTTTTCTGGTCAGAAGCCTGTTCTTGTAGGTGAAATAAAAATTTTGTCTGCTTTGAAGTTCCTGTAATATTTGCAAAAAATGCCTCTTTCGTTCTGAAACCTGACATCATCTTTGCCTAGCTCCTGAGGAGCGGAATAATGAACCCTTTTTTGATCGTACTGCAGTTGTGTCTCAGCACTGCTAAGTCCTTGATTGACAGTGTGCTTGTCCTGATATTCTGCTGGCAACTACATTTATCTATCCTCTCAGTTACAGTGTGTTGGTTTTTTTAAGAACTAAATCATGTCTTTTCACTAGTCAGGAAACCTGTCCCAGTGTAGCTTCAACCTTGGTATATTCTGCGAGATAAAGCAACTTTTGTGTCATTAGACTAAACTTCTGTCTAAAGTGGTGTCTGAGTTCCGCTAAAACTAGACCACAAATCCATCCCCACTTTGTTTCCAAAACCTCTTTCTTGCCCCCCTGAGATACTAGGCAGTGGAACAAAGATGTTAAGAGCATTTGGAGTTTTATTTGGAGAGGGCTGCAACTTTTAGGAGGCCACTTAAAACTTCTTGTAGCACTAGGTGCCTGTCAGAATGGATTAGATGGTGCATCAATTTTTATTTTGTTTTAGCTGATACGGTGGTATGTGAAGGTCGTGAGTCTGCCTTCTGGGCTGTGGTTCGGGTGATCTCTCGCTTCAGCACATCATCAGTAGGAGTTTGCAGGGCTGCTATCCCAAGCTCTGCACGTTTGTGCAGCTCTGTTGACTTAGTCCACAGGTTTGATTCCTGCTACGAGAGGACTGTGCTGTATTTCCTATTTAAACCGCTCTCCCCACTTGTCTTACTCCAGACTCCTGCAACTAGGAATATGCAGAGGCAGCACTGGACGATGGTTGGTTGATCTGATCCTTTAAGCCATATCACTCAGCATGTTTATGCTCCTCTTCCACTTCACTTTTCTTCCTCTCTCCTGCTCCCCCGGATCAGTAGGAGCTGAGGGTGGAAGGCACAACACAAATTGCTCACTCAGCCCCAGCTCCAGGCTTGAAGAGTCCCAGTGGATGCTCCTGTTCCAGGGGCTTGCCGAGGTCCCGCTCAAGCAGCGTCCTCCAGACGTGCACACACAGAGACCTGTCTCCCAGCGAATTGCCCTTATGGAGAATAACATCCCTGTTTGAAAACCAAGTAGATAACAGCGGAGCGTTTTGAAGTCCCATCATTTGAATGAAGGGCTCTGTCATCCCACACAGACACGCGTGCTTTGCTCTTCTTGCAGACTTTATAACCCGTTGACACTGGCTTAGACTTCATTTCAGCCTGTTCTGTCAAATTAACCAATGAATAACTTTGAATGATGAGGACCACACTCTACAGTTCTCCATTACCCACTTTTTGAGGCTGCAGAGCATCTAAAAGGCCTTGCAGGACAATCATCTGGGTAGAGCTCTTGGTGCAGGAGCTGGTTTCCATGCAATGTGCATTCATAACCCTCAAAACCCAAAAGTGTTTACAGAAAGGCCTTGGCTGGAGTGGGCTGGGTACTGCCTCGTGGGTTTCCTGCAAACCTTCTTGGGTTCCTGCTCGAAATCTGCACTGTGTCCCTGGGGAGGCATAGTCAGTCTGCTGTTGGGTTTTAATTCCCAGAGCATGGAACTGGCCCGGCTCCAACTGTGTGTAAATTTGTGAGTGGGAGGGACGGCAGGGGGTGGGGACAAACACCAAATGGCAGCGACGCAGGGAATGTCTCGGGGCCTCTTCCTGCCGATGCCAGCATTACAAACGGCGAATTCCTGGGGGAAGCGAGTGGAGCTGAACCGCCACTGACGAGGGAAGGAGAACGGCGGGGAGGGCCCATGAATGAAACTCCCTGCTGAGCTTGTCTCTGCCCTTCCTTCTCCCGAGACCTCCCTGGGCTGGGAGGGAGTCACGGAGAAGAGGACAGGGTGCCAGGAAGGTGGGGTGTAAACAAACATGCCCTGGACGTGACCTCGGAGGATTTTAATGAATAGCTGAAATGACTCATCAACCAGCAGGGCTGAAGCTGAGGGATATCGGGTGCTGGGGATGGTAACTAATGGAAACATTAATTAAGAGTTCAGCTCTTGCCAGCTGCAAGGAGCGTATGAACCTGAGAGCTGACACTGTCACAGCGATCCAGGGACAGAGGAGAGCTCCTAGAGCTCACAGCACAGCTGGATTACACATGGGCCTGGGATTTTTGATGAAAGCTTACTGTAGCATAAAGCAGCCCGTACAGAGCCAGGGAACTTGCTGGACGGGTTTTGTCATTCAGTGAAAGATCCGGCATCTCCAGCATTCCCTGTTCCAGGAATCCTTGGGAGTGGTGTGTGAATTAACCTGAATGAATTAACCCCTCTCGAAGGGCAGAGCAGACAGAGGAGCCTTGTTCAGAGTTACTTGGTGACTCCAGCAGATGTCCTGGGGTTTCCATCATCAGAAAGGTTGTCCAGGAGAGGGCTCAAACCTACCTTCTTTCTGGGTAGAAAGAGTGTGAAGGTGATGGGGTCAGTGGTTGTCACTTGGCGAGAAACACCATATTCTCTGCCACGTGGTGCACTGTAGGGCATCAACCTTTGAGGCTAGATAGCTTGGGCAGCATGACACAGTGCCACAGCAGTGGCACAGTGTGTAAAAGGGAATACGGTTAAGAATGAAGGCATGATGAAAATAAATATGCTCTCTCAGCTGTATGTGGTGGTTCTGGGAAGTCTGGCCCAGTATGTCCTCGAAACATTTTGCTCCTTGTACTTTTTTGGCCATGTTTCATCTGTCTTTCTTGAAGGATTTTTTTTCTCTGTTCTTGAGGCTGATGTTCTGGGAGGTTCTGGGTTGCATCTGTAGGGTGCAAAGCTGCTCACACCACATTTCTGTTCTCGCAGCGGGTTCAGGCTCAATGCAGGGTCCTCAGACACCTCAGTCCACCAGCAGCTCCATGGCAGAAGGAGGAGATTTGAAGCCACCAACTCCAGCGTCTACGCCACACAGTCAGATGCCCCCTTTGCCAGGCATCAGGTATGAAACCATTGCACCCTCTTCCACCACGCTGGATGCAAGATGTGAACGTGAGGTTGCTTCTGGGTCATTACTGCAGATGGCTACAGGCTTGAGTACCTGTTTTGGTGGGGCTCTGTGGCTTTCTTCCTTTGTTAATGGCTCACAGCAACATTGTTGACTCTGCATTTGTGTGTGAATAATCGTTATTTTTGGGATTGGGTCTGAGGACAGTGTTGCGGAAGGGAGGTTCTTCGTGCCTCTGTTGGAGCATGACTGTGGTCCTTGTAGGCGATAGCAACACCCGAGAGGGAATGTGAGGGGAAGAGTATTCTGAGGAGCATTGTGGACCTCTAATCCTGTGCTTGTGGGGTTTTTTTGAATCAGGAGTAACTCAGTGGGCCTTCAGGATGCCTTTGCAGATGGTAGTGATCCTACGTTCCAGAAACGGAACTCCATGACTCCAAATCCAGGGTACCAGCCCAGCATGAATACCTCCGACATGATGGGTCGCATGTCTTACGAGCCAAATAAAGATCCTTACAGCACTATGAGGAAAGGTGAGGAAGTCCTTGTGTGCTCCCCTCCCTTTTCTCCTTGAGTACCAACCCTGTATCTGGCTGTACGCTAGAATGTGCTGTAGGAGACCTTCTGCTTGCCCTTCTCTCCCAGAAGACAGGGTTATCTTTCTAAGGCAGAGGTAGACATGTTTATTGGTCCTTCTTTCAATATTTCAGCTCCAGGAAGCGATCCCTTCATGTCCTCAGGGCAGGGCCCCAACAGTGGTATGGGTGACCCTTACAATCGTGCTGCAGGTCCAGGGATGGGTAACATGACCATGGGACAGCGGCAACACTATTCCTACGGAGGTCCTTACGATAGAGTGAGGTGGGTACTTGAACCTGGCGGGATCCTGATTTGCTTGACTCGTGCGAAATGATTACTTGCTCTTCACTACTGTGACTTTCTTGATCATCCTTTTGCATTTGAGGAGCAAGGGTGAGTTTAAGTGGATGTGTGGTTTTTTTTTTTTTTTTTCCTCTTTGTTTCTATGTAGGACGGAGCCCGGCATGGGACCTGAGGGCAACTTAGGAACAGGAACTCCGCAGCCGAACATCATGCCTTCCACCCCTGAATCGGGGATGTATTCTCCCAGCCGCTACCCGCAGCAGCAGCAGCAGCAGCAAAGGTCTGTGTGGGGTGTTGCCACAAACAGCTCTTCCTGGTTAGAGAGCTCTGAGACTGTGAAAGTGAAGCATGCATCTGATCAGACAAGTAACGCATCTGTTTCTTCTCCAGACATGATTCCTATGGCAATCAGTTCTCCACTCAAGGCACATCCTCGGGCAGCCCCTTCCCCAGCCAGCAAACTACCATGTATCAACAGCAACAGCAGGTAAATTATCAGAAAGTTTTTGATTTGTTTGACTGAAAGACAGAAGAGTTTTGTCTGTGAAATTTGTAAAAAGGGGAGGGTGAAAACTCTTAGAGCTGTGTGCTTGCTTTGTGAATGTGTAGATTTAAGCATCTTATACAGGGGGCTTTTTTTTCCTCCAGTTTCCAAATAGCTTAAATAAGTTTTAACTAGTGTTTCCAGTGTTGCGTTAGCAAAACAGTGTTCTGGGAACGGAGGTTGTGCAGTTTGCAGACATGCGCGCTCTGGTCAGGCAGCAGGAGATCAGGAAGCTTTATTGGGCTTCTCTGCCCCTCTGGAACTTTCTGAATTCCATCGGGTTTCTGTAACACTTTTGGTCAGATGAATTAGTTTGGAGTAAGTCCTTGGTTGTTCTGGGGAGCTGTTTCAGGTGGATCGTTTTGCACAACCCAGGGCTTTTTGTCTTTGCCTTACTGAGCCTGCAGATAAAGGCCTCAGACCTGCCTCCACTCCTCCATTGCCCCTCTGCCTCCTACTCGCTGTTCTCAAAAACGTCGGGTTTGTTTCAGGACAGAATTTGAATGACCATATATCTCTTTCCATAATCCTTATATATGACTTGCTCTTTGTATCAGTGCCAGGACCCATAATGTTTTCCTGATAATTCTGAGTCCTCCGGTTTAGGAGAGTGTAGAGAGGGCACTCGCTGAGCTGTGCTAAGAATAATTCCAACTGCTCTGCAGTTTGGCTCTGCAACCAGAGCCACGGGGCTCTGAGCCAAGAGTTCGAGTTACTCTGGTACTTGTCATCTTTGAAGCCCTAGAGCTCCATCTGAAGCCAGTCATGACCGTGGAGCTTCCGAGTAGACTGTATAGCAGCTAGAGCGTAGACCCTTGGAGGCAAGAGAGATCTTGGATTTTAATTTTGTCTCAGGAATTGACTGTTTTCTCCATTTGCACTTAAAAGAAGTAAAGAGAGGAATAGTCCTTGCTCCTTTCAGTGACGTGGATTGAAATCTACAGGAAAGGAAGAAGCAGGAAGCACAACAGTTTTTAATTTATCTTGTTTGATGCTTCAGCAGAAACCTCTGTTTTCTGGGAAATACAAGAGAATTGGGGTCTGATGGAATTCATGGATGTGAAAGGAAACAAATACCTCTGCACAGTTTGGTTTGTGGTAAACGTATAGTGGAGCTGAGTCTTTTCTACAGGAAAGTCCTTTCTGTGGGCAGACTTCTGCCCCCAAGGCATCCTTGTAGAATCCACAAGGAAACTACCCAGCCGGCCACAAGGAATTGGTCTTGGCTTGTGAGATGGAAAGGCCGGTCCAGCTTCGCGTTGGATACGGCTAACAGCGAGCCAAGCCTTGCCCTCTTACAGGCCGTGCCGTGGGGCACATCCTCTGGCTCTGCGTAGCTCTACCCACTGAGGTTTGTGTTGCTCGTTTCTCAGTAGATAATCTCACGTTGTCGACGCCTGTGTTTTCCCTGCAGAATTACAAGCGACCAATGGACGGCAGCTACGGCCCGCCTGCTAAGCGACACGAAGGGGAGATGTACAACGTACCGTACAGCGCCGGGCAGGGGCAGACGCAGCAGCAGCTGCCTCCAGCACAGACCCAGCAACCGAGCCAGCAGCAAACTGCACAGCCGTCTCCACAGCAGGACTTGTATAACCAGTATGGGAGTACCTACCCTGCTGCTGACCGCCGATCTGCCGGAGGGCCGCAGAACCAGTTCCCATTCCAATTTGGCAGAGACAGGGTCGCGGCTCCCCCAGGCTCCAATGCTCAGCAAAACATGCCTCCTCAGATGATGGGTGGTCCCATACAGTCTGCTCCAGAGGGCCCGCAGCAAGGCGCCATGTGGCAAGGGCGCAACGAAATAGGGTACAGCTATCCGAACCGGCAGAGCACTGGCTCGGCGCCCCAGGGGCCTGCTTATCACGGAGTGACTCGAACAGATGAAATTCTGCATTCAGACCAGAGGGTCAACCACGAGGGACCATGGCCTTCCCACGGGAACCGGCAACCTCCTTATGGTCCCTCTGCCCCCGTGCCCCCGATGACTAGGCCCCCCCAGTCTAACTACCAGACCCCCCCTAGCATGCAGAATCACATTCCTCAGGTATCCAGCCCAGCACCTCTGCCCAGACCTCTGGAGAATCGCACTTCTCCTAGTAAATCTCCATTCCTGCACTCGGGGATGAAAATGCAGAAGGCGGGACCGCCAGTCCCTGCCTCGCATATAACACCAGCAGCTGTACAGCCTCCCATGATCCGACGAGACATCACCTTCCCTCCGGGATCAGTAGAAGCTACGCAACCTGTGTTGAAGCAGAGGAGACGGCTGACAGCAAAAGATATTGGTAAGAGGAAACTCCTGCTCTTCTGCTTGTGCCTGTCAAGGGGATGGGTGCTGCCGCTGCGCTTTGGTACAGTACTGCCGAGGGGAACAGCTCTGCTGGCTTTGAAAGAACTGCATTTTTGCAATTAGTTGTGTGTTCAGACATCATTTTGCCATTGTCCGTGGAGAGATTGTTGGTACATAGAGTCTGTACATCATCTTAAACAGGCTCTGCCCTTCATGGGTCCAAAAAGCGGTATCATGTATCTCCTCCTTGTTTTTAAACTCCAGGAGCTGGAAGTATCATGTGTTTATGTTACAGGAACTCCTGAAGCCTGGAGAGTGATGATGTCTCTGAAGTCCGGGCTGCTAGCTGAAAGTACGTGGGCCTTAGATACCATAAACATCCTGCTCTATGATGACAACAGCATAATGACCTTCAACCTCAGCCAGGTGGGTGCAGATGCTCTCTGATGCAGGTCTTTGAAGTGCTAATTCTGTAGGGTTTTCTGTCAGCAAGACAGCAACAGGCAGCTCGTGCCCTGGCAGGGCCAGACTCCCGGATGTCCCTGTACCTGCAGAGCACGCCAGGTCTGGAGAGAGCACGGGGTCTGGGTAGCTGTGCGCTGGTTACTCACTGGCCTGTGTAATTTATACATTTGCTGGTGTGCCGGTGTGTGCATTCTCCTCCCCAGTGGATTGTATTGCCTCTGGAACAGAGGAGGTGAATAGCGGTGGGAGGCCATAACAGACTTTGCAGCGGGACTGCTATGAAAGGCTGGAGGCTGCTTGCATTTTCAGGTGTTGATGGTGTTTGTTCACCTCTGGCTCTGTCTTTCCCCGGGATAGTGTGCAGCGAGGCTGCAGTGCCAGCCTTTCTCAGCTGCCACATGCTTCTGTGGCTGTTGCAAAAACTGCTCGGCAATACTGTAAAGGCTGTTTTGCTTGGAGCTGCCCTTCACCTCCCTGAGTATTAACCAGAGGGGCGATACAGCTGAGAGCAGAGGTGTGTGCGCACAGGTATGCGTGTGTGGAGGGGAGCGGTTTGGATACTGACAGTCAGTATCTGGTTTTGTCGTTGTTCCTTTTCTCAGAGGACAGAAAGCTCTCCTTTGCAAACAGTTTATTGCTAGCATAAAAAAAAAAAAAAAAAAAAACCAAAACACATTAGTTAACAGCACTGCTTAAATTCTTAGCCCTTTATGCCCTGCTTTCCCAGTTGCTCATGTTGGCCTAAGTTGTTTTCTGATCACTGTTCCCTTCCTTCCTTCCCCTCCTGTTTTTCTCCTCCCTCGTAGCTGCCAGGCTTGCTGGAACTCTTGGTGGAGTATTTCCGGCGCTGCCTGATCGAGATCTTTGGAATCCTGAAGGAATATGAGGTGGGAGACCCAGGGCAAAGAACACTATTAGATCCCGAAAGGTTCTGCAAATCTTCAGCTTCCTCTCATGAAGAAGGGGAGGAGGAGGATGAACCACGGAGCCTGAACTGTGAGGCGGAAGAAGAGGATGAGGAAGAGGAGGAGGCTGCGTTTTCGAGCAAGGACAAAGTACCTCTAGAGAGCAGCGAGGAGAAACTAGTTAGTAAATTTGACAAGCTTCCCGTGAAGGTCGTGCAGAAAAACGACCCGTTTGTGGTAGATTATTCAGACAAGCTGGGGCGAGTGCAGGAGTTCGAAAGCGGGCTGCTGCACTGGCGGATCGGCGGCGGAGATACCACCGAGCACATTCAGACCCACTTTGAGAGCAAGACGGAGCTACCTTTGACTCATAAACGAGCTTCCTGCAACTCTGTCTTGAGGAAACGTTCAGCAGCTGAGAGCAATCCGAGCACTAGGGAAGGAGAGACCCCTCCGTCCGACAGCTCCTTGGAGAAGAGGATAACTGCCACCATGGACGACATGCTTTCGGCGCGTCCGGGCTCCCTGGCAGGGGAGGAGGAAGAGGTCAAAGCTTTGGAAATGGCGAAGGAAAGCAGCAAGTTTCCCTTTGGCATTAGTCCAGCTCAGAGCCACAGAAATATAAAAATTCTGGAGGACGAACCTCACAGTAAAGACGAGACACCCCTCTGCACCCTCCTAGACTGGCAGGACTCTCTGGCGAAGCGCTGCATCTGTGTCTCTAACATCATCAGGAGTTTATCGTTTGTGCCGGGCAATGACTTTGAAATGTCTAAACACCCCGGGCTGCTGCTGATTCTAGGGAAACTGATTCTCTTACACCACAAGCATCCAGAACGCAAACAGGCACCCCTGACCTATGAGAAAGAGGAGGAGCAGGACCAAGGGGTGAGCTGCAACAAGGTGGAGTGGTGGTGGGACTGCTTGGAGATGCTGCGTGAAAATACACTGGTCACGTTGGCCAACATTTCTGGGCAGCTGGACCTCTCCCCTTACCCGGAAAGCATCTGTTTGCCTATCCTGGATGGAGTCCTCCACTGGGCAGTGTGTCCGTCAGCAGAGGCCCAGGATCCCTTCCCAACGCTGGGGCCCAACGCGGTCCTCTCCCCTCAGAGACTGGTTTTGGAAACACTCAGCAAACTCAGCATCCAGGACAACAATGTGGATTTGATTCTTGCAACTCCCCCCTTCAGTCGCTTGGAGAAGCTGTACAGCACCATGGTGCGGTTCCTTAGTGACAGAAAGAACCCGGTGTGTCGAGAGATGGCTGTGGTACTACTGGCCAACTTGGCACAGGGGGACAGCCTGGCAGCAAGAGCGATTGCTGTGCAGAAGGGCAGCATTGGCAACTTGCTGGGCTTCTTGGAGGACAGCCTGGCCGCTACGCAGTTCCAGCAGAGCCAGGCCGGCTTGATGCACATGCAGAACCCACCCTTTGAGTCGACGAGCGTGGACATGATGCGCCGAGCTGCTCGGGCGCTGCTCGCCCTGGCCAAGGTGGACGAGAACCACTCGGAGTTCACGTTATACGAGTCGCGGCTGTTGGACATCTCCGTGTCGCCTTTGATGAACTCTTTGGTTTCACAAGTTATTTGTGATGTACTGTTTTTAATTGGCCAGTCATGACAGCTGTGGGATCCGAGACCCTGTGTGCGTGTGCGTGAGTGGAGAACTTAGAAACTGACTGTTGCCCTTTATTTATGCAAAACCACCTCAGAATCCACTGTCTGCCCTGCGCTGTCCTGCTTCTCCCTTGGGGAAAGATGTCCCCGTTCCCTCTCCCCTTCCCCTGCCCTTCAAATTTGTCCTGAATCCCTTATTAAAGGAGACAAAGTTCTGTCTACATAGAAGACTTTTTTTATTTTAACCAAAGTTACTGTCGTTTACAGTGAGTTTGGGGAAACGACTTGCCGTGTTATCACATTGACAGGCACCACTTTCATAACTGTTTTTAATGGTAAACTCTGAAGGACAAAAGTGACTGCTGAACTCTGTGTGGTTTATCGTTGTACATTCACAATCTTGCAGGAACCAAGAAGTTACCAGTTGTGAACAGACCTTGTCCAAGGGAGGCCTGTGCAGTAGCGTGTAGAACTTCATGTACTGTACACCTTAAACTGTAAACATACTGTAATAATGTCTCACATGAAAAAAAAAAAAAAAAAAAAAAGAAAAAAAAACGCTGGATCAGCAGCAAGCTGTAGTTTTTAAAAATGTTTTTAGTTAATGTTGAGGAGAAAAAAAGGCTTTTCCCCCAAAGTATCATGTGTGAACCTACAACACCCTGACCTCTTTCTCTCTTCCTCCTTGATTGTATGAATAACCCTGAGATCACCTCTTAGAACTGGTTTTAACCTTTAGCTGCAGCCTGAATGCTGCCACGTGTGTATATATATATGACGTTGTACATTGCACATACCCTAAGATTCCTTGCAGTTTTGTCCCCCTCTCCCTACCCCTTTATAGTATGACGAGTTAACGAGTTGATGACCTGCAAAAGCGAGACACAATTATTTAATCTCTTGCCAGACATCCCTCCCTGGAGGATGCTGTACAGGTCTCTGTGTATAAAGTCATTGCTGTCTCAGCAGCCAATCAACTTATAGTTTATTTTTCCTGTTTTTGTTTTCTTTCTAATCGAGGTGTGAAAAAGTTCTAGGTTCAGTTGAAGTTCCTGATGAAGAAACACAATTGAGATTTTTCAGTGATGAATTCTGCATATTTGTATTTCAGACGATGTAGCTAAAAACTTGATGTAAATTCCTCCCTTTTTTCCTTTTTTGGCTTAATGAATATCATTTATTCAGTATGAAATCTTTATACTATATGTTCCACGTGTTAAGAATAAATGTACATTAAATCTTGGTAAGATGTTTGTAAGGGTTTTTTTTATTAGCAGAACGGGGAGGTAACTTCAGTGCTGTCAGGTCTGGTAGACGTGATGTTGTAGCTCAGCTCCTCCTTACCACGCAGCACAGAGACCTCAAAGGTCCTGCGCAGTACGGCAGTGTCTGGGGGTGACAGTCCTGTCTTCCTCTGGAGACCCTAATGAGAGTGGTCTTGGTTTGGCTTGTTTCAGCGGTGCAGTTTTGGCTTGGTGCTGCTTAGGCTCGGGTAGGAGTGGACTTGGAGCGTGAGATGAAGCTGTGGCAGAGAGGCACTTAGTTCACAGGGTGAAAAAGGCTGTTGCTCAGAAGGGAGGCAGTTCCCTTTCAGCTCTGTAAAATGGAAAATTTTCATTCCCCTCGCATTTTTCACATTTTCTTGGAACTGTGGTGCGGACTCTGACTTCCTTCAGAGAACGGGGTTTTCCAGCGGACAGAGCTCTGATGCCCTTCAGCAAACGGCCAAAGTTCAGTCTCTTTATGTGAAAATCTGCACGTTTTCATGGGTTAGTAAATGGGTATTTTATTTAGCCAGAAGCTTTATCCTCAAATGATAATAGAAGCGGGCTAGCTAGAACTGCACTGAGCTCATTTAAGCAAAAGAGCTAGTTAAAGGAGAAGCTTTTTTAAAGGCAAATGTAATTTTTGTTCAAGAAATCGCCTCATTTTGTCCCCCTAGTCCTCTCCTAGGAAGCTCTCTGTTCCCAGAGCCCTCCCTTAGCTGAATTCCTTAAACTTCACATTTCTGGGAGTAATTGTGCCAGAATCAAACTGACTCTCTTCTGAAAAAGTCTGTTTATCGGCAAGAATTGCAGGAGCTCTTTGCCTGGCAAAAGGAGAGTCCTTAAAGTGGATTTCTTAAGAAACAGGAATGGTGCTGGGCTTCCTTGGCTTTAAAAAATACTGAATGGAAACCAAGTTGTGAGATAAGAATTCTGCTGGACTTTGCTGTTCTGTGACAATGTTGTTGATTTAAAACCAACTTCTCTGATAATTTAGTTCTATATTCCAGGAGCTTTGTTTAGTGTGATTAAATTAACATAAAAATTGTACTTCTTTTTCTAAACAGAAAGGACTTCAGCAGCATGGTTGAAGAAAGGAACGTAAGCAGCTTTTGTACAGCCTCTCTGTTCGTGTTATGGTGAATTTAATCATAAGTGAATGCTACGTTTGGGAGGGAAAGAATAGTCACAAGTGGTACTTACTACCCATTTTACCAGTATTTACACAACCAGTTGATCTGAGGGGAGTAATTCCGCTTCCCCAGCACTTGCATGCACGCAGACGCATACACCTCTTGCACTTGTAAAATGGTTAGAAGAAAAAAAGCATAGATGAGAAATTAGGAAAATGAGAACAAATGGTGTTCACAGTTTGTAATTAGGGACTATTTTGCGAGCCACACCTGATCTCGAACTTGACTTGGCTGCCCAGAATGCAAATCCTTGATGCTTTGACCTGATTTGTACCCATAGCTTTCAATTTCTGCAGGCATTCCTTAAAATGCCTCTCCTTGACCCTGACCGCTCCGCTGTTTCCCATTTTTGCCAGCAAAAGAGAAAACTTGGGTCCTTCCCAAGCCAAAGCCCTGTTTAAAACCACTCAATGAGTCTCCCTTGAAGACTCAGTTGGCAACGATGATTTCTCTTCCATTCCTGCAGGAGATACGGTCAGGCACCTACCACGGCATGTCGGGTTTTAGCACAAAGAGTTGCTGTCGGGCGCAAGACCCGTGTTCCCGATGTGGTTAAACGCAACATGAGCTTGGTTAAGGGGAAAGCAAAGTCTGATGCCTCTGTCATCACGCGGACGAGGTCTTGAGGGAAACCTGCCCACCCTCTTGTAATAGTAAGTAATTAATGTAATAACATACACTTATTACCAGACTATTGTTATGTGATGTTGCTTAATGTGTTTTGGCAAGAGACCGGGTTTAAGCCGTGCCCTTGCTGCAGCCGCCGTGCGGCTTCGTTTGAGGTTTGTGTTGGTGCATCTCCAGGAGTAACACCTCGCTCTTGGCCGGGGCTGCTGGCTGGCGCTGCCTGCTGCCGAGCAGGGCCCTTCTCTGCTTCCCCCCCTGCCCCCTGAGCTGCCCTGGGCCCGGACTCGTCCCCCCCGGCCCTGCCTGGCTGCAGGGTGGGATGGCTGCTGGATGTGGGGCAAGAGCGGGAGCTGGGCCCCGGGAGCCGCCGTCGGAAGGAAATTTAAATTTGTGACTGAAGTGAGCATCCCCCCTCTCCTGGGCGCTGCCACGGAGCACCTGATTTTTTTTTTTTTTTTTTTTTGACGCTTCCCTCACCTCACGGCAAGAGAGGGGAAGGCCGGCGGCTGCCGCACCGAGGCTCGCTCGGTACCGCCCGCTCCCGAGCGACGGGAACGGGCCGGGGCAGCGCCGGCGCCTCCGCCCGCCCTTAACAAAGATGGCGCCGCCCGCCCCTTCCCGAGACACACACACACACGCGCGCGTGTGACGCGTCCCGGCGGCGCGCGCGCAGCCCCGGAAGGGGCGGGGCCGGAAGCGGGGGGGAGGTGGGCGGGGCGCTGACGGCGGGATGGAGCCGCCGGCGGGAGCCGCGCGCCGGGCGCTCAGGTGGGGGAGGGGCGGGGCCGCGCGCGCGCCGCGGGAGGGAGGGGCTGCCCCCTCCTCCCTTCCCCCACCCCTCCCCTCCATTTTTCCACGGGGCCGCCGCTCCCTCACGCTCCCACCCCCCACTCCGGCGCCCGCGCGCGTGGAAACCGCGGGGCCGAGCGCGTCCCGCGTGGGGCTTTGGCTTTATTTTCCCGCCCGTTTGTAAGGCCTCGCGGGTGGGGGGCGAGCGGGTCCCTCAGGGCCGGGACGCACCGTCCTGCCCGCGCCGAGCCCCTCAGCGCCGCTGACGCGCCTCGAACAGCGGCCCCCTCGTAAACACAGGAGGTACGGCCGGCCCCGACCTTCGGGACATCCCTGTGGGGCGCTCGGCCCGGCCCCGGGCCTCGGCGCATCGCCCGCCCGCCGCACCTCGGGGCGAGGGGAGGCAGCCCCGCGTGTCCTTCTGCCCGGGGAAACGCCCGGTGCCGGCTGCGGCGGCTTTGCCCGTCGTGACAGAAGCGGCAGAAAAGGGATTTTTGAGGCCCCCGTGGCTCCCCTGCAGAGCGGGGTTGGGCACGCTGTTGCGATAGCCGAGGTGCATCCTCAGCTCGGGCTCCAACCCGGCCTAAACACTCCAGCGTTCGCCCAGCGGGTCCGTCCGTCATCCTGAGCCGAGCGCTTGGGTTGTGCTTCGAGCCAGCGTTGGTTTTGTTCGCGCACCTGAGCGGTTACGAAAGGTGCGAAGGGGCAGGCACGTTCCCGTTTCCACTCAGACGCGGGCAGAGCGGTGCCGGGGCTGCGGCCTCCGGGCCGGCAGCTGAAACTGGGCAGGAGTGAAAGCGGCGGCGAGGAGGCCTGGAGCTCCCAGGCCCACGGAAACAGCGCTAGGTGAACGGGATTCCCCAAACTTGGTTGTGTTTCTTTGGCTAGAACAGGTTTGTAGATATTTCTGGAGTATCTCTTGATTCTAATGGCAGGCTGGAGAAGTACCAAGAGTGCCCAAACCGTCGCTCTCCAAGTGTTCTGGGATGCAGCCTGGAGCCCCTTTCCCAGTAGAAATCCCCGTCCCCCAGCCCGGAGCTGGTTGAGCTGGGAAAAGCCTTTGTGGCGAGGGCCTGCTGCCACCGGGTGGTAATCGGTCTCCACTACATCTTTACAGACCTCGCCGAATATGTATTTTCATTTGCATGATAATTTACCCAACGTCTATTTTGTTCGTATTCGCCTCCTTTTCTTAGCACAGTTTCCAGAGCGAGAAAAACGCAGTTCATATCTGAGAGCAAAGGGAAATGCAGAACACGGAAAGAAAGACATCTTTAAATAAGGCATTGCATCTTTTTCTACTGAAATATTTTTAACCTACTTCTGCCTTTTTGTGTCCTTTTTCCATTGGTCCAGGTGCTCTTGCACGCCGCACTTCTCGGGGTAGAGACATACCAGCTCTGACGCCGTGTTCCCTACAGAACGGTGGCTGTGGGCTGTAGCTTTTTGTAGATTTCGCTGCTTTCCGTTACAAGGTGTGCTGCGTCGTGACAGGAACAGGCTTTTTAAAGCTGTTTGCTTTGAGCCTTCTTGGCGCATTCATGCAAGGCTTTTTCTCTGCTTTTTAAAAAATATTTAAAGTGCTGGGACAATTTTTGCTGCTGTGCTTTAATAGGATTTGCAGCTGTGAATGCGCTTTAATAGAATTTACAGCTGGGCTGAAGTATCCCTTCTCTTAAAATAACATTGCAGCTTCGTGATTCAGTAGAATGTGCCTCCCACTAGTTGCTTTGTCTGTAGCTGTGAATGCTCTGGAGCAAGAGAAGAATATGAGCAAACCCAAAACTTTTGTATGTGGCTAAATAAGAGGCATAATCCTGTGGTTAGGGACTGGAACTATAAATGAACATGTTTGGATCTTGTTTTTTGCTTCGCTGATGATTACTTTCTGCTCTCCCATGCAGTTTTCAACCTGCCAGGTTTTATGCTCCATCAGTAAATTGATAACAGGAGCACCTCAGAGTGTTTTCAGATCATTAAGTGATCGGTTTGGGGATCTTTATGTATTGTAAGGCGCTGGATCAGAGAGATGTCAGGTGGGAAATAGTGCAGGATGTGGTGTCATTGGAACCTAGCAAGAGCTGTGGGTCTTCTGTTTCTCAAACTGAAAAGCAGTTGGTGGCCGGGGAACCAACGGAAGAAATGTGTTATCTTAAAAAGCTGCATAACAGATACTGCCTGGCTTTCGTGGCGCTGGGCCAGTCGTTTTCATGGTTGGTCCCACAACATCAATTCAGAATATACAGAACAGAAAGCAATGAGACTCCACAAAGCGGTTTAAATCTTGCAGGTGAGGTTTGCAGGGAAGAGGTGGACGAGAGCCACCTTAGCATATGCAGTTTGCTTGACAGGCAGATGTCCTCACTCTGGAGACGAGGACCCCTGCCAAAATATTGGAAAATCACAGGTGGCGAGGGTGGGGTGGTGCGAGTGTCACGTCCTGGAGATGCTGTCTCTGATCGATGGAAGGGGCGGGGGGAAGCCTGCGTATCTGAGAAGGCACCTTAGCCTTGCTCTGACGGAGCTTCTGGGGTCGGTGCCATGGAGGCAGCTGAGTAAAACCTTTCTCAGCTTCCCAGGGGCAAACGCAGGGCAGAGAGCTGGAGAGAGGAGAGAGCGTGCCTGGCAGTGCCTGGCCGGCTGCGAGCCCCCGTCAGCAAACTGCTTACACAGACATTACGCCCAGAGTCCACATTTTAATTCTGTCTCTATTCAAAAAAAAAAAAAAAAAAAAAAAAAAAAAAATTTTAAATCCCATTCAGCACACTGGAACTTGAATGAGTGTGTAGGTGCTTGGCAGAGACCTGGCTTGAGCTGCCGGTGTTTCTGCTGAGGCAGCTGTGGCAGAGGCCAAGGAGCCTCTCTGCTTCTGGTATTTACACTGGCCCAGTAAGAAATGGGCTGAGAGTACATGGTATAACCTCTCTCCTTCTGCATCCTGGCCAAGGTTAAGAAGTCAGGGAAATTTTTTTAATAGCAACGATATCAAAGAGGCCTCTGCGTCATGTCCCACATCCGTGATCTCTCATAAGTGACTTCCTTGTTCTTAGAGATTTACGGCCCTTTGAAGTGTCTGATAGTAAATAAAGGTGCATAATTTACAAACATGGCTGAAGCCAGGAATACCTTTCTGTGTCTGTTCTCTCTGTTCATCAATTCAGGTTTGCAAAACCGGAGGGAGAATTTCCCCGGCATCAGTGACCTACTGAGGCAACTTTTGAGCTCAGAATGGAGCTGGTGAGCAGGCGAGACCCCCACCTCCGAGAGGTCGTGCGGTTTGCAGTGTGCTGCAGAGCCCTGACACTTCTGCTGCAGGCAAGTCTCCTGCGACATCTCTCGTGTGCTGCTCCAAGGCTTCTCTGCGTGGTGCTGCCTTGCGCACCGCGAGCTAGCTGGTTCTGCTTGACTGGGAAATCGTCTTCTCCTTTGGAGAACCAACAGACCAGCTGCATCCAGGGAGGCAGGTTGCTGTTAAGTAAAATTACACACATTTCCTTGCAACTTGCCATGTTTTCACGCTGCTGTTGCAAGAGGCTGGTTTGGCAGCATGAGGGGCTGAAGTCTCTCTTTATCCACAGAAGAGGAACAATAAACTCTTCCCACACATTCCTCCCAAGTCTCGTTTCCAGAGACGTCCTTCTCTGAGCATGGGAGGGTTTGGTTGCTCCCTCCATCCTACCTGTGCATACTGAAACAGCCAGCACAGTCTAGCTGTAGCCATGGCCCTCCTGAAACAAAATCAGCCTGAGAAAGCTCTTCGGCAGCAGGCCAGCAGCCAGCTGGCACGTTGTGGCAGCCCCGGTCACCGCTGGCTGAGGCTGAGTGGAACCATCAGCTGAGATGAAAGACTCCGTATTACAAATGCCAGAGGCCTGGGTTAGACCAGATGTGTGCTTCATGGCAAAACGGCGGCTTTGTATGTCTTTTAGTCCCAATTTGTTCAGTGTGGCCTCTTCTCTTTTCTCTGCCAACGCTGAATTCATTGCGGGGGACTCATCCCAATCTACACGTAGTTAAGCCACTAAAACTCACCATCTGAGGTTTTAGGTTTGTTTTTTTTTTAAACATATTTTCATTTGGAATTACATTACAATGCAGTAAGTTGCATACTGCCTGTCTCATGAACTTTCTGGGGTTTTCTCTCACCTTTTAAAATGTAGTCAGCACCACAAGCTCCTGGAGGCAGAGGTGTGTGCATTCTGCTTGCTCATCTCTGAAAAACAAACCCCTTAATGCATGCCGAGCTGCAGAGGTAATGGAGATCTAGAGAGGGGGCCTGGAAATTGGCTGCTGTCTTCTGCACCAGTTTGCTCTGGAAAAATCTTTTTCGCTAGTTCTGTTTCTTCTCCCTTGTGTGTCAGCTGGGAATTCAGTAGAGCGGGATGCTTACCTGTGCTGCAGAGGTACTCCGTGTGAGCGTACGCAGTTAGATGTGCCTGAGCATGGGGCTGAGCAGCTTTCCCGGTCCAGTTCTGTGGGGATTCATGCTGGCTGTGTTCCAGAGCTTTAGCCCGTTCAGGTGTAAATGCCTCAGAAGATGGTGTTTGCACCTTTCCGCAGTCTTACAGGCCTCCTTGCTGCAAAGCCCTTCAGCTTCTGTGCTGCTTTTGTCTCCTTTGAAACCCAGGAGTCCTCCTGCTTGGTGCTTTGGGTCGGGTGCAAGACGATGTCTGCTGGACTTCAATCCTCTCTTGTTTTTCCAGGCTCTCTTTAACCTCCTGATCCCAGATCACGCTGCAGACGCCTTTTCTCCCCCTCGCCTCTCCGAGCCCGGCCTGTGGGACCTGCTCCTGGAGCGGCTGCTGGGCGGCCTCTCACGCTGGGATGCCGAGCACTTCCTCTTCATCGCCGAGCGTGGTTACCTGTACGAGCACAACTGCGCCTTCTTCCCGCTCTACCCCCTGAGCGTGCGTGCCGTGGCCGAGGCTGCTCTGTGGCCCTTGCAGCGGCTGCTGCGTTTGCGGAGCCGCCTCCTGCTCTCAGCCATTCTTCTGAATTCTCTCTTTTCCGCCCTGGCAGCCGCTGCCCTGTATCAGCTGGGCTGCCTCGTGCTGCAGCGTCGCAGGGTGGCTTTCCTTGCTGCCGTTCTCTTTTCTGTCAGTCCTGCCAACGTGTTCATGGCAGCCGCTTACTCCGAGAGCATGTTTGCCTTCCTGGCATTCAGTGCCATGTGGCAACTGGAGAAGGGGCAGAGCTGGCTCGGTGGGCTGCTGTTCTCCCTCGCTTCTGGGGTGCGTGCCAACGGGCTTATTAATGCTGGCTTCATTCTCTACTCCCACGGTAAATGCTTTGCCCTCCAGCTCCAGGTGGGTTCAGGATCAGTAAGGAAGCTCCCTCCATTGTGGAAGCAACTCCTTAGCGTGACATCTTCAGCGGTTCTGATGTGTGCCGGGATTTTTCTACCTTTTGCTTTATTTCAGTATTATGCCTACGTGAGGTTCTGTGGGCCTGGCACTGGCCTGGAGCGGACTGTTCCTGAGCCGCTGCTGCAGCTGGCTCTGGCCAAGGGCTATCGTCCGGTGGGCAGGAGCGGGGTTAAACCCCCTTGGTGCTCCCGGCAATTCCCCGTGGTCTATTCCTATATTCAAGACACTTACTGGAATGTGGGCTTTCTAAGGTATTTTGAGCTCAGACAGATACCACATTTCTTGCTTGCTTTGCCTGTCACGCTTCTGGGCTCATGGGCTGCCTGGACCTATGTCATTGCAAACCCCCAGCACTGCCTGACTCTTGGTCTAGAGAGAAGAAAGAGTGAAGAAGAGGGTAAACCAAGAGCTGGATTTTGCTGCCCTGGTGTCTTCGTCTATGTGGTCCATGCCACGGTCGTGCTGGCGTTAGGATTCTTCTGCATGCACGTGCAGGTAGGACATTCACAGCAACACCCAGGAGTGATTTCCTAAGGGGAATGCAGCGTGGTGGCTGAGCAGTGATGGTCACAGCCTGAAGCTGTCCCAGCTGCTGGCCAGCACGGGGCAATGCCAACCAAAAGCTTTGCCGTTCCTCTTTCAGAGCTGCTTCCACAGAGATTTCCCAAAGCCAGTTAGTTCCCAAAGCTCAGCTGGAGAGCTCCCAAAGAGAGCTTGCTCAGTGTGATGAGGACACTGGAACGGGCGTCAAAGGGTCGGGCTGATGTTAGGTCACGTTTAACGTGTGCTTAAGGCCAGGCTTGCCAAGCCCTGCTAATCAGCTGCCACAGGACAAGGATCCCGGATCATTACCATGTTGGGCTGAGCTTAGTGGATGGCAATGAAAGGATCCAGAGCCTGTCACCGGTCTCTAGACTAAAGTGTTTGGAGGTCTTTTTAGGACACAGCTAGTGGCACTAAAGGTTGGGAGTTCCAGTGAAAAGATAATTGAAGAGCAAGATTCAAATCACCCCCAGCTCCTGAGCTGGCCGGTGACAAGGATTTCAGCGAGATGGTGACAATTAGTTACTGTGCTTGTCCAAAACTTGGGGACCGCTTGACTGCGTACGCAAATGTAATAAATAAAGCAGGTTGAGCTGAGAGGTGTTTCATTTCAATGTAATAAATCCTAGCACCATCAGCTGGGGCCGTATTTCAGTCCCCTTTATCAGCAGACCGTTTGAGGCAGATCAGTGTTTCTTTCCGTGCCTCGGGATCGGGGTTGGTCACAGCTGGAAACGTGCGATTTAGGTGCTTTTTGCTCTGCCTGTCACCCTCAGGTGCTGACCCGGTTGCTTGGCTCCTGCTCTCCCATCCCGTACTGGTTCTCCGCTCACCTGCTTCAAGAGCACGAACCTTTACTCTGGAGCGAAGGGACTGATGATCAAACGGCAGCACCTCGCCCTGAGAAGTCTCTTCTAGGTAAATCTGCTGGATCCTGCAGGAAAGGAACTTTGGAAAACCCTGTTGTGAGGCTGCTGCTGAAGTGTAGATTAATCACCCCCCTCAGCAAGTGCATTCTCGGATTTTTCCTGTCCTACTGGCTGCTGGGCCTGATTCTGCACTGCAACTTCTTGCCGTGGACGTAGTGAGGGTCTGGGTTGGTACAGACGGGTCGCGGGGCAGGAGCACTGCTCAGAATTGAACCTCATTTTTTCTAAAAAGCCTGACGTGTATGTAATGGTGCTGCGGTCTCGGTAACAAAGGCGTTACTCCTGAGTTACTACGTATGTACAGAGCTGTGATGCTACAGCACCCTGCCTGTCTCTGCTGTCAGTGCTGACAGCCAGAATTCCTGTAAGCCGCCAGGGATGGGGAATGCATCCCGGTTCCTCCATCTTCTGGGGGGGGGAGCATTGCTGCTGAGCAGCTATTTATGGTGAGGATCCGTGTCCGTCAGATTCTCGGGAAGCCTCCGGGAAGCGTCCTCGACGCCACCGTCTCTGGCAGGAAGGACCCTGCTGCGTTGCGGGGAGCCCCTCGCCCCTTCGCGGTTCCTTCTCTTCCAAAGGCTGGCGGCAGCCGGTCACTGGGCACAACCACGTCCCCAATAAACGTGTATAATTTGCCGGGGGAGGGGGGGGTCACCCCGCGCCCCCGGGGCTGCTCCCGTTGGGCGGGGGGGGGGCGGCGCCGGGCGCGGCCGGCAGGGGGCGCGGTGCTGAGGGGGCGGGGTCCACGAGGAGGGGCGGGGTTATATGGGGCGGGGCGGGGCAAATGGGGAGGGGCGGGGCGGAGTGCTGAGGGGGCGGTGCCATATGGAGAGGGGCGGGACGCTGAGGAGCGGTGTTATATAGAGGGGCGGGGCGCGGATGGGGCGGGGCTATGGGGGCGGGGCTATAGGGAGGGGCGGGGCCGACACGTCCGCCGGGCGAGCGGCGGGGCCGGGCCGGGCGCTGCGGCGCCATGAAGGAGTGCGAGTACCGGCAGATCCCGCCCGGGGCAGCGGCTCCCGGGCCGGGCGCGGTTCTCTCCTTACCTCAACCGGCCGCCGGCCCGGAGCGAGCCGGCGCGGCCCGGCGGCCCCGGCGGAAGTGGGAGGTGTTCCCGGGCCGCAACCGCTTCTACTGCGGCGGCCGCCTCATGCTGGCGCGGCACAGCGGCGTCTTCGCTCTCACCCTCGGCCTCATCCTGGCGACCAGCGGCCTCTTCTTCGCCTTTGAGTGAGTCCCTGCTGCCGGGCCGGGGGCTCCGGGCACCGCCCCGGGGCCTGCGGGGCTCTGCGGTGTCCCCCTCTCCGCTGCTGGGGGTCCTTCTGGTGTCCCCCCTGCCCTGGGGGCCCCGGGACCCACCCCCCCGCGATCAGGCTCTATCCCTGCCGGGGTAGAGCCGTGTGGGGTTTTTCCTTCGGATCGTTCCCCACTCGGGGCTCTGAACAGCTTTTGGTCCCCTCCTTTAAGCCCCCTCCTTTTGGGGGGGAGCTTGTGGTGGGAGGGAGGTGGGCTGGGGGGGGGGTCACATCTCTTCCTTGCCACCCCCCCTCCCCCACCGCCGTGGGAGCCCAAATGTCGTTCCTTTCTCCCCACCATAAACTATTACCCCTCAGCACAGCCCCCAGACCCACTTTGTGGGCAGCCTCTGCGTCCCCTTTGCCTGTCCCCGGGTGTGTTTATGGGGGGGCAGGGGTGCCCCCGGGCCCTCTTTACTCAATCTGGCCCCGGGCAGGGGTTTAACATTCTCCTGGGATCTCTTCCTGGTCTCTAAATGCCCCTCAGTCTCTCCTCCTGCTGCAGAAGAGAGAACTGGTCCAGCCAGGAAACCCCCAAGACCTGTGACTTTGTCCCCAGAGGCAGCAGGAACAGTATTTCTGTGAAAGGTGCTTGATAAATGGTGAAATCGTTTGGGGTCCCACCTTGAGGGTCGGCACCGGAGCTCCGCTCCCACTGTGCAGTGGTGTCGGGGGAAGAGGGAGCTGCGTCTATCCCAGTCCCCTTTGCTTTAGGAAAGCTGGCTCGGGGGGACTTCCCGCTCCTGTGCCCCGAGGGAGGGGAGAGCCAAGAGCACCCCGTTATGTCCTGCACTGCCTGGGAAGGAGCACTGCTGGTTGTTGACACCTTTGGGAGCTTCTGCTGGCCTGCCTCTGCGTTTCTGTCTCAGGAGGGAAGGGAGTTTGTTTTTCCTGCCGCTGTACGAAGAGGGGGGGTGGGGGGAGTCATGCCTGCCTTGGGATCACGGTGTTATCTCTGTGAGTCTCAGAGTAAAGCTGCCCAAGCCTGCTGGCGGGGAGATGAAGGTATTTGATCGGATTAGAGGTTCTGAGAACTCAGATGAGCTGAAAGGGGCAGGCAGCTGTGGGAGGCAGGAACGGCATCCCAACGCAAGAACTCCTTTCTTAGCATCGCTTGTGCTTCTTTGACAGCTTTCTCTGCTGTATCTGAAACTAATGGGCAGCACTAGCACAGTAACTGCTTTGTACTGGGCTGAGCACAGGACATCTGCTCTCCCCTCCCTTATTGCCTAGTCACTCTTTCTTGGTTGAAGATGCCCTGGGGCTTTCCAAGTTGTTATTTTAGTAGCGTGCTTCTGTTGCATGGGTTATGGTTTGCTACATGGATAGCAAATACATCTTGCATATGTGTACAGTTCACTTTTTTTTTTTTATTATTTTTTTTAAATGCAATTTCTTGTTGTGTGATGGCAGAAAGCGGGGTCCAGAGATTCTCCTGGAAAAAAAGTGGCAACAAATCTCACATCTCTCATTTCAGAGACTTTTCTGTCCCTCTGTCAGGGAGACAACTGAGGGGCTTGGCAGCAGCACCGGTCTCAGGCCGAAGGGGTTTTGTTGCTTGGTGGCTGCTTTGTTCTGGACAGCTGAGCTTGGGAGTTGAAACAAAAGTTACTTAATCCTCTCAAACTGCCTCAAAGCGTTAGTGGGACTTAGCGCTGCCCGCAGACACCAGGGCTCGAGCAGCTCGCCTGTCTGTGCTCGGCTCTGGCTGCTTATCAGTGCAGATAATAGCAAACCCCTCTGCAAAGCGAGGGACGGGAGGGTCTCCGGCACTGCGCCGTGCAAAGCTGTTCCTCAGCCGTCTTCTCCTGTCGCACCACAAGTAGCGGAGCTGCCCTGACGTGGAGTGCAATTGCACTGGTCCCCATCTGTAGAGAAACAGCCCCGGGTCATAGCACAGCAAGCCCAGGAGCAGACAGCATCGGTTTTAATGCCTGGTGGCTTGTCCCAGCGGTGCCAGTGCTGGAAGGCATCCCCATCCAAACATCTGGCACCCCATGAAGGACACACGAGTCATCCAGAGACAGCAAAGCTGTGTGGAATCGAAGCCAAGTTCCCCCCTCTGCTTCACGTGTTGGACCAAATGGGATCGTGTTCACCCCGATTTTGATCCCTGATTAGCTCAGGGTGTTTCTTTATCTGTTCTTGATGCTGCTGTTGTAGAAGGTGATCGGACTTTGGGGCAGCCGGCAGGTTTTTGAAATTCAATTCTGAGACTCCAGAAGGGCAAAGAGGTTGTGCACAGGGGCTGCCATCTTCGTGCCAAAGGCACTCTGATGTCCCAGTGCCACTCGTGTTTTCTGAGCAGGCCCTTGCTGTTCCAGAAGTCTCTGAAAAGCAGCAGCACTTCAGCCCACTGCCCTGTGATAGTCCACAGCGTGTAGTGTCACAGCTGATGGCCAGTTCTGTAGCGATGGTAGGTAACGATGCAATTTTTCTTTTCTTTTAACAGCTGCCCCTTCCTTGCCAGTCACCTGACGCTGGCCATCCCCATCATTGCAGCCATCCTCTTCTTATTTGTCATCAGCTGCCTGCTCCAGACAAGCTTCAGAGACCCAGGTATCCTGCCCAGAGCCACCCCAAGTGAGGCTGCAGACCTGGAAAAGCGGATTGGTGAGAATTCTGTTCCCTCTCCTGTGTTGGGTCCAGTGCACGCCTCTGTGCGTGTGCGTGCACGTGCATTTCAGGCTCAGCAAGTCTCCTTTTGGTCTTTACCCCTCACCAGTTGTCCAGGGGGGGAGAAGAGGCCAGAGTATCAGATTGTGAGGCTTGACAGTGTCTTATGAGTCCCAGTGAGAGAGGTGCGACAAGCACAGCAGGCAGCACGTCAGAGAGGGGATCTGCAAAGAAGCAGAGGTGGTTTTCCTTTCTGTTCAGCCCCGTCACTTTCCCAGGCAAAGCCGTGTACGGTGAGTCAGGGCTGTGCCTGTTTCTGCCCTCAGGACGACACCTGAGAGGGTCATGGCCCCATGCAGAGCTCAGGGGAGGGAGAGCTTGGGACATCAGTGTCCTAAACGTGAACACTGTTAGGGACTGCGAACCAGCAGCTGGGGGAGCACAAAGTCCCCCTCCAGAATCACCCTGCCAGGCTCTTGAGGGTGAGGCGAGAGTGCCTGTGCTGCTCTTTAGTTAGTTCGAATGTTGTCCAAGCTCGGAGGAATCTGACCCTGTACCACCTTCTGCAAAATATGCGTGCTGAGGACATAGGATCATGAATTTAGGCGTGAATGCTTTTTAAGATTTGCCGTTGAGCCTGCTGTGCTGCAAGGTTTTCTTTATTATAATGGTTTCTAACAGTATGCTAATATTTGTCCCCATCTAAAAACTGCTATGTCACACTGTTTTGGAGGTGGCCAAGGAGGTGTATGCATCCAGGATCTGTGGACCTTGTTGATGTGACCTGTCGTAACAAATGCTTTAGCAAAGCTAATGTGAGACAGCTTGAATCTGCCTCACTGGAGACAGTTGCAAGGCAGTAATTCTGCATCTGACTAAAAATATGGTTTTAAAATATCCTCAGAGTGGTTATCCATGTTTCTAAGTGCCTAAAGCAGTAATCTGGCTGCAGATGCTGCCTGATGTGCCAGCTGTTACTGTTAATATAATTCACTTATCCTTTTAACATGCTTGCTGTTACATCTCTATTTTCAAAGACTTGCTCAGAGTTGGAAAGGTGCTCTTTTAAGAGGGACTAAAATGAAGGAATAACCCCCAAAATTACAAACGTGATGCAGAGGTTTTCCAGCTCGTGCTTTTGCTGAGCAAAGTCCCCAGCTGCCAGTCCCCAGAGAATAATGAAGCGCCAGCACGCACAGCTGTAACTTGCGGTGTCCCTAAAAATCATCAATTTCGACCTTGAGGGGAGGAGGAATCCTCTTGTGCTACTAAAATACTCATGTCAGATTTCAATGAAATCTGCCTGGAGCACTCGCTGTCCTCCCCCGCTGGGATGGAGATGAGTCTCCTGAGCCCGGCGGTGCCGCTGGCTCCAGCTGCGAGTTGGCAAGTTGTGTGCTGGGGGATGCTCCTGCTGAGGTTGCCCTGATTCCTGCAACTTGGATGCTTACAGCAGAGGAGGAACCACACGTGCGTTGACAGATGATGTTGCCTCCCTGTGTTGTGATCCATTAGACACGAAGAGATGAGTTGGGCACGTTAACACTGCTGCTTTTGTGCTCGCTATTTATAAATTGCTTTATGTTCTCAAAGCACTGGGCAGATATTACTTCCTCTTGGCATCCCAGCAGCATTGCCATTGAACAGGCAAGGAAAAGACATAAATAATGCTGCGAGGAGCTGACTGGAGTTCCCGGCTGCCCACCCTGCAACAAATCCTGTAGGCTGAGCTGCCTCTTAGCTTTCTCTTAAAATCAGGAGAGCACGTGCCAATCCCTTACCCTGGCAGAGAGCAGCTCGGGGTGTTACAGGGGCTTGGGTTTCCCCTGCACCAGTTTGACCGTCCCTCCTTGCCCTCGCAGACAGCATGGGTACCTCTACCTATCGCCCGCCAGCCCGCACGATGGAAGTGGTCATAAACAAGTATGTGGTGAAGCTCAAGTACTGCTACACCTGCAAAATGTTCCGCCCTCCACGCACCTCTCACTGCAGTGTCTGCGACAACTGTGTCGGTAAGCCCAGAAAGTGGAAAGGTGCTGAGATCTTGAGGGGGGGGGTGTTATGTTCCAGGACAGATTGCTTTTGCTTCTGGTAAAGGATTATAAAGCGAGATACAGAGTGGTCTGTCTCCTTCCCATTTAAAATGAAAGCAACACCAGCGCAGTGGCTCAGGGCAGGGGGGCAGCATGCCCAAGACTCCGTGTCTCTGCTCTCCCTGGTTCTGGGAGGACGGTGCTGTGAAATGCCTCTGCCAAACAGGAGGTTTGCTGCAGGCTCCTTGCTGTCTGTGTCCTTGCTGTCACCAGACACCCCCATAGATGCTGACTGAGCTTTTCCGTGGCCTCTCCTCGTGCCCTCGGAGTGTGGTGGGGCAGGAGGGAATGAACAAAGACCTGAAGGAAAGCCTCTGCTGGCTGCACGCAGGCGTGGGGCAGCTGCAGGGGGGTGGGCAGGGAGGTTCCCACCGCAGCCTGCCTGCGCCGGGGCAGCTTGAACCAGCAGCAGCGTGGCATGTGATTTAGGGGCAGGCCCGGAGAGTTTACTCCTTGTGCAGCTGCTCCTGGTTGTGCATCGCGTGGATGTGGAAGCTGTGCTTTACGCTGTCTGCCGGGGCAGCTTGAGGAGCGGCCGACCCGCGAGCGGTCGCAGGACCCCAGAGCTCTGCTGAAGAGAAGGAGTTTGGGAGTTGCCAAGTATTATGTGTTGGGGGATAACCGTGGGTGGCTGTGACTCCTCCTTACGCTGCAACGGCTCGCTGGAAAGCAGCGTTTGAAGAGGAGCCGTCCGGGGGAGCAGGCATGCGCCTGCTTTGTGTGCGGTGGGTTTTGTTTGCACTGGTGTCCCCCGCAGAACGCTTACCGCAGTCCTGTTAGTCTGAAACCTTTCATTAGAAGGCAGTCGGGAGTGTTTCCAAATATATTGCACCTGCCCTGGGTTTCCAGGCAGTTTCTGTGGTTTTAGAGGCGTATCTTTATAACTTTGAAAATTCTTTTCTGTCCCGAAGAAGGCAGGGGAAGCTGACACGCAGAAAGGGAGCAGCGATGCTGTGTACACACACCCAGCGCTGCTAGGTACTGGAAAAGCTGCCGTGCTTTCCCTGCTCTCTTTCAGTTTTACTAGTGGTGGATGTTACCAGTCACAAGGCTTGTACTTACACAGGGTTTAGTGAGAGGAACGGTTTGGTGATAAAAAAGGGCATGTGAACAGGTCTGCTGAAACTTGCTGCTGATGTACTGCTGCGGAGGGGTTCTGGTCTCAGGGTGGTGGGTGGAAGCTCAATTTGTAGCCCCTGGTTTTCAGAGGCTCAGCAGCGTCTGCTCTGTTACGGGGTGCAAGGTGGCAGGAGCCCTCACCGTGTCCCTTTGTTTCAGAGAGGTTTGATCACCACTGCCCCTGGGTGGGCAACTGCGTGGGAAAGCGCAACTATCGCTACTTCTATGCCTTCATCCTCTCCCTCTCCTTCCTGACAGCCTTCATCTTCGCTTGCGTCGTCACCCACCTCACTCTGCGTAAGTACCGTGCGTAAGCAGCGGTGTGTGCTGTGCTCCTGGCCACAGAGGACTTGGAGCAGCACTGGGGCCACTGTTTGTGTTGGACAGAGCGAGGGAGGGGTCTGGTTGGCTTCCACCAGGCTTTTCAGCCTGAATAAACGGGGTCTCAGACTGCGGGGAACCACAGATCTACCCTGCACCTCGCTGCAGAGACCTGGACACCTGGTGAGTGGGTTATCCCCACCCAGAGCAAATGAGCTGTGGGTGCCTCTGCTCTGAGCCTAGCAGGGAAGGTGACTTGCCCCTCAGCCCCAAACATCCTGGAGCTGTGTCTGCGGGCTGATGTTTCTGTAAAGTTACAGGCTGTAGGTGTTTCTCAGGCAGCCGGGCAGATCCATGTGGCCCACAGAGGGGTGGCTGCGTGCTCGGGAGCGAAGCGTTGGCTGGAGATGCGAGGCTGCCTGATGGGATGTCGTTCCTTGTCCCGTTTTGCTTTGCAGGCTCTCAGAGAGATGGGTTCCTCGCCACTCTGAAGACCACACCAGCGAGATATCCTTCTGATGCCATCAGCTGCTCCGACTGTCGAGCGCTGGTGCAGCACCACTGACCATGTAACAGAGAGGTGTAATGAGCAATTCGTAGCAATACACCACCCTGGTGTACTTCCCACAAGTTAATTTAGCCCCTTAGCTACCTGGTTGGGGCAGGCAGGCATCTCTTCATCTGTAGACTGATAACATCACCAAACTGGGAAGACCTTCAGTTCACCATCAGGGACTAAGGGTGGGGGACAAACTTGTTTCTCGGTTTACAAGTTGACGTGGAGAGGGAAGTGGTTGGAGCAGGCTGTGCCTTGGTGGATGCCCGTAGAAGGGCCCAGGGAATGGGCAGTTTGCTGGGATGTTCTCGTGGCCCACTGTGTGCAGTCGCAGCACACACCTCCCAAAACAGCCCTCTGCCTCTCCGTGCAGGACGATCTTGTTCTCTGACACTTCCTTGACTTTCGCTTCACTGTGCTGGAGCTGGTGATTTGTTTTTTCTCAGTCTGGTCTATTTTGGGCCTCTCAGGTTTTCACACTTACTTGGTCGCCTCCAACCTGACAACAAACGAAGATGTAAGTACCCGGACTCTTGTCCTTCTGCAGGGCTGGCCATGGTCCTTCCTAAGCAGCAGTGAGGTTTTCAGGGGATCCTTGTCTGCCTGCCTCAGTGCCTTGGGAAGGCATGCTGCCTGCACTGCCTGGGATAACCCACTGCAAAGCCAACGGCCCGAGCCCAGGGGATTTAGACTGTAGCTTCAGGTGGCTGAGCGGTCGGAAAGCAGCACGCAGCAGCAGGGGACTGTGCAACACGTGTTGCTTGGCAGTGTCAGGCTGTGGGGGTCACACGCTGAAATTTTAGAAAGGTCACGTGTGTGTTTTTTCCAGTCTGTATGTGGCCTTGCTTAAAATTAGGAGTTCTGAGGTTAAAAAAAAGGAAGGCTGGCCCCAGAGATGTATTTGGGTGTTAGCCTGGGACATGGGTGATCTTAATTCAGCATCCCACATAACCACAGGTTTCCTCTGAGACCCTGGGCAAGTCCCTTTGTCTCTATCAGTTCCTCATGTCTAATAGGCAAATAATGTGCAGACATCTCCCGATGAGATTTACCTCAAAGCCCAGGGTGCGTGCAGACTCCAAGGGCCAAACAAGTACCCTGAGCAGGGCAGGTTGTATGGAAAAGCAGGATCTGTCTGATCCTCAGAAGGAATCAGAATTCACCCTCCTGGCCAGAAATACCTGTTATCCGTGCTGGAAACTTCCAGCACTGCAGAAGGAATGTTTGCATCTTTGTTTGTTTTGTTTTGTTTTGTTTTTTTTCCTCTCTCCCCTCCACTTTTTCCTCTCCACCTTCCTGTTATGTTCAGCGTTGTTGGCAGAACTGCCCAGGGCCGTGTGAGTGAGGCTGTTGGAGGTGACCCCCCCCCCCAGCACTGAGACCACCAGGTCCAAATCCCATGGCCCGTTGCCTCCCTGGCTGCCTTGCCCACGTTGCCAGCCTTATGCTGCAGCTGGGGAGAGGAAGTAAAAACAAAAGGAGGAAATGTAATAGCAAATGGTTCGCTGCAGCCAGGGGCCTGAAGCCAGGTATAGCATCTGCCCACTCGTGTGTGCCTACGCTTGATGTGACCGGGGTTTCGAAATCAGAGTCCCAGTGGCAGCTGCTCAGGGTGGGGACAGATGACATTGTGTCCTCCCGTTGCAGCATGGCCTGGGAATCCCCTTGCTGTTTGTTCAGCCTGAGGAGCCCAGGAGGGACCGTGAGCTAGAGCCCTGCTCCCATGAGCTTTCAGCCTAGGAGAGAAAAGGGGAGGAGGAGGAGGAGGCTGGCGTTGAAGATGGTTACACTGACAAGTTGCCGTGCGGCACGGCGAAGGGCACAGCTTCAGAGCCTTCTAGCTGCAAGGTTGAACCTCGGCAGAGGCCGGAGCAGCATGTCGCTGTCTCCTCTGGCTGCCTTTCTGCAGCCATCCTGCCTGTTAAAGCAAAGAGAGGGAGGACGTTTGCAGTAAGGCAAGCCTTCCACCTCTTCAGCAAGGATTTGAACCGAGTCCGTTATGGTGTAATGATCTGCTATCACGTCTTTCCTATCTTAATCCGCCTGTATCCTTTCCCTTTCAGATCAAAGGGTCCTGGTCCAATAAGAGGGGCTCGGAGTTTGCCAATCCCTACAGCCATAAAAGTATCCTCACAAACTGCTGTGCAGTGCTGTGCGGACCATTCCATCCCAGGTAAGAGCCTTTGACCTCCCACGGTGTTGGGAATTGCATCCTGCTGTGTGAGAGGGGCCTCGGAAAGGACAGGTTTATCACAACTCGGGGAAGACTGCCTCGGCGCAAACACATCTACTTCAGTGATGATGAGGGAACAGTTTCCCCATCTCTGCAGAGAAAAGCTGGAGACATGTATAAGTAAGAGATATAACTGTTGCTTCTCCTATGTTTGAGCTTGACGAGTTTGGGTCACTTGTAATTGTTTCATGGAGCTTGCAGATAAGACACATCCTGCAATTCAATAAGGGGAGAGTAACAGCACCACGGGGCTCGGCAGCACATGGTAAATACCAGAAGTGGTAGGGCTTCTTGTTTTTCCTCCTGTAGTCAGGATCAAGCATCATGGCAAGCAGCCAGCAGAGATCCGCATGGGGCAGCGCGGATCCCTTGGGTTTTACCAGCACCTCCATTCCCTGAAACACGTAGTATCATCCTACCAAACGCTCTTAACCTGCGAGTTAACCAGAACTGATGTTAAAGCAAGGGCAAAGGCAGATTGCTGAAGATGTAGGGAAGTGCTGGGCCTGAAGCACGGGTACCTGCAGCACAGGATTATCGCTGCTTTGTCACAAGAGGGTGCAATTGGGCAGAGTCAGGCCGGTGTCATGGGAGATGGGGATCCTCGAGCCAAATTTATTCACTGGATCCGGCCTGGATTTATGTGGAGCGTCTCAGAGATGTGAACTCGGTGTAACACAAGGGCAGGGGAGGGTGTCTGAGGCTGTGCAGCTGGAGTCAGTGTTTTACACGTACACCTGGCCCTGCTCTCTAAAGTGCCCCCAGGTTTCTGTTGGATTCGGAGGTGCCGAAATGCCAGTGCTGCCATTCTGAGATGGCAAATCTGCGGATGCAGGGAGCCGAGCTGTTTGCTGGGAGGCTCTGGGGAGAATAATGCTTTCCTCCAGCTCTCTCCTCGTTTGTGTTGTTTTCCTGTTGTGAAGCCTTTTCGCCAGTTCCCATTCGGGTTTGCGGTGACCCAAAGCTTTAACTGCCTAAAGGCTGTTTGGTGGGTTGTGTGATAAGTCTGTGGTTTGTCTAATGGGCAGGAAGCTGTTACCCAGCGCGCTCCTGCCGACGCTTTGGTTAGCAGTTCCCACAAGGAGAGCCCTCTGTGGTCTGCGAGCTCCCATCTTCCCGGAACCTTCATTTCCTCGACTTCTCTCCCCTTGCCCCCTTCCCTTTCTGTTTTCCAGTTTGATAGACAGAAGAGGATTTATCCAGCCAGATGTCGGGACCCCATCCAGTCCGAAGAGCGAAATCCCTTCCTTTGGAGCCAAAACTGACACCAGCATGGTAGGAGGCATTCCCTAGCAGTGCTGTGATGTAGCCCAGTGCCTTCTGTGCCTGCACCTCGCTCCAGCCAGAACTTTCCCCTCTCACCATCTCCCTGGCCTCAGGCGGGACAGCCCTGTGATGCAGAGCTGTGAAAGACTCAGTCGAGCCATACGTTGCCTTTTTTTTTTTTTTTTTAATTTATTTATTATTTTTTATTTGTTTCACTGTGATGTGGGCTGTCTGGACTTTCACCTGAGAAAGCCCAACAGCATGCAAGACCCTCGGACTCGTGCAGAAAGCAGGAGGTCCCTGCTGCAACTGGGAAGCAAAAAATAGGTCTGGGGAGGCACCAGACCTCTGAGCCCGGAGCGGCTGCTCCGGGGGCTCGCTGTGTTCCCTGCCTGGAGTAACGAGGTGGACCAAGGGTGGGAGGTGGGGACTGGCAAATGGTTCCCACTCGGAGCTGGGCTGTCGCACCTCATCTTCTGGGCTGTTCCCCGACATCTCCGTGAACATGCCCGGCTCCCCTCTGCCCACGTGGAAGGGATGTTCTGTCTCTTAATGGCCGGGTTCTCACCTCGGCTGCTGCCGGAGCAGCTTTTCTTTTCCAGAAGCTGCTGTGCCTTGGTAAGTTGGGGCTGTTCAGCTGGGAGGAGTCTTGGCTAGCTAGATGTCCCAGCTGCTGTTGGTCCTATTTTCTGGCTGGTCACTGAGGGGGTGCTGAAGAGCTCTTTGTGTTTTGGCCCTGCCAGTCAGTAAGACAACGATCTGCAGCGAGGACACAAGTTAGGATGCCCCCCCCTTTTAATGGGGAAGAAGAAACACGCAGTGTTCTGTGGCTCATGTCATGAGATGGTGGTTGGCAAGGCTAGAACTGTAAGGGAATCTTAGCTTGCTAGGAAAGCCTGGTTACGTCCTGCCTGTAGGAGACCAAAAAGCAACAGAAAAGTGTGTGAATTCCTGAGGGTGACCCCCTCCCCAGGTGGAATTTCACAGAGGAAAAGCAGTGAGTGGGTGCTGGTGTCTGATAACCTCACGTTTGTGCTCTTGGTTTGGGTTTCTGGCAGGCAGACGAGAGCAGGGCTGTCCCCAGCGCCTCGGGAGCGATCCCCGTGTGCCCGGGCTCACCCGTGGGCATCGCTCCGTGCCCGTGGAGGCACAGGAGGGCCGGGCTGGGCAGCCAGCTCCACGTCACCGACACTCGAGTGCACGCAGGGGAGAGTCACGGACCTTGTTAGCAATACTTGAATCATGTTATTAAAAGCTGCTGGATATTTTTGCACAATTTGTAGATTTGATTTGATTTTTTTTTTTTTTTTTTTTAATGTAGATCCTTTTATAATCAGTGCAGGTAGTGTTGTGCATGTTAGCACCAGGGCAGAGGCTGGCAGCGTTTTGTGTCAAACCTAACCTGGTTAGGTTTCCCTGGGTCAGACACGTGTATTTCAACCTCAGGCAGAGGCAGCGCGTTTCTGGGGGCGGCCCGTCCCCACCGAATTCACCGGCGTCGTGCTTTGCACGCCGCGAGCGACTGCGCACAGCTTCGGGGCACGCCGGGCGACGGCCGAGGCGCAGGTTTCCCCTGGCCTTGCATTTCTGGCTGGCTGCACGGAGATCTTGGTGCTTGTTTGCTGTGGCCACCGGCTCTACCTTCCCCCTGGCCCAGAGCCCGGGTGAGAGCACGGTGGCGGCTGCTGAATTTCTACCGGATCCCGGCAGATGGCCCTCACCGCCCGGGGAGGCTCCCGGTGCTGTTTTGCCCGTCGTCCCAGCCCTGCAGCTTCGGGCCATGCCCAAGTTGCACCCCGAGAGGCCACCCTGCCCTTCCCTCCCTGCTGCTCCCACAGGGATGTCCCCAGGGTCCTTGTCCCTGCCTTCGAGGACCTTCCCGGGGAGGCGTGGGGCCGGGGCGAGCCGAGCTGTGCTGAGAGGGTCTGGTGCTGCAGAGTGAGGAGCAGTGTTGGGGGTGTTACCAGGGGCCAAACTCCTGTTTTTATTTAAACTGGTTTCCTTTGTTACTCGATATAATAAAATTATATTTTTAAAGATTTAATTGCTTGGATGATTATTTTATTCCCTTAAGACAGAAGAGGGCAGGTGTCTCGGTGTTTAAGATGTATCAGGTGGCCGTTGGACTCTTTATGAGGCCCAGCCCTTGCCTGGAAGCTCTGGGAACCTCCTGCAGGATGGGGCTACGAGGGCTGCTGAGCAACCAACTGGTGCTGCTGTGACTCTTGCTGGAGCGAAGGGATTTTTCCGTCCCACCTCTCCAGGCTGGGCAGGGTCTCCTCCACTCCCTGGTCCCCTTCCTGCCGAAGCTGCCACCGCAGAGTCCTTTCCCCACCCATCCTGCTCGGTCCGGGGCTGTGCCAGGATCTGGGGTTCCCCACCTCTAACCCAGCCCACTACCGGCAAGTCTTTGAGGTGCATAATCTCTGGTGTCTTCCCCAGGAGGATGCCTGCCAGGACTTTGCCATTTCCTGCACAGCCTGACGGGATTTGCCCCCTCCTTGGACGTTAGCCCTGCTTTCTGAGGGTTAGCTGGTAAGAAAGAGCTTTCTTCTCCCCGTCATCCACTCGAGCAGCCCATCTCATCTCCACCGCATGACCAGCCCCGTCCATCCATGGAACCCATCACCCTCCAGCTGTGTAGACAGCTGTGTACCCAGTCCATCCCACCAGCATCCCACTGCCACGAGGGGCAGCGAGCCCTGGGCTGTTGCCCACAGAGGGGCTGGTTGCCCCCAGCCTTGGCGAGAAGGGAGGGACGGGTACGAGGTGGAGCTGCCAGCTCTGCGCCCTGGGGCTCAGCAAATGCTGTGGCTGAGGGTTGGTGGAGCCCCGGGGCTGGCCGGCTGGCACGCTGCAGCGCTCAGCAGAGCTGCCAGGGTGGGGTTGGAGGGAGCCCCCAACCAATGCAGAGATTTAGTGTTTGGAGCAAGCTGTGGCCCAACCAGAGGAGTGGGAACCTGGAACAGATTTCTAATTCCCAGCTCTGACCTGCTCTGTGGTCCAGGCACCCCTTCTCCTCCCTCCTGCTCTGCCCATTTTTCTCTCTGTAACACCAGCTCCCTTCTCTGCCGTGCCTGTGGCCTCAGCACCTTTGTGACCAAGGCCCTGCTTTGCTTGGGGGGCTGCAGAGCTGTCCCTCTCCCTCCCTGCAGCACCCCACGAGCTCCCGCTTGCTCAAGCCACAGAGGAAAGCTGCCCCTTCTCCTGGCCCGTGGCCACCAACGCTCTCCTCCATCCCGGGCTGTGTCCCCTGTCACTGAGCCAGGGTGCTCCCCTCTGCTCCTCGCTCCTGTATTTCTGGCACTAACCCTCTCTTTTTCTTCCTCCCCTCTCCTCTCCCTCGCACTGGGTTGATCCAGTACTAAGAGCCCCGGCGGCCCGCAGCCCTCTGCCTCCCGTGGGGAGCCGAGACGCGGCGGGCAGCACCCGAGATCACAGCCATGACCACCACGAGTGCCTCCGCTCGCCAGGGCTCCGCGGCTGCACCTTCCTCCCTCCCACCCCAAGAGAGGGGAGAAAGCAGCCGCGCACAAGGAAAAGCTTTTCCAACCCCCCTCCGGGAGCCGGGACGGCCGTCCCAGAGGTTCAAAGCTCGAAGCCATACAGCCGTCCCACCCCAGAGCAATAACTGGAGTTCCTGCTGTCTCCTGCCACTAGACGGACTCACGCAACCGAGCCGAGGCCGCTGGTGGCTCCCCATAACCACCAGCTTTACCCCCAGCCAAGGCGTCTCCCCCCCCCCCCCCCCCCCCCCCCGTAGATGCTGGAAGATAACGGTTCGCATTCCAGCGGGTTTTCAAAATGAGCAGGCTTCGCGCCAGAGCGCTTACAGCCCAGCCCCTCTTGGAGCCATGTCCATGTGCCAGAGCACTCTCCTCTCCGGTCGGCAGTCAGTACATGGTCACAGTTTACCCTTGCAAACCCCCTCAGCCAGCTCCCCCCTTCCTGTTTTGTTGTAGCACAGCTCTAGTTTTAGGGGAAGGGGTTCCAGCCCCACAGCACCTTGAGCCGGCGCTGCCAGAGGCTGCAGCACAAGCTGGGAGCTGCGCTGCGGCGCTGTGCAGCCAGACCCACCCAGCAGAGAGCCCAGTAGGATTCACCATCTATTTATGCCTTTTACTTTTATAACAAAATAAAAGTTTCTCCTATTTACTCTACGCCAGCGTCTGGCTGCTGCTCTGCCGGCGGAGGGGGAGCTGCTCCCCGCGGCTCGTACCCGGGCACGCCGGTGCTGCGCGGGGTGGGGGAGCCGAGCAGAGCCACAGGGGGCTGGCACCCCTCTGCCATCGGCCGTGCCCCCGGCCACGGGGCCAGGAGCTCCCTAAACTCGGCTGTGGCACAAGCTGTGGCCTTGAGGCAAGTCTCAGCCTTCCGTGGCTCTTCACCCGCCCGTACAGCGGGGAGGGCACGAGCCTTGGTGCTGGGGCCGGGGAAGGAGCGACGGGCGGTGCCTGTGGGACTCGGGGTGCAGCGAGCACCCCTTGGCAAAATTCATCCCCCGCTGAAGTGTCGGGAGCCGGCAGTGTCCCGGCAGCCGGGGGAGCGGCGGGGCCGGCCGGGTGAGGATGGGGTGGCCGGCTGGGCTGTGAGGATCCTTCCAGTGCCGCTGGGAACGGCCCCGTGAGCACCCTCTGCCCCCGGCCTGCCACCGCGGAGCTGCTCGAGCACCCAGCCCGCTCCTGCCCGCAGCATCGCCAGCTGGGATGCACGCCGGCCTGGGCTTAACTGGGTATCCCTCTCCCCGGGGCGATGCACCTTGTGGTGCTGCTCTTCAGCGTTCAGGGCACCCACGGGTGCTCCACGGGGTGATGCCGCAGCCGAGCTCACCCGCAGCCTCTGGGGCTCTTCCCTTCACCCACCCGCTGATTTTCACAAAACCGGTAGAGCAGAATGTTTTTGCAGCCTTGTCTCAGCCCATTGCAACCAAAATTTGGCAGCAGCTCAGCCCCTTTGGCAGGGGCTGCCGGCAGACGCCTGAGCCGGGGCCGAGCCCTTGCACACCCCATCTGAGCTTCCCGCCTCGCTGGGGGGGTCCTGCCGGGGGGGTCTCCCCACGGGACCCTCCCAGAGCAGAGCCAGCACGGGATTAAACAGCCCAAATGCAGCCGGGCTGGTGCAGGATCAGCCCGAGGTTTTGAAGCTGGGTCTGGCACCTGACGCTTTGCTGGGGCTGGGGGCTGCACACCCCGACCCCGCACAGCTTTGATGCTCGAAGCTCAGACTAACTCCCACCCGGGATTGCTGCCTCGTGTTTTTGTGAGGAAAAGTGGCTGCCCAGTCCCCCCGCTTCCCACACCTCTGTGGGGACTTTTGGGCTTGGTTGAAGCTCTGAGAGGGTCGCTGCAGGTCCTGCCTCCCCCCCCCCATTGCCTCATCCACCGGGCAGAGGCTGGCGGATGGGCAGTCGTCTCCCGTGGGGTCATTCCTTCTGCAAATACCTTTTCCCGACTCACCGGGGTGTAACCCGCTCCCACGGTGGATCCCGTCCATCTGGGGAAGGAGCTCTAATTGCTGACGAGGCGCTGCACGTGGCGTGGCTCAGAGGGGAAGGGGGGGGCACGGAGGGGCTGTGGGGAGGCTGGCGGAGCCGTGCTGCTACCACACACAAACACCTCGGTGGGCAGGGGTACCCCAGCCCCACCACGTGCCTGGAAGCTTGTCCGGGAAGGGGTGAACATCCCCAAATCCCCCTTGTCAGGGTGGGGAGGGAGCTGTCTGGAGGCTGGGGGGGGTGGTGGGGGGTATTTTCCTGGGCTGCACTTGGTTGGGAAAAGCATCCACGAGTCTTCCTCGTGTCCTCCATCCCCAGCACCCTCCATCTGTGTGGGTGCTGAGCAAGACAAGGCGGGGGGATGGGGGGGGGGACGGGGCACTCCCGTCCCGGGTAACACCAAGGGCTGTTTGCAGGGATGACTAAAGCAGCGAGTCATGCTGATTATATATTAAAAAAAAAAAACTTTTTGCCTTGGCCTGGTGCCACCAGGTGCTCGCCCCACCCTGCCCTTCCCGCACGGCTCCCGCACGGCAGATAAGGCCGGGGATGGGCGCAGGCTGCGAGGCCAAGGCTTCGCCAGCACGACCAGTAGCCGCCAGCGCCCAGCGTGTGGCAACAAGCTTAAGCAGGATGAGAGTGAAACTGCAGCGCAACGCGAAGCAGAGATCCTAATCGGGGCGGCACGTTTCCACCGGCGGCCCAGCACCTACAGTGAGTTTGTGTCAAAAAAAAAAAAAAAAAAAAAAAGTTTTAACATGTAAGAAAAAAAAAACAAAACAAAACAAAACAAAAAAACAACAAACACCCACCCAAAACTCTTCAATTACAGCTTGTGAGATGAGAACAGTCCCCAGTGTGATGTTGGGCTGGTGAAATGCAGCCCTGGGCTGGAGGTGAGCGGCGGAGGAGCCCCGAGTCCGGTGGGGCTGGGGGGGGGGGGGGGGGGGGGGGCGCATCCCTGCCGCTGGCCGGATCCGGGCTCGCACTGCTGGCAGCTGCCCCACGATGGGATGGGTTTGGTTTTTTTTTTTGGGGGGGGGTGTGGGGGTGTGTCAGGCTGGTCCCGCTGTGCGGCGGCTCAAAGGCGCGGGGCGATTGCGCCCTGCTTTGGGGCGGTCCCTCCCGCGGCGCTTGGGCGAGTTGCTGAGCCTCTCTGCCTCGGTTTCCCCATCTGTGGGAATAAATACCTGCCCGTCAAGCCCTCGCAATTACTAGCGAGTTAATCACCATATAAAAACGACAGTGATATGATTTTCGGGGGGGGGGGGGGGAAGGGGGGGGAGGAAACCATTTTTATGACTGGACACACCCCGTGGCCCATTTCTCCAGGAGGGTGGGGCAGGTGGGAAGAGCTCAGTGCTGCCGTATCTCTGTGTACCCCCCCAAAAACTCTAACCCACCGTCCGTCCCCCTTCCAAGGGTGGGTGCTGGCTCAGCGGAGACCCCCCCGGGACATCCACGGGTGCTGCACCCACCGCCGAGCCCTCTGCAGGGACCCATGGGGAGGGCAGGGCGTTGGCCAACCCCCCCTTTACCCCCTTCCCCAGCGCCCACCGCCTGCGGGTGATGATTCACGGCAATTTTCCTTTTAAGGCAGGGCTCGGCAGGGAGGAAGCAGAGGAGGAGGAGGAGGAGGACACTCCTTCGACCTTGCTGGCTCCTCCTGCTCTAGCTCGAGGCTCCCGACGCTCAGCCAAAAACGAATCCCGGCGGCGGGGCTCGGCAGAGGCTCCGACGGCTCCCGGCCCCGCTCCTCGCCCAAGTGTGTGCCCTGCGCCCGCGTCCCAGCCATGGCAAGAAACCACCAAGTGCAGAAGGCCAAGCTGGCCGAGCAGGCTGAGCGCTACGAGGACATGGCGGACTTCATGAAGGCGGTGGTGGAACACGGGGACGAGCTGTCCAACGAGGAGCGCAACCTCCTCTCCGTCGCCTACAAGAACGTGGTGGGGTGCCAGCGCTCGGCGTGGAGGGTCATCTCCAGCATCGAGCACAAAACCGAAGAGGGGGATGACAAAGCGCAGCTGGTGAATGAGTATCGGGAGAAGGTGGAAAGGGAGCTGAACAGCGTCTGCAAGAACGTCCTGGCTTTGCTGGACAAGTATCTCATCAAGAAGGCAAGCGATCCTGAGAGCAAGGTCTTCTACCTGAAGATGAAGGGCGACTACTTCCGATACCTGGCTGAGGTGGCCACCGGGGACGAGCGCAAGAAGACGATAGACAACGCCCAGGAAGCCTACCAAGAGGCCATGGACATCAGCAAAAAGGAGATGCAGCCCACGAACCCCATCCGCCTGGGGCTGGCCCTCAACTTCTCCGTCTTCCACTACGAGATCGCCAACGCCCCCGACCAGGCCATCTCCCTGGCTAAAACCACCTTCGACGAGGCCATGGGGGACCTGCACACGCTCAGCGAAGACTCCTACAAGGACAGCACCCTCATCATGCAGCTGCTCAGGGACAACCTCACGCTATGGACAGCCGAGTGTGCCGGAGAAGACGGCGGCGAGGCTGGCGAAGAGCCCAAGAACTGAATGGCCCCCACAGAGCCGGGGAGCAGCCCCCCCACCTGCCTCCCCCCTCCAGTCCTTTTGGCATCTCTTCATGGCTTTTTTTTTTTTTGGTTGTTTTTTTTTTTTTTTTTTTTTAATTTTTATTATTTTTTATCTTTTTGGGGGGGGGGGGTGGGGGGGAAGCATCTTGGCTCCCCCTGTGGCCCCCCCCAGCCTGGATGCTGGGAGTGGGGGGGCCATGTGTGGTGTTTGCTGGGCGGCTTTGGCATGGCCCCTCCCCAGTCTTCCCTCTCCCCCATGCTCTTGTCTGGGGGGGTGGAAAGGGAGGGAGAGGGGATCCATCCATCCGAGAGGGCTGCCAGCCCCCCCCACTATTTAACATTTTGGGGGGGGGGGGGGGGGGGCACAGCCCAGCATGTGCTGGCTCCACACCCACCATTCCAGAGGGCTGGAGCTGCAACGGGAGGAGGTGAGGGGCCGGGATGGGGTGAGGCAGGGGGGGTCCGGGCAGCCCCCCCATCCCAGGGAGGGGAGGGGGGGGAGGTCGCATATTGCCAAAGCCTCTGTGCGTCTCCAATAAACCGTCTCCTGCACGCCTGCCTCTGGTCTGCCTCGTCTCTCCCCCCGCGCACGTGTCTGGGCAGCTCCCACTGCCGCCGGGCACCCGCTTCGCCTCCCACCCTGCCAGGACGGGGAGGGGGGGGGGTGATCGGGTTCCCCCCAAAATCTGCAGCACTGCTTCGGCTGCTCTCGATGCCCCCAGCCCCACAACGGGGGCTTGCGGTGCCCAGCAAGCCCCGGGCCTCGGCGGGTGCAAATCCACAGCCCGTGGAAGGGCTCATGGGGTGGGTTCTGCCTCCACGGGGTGAGGGTTTTGGCAGCTCCCCCCCTTCCCCCCCCCCCCCCCCCCGCCCCGATGAGCTGAGGTGATTTCCAGCACTGGCCGCTCCGTGGGGTGCACTGAGGTCCCTGACCCTACAGTGGGGTGTTCCACCCCCCCCCCAACCTTGGTGCAAACCCACGGTGCCCCAACACCCATCACCGAGGCCCTCGTACAGGTCCCCAGATCCTCCCCCCCAACACTCTATCCAAGGAGGGGTGGGGGGGGTGGGGGGTGTTTCCCCTAAAGGAGCATCAGCAATGACATGGGGACAGCCCTGGGGTGTCACCAGGGTGGGGGCATCCCCCGTTGAGGTCTGGATGTGCTGGAGTGGGAGAAAGCTCAGCACTTCTGGCCCTGGCGTCTGGCCATGGCAAAGGGTGCAGCAGCCCCCCCCCCGCACCCCCCCAACTCCGCCCCGCACCCCCCACCCGCCGCCACCAGCACGAGTTTCAACATGAAAAATAATTACAATAAAATACAGTCATGGCACCCTGGGCTATGAGCTCATCAGATCAAGCGCAGCAGGGCTGGGCAGGAGCTGGCCTTTGATGGGAAACGCCGGGGTGCCGGGAGGAAACGCGCTGTGACTCAGGCCGTGCCGCCCCGGTTCAGCGGGGTCCCCGGCTGGGGACGTGGGGGACAGGTCAGCCCCCAACCCTGGCGGGGCCAGACCCCCAGCTCCTGGGGTGCCAGGAGCTCCGGGGCTTTGGGGAAACTGAGGCACGACCAGGGAAGTGACACACACGCCCCCCCCCCCCCGCCTC
Organism: Tyto alba; assembly: GCF_018691265.1. Classification (NCBI taxonomy): domain Eukaryota; kingdom Metazoa; phylum Chordata; class Aves; order Strigiformes; family Tytonidae; genus Tyto; species Tyto alba. The sequence goes on along the minus strand of NW_024881283.1, from coordinate 6,867,187 downwards.
CATTGTGTGCAGGGAGTGAGGGGCACCCGGTGCAAAGTCCACGTGGCTGCTGCCCCCCCCCGCCCCCAGCATGCAGGGACCGGCCTGGGGTGTAATGAGGTTTGCCAGGGCTCTGCTGTGGGAAAGCGCTGGCTGCTGTGGGAGGTTGAGCTGCACAAACCAGAACCTGTTCCCCCTGGATGGGACGCGTCACCTGGAGCGGAGCTGGGCGCAGAGCCCAGCCGAGGGGGTTTAACCCCTGTGCGACCCCCGCCTCAGCCCCTCACCCACCCCCTCCGGTCCCCTCCCCATCCCAATCACGGCATTTTTCTTAGGAGCAAACGTGGGTGCCGCCTTGGCTTTGCCGAGGACCAGGTCAGCGGCTCTGGCAGGTTGCAATTTGCTCAGCAGGTCCCAGCTGAGCTGGAGGGGCCCCCGGCAGTGTTGGGGAGCCCAGCCAGTTCCCGGGGGGAAGGCCAGCGAGGGGCCCCGACGCTTGGCCTCCGCCCGGCCCTGAGCACTCCCAGCCTGGGAACCAGCCCCAGACCTGTAATTAGCCAAACCGGGGCTGGCCGACGTGAAAAACGAGCCGAGGGCTCTCGCTGGCCCTTGACCCGGCGGTCTGGGGACACGAGCAGCCCAGGCTGGTTAAACTGGAGGGGGGGTGGCGAGGTGGGAGCTGGAGGGGTGCAGGTGCCTGGGGACGAGGGGGGTTAATGGGGGGGGGGGTGGCCATCCAGCACTGCTGCTTCTCGGGGCTCATGGGCGGCGGGAGGACAACGGGGCTCCACTGCCCTCCCAGGAGTTACCCGATTTCGACAGCGCCCGAAATCGCAGCGTGGCTGGGCCGTGTAGGAGGACGATGCTCCCCGGCCTCCCAGCCAGTCCAGCAGCTTTTTAGGGTTGGGAGCGAAGTACCCCCAGGCCCCCTTCGACACGTCCCGTGAGAAGGGTTGTGCTGGTGGGGAGCGCGGGGCATTCCCCGGGGTCCTCCTGGCTCCCGCCACGTCACGCAGGGTGGTGGGACCCAGACGGAGAGCCCCAGGGAGACTTTGGGACCCCAATTCCCCACTCTTGCCACGCTCAGCATCCCTGGCGCCACGCAAGAAGGGGCGCACAGCAAAATGCCCAACTATATGTGTTTTAGTGTCTTTAACAGCAGTAGAGCAAAGGGACATGGGTGCTCTGGGGCCAGGGAGTGTCCCCCACCCTGCAGCCCCTCTCCCAGCCAGGCCCTGGGTGCAGGGTCCCAGTACAGCCCCACGCATGGGGGCTGCCCCCACGGTGGCTGGCAGCCGTGGGGTTCAGGCAACTGAAATAAGTCTCTGAGGGCTAGCGGGGGGATGCTGCTCCTGGCCACCCCCGTGTCGAGGCACCCAGGGGAGAGGTGCTGGGTGGTTGTCACCGCTGGCCCCGGGGCAGCAATGGGCAGCCTCCTGCCAGGCAGGCACTGGGGTGTGCCAGGCTTGCCCTGGGGGCCTGGTTTGGGGGATTTTTAGTTTTTAGAGGGGCTTTTTATAGCCCCTCAGTGAGCACCACTTGATGAGGAAACTCGCAGCCTTGAAGGAGCCCCGTGATGGAGCCAGCAGCCCCCCAAGCTTTTCTGGGGCAGACGTTGTGGGGTCTCACTGGCCCCATCCTCTGGATTTTAGCCCACACTCTCATCCCTCCCACAGCCCTGGCAAGCATGGGGCTGAGCCCTGACCCACACTGCAATCACTGGGGGCTGTCAAAAACCACCCAGCTTTTTAATCTTGGTAGCCACACTTGCTGGCTTGGCCTGATCCAGGCTCTGTGTTTTAGGCTTTGGAGAGGGAACTTGCAGCTTCCTGGGGGGGGTAACCCAGCTCTAGGGGTGGGGTGGGTGGTGGGGGATGTGTTGCAGCAGCTGTGGTGATGCTTTGCCAAGTGGGATGTGCATGACAGGGATTGGGGCTGGAAGTTGGAAGTGGGGGGGGGACCCAGCAAAGCCCGGCTCAGTGGCCGCAACTGAAGCACCAAACCCCTCCATCCCGAAAAACACGACCTGCCACGTTCAGTCTCGCCCAGGAGGTCCCACACGCGGTCAGGGTGGGCTCAGCCTCTGCCGGCACCGGGCTTGGAGGGGCCGGGGCAGGTAGGACCAGCTCGGCAGAAAGCCTGGCTCCCCCCCCCCAAGGGATGTGCCTCGATTGGGGTGACTAATCCTGGTCCTTCGCCCCAGCTGATTGCTCAACGGGAGTGACGGGAGCCAAAGTGTCACCTCCCTCAGCCCCGGGAGCCTTGGCGAGGCTGTCCCCTCCCAGCGTGGGGACATGTGGGTGCAGGAGCTGGATGGATTTCGTGCCGGGGGTCCCCGGCCATCCCTGCCTGCTGCAAGAGCCATTTTCTACTCTGCCCTGACCAGGAGCAGCGAGTATCATCCCTGCTGAGCTGCGGGTCCCAGTTCAGCCCCTGCTTCCCAAACCTGAGCTGTAAAGAGCCCCTTGGTGCAAAAAACGCTGCACTTTTCAGGCTGTAGCTCTTCTAGACCTCAGCATTTCTTGACTTGGACGTGGCAGAGGTTCCCTGAGCTGAGAGGTCTCTATCACCTTTGATTTCCATTTTCTCCAGCACCAGCACAGCGCGGCAGGGCTGAAGCAGCAGCTACTGCCTGGGTATTAAAATAAAAAAGCCAAACAGCCACAAAAGCTTTGATGGCTCTTGCGTAACTCCAGCTTGACCTGACAATACCCTTTTAAGCCACCAAATCTCTCAAAGCCGTGAAAAAGCCGCCATAAAATTCACATTTTTATGAGCACGTCTTCCATCCCTCTACAGCAACTACAGGGCTCAAAGACAACTGGGACAAGTCTGCAAGACCATGAGGCAAGGCTGGAATTTCACCTCTTGTTATGGTTAGATTGGCTTCCAGACCTTCAGCCCCTGCTAGCACTGAAATGTGGCTGCTGGGTTTCAGCCAGGAATAGCCAGGGAAGTCCCTGGGCTCTCGGGAAAAGGGCTCAGGCACTGACAGCAGACAGGAATTTGACTTTTATATTTGAAATGTCAGTGTAGCCTTTAATTGCAAACTGATCTGGTTAAAGCACAAACGTGTGCGTGTGTGCGCGCACGCATGGAAGCGTGTGTCTTCTCCCTCCTTCTCCCCCAGAGCTCCGCCTTGTCTCCAAATCCTGGCCACAGAGCTGCGAGACGCAGGAAAATTTAGTTTTAATTCCCCGCCTAGCTGCAGTCCCTGCTAAGCAAGACCCCACTTGCATTTCGGTTCACCGAGTCAGGGGTCTGCAATCGCTCTGCGAAGGGCCAAACCGGCCTGCACAAAGCAGCCGACTTATCTTATGCAAGGTCTTGGGCAAGAAGCGATGCTGAATCTGCACCCCGAGCTGGGAGCCGGGATTCTCACCCGCTCCCATCCTACGCGCGGCTGCGCGAGCTGCCGGGAGGCACTCGGAGGGCTGCTCGGTGTGGACGCCTCGCTTTTCATCGCCCCAACCTTCCCGAGTCACAGCACGGAGGGACCCACGGCGCTGCCTGCGAGGCGAGGCTGGGACCTGCCGGTGTCACCGGCCGGCGAGAGGGAATTACACAAGGAGGAGGGGAAGCGCCAGGGTTTGGGGTCTGGAGGAGGTAGGTGGAGAAAGCAAGCCCAGAAAAAGGAAGGTGGATGAGGGCAGACGAGCCAGGTGCTGGGAAAGGCCCTACACACAACCCTCCCGCCGAGTCACACAGGGCTTTGCTTAATCCAAAGCCTACAAAAGCCGAGCTGGCAGTTTGCGCGCACACCGAACGCCAGCGTTCGGCCCCCGGATAAGCGCGCACGAGTGACCTGCTTTCCCATCCCACGGCCGCTCTTCCTCACTCCCTCCAGCAAACGCTTTGTCTGTGCTCAGGTAGATCATAGAGGAACACGATGTCGCAAACACGGAGCCTTCCTGCAAAGCACACAACGCGCCAGCTGCTGTGACGTTCCCACCAGAGGCTTTTTAGCCTTGGGCTTTGTAGCACTTTGGTTTTATTTACTCAGGTTCAGCAAACTCACAAGATTAAAGCAAGACGAAGGAGTGTTTTATTAAGAAAGAGTCCATCATTATTTAAAAAAAACAACCATCTTTCTGTCTTCCTTGGGACAGACTGGAGGCTTCTCAGCCTGGATACTCCTCTGAGCACAAGGCCCATGCACGCTCCTCCTACGCACTAAACCCAGAACTCTTGTCTTGTGTCACTGCAGAAGAGACAGCTCAAACCAATTTTTTCTTTCTCTGGACCTATCTTGGTCATGATGGGGAGGAGGAGACTTGGCAAAGGTCGGTCTGCTTCTGTTCTCTTGCTAACCATGCCTTCACCTGGCTAAATCTCTCCTGTCCCTGAGGAAAGACCCGGCTTGCCTTGCACTCAGCCATCGCCTTTCTGCAAAAACACTGCTCTGTGCAGTGGGGCTGAAGCACAAGAGGTCAAACCCTTATCGAGAGGGAGTCCAGCAGCCAGACCTCTGCCCTGGACAGGCTTTCACTTGGTCTGAGTCACAGGACACGGAGATCCCTTAAGCTCCTGGTAGGCAAAGGAGAGGTGTCAAAACAGAGAGCAGCTGTAGAAGAGGTGGGTGTGTTACAGATCCATCACTTGTTCTTCCACCGCTTTGTCCTGAGATTGCACATACTTCTCCTGCACTGCAAGTGTGCTGATAACGCAGTAATTAAGGAAAACAAGGGGCTGGGCTCAAACACTCCCTTCTGCAAGGAGCTCTTAACGTTCTCAGCAAGGAACCAGCCCCACATTAGCCTGAAGGCTGGCAGGAACACAGCAGTACTGGCAGCAGCACGCATCACCTGAGTTATTTCTGGCTCTGGCTGATCCCAGACCCGACAAGTACAGGAGAATCAACTGTATGGTTTGGACGAGGTGGAATGAACAAGTCCAAGTGAGTGTGAGAGAGAGGAAAGTTGTCAAAAGATTCCTCCCACATTCACAGCACCAATTAGCAACAAATGTGGTGGCTTTGGTGTGGACAACTGTCTGCCAAGGTCCAGGCTGAGCCCTACCACTCGCTACAGGCGTATCACCAAACAGCATCAGATGATGTTAGTAACAACCTGGGCCTGCAAACTGCCAGTGCCACCTCCAGTCCCCAAGGACAGAGAAACTAAAACCCAACACAACAGAGGATTGGTGGAGAAGGATACGAGGTAAAGTGGAAATCAGCTCCCACTGCTGCAGACATCAGAGCTTCCAGGCTCCTGTGCTCCTGGTCTCCGAAGGAATAGCCATTGGCTTTGTCCACCGCCTGCATCACCTGCCGCATGCTCTCCTTATCCTGAAAGAGAGGGAGATGACACACAGGGAATCTGGTCCTTCCCAGGAGGCAAGAGCTTGCTCTGGGCTTCGCCCTGGATTTTCTCCGAGGCTCTGGGCCACCCACGCAGCACCCAACGCCCCAAGGGTGCTGCCGGCCTCCCTGAGGCCAGAGGACAAACAGGGGCACCCACTGTGGAGCCCGAATACATGATGGGCTGACACCCTCCACCCTCTCACTCCCTTTCATCACCTCTTTTCTCAGCCCATTTGCTTTTGTTGACACTTCTGCAAACTACCAGATTAATGTTTTCAGCCCTTCCTCCCAATCTTCTAATTATTTTGTGCTCCCTAATTTAACAATGTTTTAGGTAATACTTTGCCCAGATTTGAAATGCAGGCACAGTAGAGCTGACTGAAGGGGGTCTTAATTCCCCACCCCAGGGCACAAGGCCCACATAGCCCCAAGCTCATTAGCCTTTTCTTTTCCCCTGGCTGCCACAGAGCATTTACAAGTCTGGGTGTGTTTCGTTGTCCTCCATTGCTGAGTCTCCTCACAGCTGAGGTTTTCAGCCCTCATGGCTCTAAGCAGAGGTAACATAGCTTCTACCAAATGTGCTGACTACGTATCCAACAGTCCCTGCTCTGTCTGCCCCACTCCTCCTGCTGCATCACCTGGACGTTGAGCGGAACGAAGGACACCAGGCTGTAGTCCTCGATCACCTCTACCAGCTTCTCATTGAGCCGGCGGTAATTTCTGAAGAAGGGGTCTGAAGCTAAATGGTCAACCAAGTAAGAGAGGTCCAGGACCTCTGTGTAATAATCCAGGTTGAAAGCTGCAGGGAAACACCAAGAAGCTCTGAGGCAATTTGTAAACTGAACAACCCAGTGAGATTTACACCAGTTCCCCCATCATCTCCCCACAAAACGTCCCCGTACCCCAACAGCTAATTTTCACCTGACTCAGCCCAATCCCACGCATCCCTCTCGCACAGGCTCTTACCCAGCTTGCCGTATTGCTCGATCAGGTCCATCTTGGAGAGGACGTTGACATGGGGCAGTTCCACGTGCAGCATGGTGGAGAGTGAGGTGCAGAGAACGGAGATGAACTTGCCAGGGTCTGTGCAGTAGTGAGAATCCACCAAATGCACCGCAGCCAGCTGGACAGCAAAGGCACAAAGGGACAGCACACGGTCAGACCCGTGACGAGTCCATCCGCTTGCTTCTGGGACACTCTGAGAAGTGGCTGAAGGACCATCTGTTTAGACCTGACTATAACTACAGGGACTCCCACAAAGGGAAAGTTACCACCTACCTTCTAGCTCCTGCATATCAAACATCCTCACATATGAGTACACATATATATGTATATGTATATATCGCCACATTCACACCCAGGGGATTCAGCACACAGGGTGCTGATGCACAGAAAGAGCTGTGGGGAGGCTGGCAGGAGCGCTGAGCTCTACCACCAGTACTGAAAGACACTTAAACCTGCAACTGCTCTCCCTTTTCTCAGGGCTTCTTTCTCCACAGATGAAGTTTCCGTGCTTGTCTGAACCCTGCAGGTTTTTTGGGGGTGGGAGCTGGGGTTGACTCTCCTGAATGACACAACTGTCTCCTGATTTCCACCTTCCCCACCAGAATGCTCCCACACAGCGTATGCTCAGGAGCAGTAACTGTAGCACACCACGTTCTGCTGGGAGAACCAATTGTCATGCGGTTTGAAATAATAGTTAATAACTAAATTAATGAGCAGTTTGATTCCCTGTGTTTTGTGCAGCTGTAACAATGTGGTCCCAGATCTCTGTTAAGTTACTGCCTGTTACACAATGTTGCTCAAAGTCAGAGCTCTATAGTTGATTGTGGTTGAGTCACAGCTATGCTTTGCAGCAAAAAAAGTCAGTTTAAAGCTCACAGATGGGTGTAAGCACTCAAGAGAGCATCAAAACAGCAGTGTAACCATCTTTTTTTAGTAACTACAATTTCATGTACGTTGATTTGAATAAAAATAATCTCTAATGTGCTGATCCTCAGTGACATTCTCAAGCAAATGAACTTGCCCTTCTTGCTCACACCATACAGGGTTTGCACATTCATGGTTTGGCCCAAATGCAAAACAAATGCAACGTAAGCAAGTTCGCTTGGTTATGGGACTCTTTTCACCTGCGCCTCCTCATTTGCATCTTCCATTGTGCAAGAAAGCACAGAGCACGTACTACAACATGCAGAGCGATTCAGCTTGGCTGCAGGAGAGCCAGGTAGGGCCCGAGATGACGCCTGAATTTCTCACAAGGCAGCACAAAGGGTCCTCACTCGGCCAGCGCACATCTACCTCCCCACTCCGAAATACAGCGCCCACTCGGACAGAACACACGGGGTTTGTGGAGAGGAGCCTGGAGCACAGCGAGAGGGTGTGAGGGAGGAATCCATGTTTCTGCTCATGATAATCCCACTGCATTAAATGCCCTGAACAAGCCACTCTTTTGCCAATAAAACTCCCCTCTTTCCCCGATAAAGTTGTTTCACACGAAAGGCCAAACAGGTGACTAAAGCAAACTGTCATTACTACCCATAATCAAAAGCTCTGACCATGCGGCGTACAGCCTCCCAGGCCCTCGCACAAGCACACGGGGTGTGAGGGGCTGATCCCAGATCCCTGCAGAGCCCCAAACCTACCCTGAAATTCCACTTGGCCAACTGCGCGAAGACGTTCTTCAGGGCATCGTGGTGGGTGTAGAGCTCCACCTGCCCTGGGCAATCAAACAAGTAGTAGTGACCCCTGAACGCGGCCAGCTTCTCCTGCAGCCAGTCGAAGTTGGCCTCCAGGTACTCCATGCAGTAGATCAAGCCCCCGTTGGGGCCCAGCTTCAAGTTCTCCATCACGTCGGGCAGGGTGATGAGCTCGGCGATGTCCACGGCACATTGGTACGGCATCGCCTCGTTGGCAGGGTCCAGGTTCACCACCGTCACCTTGCGCCCGATCCTGCCCATGAACTCCTGCATGCCGTGGCAGTAGGTCGTCTTCCCAGAGCCTGGAGGCCCGATTACCACCTGGCCGAAGGCCAGTGAGCTCCCCTTGCTGCCCTCAGACATGTCGGCTCATTTCCTTCTCCTTCTGTTGACTAAGAAAGGAAAAGCTCCCATTTACAGATTTATTTGCATTTATACGAATGCGAGCTGCTGGAATTCACACCCAGGAGCGGGCGGAGAGGAAGGGAAAGTGCCATTGTGTAACTGCTGCCTCCCGTCCCTCTGTGCGCAGCCGATGTTACCTTGTCACCCCCGTGGCTGAAAACAGGCGCAAACCCCCAACCAGACCCACAGGGCTGTGCCTGTGGGACACAGATCCCTACTCCTGCCTGCATGCGGGGTGAATTTTACCCTAGTTGGGTCCTTCCTGATGTGGCAGTGCCCGTGCCTTCCCTCCCTCACCCCAGCACGATCCCATGTCCTCCCCTCCATTTCTCCATATCCCCACGTCCTTTTTCTCTTTCATGGCCCCTCTCCTCCCCATGTAACCCCCATATTCTTGCTCCCCACATATCCTCCCTTCTCCCCGCCCCAGCCTATGTCCCTTCTCCCACACACTCCTTCCCCCACCCCACATCCCCTCTCCCCCCATGTCCCACATCTCCCGTGTCTCCTCTTCCTGCCACGGCCCCTCTTCCTCCATCCCCCCTTCTCCCCCACATCCCCCTTCCCCCCACACCCCCTCTTCTCCCCATATCCCCTCCTTCCCCTGCTGTCCCTCTTTCCCCCCACATCTCCCCCTCGCCTGCACCCCCGTTTATCCCCATATCCCCCCCATGCTTCCCTTTCCCCCATGTCCCTTCTTCTCCCCATGACCCCCTTTCCCCCATGTCCCCCCCTTTGCCTGCATCCCCTCTTCTCCCCATATCCCCTCCTTTCCCCCACATCCCCTCTTTCCCTTATGTTCCCCCTTCCCCTCACATCCCCCCCCTCGCCTGCACCCCTATTTATCCCCATATCTCCCCGCCCCCCCGGCTTCCCTTTCCGCCACGTCCCCTCGTCTCCGCCACGACCCCCGTTCTCCCATGCCCCCCCCCCCCCTTCTCCCGGTGCCTTCCCCCCCTCACACCCCCCTCGCCGCTCCCTCCCCGCCGCTCACCGCCCGCCGGTGCCCCCGGCGCTGGGTCCGGGTCCCCGCGGGCCCCGAGCGCCGCGTTCCGGGCGAGGCAAGGCCGCCGCCACCACGGCGCCCCCTGGCGGCCGGAGGGTCGCGCGGCTCCCTCATCGCCGGGACTCGAAGCCGGACCCCGGCATCGGGGTGAGGGACAAGGGCTCGAGTCCCGACAAGGGCTCGAGTCCCGACAAGGGCTCGAGTCCCGACAAGGGCTCGAGTCCCGACAAGGGCTCGAGTCCCGACAAGGGCTCGAGTCCCGGCGCCGGCCCTTATCCCTCCGGCACAGCCCCATCCCCACCTCTGCCTCCAAGAGAAAGGAAAATTACTGCCTCCATCCCCCCCGACACAGCGATACCCTTAAGGAAAGTGCACAGGGCCACGTTGGAGCCTGCCAGCAGAGCATTCACCAATTCACATTTAACCCTCCAGTACTGGGTCACAGGGATGAAGGCTCCCCACCCTCCCCAAGAAGAGTGCCTGCGTCATGACAATGGGGCAGAGCATGTCGGAGAGCTGTGGAAGGAAGCACCCGCTACACCCGACCGCAGGGAAACGCCTCCCACAGAATTCCTCTGGAGGCTGCCAGGATGAGTCTTTCATCCCGATGAGTTTCTCCCAGGAGTGTGGGATTGTCACGCCCAAGCAACGCGAAGCTGCGGGCCAGCACTGAGCTTTCGGCAGGACAGTTACTGTGCCACAGCTGGCCCTGTCTGTACTTGTCCTTCCCTGGGTCTCAGGCAGCAACAACGTACGAGTTCTGGTTTTTTAGGCTGACCTAGCACACAAGCTTGGTTGATCCAGGCAGTTGTATCAGCTTTAAATTGACAGTCAGAAACACAACACCCTTCCTTGCTCCCCCTGAACAACCGGGACCAGCACTATTTCCCCTCCTTTGAACGGTTCAAGTTAGGGGAAAGACACCCATTGAGACAATTTGTGTTACAAGTCTGTATTTCTTCCAAAAATAAATATATGAAGACCCTGCTCCAAACCCGAGCCCAGGAGCCAGCCTGTGCTCGACAGGAGCAAACCAGTACAAAGGCTCTGTGACAGTCTCTGCTCAGTGTGACTGGGCACTGAAGCTCTCCAGAGCGCTGTGTGACGCCCGGACAAACGCCATGTGCTGCCTGTACTTCATGGCAGTGGGTGGCTGGCGCCTGAGCAGCTGGTCACCACTGTCCTTTGGGTCAGGGTCATCATAAATGGTCGAGATGAGGATGGGAGTGTCCCGTCGGGGCTTTTTCACCTTGCTGAAAGTTGGCAGTTTCTCCCCGTGGTACCTAGAGGGAAGTTGGAAACGTTTGGTCCAACATGGCTGAGGCAGTCAGACACCCCTGCGTGTCCCAGCTCATTTCCTTCACATGCTGCAAGGGAGAAGTGGACTGATACAGGAAATAAGGATTTTTGTCCTATTCCTAGCTGTGAGATCGCTCTAGAACAAGAGCCAGCCCTCATGGTGAAACACAGCACCGCACGAAGCCTCCAGAAGCCCCACAGAGACAGTAAGGGTGAGGTGCACAACTGCAGCTCAGGTCACTTGGGCTTTCCCCACCAGAATACTGTAGCAGAGGTGACCCTTAATCCTCAAGCACAGCTCTCCCTCTGTGCTTGTGTGCTGCATGAACCTGCAAATGGTTCCAGCCCTACTCCTAACACCACAAGCTCCTCTAAGGAGCACTGGACCATCAGGAAGAGCAGCATATTTAGCTCTGGAACACTGTGACAGGCTCTGCCACCAGCTACATAAGAGAAAGGGTCCCTGGGATAAGCCTTATAGTTCTGGTTGATTCTCCATTCCTTTTGCAGCCAGTTAGCTGCTGCATCAGCCCAGATCCCGGGCAGAGGCTCTGAACACAGGCTGGCGGGGCAGGGTTGGGTACTTACCCCAGCCCCCTCTTGCATCTGGGGTTCTGACCCTCGTTGTCCAGAGCTTCGGCCATTCCAGAGTTGCTGCTCCCCAGCCCCAGCCCCTCCGTCCAGCCCTGCTGCTCCAGCACTTTCCTGCCAAAGCCCTGGGAGAGAGGAAAAAACGTCAGAGAGTTGCTGGACAAAGCCCACCTTCACCTTCCCAGACCCCTCCTCTGGGCATCGCCACCGCAGCCTTTCCTGTCCTGCCCCATCCCCTCCCAAAGCTTACCTTGGTGTATCTCTCAAAGGTGCCAATCTGTTGCCCTGAAACAGAGCCATCCTCCAAGCCATCCCGGAGTCGCTGCTCCAGCCACATCTGGACCGAGTCCCGAGCATCCTTATCACCTCCATCTAGGGGTTAAGCAGCAGGAGTCAGAGCAGCACAGCTCAGAGAAGCCATTCGCTACCATCATTTCCCCCAGAGCACCACACAACAAGGAGGCAGAACCTGTTCTTTTTGGCAACTGTCACTGCCAGACAAGAAAAATGTTGCTTCAAGTACACTGATGTCTTGGACGCTTTCAAAGGATGACAGAGCCAAATAGTTCCCCACTGCAGAAATTCTGCAGGGTCAGAACTTCCCACCCTCCTTGGTTTCCTGGGTGAGGGGGTTCAGATACCTTTGTCATAGTAGATGCTCATGTCCACATCCCAGTCATCTGCAGTCTGCTCATCAAAGTCTGCCAAGAGAAGGAAAACACCAGTTTTGGTGATGGTTGTGGAGGTCTGACAAGCAAGAGCTGTTTGCTGGTGGCCCAGCTGCCCATTTTCTCTTACAAAATGGGAAGGAAACGGTACCAGAGACTCCACAAACCACAGTGCTTACACAACAGGCTGCCAGGAGGACCACTGGGGTCTTTGGCGACTGGATTGAACCACTGCAGGTTTTGTGATCAAGGGAAGGTTTAAAAAGTGATGGCAAGATGCTTGTATCTGGAGCTGATCTGGAATGCTTATATGGGGTTATACGTGATTTACCTGCAGGGCTAGGCCCCCCAGTTTGTGGTGATTAGTTTGTGGCTCAGCGACACAAACACCAACATTACCTCCATTCTTCTCCTGCCAGTACTGAGCATCTGTGTAGAAGACAAGGCCAGAGCCGCCTTTCTCCCACTTCAGCTCAATCTCCTCTTCAAAGAGCCGCTCCTCTGTGCGGTCCTGCTTGGTCACGTCCTCATGCAGAGCCTCGTGTCGCTCCCACTCCTCACAGGTATCGTTGTCCTGCAAAGGAGCCGGTGAAAGGTGGATGACACCAACAGCACACAGCCTCCTGCCTGTTTCCCTGACCCTCGCCTTCCCTACGAAACAGCTTTGTCGACAGAGCTCGTCTCAGCCTGCTGTTTTCAGGCACTAACACGACCGGCACTGATGACCTCATTCCCGTGACTAATGCCATCTTCAGAGTCAGCACACAGAAGTGGTGAAAAATACCACATCACACCCACTTCACAGCATGCTTTCAGCAGCATACCCAATCTGTAATGCAAAGATGCCCATTTAAGGAGCAGGTGTGTTCTACGTAAAGTCAGCACTAGCAACAAATTAATTCCACTCAAGTTGATCCCTAAAGAGATTGTGTCGGTTCCAGTGAAGCGGCCCGCTGGCACAGACATAGATCAGGCTGACAGCTTTACTGCTGCCTGCCCAGTTCTGGGCAGAGCCCTCCAAGGAAGACATTAACCAACTGAGGAACAGCCAAAAGAATGACTAGAGATCCAGGAAACAATCTGTGAGAAACAGCTAGAGAAGTCTGTTTAGTCTGGAGAAGAAAAGACTGAATAAAAAGTTTGTAAAGGATGGAACAAAGCATTCTCTGTGTCCGCTGTTGCTAAGAGAACCTACTGGGGCAAAATTGCAGCACAGATTTGGCATCTAAGTTAATTCTGGTATAGCAAAGAACGGGAATGGCTTGCCTCAGGATTGTGCTGCCTCTATAATGACAGAGGTTTGTGAGAACAGGCTAGACAGGCGTCTGTCAGGTGGAGGGAGCGAGATAGTCTCGGGAAAGCTTGTTGAGCCCAGTTTTCTAGAAGTCTTTGTCATGAAAGCCATTTTTCTCAGAATGACTAACTTCAATCACAGGGGCATTCAAGGTCAATCATTTGTACAGCTCTGCATGTCACTTCCAGCACATGAGCACGCTCCCAAATCTCTGGTCACCTCTTTTTTGAAAAAGAGCAGAGCCCGGCCAATCTGCCACACAGCAGGGCAGAGATCTGCTCCCACAGCACCAGCCCCCACCCATTTGCTCCTCTGGGCCAAGCCCTTCAGGCTCAAGCCTGACCAAACCCTTTGGGCTCAACCCCTACAACCAGCTTGATTTGGACAAGCAGTTTTGGAGGCATTAGTGTCCACACTGCTCAGGCACTGAGGGGCTCAGTGTACCAAAACACGAACAACTGTATTTTAACACCATTTTTAGACAAGTGATTTATACAATACAATTAAAAGATTAAAACTGAGCACTGAGAGAGTTATATCAGCCCTCGCAGCATCACAGTTACAATAGTTAACCTCAGACAGTGCTAGAAAAATCCACTTACATCATCTGAGTGCGATTCCTCTTTCTCCTTCTCCTGCCTCTCCTCATCTTCCTCAGCACGGGCTGGGTGAGTCACCTCAGATCTTGCTACAGGCCCCTCTTCCTCTGTGATCTCATCCCCCGTAGCAGTGTAAACACCTTCTTCTATAACTGTCTCAGTGTCCTGGTATTCAAAAGGCACATTCCCATACCTACGAGATGAGCCTGTCTTTGGAAAATCGAGCTGCAATTTCTTGATAATCCGGGGAGGCAGCCTGCAGGCCCGGATCAGCTCCAGAAAAACTTTCAGGGGGGTGCCCACATTCCCATAAGGCATGAAGGAAGGGGGGTTGAACTCAGGCAGCCGCTTCAGGTCTGCTTCTGCAACAGATTCGCCCGCGGGTGTCTTGTCCCCGCTGTTGGGAAACGCCTCTGTGCCTGCAGGAAAGAAGGAATGGTTTTGTGGGGGAACACGCAGTCCATCAGTGAGGGGCCAACTGGGGCCGTTCCGGGCAGGAGGGGGATGAACAGACCCCAAGCTGACTCTTCTTGCCTCACAATGGATTTAAGGCATGAAGGAAACTCGATGAGGTGGTTTTAACCACCCGATGCACTCAGGTTGGCTGTTGAGACCCTCAGGGGTGGGGGATCAGGTGCCCAACGGGTCCTCTGGACCCCTCCAGGCCCCGGACGGGAGGCCCGGCCCGGCTCCCCCGGTGCCCTCTCGTACCTGTTCCGGGGCTGAAGCGAACCCGGTGGATGAGGCAGCGGCCGGGCAGCGAGGCGCCGCCGGGCCCGACCCAGCGCTTGCCCGAGTACATGCGGACGAAGCGGCGGGCGCGGCCGGGCTGCACGGCCACCAAGCAGCAGCAAGTCCGCGGCGCCGCGGCCTCCCCGACGTTACCGGCCGGCGGGCGCTCGGGGCGGTGGCGGTAGTGGAAGCAGAGGAAGCCGCCGGCCTCTATGAACTGGCTGAAGTAGGCGCGGAGCTGGGCGGAGCGCAACGCGGCCGGGATGCCGCTCACCAAGCAGTAACGAGCGGCGGCGGCAGCAACGCCGCCATTACCGGCTCGACAGCTGGGCGCCGCCATCTTGCCCCACCCGGCCGGAGCGTCGCGGCGTCTTGGGCGCGCGGTGATGACGTCAGGTGACGGAGCGCATGGGGAGAGCGCCGCCTGGTGGCGGGGCTGGGAGCGCGCTGCAGGCGAGGGGGGGAGCGGGGTGGGGGTGTCACAGGTCTTGGGGGTGATGGGGGGCTGAGGGTGGCCAGGTCCTTGGTGGTGGGGGGGTGTCACAGGTCTAGGGGGTGGCCATGCCCTAATGGAGGTGACTGGTCCTGGGGGTGGCCAGATCCTTGGGGTGGGGTCATAGGCCCTGGGGGTGGCGGGGAGCTGAGGGTGTCCAGGTCCCGGGGGGGTCACAAGTCCTGGGGATGGCCAGGCCCCAATGGAGGTGACTGGTGCTGGTGGTGGCCAGGTCTTGGGGGGGGGGGGGGGGGATCATAAGCCCTGGGGGTGCCCTCACTGGCCGTGGGGGTGGTGGGGTGTCCCGGGGGGGGGTCCCAAGCCCTGGAGGTGGCTGGTCCCAGGGAGGGGTCACAGGTCCTGGGGGTGACCATGTCCTAATGGAGGTGACAGGGCCTGAGAGTGGTGGGGGGCCCCAGGAGGGGTCACAGGCCCTGGGGTGGGGTTCACAGGTCTTGGGGGTGTCATGGCACTGGGGGCCCCCCGTGCCACGCAGTGTAGCCCCGTGCAAGGGCTCCTGGCCTTGCCCTCGTGGTGAAGTCCCAGCGCGGTGTCTCCCACAACGGAGGGGTGTCCCTGTGGGGTCAGGGGTGCCCCTTGGGGACCCCACAGCGATCCCCCATCCCCAGGGGCTGGCAGGACCGGTGTCAGGCTGGAGGCTGCACCCGCGTGCCCGGTTTGGGGTAACTCCGGCAGCGGGGCCGTTGGCACCCTGTGTGCCGTCGCTCACGCGCGCGTCTCCAGGCTGCGCGGCTCGGGGCTGCCCGTGGCTGGCGTGGGCCTGTGGAAATCACCCGGTGACTCACGCGCTCCCTCCCCGTGGAAAAAAACGGCCGTCACGGGGCTGAGATCACCTCGGAAGCCGTCCGTCACCGTTCGGCAGCAGCGGCGAGAGGTGGAGGGACAGACTGACAAAGCTCTCCTTCCTCCCGCCGGGCTGCTGGCTGACATTGGAGGGGTTTCCGTGGGTGACAGGGCACAGGGAGGCTTCTGTGCGGCTTTATCCCACACCTCGGCCGGGTCGGGCACGGCAAACGGGATGGGGTTTGTGGCTGTTGGCAGCTGGCGTGCGCGTCCAGGTGAGTCAGAGCATCCAGCTCCGGCAGCCCGCGGGGCGAGGCCCAGCGCCTGGGGAAAGGCGCAAGGCGTGGACGGGCTGCGATTCCGCTGCCTGTGCGAGTTTCTGTCCCGCTGGGCTCATGGAGGGGTTTGATGCCGCGGGGCTGTTCATCAGTGATCGACGTGTGTCCACATCGCAACCCTCCCTCGCCACGGCAAGGCAGATGGATTTTTATGGAAAGCCGCTTTTCCTTCAAGCACCCTTTCTCCTCCAGTCCTGCAGCTGGTTCTTCTAACCCCCCAGAAATTTAACCCTATCTCTAAAAAGTCATCACCACTGTCCAAAACCCAAAACATTTTATTAAAAAAATAACTTACTGCATCTTATATACAAACCGCAAGAACGTTGACTTACAAAATACTGACATCTCACTTGTTGCAGAGGCTGCAGGCAGGAGGAACAATCTTTCCTACGTGTGCACCCAGCTGTAACTCCAGGGAGGGGTGTTTGGTTCTACCACTAAACCAGCTCCGCTCGTCTCCGCAGCATTCACAGCTCGGGGAATCGCTTGTTGTCACACAAACAGAGGTGAGACCACAGCCCAAAGTGATGTGCAATGGGTTTAGGAGCTCTTAGGTAACCGCTCTGCGAGCAGTCCTGTTGTATTTCATGGCAATACGGAGAAAAGATACAATCTAATAAAAAGTAAGAGGGGTGGATCTGCACACGCTGTAAGATTTAATACTCTGGCTTTTTCCCTCTTGGTGCCTTAGGAAGATATTTCATGCATATTTCTAAGATTTCAAGCACAATAGACAGGCCAAGACTTCACCAAGACCTAACTCCATGTTTGCACCTACTAAGCAATCCCCCTGAAAGTGTGTTATTCAGCGTGTCTGGACACTGCAGAATCAATTTGTTAGTTGGGGACAGACCTCATCTTTTGGAGTTAACAGCAAGAGGCACATTGATTTCAACAGGACCAAGGACTCATTGAGGAAAAACCAGGACTGGGCTCTAACCTGACCGGCTCCAGGCTCTGTTCGCAGGTGGCTGAGCTGCTCCGGCTGTGAACAGGGAGAGAAACCCCTCGCCCAAACACGCGCTCCCTGAGCCGGAGACGGCACAGGCGGAGCAGGAGCTGCTGTAAACATCTGCTGAACCGGAGCCTTTTCCCTGTGCGCCGCTTGGCTCACTCCTCCGGCCTCAGCCCTACCGAAACGCGCAGTTCCCCGTAGAATCCGGAGCGCTTCTCTTGCTAAATCCCCGCTCCCAGAATCACTTTGCTGCCCAGTGAGCCGTGGGGAGCATGCTCGGGGCTGGCGGCCGAGTGTGGCCGCTCAGCACGCCATGCGTGCGGCGGGAGCCAGCTGCCCTACGGTTATTTCGTACAACATTTCTGCGATGAGCTCGACAATGTCCGCGTTGCCGATGACGGGTCGGAAGAAGAGATCCGTGATGAGGGCGGGAGGGATCGATTTCAAGGTAGAGGCGATCAGCAAAATGCGGGCAAAGCGGCCCTGGTCCTCGGGGTGCAGGGGCTGCAGGACCTCTTGAAGCGCTCTCTGGGCTTCCCGCTGGAGGCTCTCTATGTACAGGGAGGCCCTCAGCCCAGGGACGTCTGCCGAGGGAGAGGAGGAAAAGCTGGTGATGAGGGAGGCTGGAGAACAGCCCCAGGTTTCTCCCATTGCCACCCGTTCCCTTCCTCATTTCTCAGAAGGGATCTCTAAGGCCACGCTACCAAGATTAACACAGCACTACTGAGATGAAGCTATTCCAGAGCTGCTGTTTGAAGGAGGAAAAATAGCGAACTGGGCAAGCTCATGCTTTACAAAGTAAATCCCATGGTCTTTTATTGCCTGCAGGGCAGGCAAAGGTCTCTGGATTTTACATTCGACATCCCTCCTCCCCATTTCCCGGTGCATTTGGTAACAATGGGAGTTAAGGGTAAGGTAACCAGCCCTCTCCGCTCTCGCGCCTGCCTGTGCTCCCAATGTCTCTGAGCCAAGAGGCGTGTGTTCAGCCGCGAACGCGTGCGGGGTGCGCTCTCCCACCGGCAAGCAAAGCCACAAGGGCCAGGCACTCACCAGGATTGAAGAGGATGGCTCCCTTCAGGTAGGCGTATTCCTTGGGGCTCAGGTCCAGGCTCCAGAAGGTGTTGAGGCAGCACTGCAGGCGCTGCACGGCGGCCAGCGTGGGCTGCGTCCGCTCAGGCTCCTGCCTTTTGCTTTGGCCATTGAGGAGGATCTTCTTGAGCATGCTGGGGGCTGGGGTCTCCATCACCTCGAAGGTCACCATCTCCTGGACCAGTCCCAGGAGGAAGAGGGGGACCCAGCAGCTGTCCAGCAGCAGGAGCTGATCCTCTCGTGGCAGCAGGTGGAAGGATGGGAGGTTTTTCATAAAGCTGATGGTTTTTACCAGGACGTTGGAGGCCGCCTGGCAGGTGACGTGGGGCGTGCGGAGGCAGACGGTCCGGCGCTGGTGGCAGAGGCAGCGCTGGTGATCTGGGCCCCGGCCGCCCCGGCTGTGGGTGAGGTTCTGGCTGAGGAGGGTGTAGAGGATGGCGGTGCGCTTGTCTTCGCTGTGGCACCCGCACCTCTCACAGCCCACGTCCATGCTGCTGGTGGACATAGCTGAGCTGGGTGGATGGATCCTTAGCGCAACTCGGCTCCTGCTACAGCAGGCGGGAGAGAGATGTAAAATCCCTCCCAAACCCTCTGTCACAGGCTGGATTCTCCCCGTCCTCCTGGCTCAAACTGGCTCTTATAAGGCTGGGTCACCAGTGAAACACCCCTCCACAGCCTTGACCGCTCTGTGATTAAGCAGTCCTCATTAAAAAAAAAAAAAAAAACGAGCCAAACTAAAACCCCAGCCGTCCCTGGGCTGATTGGCTGGGGCACACAGGTTCGCGGCACGGAGTCAACGGCCGTTTTCTCAATGAAGCGCCAGTGGCGCGGGGAGGGGGCTGGTGGGTTGGGCGGCCTTATCACGATTACCCAAAGAGTCTAAACAAAGTCATTAACCCAGCCTGTACCATGGCACCAAGGCCCGTCGCTGCCGGGAGGTTCACACCCACACACAGGGCAACTCGTCTGGGCCCTCTGCTCGGCGGCCTGTGCACCCCGGCCTTGGGAAGAGCAACCTGGAAGTCGTTTTATCAGCGGCTGTTTGCCTAACCTTGCTGACAGGAGATTCGTGTTGTTACAGTCGAGGAAGAGAAGCCCGGTCAGACCATAGCGTTCAAGCCCAGGCTGTGCCCATCAATTCATGGGAAATGCAAAGCAGGGGAAGGGCAAATTCTTTCACGTTTTCACCTTGAATCACCAGGTCTTTTTGTATCCATTGAACAACACATAAATTTGAGACAGGGATTGAGGAGCTTCTAACTGCTGATTATCCAGGGGGCTGGTGGCAGGGTAAGGGATTCCCGCGATGGCCCCCGCTGTGCCCCAGAGGTCTCTTAGCTGGAAGGGAAGGCGGGATCCAGGCCTTGCCCTGCCGAGGGGGGACACAGGCCGGGGAGGGGGGAATAGGGGACGGCTGACAGAGCCGGGCGGGGGGACCGTGGCCCAGCGCCCCGCCAACGGTGGCCGGGGCTTCCCGGGCCCGCAGCCCCCGGAAGGGCAGAGCAAGGCCCAGCCGAGACATGGAGCAGCGCCCGAGGCCCCCCAGACGGCCCCTCTTTCCCCCCCCGACCCCCCGGTACCCCCGGAATTCGTCACTTTGACCCCCGACACCCCCCCCCCCCCGGGGTCACAGGCCCCGCCGAGCGTTCTGGAAAGGCGCGGCGAGGCCGTCGCTATAGCAACCGCGCGCCCGCGGAGATGTCCCGCCTCCCTCCGGCGGCGACCAATCAGCGAGGAGAGCGGCGCGGGGCGGGCGCTGGGATTGGCGGGTGGCGGAAGAGGAAGAGGAGGAGGAGCGCTTCCGTTCACGCCGCTTCCTCTTCCGTTTCGCCGGCGTGCGGGGGGCGGCCGGGGCGGCGGGCAGGATGGGGCTGAGCGCGGAGGAGGCGGCGGAGCAGGAGGATCGTTTTGACGGCATGCTCCTCGCCATGGCCCAGCAGCACCAGGGCGGCGTGCGCGAGGTAGCGCCGCCGGGCCCGCGGTGGAGGGTTTTTTTCGTTTTGTTTTGGTTTGGTTTTTTTGTTTTTTTTTTTTATTCCCGTCGAGGCGGGCGGGGGGGGAAGGCGGGGCAGGGCCGGGAGGAGCGAGCGGAGATTTTTGGGGGGGGGGGGGGGTGGTCCCGGCCCTCCCCGGATCCCGGAGGTTCATGTGTGGCACGTGTCCTCCCCCCGCGCCATCTCTGAGAGCGGCGGTAACCGCGCAGGCCCGCGAGGACGCGCTGATAATTAATCGCATTAATTAAGCGCGATGCTAAGGACCCCTGGGGGGGTCTCAGCAAAGCAAAACCCCCGCAGGGGGAGGATCGGGCCCTTTCCCCAGCACCACCGCCCCGGGAGGGACCCCCTGGGACCTGCTGGGTTTTGATTTTGCCACGAAGTGCGCTTGAACATGCGTGTGGTTCCCCTCCTCGTGGCTCTGCTGGGGGCTCTGGGGTTTCAACCTCTGATTGAAATACCGACAGGGCAGGATTCCTGGGAAATAAAGCCAAGTGCTGCGAGTATGGAATTCCATAGGGGTGTTTGGGCATGCCAGTTCATAACTACCAATTCATTGGAGATATCTGGCAGGCAGTTTGTGTTTATTTTGTAAAAATAAACAGAACGTTGCATGCTTTGAGGGTTTAGGCATGCAATGAAGCAAAATATGGTATAAGTGTATATATGTGCATAGCCACTCAAATTCCTGCCTCAGGTAACGGTTTGGAGTATTGGAGTAGCTGTACCTCCAAGGTGACCTGAGAATAAACTGCTTGCCCTTTCTTCATGTAAACCACACAAATGCCTTTTCTGAAAACTGGGAGTCCAGGAGCTGGATCTCCACAGAAGCCACTGAATGTTTTCTCTGGGAAATGGTCACGGGGCTGATTTCAGTACGATCCTGGAACAGACACAGCTAGGGAGAACAGACAATAAAGGCTGCTCAAGGGATAAGAAGTGGCTGGGGGTGATCTGGTCTCATGGCTCTTTTTTTCTCTCCACCCTTTCTCCCACCCTCCTCCCTGTTTCTTCCACCAGCTTGTGAACACATTCTTCAGTTTCCTGAGGCGTAAAACAGATTTCTTCACCGGTGGAGAAGATGGGGTAGCAGAGAAGGTAAAAAACCAAATCCTCAAGCTTTTATGTCTTTTCACTTACCTGCCACCCATGTCTGTGCCATGCTAAGACTTCCCAGCCTAAACAACTCCAAGGATTATGGTGCACTTGGGCAACCAGCAGCCCGTGATGCTGGTGAAATACATCACTGAAGCAAGGTAATAAGGAGTTGCCCCTATCTGAGGTGAGGCACGCATGATTACTCATTTGGATGGTACTGACGGTGCGGGGTTTTTTTTGCCACGCTCTGGCCAAAGGCTTGTTTGGAAAGCAAATCTGCCAGACGCACTGACTTAACGGTGACAGACACTGCAGTGTTGATAACCCCAGGTTACCTTGTTTGTTCATCTCAGAAAAAAGCCCAAAGTCCACGTCTCTGCACATGGGGCTGCACCTTTGTCTCGGGGCTGCGGTGCTTGTACGGAGCGAGCGTGCTGGGGAGCAAACCTGGGGGTCTGGGTGGTCTCACTGGCACCAGCAGGTATTCCTCACTCCGGAGCTGAAAAACAAAACTGATTCACTGTAGGGAAATAAGAAGCAGAGCATTTAAACATGAACTGGCCAGACTTTCTGAAGATTTCTTGCTTGTACTTACCAGTATAGCACCTGTTTCCCTTCCTGCACTACTGGAACTCCACCAGCAAAGCAGCACTGCTGCCTTGTTGAATGCCTTAGGGCAGATGTTAATGGCTTACACTGTGCAACATCATCTTTAAAGTGGCAAAACCAAGGCAGGTGAGGGATGGGAAAGAGGATGGTTTCAAAGTAAGAGAGATGAAGCCTGCTGTCATTTCTCTTAGACTAGAGAGCAAATCTCCCCAAATTTCTGGGGACTGTGCATTCCCAGGGAGTGAAACCCTGAGTAGCATTTCAGAGATGAGCACTGTCTGGTGCTTTTGGAGCTCCTGGCTGCTGTCATTGGCAATTCCATACCAAATCCGTGTCTGTGCCTGTAAAGTGTTTGTGTTCTTGGGTGGTACCTGTTAAAATGCTTTATGGTCTTTGGAAAAAGTGCTCAATACAGAGTCTGACACCATAGTAACCACAACAGAAATTGAAGAAGCTGCTTCCCCAGTCCTGCTCGCCCTTTGGCATGAAAGAGAATGAGGAGAGGGTGGGAGAGTCGTTGTCTTTTATGGGGTGCCATTTCAGAAGCCGTTGTGGTGTGGAGGGAGGGGGGTGTGGTGGTACGTTGAGAAGTGCAGGTTGAGAGAAGTGCAGCGTGTGCACACTGACAGGCTCGGGCAGCGTAAGTAGTTTGTTCACCCTGGATCATCGTGTGGTTAGGAACAGAGGCCGGGAGATGCACGTCTTGAATTCTGTATCCTAGGAGACACTGGCCTCACATTGCATAAATAAATCCTGCTTTCCCCTTTAAAACAAAGCAGAAATACTTGGTGGTTGGTTACAAAACTACAAGGCGTGGATGCCATGAGTTTCTCTGGAAATGTGCTGAATCCCCCTAGAAGTTTCTGGGATATATTGTACCAGTATTAACCGGTACCTGAAACCTCTGTCTGAGAAATCTCTCCACTCTTGATTCCTTTTCTCAGGTTCTGTCTTATACTGTTTTCTGGAGCAGACTTCAGTTCTCATACATGCTGCTTTACACAGTGCTGGTGGCGTTATCGACCAGGGGGCAATTGCTCTGGCTGCCTGCCTGTGTACTCAGCTTTCCCTCCGAGCAGTACAGCCGTTTGCATCAGAGACCTTCAGATTTTGCTTTTCATAGTCACAACAACATGAGAATTTGGAGTGAGGTTTGAAGCAAAGATTTATGGAGGAGCTTGTCCCTAAGTGTAAAACACCCAGCTTTTCAAATGTTTCTCTTCTAACTCATGACACTGAGTCTTCATCTAGCGCCTGGGGAAAAGCCCAGTCGTGGGAAAGGTCAGAAGTAGATTAAAAATACTTGGATCCAGTGTCTCCATTCTTCAGTCTGTCTTAGATGCATGGGGTAGCTGTCAAATGACTGGGTTAGGCATCTGCTCGTCCTGCTAGAATTGCACAAAAGCCAAAACATGGAGAATTTTTATTTCTTTGTTATCTCCATGCAAATACATTCCCTGTGTAAGGAAGAGCTTTAAATATTTTTGAGTTTTCTCCTATTCTAGAATTTCAGTCAAAAGACTAGAGTGAGAACGAAGGGAAAAGTCACATCTGTATGATTAAAAAACGTTCCTGTGCTCCTCAGTAGAATCTGAGCTGGCCTCACTTGGGTATGAAAAAGTGATTTTTAAAAACCCTTCGATACGTATTCCTGTCTTTCAGCTGATCACAGATACCTTCAACCATCACAACAAACTAGCTCAGAAGGAGAGGAAAGAGAAAAAGGCTCGTCAAGAGGCAGAGCGGCGTGAAAAGGCAGAGAGAGCTGCAAAACTTGCTAAAGAAAAACAAGAACCAAACGAGCCAAGGATTAAGGAACTCACAGATGAGGAAGCAGAAAGGCTGCAGCTGGAGATCGACCAGGTGAGAGCGATGTCTGGTGCCTGCAGGTACCATCTAGGTCATCTCTGCTGGCCTGTGTGTAGCTCAGGTAGCAGCGAGTGGTGAAAATGGCTCAGACCGGTCCCTTTGCGGTGTCTGGACCACCAGACTGACGCAGGTGGTGCGCTTTGAAATGAACTTAGCCTAGGCTCAACCATTACTTTTTTTCATGGATCCTCCCAGAACTCTTTGCCTTTCTGTCTCCAGCAAGGTCTCTGACTGTAGCAACACCCTTTGCTACAGTCATCAAGGTGTGAAGACTAAGGGAGTCTTCCCCTCTGCAGTACCACTTTCCTCTAACACCGTTCTGAGGGCTGAAAATTCCCCGTCAGTCTCGGGTGCAGTTCTGAGTCCTGCTCTTTAGTTTCAGCTGAAGAGGCTGAGGCCACCTAGTGTCAGACCAGCAAGTAACACAAGTGCCAACACTTGTCTGAGCATGTTTGTTCTCTTTTTAAACAGAAGAAGGAGGCACAAGGACAGATTAACAGTGTCCCAGTGAAACCCTCAGAGGATGAAGGTGAATCTTCAGATTCTAACAAACAGGTAAAGCTCATCTAGGGACTTTATTTTAGGCTGAGAGAAATGTGTTTCTGGACAACCATGAGAACTCCTGTGAATGTGACGGGGTGTCCAGTCTGGCTTTCTTTAAGAATACACAATTCCCAGAGGCTTCAATATGGCAGTTTTTTGGCTTTTTTTTTCCCTTATAATTATGTTTTAACAGAAACGTGTTCATTTTGGGCTAAATTTATATGAATATCAAATACGTGCACC
The DNA here is from genome assembly GCF_018691265.1 of Tyto alba. Taxonomy (NCBI): domain Eukaryota; kingdom Metazoa; phylum Chordata; class Aves; order Strigiformes; family Tytonidae; genus Tyto; species Tyto alba. The sequence goes on along the minus strand of NW_024881283.1, from coordinate 6,842,578 downwards.
TGACCTGAAATTCTTATAAAAACCAAGAACTGTTGTTACAAGTAAAAGATTCATGGAAACTTGAAAAGCTTCTTTACATGTTAAATTGGTTGTTTAGGAAACAGATGATGAAGAGGAAGATGAGAAGGATAAAGGAAAACTTAAACCCAACTCTGGCAATGGAGCTGACCTTCCAAATTACAGATGGACACAGACTCTTTCAGAACTGGATGTAAGTATTGCCTTATTGCCAGGATTGGAGGGATCTGAGACAGGGAATAAGAACAGGTACTGGTAAGAGTGGTGGAGCCAATGGCCAGTCTCTCAGTCGCCTGTGGAAGGTTGTTAGTTGTACTTAACAGCAGCATGTCAACAGCTGGGAGAGAGTTTGTTAACTAAATAAAATGCCCAGAAGCTGTAGTTAACTTTGCCAGACCTCAGTCTTGTTTTAACAGGACATTAAAATCTGCTTCCCTTTTTATGGTCCCTTGGAGGTATTGGCCATCCCGTTGCCAAATTTACTCTTGTATGCTTTCACCTCCTGCTCAGTCAGTATCCCAAGGAAAATATTGCATACTCTGACATACTTTGAAACCAAGGCAGAAAGTCTTAGAACAGTGGCACAGGAGGGTAAGGAGGGGCTTCACTGCTCAGCTCCTCAAATCTGATCGTTGTCTGGTCCAGCTGGCCATCCCTTTCAAGGTGAACTTCAGGTTGAAGGGGAAGGATGTGGTGGTGGATATCCAGAGACGGCGCCTCAAACTTGGCCTGAAGGGCCATTCGCCTGTCATTGATGGAGAGCTTTTCAATGAAGTGAAGGTAGAGGAGAGCTCCTGGCTGATTGAAGATGGTAAAACAGTCACCGTGCACCTGGAGAAGGTAAAGCAAAATGAATCGGGGAGGACTAAGACCTCTCTGCCTCTTCCCTGGTGAAATAAGAGTCTGACAAAATCTATAAAAGCCCTGGGCTTTGTCAGCTGGAGGAGAAGAACCGTGCCTGTCCTCAGTATAATGTCAGTGATGCTGTTGGAAGCGGGGTGTTGCAGGTTCCTCCTGTCTTCAGCCAAACTTCATGCTACTCCAGGATATCTGATTGATTGCTCAGCAGTTCAGGAAAAGCTGGAAGGAAATCAGTCGTTTTAAAGTTGTTCCTTAATGGAATAATGCCATGTTTTGACATCTGTTAGTGACACAAAAATCCAGGGACAGACCTTACTGTTTATTGTGTCCCTTCTGGGCCTTTTCAGGTGTCTTGTTTGTAATCCCATTTATGTCATGCCAGATGTGACATCTGACATGCTCTCAGTGGAAATTCAGGCTACCTAAAGTGGTTTGGAATGAAAGTAGTACCCTTTATCCATGTTCAGATTATACTCTGAGTTTTACAGGTTTTACAGAAACCTGGCAAATAAAGTTTGGTTCCAGCAGCTTTTTCCTGTTACTGAGACAATATTCCTAGAGCAAGTTCAGGAAAAATAAAATATTTTTCCCTCTTCATTCTTCAGATCAATAAGATGGAATGGTGGAACAAACTAGTCTCCACAGACCCAGAAATCAACACCAAGAAAATTAATCCAGAGAACTCAAAGGTAAGAACTCTCCCTGTTTTACTGACTGGAGCCTTCTCATAAATGTGCTCACATTCATCTTCAGTGTCTTCTTTTTTACCAGCGTAAAACCAATACGGGGGGTGCTGCTGCATATGGTGCTATCATAAAACATAAGTGTCCCCAAAACTTCAAATGAATGAAGCTGAGTCTATAGATCAGTGCCTGTATAAGTATTTCTGCACCCCATGCACGCAGTGTAGTGTAACCTCAGTGTATCTGTGTTCTGTGTAAGCAGGGTGTATGTATGGGTTGAGACAAATTATTCCCAGTTTGATAGAAATCCTTGCTTTTAGTTGTCAGACCTGGACAGCGAAACTCGCAGTATGGTGGAGAAGATGATGTATGATCAACGGCAGAAATCCATGGGCCTCCCCACATCTGATGAACAGAAGAAGCAGGACATTTTGAAAAAGTGCGTAGACCTCATTAATTTGTGGGTATTTGCTTTCCCAAGCCTCCCTCCTCTTCCTCTTTGACACAAATACGTGAGCAGAAAACAGGTTGGCCTTCAGTCCTACCCGTGTTCACATCTGCAGTTACATAGTCATTGAATTGTTGGCCAACCACCAGTGTCTATAAAAGCCCGTGGGAGTAGAAAGCATAACGGGAAATTCTGGGAATAGCCTAGCTCTGGAATTGTTTTAATCTGCTGATTTCAAGTCCAGAAAGCATGTTTGGTACTGGAGGTACCGTCTCTACTGAACTTTAACATGGTCTTGATTGTTTTCTAATCTCCCTCTACCTAGTAGCCCCGATAATCACCCCTCCCCACACACCTGCCACCAGACAGCTGTCTCCAAGCCAATAGCGCTTTTATATCTTTATTGCCCTGTTTGGCCTAAATGCCCCTTGGCAGGGAAATTACTCCCGGAGCTCCCAAGGCCGTTTGAGAAGGCGTGGAGGCAGTTCTGGGTCATGCAGCTTCTTTAGCAAGTGCAAGCCCACATCTTATCTCAGGATTGGAAGGAGGGTTAGTGTAGCAGGCCTGACCCCTTTTCTTCCTTGGCTTATCTGTAGCGGCAGAAGCTTCGCTCTGATCAGTGCGCCGAGTACAGCGTAGGGTGCAACTGTTTTAGAGCAGAGACCAAACTTCCTTAGTGCTTGGCTGTTGAGTTAGTAGAAAGAGAGGTAGCCCTCTCCTCCTGGGAAGTCTGCACACAGGATACTTCTTGGCAAGGTAACTCACTCAGTGCCCTGGAAGTTTGACCGGGGCGCAGATTGGCTGGTGAAGAATGGATGGGAGGTTTAGACTTTGCTCAGGTCAAAGTAGACTTGGGGGTGCCCAGGTGGGTCCTGATCTCTGCCAGTGGAGCCCTCCTGGCCGCTAAACGAGGACGCTGTTCTCATAACACCTCTTTCCTTGGAAATGGCAAGTGGAAACGCTGTGGTGGCATTTCAGGGGAAACCATGAGATGAGAGCACGGAGGAAGACAGAGGCCTGCCCTTGTGCCTTGTGTGTGAATCCTCCACGTGGTTGTGTGTTGGTTGTACCCCTTGGTGAGCTGCAGGGCAGAGGAGGAAGCCAGGAGCTTCTGTGTGTACCAACCACTCCTGATCACTCCCAGGCACAGGGTATTGTTCTCAGAACTTTCTGATGTGGCAACCTGAGTCCAAATAGTCCTATCTGCTGGGAGTGCAGTGCATTTGAAATCAGGTTGCACCTGGCTTGACACCAGATTTCTCTGTCACGTCCTTCATGAGTTTTCACTGTCGCAGCACTGGAGATATTCCCCATGTCCCCAGTAATGCTTAAGCTAACATGTTTGAGCTTAAATTGTAATTTGCCCTCACAATCTCCCCTCTGCCCCACAATCAGTCTCGTAGCTGCTACGTGTCCGTCCGAGAGGTAACAGTTAAAGGGTGTGTGATAATTAATAACTCCCATGTGTCTGGACTTGCTGACCTTGATGGCTGGTAGGATTGCTGATACCACTGACCCGAGGAAAACGTGTTTGTAGTTTGGGGAGTGTGTCCCAGGGAGCTCAGCAAAACAGTCCCCGCTGTGGAAGGTGTGGGGAGGAAACAAACTTGATAGTGCAGGAAGTAGGGATGTCTTACACCCCCCCCCCAAAACAGAGCTGTTCTGAGGCTCCTGCTGACTCATGCCCAAGCTCTTGTCTTTGTTTTTCTTTCAGGTTCATGGAACAGCATCCAGAAATGGACTTTTCAAAGGCTAAATTCAACTGAGCCCTCCCCTTCTCCCCCCTCTTTCAGTCAGTCTGTTGAATGGGGCAGGATATGTATTGCCGGATATCCCTTACCTTGGGCAAGTAACACCTCCAGCATCCCCACCCGAGCTTGCTGTGGAGGCAGCTTCATGAAGTCGTCCTCAGTTGTCCTGTGTCAGCAGAGCGCAGCAGCTCCAGCCAGAGCCATCTGCGACACTTCCCAAACGGCACTTAGGAGAGAGGGAGGGGTTAGAGCAAAAACGGAGTTAGGGCTACAAGAGCCAGACTTGAGAGGTTTTGGGACATACCCTTACAGCATCGCTTAGCTTCATCTCCTGGCTCTTCAGAGCTGCTAGTTCACTTTGCCATTTCAGTCTGGCAGCAGGTACTCCTGAATTTTTACTCCCTTTCTCTCTGCTTTCCTGCTCTCCTGTGAAAACAAGGGCCAGTTTATTTTATAAAATAATTCCTCTGCCTTCTTGGGAAGGGAAAACACCAGTCTAAAGACCAGCTATTGCAGCAGAGACAGACTCTGCTCCTCCTTGCTGCTGTTTCTACTCTTGCCAGAAGTGGAACAGACTGAGCTCTGCAGGGCTTGGGGGGAGATCCCATTGCCCCTGGAGAAACAGAGCTGCTGTCCTACGGCAAGGGAAGGCTGGGGAGTCTGGTTGTGAGCAAGGGAGAGGATGGGGGGGTTGTCTTTGGGGGAACTGTTCTTGCTGGGAGTGTGTCTCCTGCCTCTTTTCCCAAGAGCCTCTCGCCCTGCTGACTACTGACAGGCATCGCTGTGATCTCTTCTGAGCTCCCGCTGACAAGTGGCATTCCTCTGCATGTTCATATCTTTGTTAAAACTGCAGTGCAACATAAAGGAAAAAAATGTGGCGTATTTCCAGGTAGAGCGTGTGATTTCTCCTGCAGAAGGGATCCAGGGTCTGCGCAGGCTGGGAGGGGGCAGCACCGCTGAACGAGGGTGCTGGGGGGGTGAGGGGGGGACTGTGCTCCCTGCGGCCGCCTGTAACAACCTCTCGGGCTCCCTGTTTGCTCCCCGGCTACAGAGAGGCCGTTGGAGCTGGTGTCTGGCTTGGGAGTGCCAACAAACTCCACGCCCAACTTACACACTCGGGGATGACCAAGGCTCCACCTTCCACGTCGCAGCGCATGACTGCCCTGGGTAAGCCACCCTTGCCCCAGGTCCCCTTTATGATGAGCTGATGAGGAAAGCGTCGCGAAAGCCTGGGGTTCCTGTCAGTCGTTTACAGGCTACCCCAGATCCCTGCTGCTGTGCTTCTTGTCTCTGCCTCCCTAAAGTGTTTCCACCCTCTACCCGAGGGAGTGGGCACAAACGGCTAAAAAAGCTGCCTGGGCAAGGTCCAGCCTGGCATTGCACCTGGTGCGTTTTTGAGTAGTAGGGCACTGTTTGCATTTAGTCTCCTGGTTTTATAGGCTCTTGGGGTCAAACACCAGCACCCACCCAGCTGAGCAGTGACCTTGTGTGTGTGTGAGACAGCCGGGCTCTGCAGCATCCAGCTCCTCCTAAGGAGCAAGTGCAGGCAGGCACCGGGGCATCAAATGGGGACCAGTTGTAAACCAGCAGAGTTCACGGCACCACCCCAAGCCCAACTGGTAGCTTCATTATTTCCCTGTTACTGCCTCAGCCCTGTAACCAACACCAGAAACCCTGAGTGTGACCTGACCCGATTGCTGGCAGCTGAGGGATAGGCAGGATGCTGTTACAGGGCGTTGTGCTGCCTGTTCGAAGTGCAGAGCTCCCTCAGTGTAACAAAACTGAAATCTTGGGGCTGTCCCTGTCCTCAGCCCCTGCAGGGTCGTAGCAATAATTGTGAAACTCCTGAGTTTTCCAGTTCAGGCTGGCACTGGGCTTGGCTCTGATTGGTGTCACTTGCAGGAGGCAGGTTGGGTGGCAGGTGAGAGAAGACAGAGAAAAAGCAGTGGCAGAAACCCCAGAGGAAGCTGGGGGAAAGTTTTTGGGTTGCAGGAGTGTCGTTGTGCCTTTCAGGCAGATGAAGGGAAAAGGCAAACGGTCCTGGGAGAACAGAGCCGTAACTGCAGCGCTGACCCCGACGGCAGGTGAATGCCCCGGGGCTGGGGGTGTTTGTGGACAGCGGTTGATCCCAGTGCTACCCCTGGACTTCAACCCTTGTGGCCAGCGGAACAGAAGGTGTTTCTCCCGACGGCCTTGTCCTCTGCAAACACCCAGCTGCCACTGACTTCCCCCAGGCCAAGGTGAATCAAAAGCACCCTTTTGTTTCCAGAAGGCAGTTTCCCCTGGAATAAACCAGGCCAGAGCAGGGCAGCTCTGGTCTGAGCAGCTGCAGAAGTGGCTTAAAGAACACAAAGCCCCACCTCAGTCTGAGTTACTGGAGACCACAAACCGTGACCTTGGGACCACGGCAGGGGAATCACCGAGCACCACGAGGGACGTTGAAAACCAAACCCTACAAATACATCCTTGTCTTGACTCCCAGCAGCTGTTTCCCTGCCCGAGGCCCAGCAGACCGAGGAGAGCCGTGCTGGAGGGTGGCAGGTGATGAAGGTCCCTTGGCCTTTCCACACCCGTGTCAAGTCACCGGGAGAAGCCGTTTCGGTGCTGCCACCCGCCGGAGCTGCCGCTGCCAGCACAGCCCGGAGCTCCTCTGCCCACCCGGCCATGGCTCCCTTGCTGCTGGGCTGCTTCTCACGTCCTTTAAAAGCAAAACCTTGAAGGCATACAGGCTCTGCAGAGGGCTTTCCATATGGTAAAAGTTTCCCTCTGTCTTTTTTTTTTTTTTTTTTTAACAGCCGCTCTTGGCTTAGCTTTTATTAATTAATATTGTAGCTCAGACCATTTGGGAAATGGTCCAGACTGTGGGACTGCTTTGGAAAGAGCAACAAAACAGCAAAACCCCAATGAGGGAAATGGAGGCAGTGAGTATTATTTAATATTACTGCTTACTCTGAGGAGAAGCCACAGCTTCTCTGTTACTGCTAAGAACCAGGCTGTAAAGACTTAGGGTAAATCCATCCGCTTTCTAACTTAAGCTACATATTGAAATAAATAATTCAGTAGTTCAGGGTGCGGATGGGGAAGATGAATCCTTTTTCCTTAACACTCAAAGCCTCGTGCATCCATTCCTGGCAGAGTTACTGATCCTCCTTAACCCGAACTCAAGGAACCACTGGCAGTTGGGCTGCGCAGCACGTTGGATCCTGCTGAAGTCACTGTACTAAAGAGCCGCACTTCTGCGGCACGGCAAGGACCCACGCGCAGTGTGAGTCTCTGGAGAGTCTCCTGGCAAAACCAAGCCCAATAAAATCAAGCAAAGTCTTCAGGAAAAGCAGAGTGCTGAGTCAGGCTCCCAAAAGGAAGTACCTGCGTGAGAAGAGCATGTTTACACACATGCGGCCAGGTAAAGGGCTCTCGTGTTTGTAAGATCTCCACTTGGGCAATCAACTCTTTCTGCCAGATCACTCAGCAGAACACTCAACACTAATGTTCAGAGCAAAAACCACAACAGCAACAGCCAAGACAGCTGGTGAACACGACCTTCAGCAGACAAAAAAACCCCTGTGGATTCATTCCACGTGCAGTTGTGGGTGAGGAAACCCATGATCCATGCAGCAAGCTCAAAAGCAGGAGAGTTGCTGAACACAGGACCGACAGCAGAGATCGCTCAACTACGCATCATAGTTTTAAATGCAAAGTTTGCAAATCTTTCCAGAAACTGCAGTGATCTTGCAGCAGGAGTTCTGAAGCAGCCAGCTAGTTAGGAAGCAGCACTTCGAGGCAGGGGATGAGCTCCGGTGCTGTGCACCCAGCAGAGCTGCACAGAGCAGTGACTGGACCCGAAGCCTCCAGAAACAGTTTTTCCCCAGGGATTCAATGTGCCCAAGAGAAGCAGAAACACTACTGCGTGTTACAGCCACTCGGTCACTCCAGCTGCCTGAGTGCCTGCAGAGGGGAGACTAACCTCCTCCAGGAGAAGCTCTGGAGAAATTTAGAGAGGAAAGGTAGGCAGAGGGCAGAAAAATGCGGCCCAGACTTGTAGGGGGAACTATGAAGGAAGCGTAGGAGCAGGTGGGGACAGTAGAGACGGCAGTGACACAGCCACGTGCCCACACAGGGTGCCCAAGGTTGGCCACCAAGCTGGTGCTGGCAGCCTTTGCTCGAGTCCCCTGGGGCCCCAGCTGGCTGGTGCAAGGGCTCCAGGCACAAAAGCAGCTCCTCTGGAGACCCTTCCCAGCTAAGAGAAGGTGGCATTTACCTGTCCACAGCTTTAAAATCCTTCCAGGAAACATCTCTCACACACCTGCAGTGGTCTTTGCCGGCTGGCCAAGTTGAACTCGGTCTTTAATAAAACTGAGACAGAGCAGATGGGGCACCAGGCGCAGGAGGACTCAGGTTTGGGCTGTCTTCTGCCTGTCTCCCCAGGCTAGACAAGAATCACAAGTCCTTAACAGACTAAACTTAAAGGAAAAAAATAAAAAGAGGGGTTAGTGCTAATCCTTCACACTATCCCCCCCCTCTTCCCTCGCAGGGGCAGCGGGAGAGTTGGTCTTGTGCACCAGGGAGGGGAGAACCCACCCATGACCACCTCCCAGCCCAGGGAGGGCGAGGGACAGTCAGTGGCAGGGGATGGAGCTCTGCAGGTTATTGGCCGAGTTTCTGTAGTGAAATTAGAAAGTGCAAAACTCCTCCTTCAAGTCACAGGGTCAGAGACAGTGGCAGCCTCCCTCCCCAAGCGGATCCTGCCCCGCCATCAGGGACAGCAGCTACTCTGGAACAATTCGTGCATTTTCTAGCAACAGCTGCCTACAGCACAGGGAATGAGATGGAAATTCTCCCCCTCAGGCTCAGTTTTTCCAGAGCTGTTCCAGTATCACCCCTCAGGGAAGGTCCAGGTTTCCCCGCATGCAAACCGGCACTTCCCCAGAGGCTCCTTTAGTTGCACCCAGCTTCCCGTGCATCATGCATGCCCCAGCCTGGCACTCAGCCCTCTGAACAATCCCCCCGGGCACGGGAAAGTGCTGCCAAATGGATGAAAATTATCTTTGTCCATGTGCTGCTGGGAAAGCAGGGATCAGCAACCCCCTGCAACCCCCCCGCGCGGCCCAGGTTCCCTCTGCTGAGGGATGCTCTCCCCAAACTGATGCAAGCAGGAATGTAAAAGACACAGCACAGGTAAAGAGAACATCTTTTGCTTTATAAAAAAGACCAAATCAGATGTTTAAGGCTAAAGGAGTGCAAATGAATCCCATAAGACACCACAGGTGCACCAGCTTCAGGGACCATCAAGTCGACAGTCTGTCTTCCTCCCAGTGAGTTTTGGGGGTTTTGGGGCTTATTTTGCAAGCTCAACCCATCCACACTCACTCTTCGTACACAGACTAAACATAAAAAAATGTCTTATTGCATCTGTAATAGCAATCGGCAGCTCTTTGCAAGTCCATCCTCGCCCCTCGTCTCCAAAGCTCCAGCTCACAGACCACACGGCTGCGTGTCAGTGTGACCCGTGCTGACGCCTCAGTGCACAGGTTTAAGTAAACTTGTCCAAATACTTATGTACAAATCCAGTCAGTAGCAGGAAGCCAAACGAGTCCATCGGAACATGTGGCATTCGGAAGGAGGTGACCAAACACAGATCCTCTGGGAGTCCTGGGCTGGCCTTGCTTCAAGTCTCTTCCTTGCATAAATGGGGTCTTTCATGAACCGACAGCTTTAAAAACAAAGCAGGGAGGGGAAACCAAATCCAAGTCTCAGTCTCTCCCCTTTATTTTCAAAATCTCTCTCTGTCAGCGTCTCAAGGTGTGGTCTGAGTAATGTCCATGATTTATGAAAGCATGCTCTGAAACATGAGCAGTTTACAAAAACAGGCTCTAACAGGGACTTGAACCGTACATTTCAAAGGGCTTTGGCCAGTTAAATAAGCCTGACTGCTGATGTGAAAAATTAAGTCCTTTCCCCCCCACCCAAACTTTTGAAGAGTAATCACTGGCTATGAAATGAAGGCACATTTTAGTTCAATGAAGGCACAATTCAGTTCAATAAAGGCACAAAAACGCGGTCCACACCAAATCACAGGGCCTATTTTTGGTTTTCCTCTCCCCAAAACCCAGTGAGTGTGTTTATTCTATGGCTGGTAAATTCACCTAAGCGTTTTCTATTCATGTCCAAGGGCACCTGAATCAGGTCCCATGGCTTCATGTGTTTACTTTTTGATAAACCACCGAGTGGCAGCACCAGTAAGATACAGCTTCCTCCTGCTGCAATGCTGCAGCCCTCAAGGTCACCTGGCGCCGTGCCCTCGAGTAGAGATAGCACATCTCCTGCCTCTGGCTGGCGGTTAGAGAGGGGCAAAGGGAAGGAGAAGGCACCGAGTGCCCACTGGGGAAAGGCAGCACCAAGCAGTTCCTCACAGACCCTCTGGAGACACCCTCAGGGAAGGCTTTCCTTTTAAAACAAGCCCTTTTTAAGGGAGTTTCTAGCAGAATAGTCAGAGCCCAATTCTTAGTTACAACAACTTCAAAAATTAACTATTTCCTGCCATAACCCGAGCTCAAGGCTTGCCCAGCAGTCAGCATGACACCAAGTGTGATGGGGAAACGCAGAAGGCTTGGCAGATGAGTGAGGGAGAGCTGACTGGCATGCAAGTCACAGCTCAACGTGTGCAATTGGTAACAGCTCCCGCCCGCAGCTCACACCAGACTGGCAGCAACTGCAAAGCTGATCCCCGTGGTCTGCTCAGGAGATGCGAGTGGGGCAGCTGTCCAGGCACTGCACCCCTCTGCGACGGGCACTATCTCAGGGGACATGCCAAAAGGCCAAAGATTAAATAAACCACGTTACCTGAACCTTCTCCTTACAAGGCAGCAGGAAATGATGACACTAAGGGTCAGTAGGAGGAAGGCAGATCTGGCTACTGCAAACACCGTGGATAGAGGACTTACATTTTTTGGACCAACCCAGACACTTTAAATAAAGATTTCGGTCCCTAGAGAGGAGGGGTGCTTGGCCTCCACCTCAGCATCGGCACAGAGACACCATCCAGTTATTCCCTACCCAAGTTAACTTATGCAATGCCAGAAAGCAAGAACTGTACAGCAGATCCTCAAAGCAGGGAAAGGACTGGGCCACTGAGGTTGTTGGAGCTACACGTGAAGAATGAAAATCTTAGAGGCGCAAGTTATCTGATACTTCCTTGTCCATCTTCTCCTCCCTGGGCACACATTCCACCTCTCAAGTTCATTAGCTCCACAGTCCACTTCCCTGATGTTCTATATTGTTCAAAAAAAAAAAAAAAAAAAAAATTCCAGGGAAATTCAGACAGCAGGAGAAATTTGGCTTCAACAAAGGATCGGGGTAGACTGGGGGAAAAAAAGTGGCATAGCACACTCCATATTGAAAGAGGAGAAATCTGATTGCAGCAGAGCCTTGGAAAGCCTGCCTACTGCTTGGGTCCTTTTCCTTAACAATACACCTGAAGCAGAGGTGCCCCAGATGAGTCAGTCTCTGTGTCTTGGAAAGAAGAATCTCTGCTTGTTGGAGAGCCTTGGAGAGGAAAGAGAAGAGATGGTGACATTAGACAACTTGAACTATAGCAGTTCCTGGCAGTTAGGCAAGCAACTGCCACAAAAGGCTTTGTGTATCATGAGGGAGGAGAAAGCCACACAAAGCCCACAGGCAGGGAACAACCCTGCCTGTATTGTAGCCATCTTCTAGGAGAGATCTGTTATTACGCAGGAGAAAACTTGTCTTTTAGCCCTGGGCTGCTCTTTGGAGTGGAGCATGCATGCCGCAAGGATCAGAGCTCAGGGGACAGCCTGTCACTCTCCCTCGATTCCTTTTTGCACAGTTCCTTTTGTTCCCAGTATAACCCAGCTGTGACCTCAGCTGCTCACACCCCAAATACAACCCCGAACTTTGTCAGGATACCCAGAGACTGAAAGCTCTCGGGTTAAGCACCGTGCATGGACAGAGAGCACTCCAAACTTGGGTTTCATTCTCCTTCAGAAAGACCCACCAACCCGGGCAGACACCAGCTTTCTGAGCCTCCTCCACTCCCAGAGCTCAGGAGAACTATGGCCCTTACGGTAACCTAAGAGGCAGGTGGCAGCTCCGCCTTTGCAGATGGTGAAAACTGAGGGCATACATAATATAAGAGGTTCAGGGCATTCCCCTCACTCCTGCGATGCCTTTACAGCAAAGACTCCCCCGCCAGGTACGTTACCTGCGCTGCTATGCCGCCTCATATTCCTGGCTATCACATCTGCTGGTGTTTCTTCCGATATTTGCACAGCCAAATCTGGAATGGAAACCAAGAGGGCTTGAGACAGGAAAGGATGGGCAGCTATGACTCAAGAGTAAAGATGCCTGTCAGGGAACACACAGGGCTCCTTCAGAAGGCACCACCCTCAGGTAATAGAAGAGGTAGAGTCTGATTCTTCAGATTGCTTCCACCATTGTCTTGGTAATCTGAGCTTTATAGTCCCTAAATACCAGGAAGCAACAAGCAGCCTTACTGCTAAACTGGCGAAGCCTCGGTTTCCTCTGTTACTCCTGGATGTCTCCTTGCCCCCCATACTCAGCTTTTCAAGGTCTTTCTACAGCAAACTCTCTTACAACCTGTTCAGGAGGTCAGTCACTGCAGGCTGCTCCTGACAAGGAGGAGAGCATCCCTGACAGACTCATGAGGCACTTTCGCTGTGGCAGCAGCCCTCCCCTCCTCTTTGCAGGGGTATTTACTGGCTGCTCCTCACCCCACTGTGTAGAGGAAGTCTCAGCTCCACGGAGACACCCTGTCATGGCAGTCCGAGGGTGGCACTAGCAAAGAGCGCTGGTAGAACACAGCGGAGAGAGCCATCTTAGGAACTGGACATCCTCTGGCACAAGCCAGCTCGTCTGGTCATACCAGTTAAGTTTGACTCACGGTCTTTCTGCCTAGCTTAGAGATGCAGAGGAAAGCCAGAATCATCACAGTAGCAGCAGAATAAGCCCTTAGATTGCTCAGCGCCAACTTCACCGACAGTGGAAGACACTGTCAAAGAAGTCAGAACACCATGACTGGTGAGAAGCAGAGGTCTCCAGGAATACAGAAGGACCTCTCCATTCACACATCCCAGGAAAATAAGCCCAGCCCGAAGACAGACATCAGCCTGCTGCTCCATGGCTTTGGTAAAATAACCCTCTCTTCTTGAGGCTGTAACACCAAGGAACCCGCACGTACCGTCTTGGCTGATGACCATGGACTCTAGCATCGTTTCATTACCACTGTCTGGTGCGTTGCCTCTGCTGGACTTCTCGTGGCTCTGGCTGGCTGGGAGAGAAATATGGGGCCGGACTCTGCTTTTCCGGGTGCTGATGCGTATGATGCCTCGGACCAGCCTGCATTCAGCATCCTGCTCATCCAGGTTGTAGTCCTGAGTTATGCTATTGATGAGGTCCGAGATCTTGTTGGTCTTCTCCAGGAAGACAGTGTCTGATGTGCACTTGGCCAGCTCATCGATCTGGTGGACGCTGAAGAGCTCCGTCAGCTTCTTGAAGATCAGGACGTCGATCTCCCTGCTGGACATGGAGCCGTTCAGCTCGCTGATGTCCAGGTCGGACTCGTGGAAGGAATAATACTCCTCGGAACTCCGGTGGCTGCTGGGGAGCGGGGGCTTTTCTATGCTGTTCCTGAAGGGCTTCTCTGGCAGCAGCTCTTTGCAGCATGAATCTGATTCCAGGTGGTGGCTGGGGCTCCTGTTTTGATAGACAGGAATGCCCTTCAGTTTTACATCTGGGTAACTGAAACTGCTACCCATGCTGGACTTTTTGATCTGGTTCCCATTCTTCTCAGTGGGAGAGACGTTGGCGGGGCTGTTTGGCAGTCGCCCATTATAATCTCCATTCTTTCCATCATCAGTGGAGGTCTCGGTGGGCCCTGGATACGGGATACAGACACTGCAGTCCTGAAAGCATCCCCCACAGGTCACTATACAACAGAAAACAGCCTTGTATGTATTCCAGGCCTGAGACAGAGAGGAACAGCAGAAGCTCTGGTTTGGGGGAGCCTCTGCTGTACCAGAAATAAAGGTAATTGTTTCTGCCTCTCTCCCGTTGGAGTCTTTGAGGTCAGCTTTGCGACCTTTCCTATCCCGCATCTGCTGGGCTCTGGTGCAGCTCTGTTTGATTTCAGGCGTAGAGCCGCTGAACACCTCTAAACTGACATCTGTCTCCTTGGATGCTCTGGTCCGCAGGGGCACAGCCTCCTGGTAGGACTGGCGGTGGCTGTTCAGGTTGTGGGGGAGTCCTGTTTTCTGGCTCAGCATGGCTCACTGCTCAGGCACCTGGAGAACAAGAAGGTCTCAAGTCAAGCATTTGTCACATTAGCAAGCTGTTGATCGGCAGAGAAGGACTTAACATTCAAATTCAGTGATTTACAAATTCAACATTTCAATTATTTACAGAATATTTTGCATTAGGGCTTATGCTGTTCTCACTTGTCACACAGAGAGGGAATCCAGCCTGTGTTTCAGGGTTCTCCGACTACTCTAGCTTTGCTGTTTTCTTCCCGTAGATGCTTGAATCAGAAGAGATACGTTTTAAAAGGACTATTTTTAAGACATCAAAATCCCTGTAACCTTCAGAGGAGGTTTCCTCAATGCAGCTGGAAGACAGATCAAGCTCCAGAGCTGTTGTTCCAGAGCAATAAATGAGCAGCACAGTCACAGGTGGAGCCAGCTGACAGGCTCCAAAGGGAAAGTATCTTCTTTTAAACAACTTCCCCTTTGTCTTGCATTCCTTAGGATTAAGCTGAGCCCTGATAGCGCTTATCTGTTACACCGTGCCCAGGAGGAGATGACAAGCAATCAACCATTATGCAAGCTGCCAATTCAGACTCCAGATTATTCAATGTTATTCAAATTTAAAGGATTTAGCACTGACGATATTACTAACACTGATGATTTTTGCTAGTTATGCTAAGGCCGTGTTACCCTAAGGACTTTCCTAGGAAAACTGATGTCTTCATCTGGATTAAAGAAAAGATCTTGTCAACAAGTCGGTCTCAAATCATGCCTCACAGGAGCAAAACCTTTACAAAGCCCTACTACAGAAATCCTACAGCTCAGCTGTTTTTCTCGTTGACACTGTACTAACACAGCTGCTCCAGGTCTGCACACAGGAGTAAACTGTTTTCACAGGGTACTATGTCCCACTTTGGCTTCACAGATCCAACACACAGAGTTTGGCACATTAAATCTCCCTATTATGAAGAAAGCTCGGCACTGGGCGATGGCGAGGAAAGTCAGGTCAAGGCTGTCACCCTCTACTTCTATTGCTGCCACTTTTATCCCAGACTGTGGTGGGCCCCTAAATTGTCCATGGTTTCTAAGCTTCTTGGCTAACACCAAGAAAGCCTTTTAAATACTAATTAGGCTAATTAATAAGCAGTGAGAGCCCAGCCATAGCTTAAGTGTTTTTGGACCGTCCCTGCTGCTCCACTGTATACTTTCTATAGGGCACCTCAAGCATGAATAAATAAATCTGTCTTACCTTGTTAGAGCATTGCCTCTTTTTCCCTTTTTTAAAAACAAATAGCAATGTTGCCCCCACAAAGAAACAGGCGCAGACTGAAAACCAGGCAGTTACAGCACACCACTGCTTTCCAGGAATATCTTGGCTCCATTAGCTTATGAAAATCTGTAAGTAGCGCATGTCTCAGGAGCTCCCTTTGCACATTCCTGGACAATATATTAAATATGAAAGCCCCAGATGCTCCAATTTCAGTGCTGAGCAGGCAGAGCTCCCTAGACTCGGCATCAGCTGAAGGTTTTGATTGCTTTCACTTCAGAACAACAGGTTTTTTTAACTCAGCTTCACCATCTTTGTAATGCAGTTCAGAATTGAAAACCAAAAACATTTGAGCTCATCTAAGTACAGAACTGCTTACTGGGGTGTTTCTCTTAATACTGAGTCCTCATCAAGAGATCCAACATATGCATTGCACGGTAACAATAATTTCTATAACAATATATAATACTCTGGAATTTCAGAGCATTTTTGACATAGGGAAGAGCATTATCTCAGCTCTACAGAGAAAGACTCACAGGCTCAGAGATTAAACCACTTGCCTGACATTGCACAAACGCCCAGCTGCATCAGGCATCAGAGAGACCTCCGGCCCTGAGTGCTGAGCTCGCCCCCTTCCCATCACAGCTCACATTTCTGCGACCACCAGATCACCCCTCGCAGGAGTTTCCTGGGAGCACACACAAGGCCCAGCTTCTCAATCCAGCGGCTTCTCTGGCACAAGCAATGGACTGGACCCAAACCCACAGCCAGCTGCTTAACCCAGCCATAAACAAAAGCTCGGACTAAAATCCACAGCCGAGTTGATACTCACAGGATTGGTGGGAGCTTTCTCTGTTCTCACGCAGGCACCGTGTGTGAATAGCAAAGATCCTTCTAAAGAACTTCAGCATCTGCTTCAGAAGAGCGAGGAGGGATTCACAGTTCGCGCATCTAAGGGTTAGCCGGGGTCTAAGATCTTCATTGTTCAGAGAACAGGATTTCCTTTGAAAGTTTTAAAAAATCTAAATTAAGTTGAAGTTACTCAATAAAGTCACATTGGTTTGCTGATAACTGTATTGCCACTGTTGTTCCAAGCTAGGGAAGTCAAAGCATTAACTTAAAAGGGGTCAGAGGACCTAAATTCAGGATACAATATTCACACTTAGATACAACTTCTCTTAAATATATGAAGCATCAGTTAAGTTTTCACAGCAGCCTGGCCAGGAGTTGAAAGTCGCCCCGTAAAGCTCCTGGACCCCTGCGTGCTCAGCTGGCACCGATGGAGACCCTGGCCCAGAGAAACATGGACCTGGCCTCTCCTCCGTGCTGGGTGCCCTCGCTCACCTACTCGGGATAGAAACAACCCGGTCAAGGAGCTGCCTCTTGACAAACGCTTCCCTCTGCCCTGGCCCAAAACACCCCCAATTTCCAGCTAACAACCAGGATTCCATCACAGTGCAAATAAACAAAATTTGCCCCTTCCTTCTCAAACGAATTGCTGCAAGGGGAGAAGGGAGAAGACCCACCTGGGCACCAAGCAGAGGACCCTCTGCCTGCCCGGGGGACCCCAGCCATCCCCGCGACGGTGGATTTTGGGGAGAAGAGAAGCTGGCAGCAGGGAAGAGCTGGTTCCCAGCAGAGCCACTGACCCATCCCAGCAAGGCCTTTCCCACCCGGGCTCCCCCACCGCGCTCCCCCCTTAGTTTTTCAGCCCTGGAAAGCCAAGCCGACCCCAGCGGGGGCCAGGGAGAGCCGAACCGCCCCTCCCGGGAGAGCAACTACCGACACCAGCCCCCCCACAGCGAGGGCAGGGAAGGTCCCAGCGCAGCGGGATGGGGCAGAGTGGGGGGAACAACGCCAGCACGGGGACAGGTGGTGGCCGGGGGGGGTGTGGGGGGGTGTCTGTCCCCCAGTGCTGCGGGGAGGGGAAGGGGGGGAGGGGAGCACCTATCTCGGGGGAGGCCCGGTGCGGCGGCACAGCACCCGGGGCACCCCGGTCTCGGGCGGAGGAGCGATGGGATCCCCGGTGTGTTTGGACGGGTGGGTGGGGGGGGGGGCAGCGCCCGTCCCTCCCGCCTGCCGTCCCTCCCTCCCGGTTGCGGCCTGCTGCTGCCCCCAGGCCCGGGACGGGCGGCCCCGCCGGGGGAAGCGCCGAGCGGCGGCGGCGGATCGAGGCCGGGGCTGAGGTCAGAGTCGGGGTGTCGTCGTCCCCCCGCCCCAACCCGGGCAGCGGCGCGGCGCGGCGCGGCCCCCCCCGCCCCGGCGTTACCTGCCAGCCAGGGAACGGCGACCGGCCCCGCCTCACCTGGGCCAGGTGAGCCACGTGACCCGGCCCGACGGGCCGCCGCGAGGGACAACAGAGCGCGGAGGGCGAAGCTGCTCGTCCCCGCGGAGCCCCGACCCCAGGGACCCCCGTCCCCACAGATCTCCATCCCCGCGGTCCCCGTCCCTGCAGATCCCCGACCCCACGGACCCCATCCCCGTGGACCCCTGTCCCCGCAGACCCCTGTCCCCACAGATCCCCATCCCATGGTCCCCATCCCCACGGACCACCATCCCCACAGATCCCCGTCCCCAGGGACCTCCATCCCCTTGGGTCCCCATCTCCAGGAACACCGGTCCCCAGAGACCCACATCCCTAGGGGACTCTGTCCCGACGGACCCCTCTCCCCACAGACTTGCATCCCCAGGGCCCCCTATCCCCACGGATCCCTGTCCCCAGGGGGCTCTGTCCCCACAGATCCCTGTCCCCAAGGACTCAGTCTCAAAGCCTCCCTCTGCCTGAAGATCCTCATCCCCAAGGGGCTGTGTCCCAAACTAGCCCCATCTCCGAGGGTCCTCATCCCCAAGCATCCATGTCACTGAGGATCGCTTTCCCTGAGGATCCCTGTCCCCAAGGTCACCACCCTTAAGGTCTCCATTGCCAAGGGTATCACTCCCCAAGGATCCCTGTCCCCATGGATCCTCACCCCTAAGGATCCTGTCCCAAAGAACCATATTCCCAGAGGATCCTGCCCCAAAGGGTCCCTGTCCTCAAAGATCCCCATTACTAAGGATCCCCATCCCTGAGGATCCTTGCCCCGAACAGTTGCCACCTCCAAGGATCCGTGTGCCCAGAGATCCCCATCCCTGTGGATTCAGGTCACTGAGGATCCCTGTCCCTAGGGTCCCCATCCTGACAATCCCCATCCCTGCGGATCCCTGTCCCCAAGGGTCAGCACCTCCAAGGATCCCTGTTCCCAATGATCTCCATCCCTGTGGACTCAGGTCACTGAGGATCCCTTGTCCCAAAGAATCCCTGTTCCCAAGTGTCCCCATTCCGAGGATCCCTCCAATCTGTCCTGCACCCTTTCTTGTTATTTTAACTCCCTGGCAGGCAAACATACACCCCCCTTCACCCCCCACACTGCCTGCCCCAGGCAGCACCACTCTGCTGAGGTGCTGAGGCAGGCGTGGGGTGGCCACGTGTGTCCCCCGGGACCCACGCCCTGGGGACAGCCTGTGCCTTTCCAGGTGCTGCCTGTGGTTTTGGGTGCCTCATGCTGGAGTCGGGAGCCCATCCACCCCAGGATGAACCTCCACCCAGGCCATGCCCAAGTGCTTTGACACCCCCAAAGCCTTTAGCCACCCCTCTTGCCCCCCCTCAACCCTGCTCTCCCACCTAGCTGCAGCCACGGAGGGACCCGCGCCCTTCACCTGGGGTGATTTCACCCTCTCTGCTTGACATCCTGCGAAGCAACAGCATCATCCATCCCTTCGCTCGCCGGGAGCAGTCATTTCTGCCCAAGTCCCCCTGGGGACAGCGGTGGCATGGGGGAACATGTGCTGCAGGGATGCTCAGGGGTCCCTGGGCACTGGGGCTGCCGGGCTCAGCCCGTCCTATTTGCTGCCGCTCAGCGACTCAGTGGTTCTCTCCAGAGAGCTGGTGAGTCACTCTCAGGGGGTCAGATCCTTCCCTGAAGGTTTGGAGGAAAGGAAGGAAATGGAGGGGAGGTGGGCAGCGGGGCAGGGGGGGGCCCGGCAGAACGGCAGCCGTGTGCTGAGGCTGCAGCTGGTGCGGCTCACATGCACCAGCTGGTTTCCGTGAGGAAAGAGGAGAGAGAGAAATCAATTTTAAGGATGGTGCCAGTGCCAAGAAACTCATTCCTTCTCTAAAGGGCACAAAGACTGCATTTATTTATTTAAGCCTCTGGCACAGAAACACCATACTTAATTCCAGTCGGTGTCATTTCCCTGGTTGGGCTTTCATTTGTGTATAACTCAAATCGCTGCTTGGAAATGCGTTGTCTCCTTCTCTTCCAGGTGTCTTGAGCACAGATTCTGGCCACAAAACCTCTCCTGGCGCTGCCCCATCGAGCCTGGCACTTTGAGGATGAGCTGAGCAGCACAGCATGGCCCCCTGAGCCCAGCACCACGCTGCTTAATGCCCCTCAGCTCCTGCATTTTCCCTGCGCCCCATCATCTCCCCGCTGAGCTGCCACTGTGTGCCAGGGCTCCGGTCCCAAACCGCTGCTGCCAGCCAGTGTTGTTGGGTCTAGGATGGCAGGGCAGGGAGCTGGGTTTACCCAGGAGTCCTGGGGCTTAAACCTGAAATCCTGATGCAGGATTCCTTCCCTTAAACTGGGCCAGGATGAGAGAGCAGCGCCTGGGTCCCCCCTGCCCCGGTAACTGGGACACCTGGGGAAAAACTTGCAGAGAGACTGGGAGAGAAGGCACTAACTTTAATTATGTATTGTCTGTAATAAGGCTTCACTTTTCTGGAGCACATCTCAATGCTGGGCTTTAAAGAGCCTGGAGATAAGGCCAGTGCACAGCCCTTGGCTATGTCCTACCCCGGAGCAGAGCAGATTCCCTGGGGGATACCGGGCCCGGCACTGGGATGCAGCGTGGTGCTCCTTCCCAGCAGCCGGTGCCTCTGCGTACGGCTGTGGGGTGCAGGGGGTCGCTGCCAGGGAAGGGAGAACAACGCTCTTAACCGGGCTTTTGCATCAAAGAGGTTTATTCTGAGCGCTGCTAATTTCAGACTCCTCTGCTAAATCATTAATAGCTTGTCAGCCCAGGCAGAGATCCCGCAGCAGTGCGGGAGGGTTTCTGGGACTCGGACAGTGACTTACCCTGAGGTGCAGGGGCATTTCTTGTATTTTTCTATTATTTGCCTTTACCAGCCTCTGTCTGCTCATCCACTGGGATGTGTGATGGCCAGCTGGGACAGCCTGGGGACACAGCCTCTGTGGGGGACTCAGCGACACCCTCAGCCTCACTGGCCAATGTCATCAGCCCATCTGGCCCCTTCTTATTTCTTAATCCCATGTCCAGGCACATCTACTCCTTGTTTCCATTTCCTTTTGTCACCCAGGACTGGGGACTGGACCTGCAAAGATGATAAGCAGCACAGACCTGGGGGGGGTGACCCCAAAAAGCAATTATTTTATAAGCAGGTGACTGATGGAGCAGGCAACTCCAGAGGTCCCTCCAGCCTCAGCAATTCTGGGGTTTCACTTTGGGGAAAGCTCACTGCAAGACAGATCCCAGCCCTTTCCCCCTTTTGGGGTGCCTTTGGGGGTCCAGGTTCCACTGAATCATAGCAAAAAAAAATCAGAGGAGGATGTTCTGGTCAATACCTGCCTGTCCCCATAGTTTGTTTGGATTGGAGGCATAGGGAGGAAGAATGGAGCTTTGACCCTGAATGTATGATGGAGCAGAACCCCTCAAATCTCCAAACCCCATTTTATAGCAGGATTTGGATCGGATACGTGAGGACAGCTCATCCTGGACTTCAGCTTTCCTACAGCCTGAAATACAGCCTGCAGAGCTTAAGCAAATGTCATGGCTGTGTCTCTGACACCAGGCAGTGTAGATGCAGTGGGAGCCGGGGGACAGACAGACAGGGAAGGGACAAGCAGGCAGCGGGGGCCGGGAGCAGTGACGCAGCAGCCTCTGACACTGCTCCGGTGTCTGGCAGACGTGTGGCAGCGCTGGCAAGAGCAGGAATGAGACACAAAGCACAAGGGATGGGGTTATTTTTCCCCCTAAGGTAAGGAAAGCAAAGCTGCCACCAGCCCACGTAGGGTGGGGGTGACATCTACTGCAGGCCTCGACTGGAACAGATTTAGGCTGGGTTTTTTGGTTTTATTTTTTTGATTTTTTTTTTTTTGGTTTAGGCTTTTGATTCTGTCTGGGGGTGGGATGAGACCTTGACACCTGGTTCCTGTCATCCCTTTTATTCCTTCTGCTGCTCTGATGCAAAACACGAGCAGGCTTTACCCCACGCACCTACGTGAAGATGCAGCTGAGCATGACATCCCTGGCAGAAGGAACCCCAAAAACCAGGCTCTTTGTGGGGAGCAAGGTGGCAGCAGCCCCCTCCCGCTCCAGCTCCCTCTCTGTGCTGTCTTGGCCCACTCTCAGCTCTATTAACGCTGTCTTAAATGATAATGACGCTGGCAGTGATGCTGCTGTGACAGTCATGGAACCAAGGACACGCTGTCCTGGTGTCACATCTCCTGCACCCTAAGGCTGGGATACCCCAGCCCCAGCCCTGGGGAGGGGACCAGGGGCTGCCCCTGCCTTTTCCCTGCCTCAGTCAGGCAGCTGGGGCACCAGCATCTCCCAGCCAGCACCAGCAGCTACTTAAGCTGCTTCTCCCAGAGACTGCAGACATGAAACCAGATATTCCAGTAACCAGTCCCAGTCCAGCCTTTTCCCCTAACCCCTTCCCAGTAAATCCCACCAGTATCCCTTCCCAGGTCAGCCTTTCCCAGTACGCCCCCACCTCACCTTTCCCAGTAAGCCTCCCCAGCCTAAGCCTTTCCCGATAACCCCTCCAGTAACCCCCTCCTAGCCCAGCCTTTCCCAGTGACACCCCCCCCCGCCCCAGCTCCACATTTCCCAGTGACACCCCCCCCCCCCCCCCCCCCACCAAGGGAGGAGAGTTTTTGGGCATCCCGAACTGCTAATGCCACTGGGCCGGTGTCATACCGGGCCATGCCGAGCCCGGGGCTGGTACTAGTGCTGTGCTGTACCAAGCCAGGTACCGGTGCCTTACCGAGCCATATCCAGCCCGGTGCTGGTGCCATACCGAGCTGTACCCAGCCCGGGGCCGTGCCGGTGCCGTACTGAGCCGTACCCAGCCCCGTACCGGACCGAGCCGTACCCAGCCCGGTACGGGTGCCGTACCGAGCCGTACCCAGCCCGGTACCGGTGCCGTACCGAGCCGTACCCAGTGCCTTCCCGGCCATACCGAGCCCGAGCATTCCTCGTCGGGGCTGTACCGTACCGTACCGTACTGTACTGTACCGTACCGTACCGGGCCGGGGTTGCGCCTCCCCCCCCGCCCCCCGCGCTCCGTGCCGGTGCGGAGCCGGTGCCGGAGCCGCCCCCCGGCCGGGGCCGAGCCGCACGGAGCCGGGCACCGCCCCCGGGCTATATATCCCCTCCGCGGCGCTACCGGGCTCCCGTTCCCGTTCCCATGGCGGCGGCGACAGCGGCGGATCCAGGTCCGGTTGCGGGTGGCGAGCAACGCTCCGATCGCGCCGGTACCAACACCGGCACCACCACCGGCGGCAGCAGCAGCAGCAGCAGCAGCGGCGGCGGCGGGAGCAGCCCCGGGTCGGTGGAGCTGGCGGCGGCGCGGCGGCGGCTGGTGGCGGCGGAGGGGCGGCGGCGGGCGGCGGCGGAGCTGGAGGGCCGGGTCCGGCAGGTTCACTGCGCCCTGCGGCACGCCGAGCTCCGCCTGGCCGCCCGCGCCGAGGCCCTGGGCCGGCTCGGGGCCGGCGTGGCCCAGGCCCAGCTGGCGCTGGCGGCGCAGAGCCAGCGGCTGCAGAAGGGGCTTCTCCGCCGCCGCCCCCCCCGCCCCCGCCCCGCCGCCCTCTCGGCCGCCGCCCGCGCTTTCCGCAGCTGCGTCCCCTGGGCCCCCGCCCGCCCCCGCGGGACCGCGGCACCGGCCCCCGCTGCCCGCCGCCTGCCCGCCGCGCCCCGCAGCCCCGCTTAGGGCGGGGGGGGGGTCCTGCAGGAGAGGGGGGGAGCTGGGGTGGTTTGGGGAGCTGGGGGGGTCTGGGGGTCCCCGCTGGGTGTGAGGGGTCTGGGGGACCCCAGGGGATGGGGGGATCCAGCGGGGTCTGGGGTCCTTGAGAGAGTCCCGGGGGGGGGGACCCTGCAGGATCTGGGGGACCCCAGGGGATAGGGGGATCCAGCTGGGTCTGGGGTCCTTGAGGGAGTCCCAGGGGGGCATCCTGCAGGATCTGGGGGACCCCAGGGGATAGGGGGATCCAGCTGGGTCTGGGGTCCTTGAGGGAGTCCCGGGGGGGGGACCCTGCAGGATCTGGGGGACCCCAGGGGATAGGGGGATCCAGCTGGGTCTGGGGTCCTTGAGGGAGTCCCGGGGGGGGACCCTGCAGGATCTGGGGGACCCCAGGGGATAGGGGGATCCAGCTGGGTCTGGGGTCCTTGAGGGAGTCCCAGGGGGGCATCCTGCAGGATCTGGGGGACCCCAGGGGATAGGGGGATCCAGCTGGGTCTGGGGTCCTTGAGGGAGTCCCGGGGGGGGGACCCTGCAGGATCTGGGGGACCCCAGGGGATAGGGGGATCCAGCTGGGTCTGGGGTCCTTGAGGGAGTCCCAGGGGGGCATCCTGCAGGATCTGGGGGACCCCAGGGGATAGGGGGATCCAGCTGGGTCTGGGGTCCTTGAGGGAGTCCCAGGGGGGGATCCTGCAGGATCTGGGGGACCCCAGGGGATACAGGGATCCAGCGGGGTCTGGGGTCCTTGAAGGGAATCTTGGGGAGTCTGATGAGTTGGGAACATGTGGGTTTGCGGGTCCTGGGGGGAATCTCGCAGGGTATGAAGTATCTGGGGGACCCAAGGGGGTGGGGGGTACCCAGCAGGGTCTGGGGGACCCGAGGGGGTGTGGGGACCCAGCAGGGTCTGGGGCCCTTGAGGGGGATCATGGGGAGTCTGGGTTGGGGACCTGTGAGTTTGGGGGTCCTGGGGGGCTCCTGCAGGCTATGAAGTGTTTGGGGGACCCAGTCGGCTGGGGACACCCAGCAGGGTCTGGAGAATCTGAAGGGCTGGGACCCGATGGATTTGGGGGTCCCCGAGGGATCCTGCAGTGTGTGGGGGACCCAGCGGGGTCTGGGGACCTTGGGGGTGGTCTGAGGAGACTGATGGGTTGGGATCCAGCAGGTCAGAAGGGCTTAGGCATCTCTGGGGGTCCCAGGGGGATCCTGCAGGGTCTGGGGGATTCTATGAGGTGGGGGGACCCAGCAGGGTTTGGGGACCTCAGTGGTGGCCTGAGGGGTCTGATGGGGGAATACCCTGGGGTGTTTGGGGTTCTTTAGGGGGCCTTGTAGGATTGGGGCTCTCCAGGGGACTCAGCAGGGTCTGGGGTCCTTGGGGTGCCCTGAGGAGTCTGGGGGGGGATGTCCCTGGGGGACCCTAGGGGTTTGGGGTGCTTGAAAGACCCTGCAGGGTCAGGGGTCCAGGGGTCTGCAGTGAACTGGCAGACTGGGGTGGGGTGAGCAGTGAGGTTGGGAGACCCAGCGGGGTCTGGGGTCCCTGGAGGATCTTGCCAGGTCTGGGGGTGTTTATAGGGAAATCTGCTGTGCACACCCCCACCCCAGTCTGGGGTCACACCCCCCCCAAAACGCAGCAGGATCAGGGCAGCCACTGTGGGGCAGGGCCCCTTCCCTGTCCGAGCCTCACTGCCCCCCCGGGAGGGGTCCCCAAGACCCTGGGCCAGCAGGACACTGGTGGGACCGTGCCTCACGCTGGGGGCTCTGGTGCAGCCTTCACCTCCCCCGTGCAAGCCTCAGCGCGGGATCGAGCGGGCTCAGGGTCGCCCTACTTTCACCATCTCTGGACAGTGATTTTTGGCTCCAGACTGTGCACCCCCCGCGGGGGCAGAGAGCAGAAGAGGACTGGTCCTCACGACGGCACCGGAACCGCTTGCCTCCCAACAAGCTGGATTTTTTGGGACTGCTTTGACGACTGACCAAGCGGGTGACACTTGAAGCCTCCCTGTGCTTCTAGAAAGAGTCCCTTGGGCACCCCCGATGTCACCCAGCAGCGAAGCCTGTCACTGTGGGCACCGGAGGGGCGAGAAGGCACGAGGTGGCGACGGTGGGCTCAGGACAAAGCACCCCTCTCTGGGCAGAAGGTTTGTGCAGGGCCCCGGCATCGCTGTCGCCGTCGGCTGCACCGGCCCTGAGCTGGCCTCGGGACGGAGGGCTCGGACCCGACAGCATCATCCCTTCCCCGCCGGGACCTGCAAGCGGTTCAGCCGGTAAAGCCCTCCGTGAGCCCGCTCCCTCGCCGGACACAGCCGCAGCGTTCGCCGTCCCCGGGCTAACGGCACCCCTCGGCCGAGCCACCGAAACGGGGTCTCGCTTTGCTGCGCCAAGCTTTCGCAGTGGCTTTCCCCGGAGGCTGCACAAATCCCTCCCTCCTGCTGGAAAACCGTAACTCACCCCCCCCCCCCCCCACCTCCCCCCCCCTTTATTTATTTATTTATTAAATTTAAAACCCCAACTTGATTTGGGCTGGGGTGGGATGCGGGAGGGGGGTGGGGAAACTTCACTGACTCATGAATGTGCCGCGACTACCTTGGTGTGAGACAGCAGGTCTGTTGTGTAATCTTCGCTTCTCGCCTCTGCGCCGGCTGGTGCTGCCGCCGGACTCCTGCCTGCACTGCGCAGCGGGACGCGAGCAGAAGTAAACTTTGATATATTTTATTCATTCCATGCAGTGTCCTTAGGTGCTGGTTGAAATATAACCGAGAGGGTGATTAGAATGGGGATGAGCAAATAAGCCCCGGTAATGGCATGTAATTAATACCAGAGTGGATTTCTCTGATTAGTGACCTCTTCCCTCCTCTATGTGTGTGTGGACAAGGAAAATGTGTTGGGAGCTGCCTGCAGCAGAGTGTCACTGTGAGCGTCTGGGGGCTCTGACAGGCACCACAGATGTATACACACACACACACACATACACACACACACACACACACACACACACACACACATGCATGCAGACATAGTCTGCCCTGGAAAATTTGTGTAAGGTGACAAAAAAAGGTAAAACTTCCACATGAATGTGTGCAGAAAATGGGTGGCAGAGAAATATTTGAGCTACCAGCCCGACTTTACGGTCACGCGCTGGGGTGGGATGTGTCTTTCTCCTGTTAATCCCTGTTTTCAGACAGTTATTTTTGGTTTTGTGCTGCCCTACGTGGAGCTCACAGATGCTCTGACACCCTGTATCTCCTCAATGCTGCCTAATTTCTGCCTTTTCACTAAATCGTGGCCCACTGGAGGTTTTCCCACGCATGCAGAGCTGTAATCCCAACCAGGAGGTGATTCCCTGAGCCGAGTGGGGAATTTGCTGCTAATAGCAGTTTACAGGTCTGAGCCAGGAGAAGGGACACATTATCTCTCTCAGGCTTTCAATTAATAGTATGAAATGCACAGTTTGGGCTTAAATCCCTTGATGTTTTTCCCTCCCTGGTGATTATTTGCAAATCAGCTTTTGACCTGATTAGAGCAGAACCCACGTAAAGGAAATGCAGGGAAAGACCTTAAAAAAAAAAAATAAAAAATCAACTCCATTAAACTAGTAAGACCAAAATCATTCAAAACCCTTTGATGCAACGGTTCCTCCCCACCCTTCAGTCTCAGTAAGGTTACGGTCCTCACACTTTGTGTTCCTGCAGTACCTTTAGCTGGAACATGACATCCATTACAATTCACATGCATATTCCCATTTTCCTACCAGACGGGGGAGGCTGATGCAGTTAGCGAGGACGGGAAGGTTGGTGGAAAGGCAAGGAGGAGATCCCAGGTCTCCTCGCAGGTCCACCCTGCAAATAAGTGCACATTTAGCTGAAATAAGGATACCCAAGTGCCCAGGGACCGCCACACTCGGGATTTCAAAGGATGGGGAAAAGCAGCTGGGGTCCCCTCCCTCCGTCTCCTGGGGAAGGGGGATGAATGCCCCCCTGTTTGGCAGGAAGAGCCGTTAAAACTGGGCAGAAGGGTGATGGGAAAGGAGGTTGTGGGCACATGCGAGACCTGGCTTTCAGAGTGGAGGAGTAACAGCAGCTCCCCAGGCTCGCGCTGGAGCGGGATGTGATGCCTGTTTTAGGAAAAAGAATAAAAAGAAAATAAGAACTAACCCCAGAGTCCCATTACACGGGGCTGCTCGTGGCCAGGATGACACAGCCATCACCGCCTGCATCCGCACGAGTCCCTGGGCTGTGGTTTTGGGAAACATCTCTGCAGGTAAATCCTCATCCAGTGGCTTCTGCAGCAGCTCCTGCAAGACACCACCAGTCAGTCCCCAGCCCGCTGGGGCTCCCCAGAGCTGTGCTGTGGGGTGCAGCAAGCCCCGTCCCCACACCACAGGCACGGCTGCTCTGGCACACGGGTGTCCATGTTCACTTTGGGATGGACAATGTCATGCAGGGACTGGCCTGGTTTAGTTTAGTGGGTGACATCCCGCTGTGCCCCGTACAGTGCCGGAGCCCTGTGCCACCCCCAGAAAGCTCCAGCTAATACTCTCACTGGACTGCTCACACACAATGGGCACAGCAGCAAAGTCCTCCTGAAGGGTCCTGGACCTCTTCGGGGCATGAATTTTTTTGGGGAAAAAACCCCACACCACCTCCAGCACAAGGTCAGAGGGAATACACAGAGAAGCAGCCTGATCCTTCGCTGCCTGCCATCGGGAGCATCCCCTGCCCCGGGAGCTTTACATAACCCCGCTTGCCTTTCTGCCCTCCTGCCAGCAGCCAGCAATAATGTTACATAAATAGCACCAACACTTGTTGGTTTTATGAGATTATTTTGTTACAGATTTTCTGGGAAAAATAAAATACGGCATGTTAATACCCAAACCCAGCTTCTCTCCTTTCTGCTGTTAATTCCTTTGGTCTAGTCCCAACACTGGCACAAGGCTGGTGCCAGGGAGGGTGCCAGGGGTGCAGGCACCGATGGGCAGGGACAGAAACTCCCCAGCACCAAAATTCTGAGAAGAGGCTGGTGTGAGAGCGATGGGAGGAGGGGGCAGGGACGGGGGGAGAGCGAGGGAAGGGCTGGTATGAGAGCAATGTGTGTGTGTGTGGGTGTGGGGGGGGAACATGACACGACACACAGGGTGGGAGCAAAGGGGGGAGAGATGGGGACAGGGTGAGGGTGATGGGGATGGAGGGTTGGGAATGGAGGGACGGGGGTGGTGTGAAGACGATGGGGATGCAAGGACAGAGATGGGGTGAGGATGATGGGGATGGAGGGAAGGGGACGGGGTAAGGGCGATGGGGATGGAGGGAAGGGGATGGGGTGAGGGTGATGGGGATGGAGGGAAGGGGACGGGGTAAGGGCGATGGGGATGGAGGGAAGGGGATGGGGTGAGGGTGATGGGGATGGAGGGAAAGGGACAGGGTAAGGGTGATGGGGATGGAGGGAAGGGGATGGGGTGAGGGCGATGGGGATGGAGGGAAGGGGATGGGGTGAGGGTGATGGGGATGGAGGGAAGGGGACGGGGTAAGGGCGATGGGGATGGAGGGAAGGGGTGAGGGTGATGGGGATGGAGGGACAGGGACGGGGGTGAGGGCGATGGGGATGGAGGGACAAGCTGCCCCCCCGAAGGTCCCCAGGCCAGGTGCCAGGAGACGGGCCGGGGCCCCTCCGGGTGGCCGTCGCAAGAGGGCACTGCAGGAGCCGCTGCCCGCAGCTCCGCGGTGCCGGCGGGGGGGGCGCGGGCGGAGCCCGGTTCCCTCCTCCAGCCCCGGCACTGGGGATGTCTCCCCCCACCCTGCGGTCCCCAGCCAAGCCTGGCCTCACCCCCTCCAGTTCCCCCCCGCTCCCCGCAGCCCAGCGTTTCCCAGCACAGAGCTGTGTTTGCACTTAAATGACATTTCCCCCAGCCCACGACCCCCCCCCCCCTTAACCCTTTCCTCCGGGGACCACCCCCGTCTCCATTTCATGCCCTTTCCCCCCTCCAGCTTTTACTTCTTTAAGAGCCTGTTACAGCCCCAATTAGCCACAGAGAGTGGGAATTGCCTTCTTGGCCCCTGTTTTGCCCCTTCCAGCAGCTGAGCCCAGCCCGGGCTCCCCCCGAGCTTTCAGGGGGGCTGGAAGTCACTGTATGGGGACCTTGACCTCTTTCTGTCCTATGGCCAGAGCAGCCGGTGCCTGGAGGTGTCTGCAGGGGCTGGGTGTGTGACCAGGGACTACATCTGGTCTCCACATACCTGCCCAGACCACCCCCCCCCCCCCCCCCCCCCCCCCCATTGAGGATCTGAGACCCACAGTGTGTGTGTGGGTCACTGTGGGTTTGCAGCTGCCCCTGTCCCCTGGGTGAAGAGTGGTGGAGGCAGGGGGACACTGCCTGGGGCTATCTGGGTGATAAAGGCGGGCACCTCTTGTCCCCACCACCCCATCTCCCCCCGCCCCACCCACGCAGCACCCCCAGCTCAGTGCAGCCCATCCCCACGTCCCCATGCAGGGTCTTGCCCTGGTTCTGGTGGGCTTCCAGGTTTGGGGAGTCTGTTCCCACTGCGGGTGACTGCCAGGCCGGCCACCCGTGCCCCTGTGCTCGCCCCACTGTGCTAAGCATGTCTTGGGCCAGTTCTTTCTTCCCTGCTAAAGCTCTTTAAGTCACTGATCTGGTTAAACCTTAGCAATTGGTTTGTTTTGCCCTGTTAGTTAATGCGCCTCATTCCCGCCTGGCTTACTCCTGACACCCGGTCTGTGGAATCACCATGCCCACGCGAGGACGGGCACGGTCACATCGTATGTCTTCCCCTGCTCTTATCCTGGGTGATTTTTGGCAGCCCTGCATGGAGCGGGGTCACGGGCAAATCCCCTGTCTCAGCCCCAGGGGATCAGTGGTGGCGTGTGGCTTGGGCAGGACAGTGCCTGGCATCCCTTTGGACCAGGGTGCAAAGCCATGGGACAGGGTCCATCCGAACCCGGTGGGTCCCCCAGGAGGAGGCTGACGTGTCCCCTCTCTCGAGGTCCTGCCCCATGCACCCCACTCTCGGTAGAGCTGGGATGAGGCTCAGCTGTGGTGCCCCCCCTCCTCGGCACGGCTACCCCGCAGTGTCCCCCCCTGCAGACCTTCTGCTCTTGGATGGAGAAAAGCAGCCGAAAGTGGCTTGTTCAGCCTCATTCCCCTCCCCACACCCCTTCCAAATGTTTGGGTGTTGAGAAAGGTTTTCTCCAGGTATTTGAACCCTTTTTTAAGGGAATAATTTAAGGGAAATTGGGTAATTAACCCTGCTACGTGTGGGCTCAGGGCTGTGGATTCTCATGGCATTTCTCCTTCCAGGAAGGCCGGGCTGGAGGAGGCAGTTGGGCAACAGCCAGGACCATCCAAGTTGTGATTTTCCAGGGTTCAAATATCTCTGCCTCTCACCTCCGTCCTGGGTTTGGCTGAAGCACCCCGTGAGCCTCCCATCGTGGAGGGGTGTCTCTAGTTTCAGCCCCAGCTGCCCTAATCCGATCACACGCCTCCACCTGCTCCGCAGCCAGCTCCTTCCCAAAGCCCACAGGTGCTTTATGCTTTATGTTACCGCCTTGGGCAGGATCTGGCATCTTTTCCAAGGGCTGTGTCTTCAAGGGAGGGGAGTTATCCTCCTGCTCCTCTCCAGAGCTGATCCCGAGCATCCCAGGCCCTGCACTAGCCCCTTCTCTACAGCACCGGGGTTTCCCTACACCCAGGCAAAGGCGCAGCAAGCCCTGGGAGGGGTGATGGAGGGAGGGCTGGACCCCAAAATAGCTACACGACATGTACAGCAAAGGGCAAGGTGCATGCGAGCAGTTTCGCCTTGCTCACTGTCCCATCTCACGCATGGCAGGGCTGAGGGGGGTGGGAACAGTTCTCCCTGAAACTCCAAGTATATACATATATGTATATATATCTACATATACATATATAAAACCCAACACCTCACCCCACAGTAGGGCTGCACAGAGCAGAGACACTAAGGGAGACAACCCCTCCCCTGCACGTTTCGTTTGGCTGTCCCTGCTAATCCTCAGCAATCCGAAATGACGGGAGACCCGTAACCTGATCGCAGTTCGTTAAGGGGTTTAAAGAGATTAATTGCCAAAAGCACCACTTATTACTTGCAGCCCCTTGCTCCTCATCTGCTCCCTCCCCTGGCAGGACTCAGAGGTCCCTGGGCTCTGCATGCTGGGGTATCCACAGGGCTCTCTTAAAATTGCAGTGCTGTATCCCCCAAATCTTGAAAATAATTAATTTGAGGTGTTGGGGTTCTCCTTCTAGAGGTGGAGGAGCAGAGGCAGCTCCAGGTTTTCACCTGCGAAATGGCAGCACATCCCAGTTCCCATGTGTGGCACCTTCTCCCCATGTTGGCGTGTCTGCAAAATGGGTCGCATCCTGAACTTGGCATCCCCGAGCTGGGGCTTGCATGCTGCCATGACTCCAGGAGGTGAGGATTTAAGGAAAGAAAAGCCTCAGACTTTTCCAACCTTCTGTTGTTTGCAGGAGGGTTTGTTCAACCAGCAAGGCTCATTTGGCAGAGCTAAAAATGGGGTGTTTTGGGGGGCTTGAGCGGTTCCATTGCAGAGGCACGTGGTGCTGGTCCTGCTGCCTGGCTCCTGTGGAGAACCGAGCTCCTGGAGTCCAGTGAGTGTGCAACGGCAGAGCTGAGTGGCTTTGGGAGGGA
This sequence comes from Tyto alba, assembly GCF_018691265.1. Lineage (NCBI taxonomy): Eukaryota > Metazoa > Chordata > Aves > Strigiformes > Tytonidae > Tyto > Tyto alba. The sequence continues at coordinate 6,810,590 of NW_024881283.1, read as the reverse complement.
GGGAGGGAGGGAGGGAGGAAGGAAGGGAGGAAGGGAGGAAGGGAGGAAGGGAGGAAGGAAGGAAGGAAGGAAGGAAGGAAGGAAGGAAGGAAGGAAGGAAGGAAGGAAGGAAGGAAGGAAGGAAGGAAGGAAGGAAGGAAGGAAGGAAGGAAGGAAGGAAGGAAGGAAGGAAGGAAGGAAGGAAGGAAGGAAGGAAGGAAGGAAGGAAGGAAGGAAGGAAGGAAGGAAGGAAGGAAGGAAGGAAGGAAGGAAGGAAGGAAGGAAGGAAGGAAGGAAGGAAGGAAGGAAGGAAGGAAGGAAGGAAGGAAGGAAGGAAGGAAGGAAGGAAGGAAGGAAGGAAGGAAGGAAGGAAGGAAGGAAGGAAGGAAGGAAGGAAGGAAGGAAGGAAGGAAGGAAGGAAGGAGAAGAGGAGGAGGCAGGGAGGGAGGGAGGGAGGGAGGAAAGAAGGAAAGAAGGAAAGAAGGAAAGAAGGAAAGAAGGAAAGAAGGAAAGAAGGAAAGAAGGAAAGAAGGAAAGAAGGAAAGAGAAAGAAAAGCAACCCACACCCCTCTTTCTCTTCCCATGGCTGCGGGGGTGGTGGACGCACAGCACCACAGGCTCATCCCCATGCCATGGGATGTCTGACACCAGGAGCCCCAGCCTCTTCAGATGGAAATAACCCCCGGGCAGGGCACAGCACCCACCACCCCGTGTGGGACCCCAGGGTCCGTCAGCCCAACGCCTGCCCGCCAGCCCTGGCATCGTTGACGTGTGGCCAGGCTGACTCCGGGGACTATATTGGTCAGTGACAGGCAGGAAAGGAATCTGCAGAGGGAAGCCAAGCGCAGGCTCCTCTCGGCTCTCCCCGTCGCCTCGCCTCTTATGGAGCGGAGCAGGAGGGAAGAGGGGCCAGGAGCAGCTCCTGTTATGGAGAAGCCCTGGGGAAGCCCTGGCTCGCACGGGCACCCAGCGGGGCCTCAGCAGCCTCCATCCATCCCAGCAGGACACAGTGGGAACAACGGGCTTGGGACATGCCATAATCCATGGGGACAGCCCTGAGACATGGCTTGAAGCTGCCTGGCCGCCGTGGGACAGGGGGTCCTGCCCTCACCGCAGCCGGTCCGGGGAGGTGGGTTTCCCTGAGGAGATGCACTAATTACCTCCAGGTTTTAGGCAGCTGCCAGGCACGGCAGGAGCTCCCTGTGCATGGGCAGAGGGACTTGTTGCGATAAAGCACACAGGGATTTAAAAACCAGCGGGGCCACAGGCAGGGATGACAACTTTACATGACAGCTGATGCCTCCTGGAGAAGAGGAGGAGGAGGAAGAGCTCACACCAGACATTGGTGACTGGGCTGGGAGCAGCCAGGCCATTAACCTGGCCTCACCTTGGGGATTTCTGTGCTCCTAATACCCAATTAGCACTGACCCTTGATGCTCAGGGATCAGCCACTCTCTGCCAAGGTGCGAGCAGAAGGACCTGGTGGGTGGTCATGGGGTGCTTGGTGCTACTGGGTGCCCCGACGGGTCGGGGCTGGTGCTGGTGCGTCAGCCTTCGCCTTTCCCATGGGCTTGTTCCCCAGTTTTCACATTGTTTCCAAGAAAAACAGGGTGGATGCAGAGTGTGCCTCTCCCAGTACCCGAGCCTGGGAAATGGTTGCGGTGAGGGAGCAACGTCGGGCCCGTGGCACTGCCCCAGAGGCGTTGGGGCAGGAGGGATTTTCGGTCCTCAGCTGCTGGCTGAGGACTGCAGGATGGTCTTGCTTTATAAGTGATAGAAAATGATGCTTTAGGATCTTGCAGCCACAGGGAAAAGCCTCAAGATGTGAACCCTGGAGAGACTAAATGGTAGATGGGAATCCCTCAAGCACAGCGTTACCACCATGGGGGCGAGGGGCCAGGGGTGGTTTAGGGTGGGCTGTGTGACACAGCCACATCACAGCCGGTGGCACCAGCAACGAAGGGTGTCCAGCATCAATATGCAATGCCCCACTCTGACAGCTCAGTGCTGCCACTGTACAACGCTGCTCAACTTCACACGCAGAAGGATTTTGGGGTAGATTTGGGGTCCTTGGGGACCACGTGAGCTTTGAGCATCTTTGCTACAGGCAGCAGGGCAGAGCCCTGGGGGAACTGGGCACTGGTACAGCCCTGGTCTTCCCTGAATGCCCCTGCCTTAGTGCCCACCGGGGCTTTCCAGAGCCAGCCCAGGGTGATACCCCTTTGCTGGGCTGCGAATTAAAAGCCTCTTTGTGCAAACCCGCAGAGCATAAAGAGGTTTGAAACCTGGGCAGCTCAGCACGGTGACAGGTCAGGGCACGGCTGAGCCGCCAGGGACTGAGTCTGGCTCCCCGGGAACCTCCCCCGGAGCTGGGGAAGCGAACGCTCCTGTTCTTTCCCACGTGTTATTGCGCTGTGCAAATATTTGCTTTGGAAAGTGCTGCCTTGCCCCGAGCCCTGCAGCCAAGGCCAGCCCCGGCAGGAAGGCTGCTCGCACCAGGCACCAAGGACGGATCCTGCTCAGATGCAAAACCGTGCTCTTTATCAAAGGGAAACAACCAGCCCGGAGCTGGCCTCATGCTCCCGGGATGCTCCGCAGGGACTCAGGACCTTCTTTGGAGTGGAGTGGGGAGATGCTGTCGCAGCCTGTGGAGCTTGTGGGCTCCAGGGAGGGGACCCTCCTCCTCCAGCCCCTCCTCAGCCACCTCCACAGTGGGAAATTACCCAGGGAAGGGGGCAGTGCGGCTGGAGGGGAGGTCAGCACCCCATTCTGCAGCACCCCAGGGTGCAGGGAGCATGCGAGAGGCATGAGGGGTGCTCAGTGCTATTGGGTAGCTGTGTGGGGCTTAGAGTCCCCCAAAATCCTAGGAGACAGGCTGAGGATACACCTGCCGAGGGACGAGCCTTGGGAAAGGCTAGGAAGCTGCTTGAAGGTCTCAGAGGGAAATCCCAGCCCTTTTGTGCTATTTTTCAACCCCTCTGCTCCTAGAAATGCACTTTTGTCTGGAGGGGAGCAGGAGTGGGGTTTGTGGTGGGAGGTGGGCACAGCTGGGGGGCTTCAGGGCAGGAATTTGGGGCAGGGGCCCTCATGGCAGCGGCGTTTCTGGCTCTGCCCGCGCTCCCCAGCCCTGGCCTCCAAGCTGCCGGGAGCTGGACCAGCCCTCGGCGTCTGGGACACTGGCCTTTGTTTCGGAGAATAAAGTTAGCGCTGTTACTCAGCCTGTCGCTATTCCAGCAATTCCTGCCTCCACTTTCACTCGGCAGCAGGGAAACATTCCTGCCTGGGGGCTGCCAAGAAAAATACGCACCGGAGGGACACGCAGGGACAGGGACTGGCAGCACCATGGTGGCAGGGACGGCTGCGGGACCGCAGCTCCCCCAGCATGGGCATCGCACCCCAGACGCGGGGCATCCCATAAGAGCCCATTTCCAGCATGGGACACCAGTAACTCATCCCATCAACACGATGGGTGGCTTGTGGTCCCTCGGGTGACCAAACAGCAACTGGAGGTTATGGGGACAAGGCGTGTCACCTCTGTTGTTTCCCAGAGGTGAAGCGTTATCACCAAGTGCCACCAATTTCCGTGGAAAGTTTTGCTGATATCAGCAGGGCTCCCACAGTTGCAGCCACATGGAACCGCATTTTTTTTTCCTGCCTGTTTTTGGCCCTTTGCCTTCTGATGGGCAAAACCAACAGCCCGTCCCCGGGGTCCCTCTGTCCCCAGGAACCTGCCACGTCCTCGTGCTGCTCCCCTGCTATCTCCCTGAGTGGAAAAAGGCCCCGATAACCCCTCTCTGAGGAGTAAAACAACCACCTCGAGCAAAAGCTGTGGCCTCTGCCACCTCCCACATGCCGGCTACCGACTGGCTGCCAGGCTGCGGGCAGGGGCCCAGCAAGGCTGCAGATGATGCTCTGGTTGAGCTGTGGGAGCTGGTGTGAAATGGCAGCCTGGTTTTGCTGGAAAAGAGGATGCAGGAGCTTCAGGAGGCTGCGGGCTGCCAGGCTGGGGGGGCTTGGCCGCAAGCTGACTTGCTGTGGCCGAGCACATCCAGCCTGTCTGCAACAATTCCTCTTTCAGTTCTCGTTGGTGCTGGTGGGAGGACGGACAGATGGAGACTTGAAACCGAAACCCACCAGTGGTGGGTGGCACCAGCACCCTCCTCCTGCACCCATCCCTTCCCCTGTCTGGGGGGAGCTCTGATGGAGAGATTTGGGTGCTATCAACCCCTGTCCTGGCTGGCACCTCCTGCCCACGCTGGGCTGGGGCTGTAGGACACATTGAGCTGTGTGTGAGCAGAGAAGGGGTTCTGCTCCATCTTTTTTTCTGGGAATGGTCCTCTCCACTCCGCTCCCTCCCACCATAGGAAGATGTTGACATGGCATTCTCACCCCCTTCTCTGTAAAATCCCACAAAACAGACCCCCCCCTCCCTGTGCATAGTCCTAAAACGCACTGAAAAGCCTTGTGAGCACCAAGACCCAACAGCTTTAATCCAGCCGACCAAGGACTAAGCAGAAAGCCCGGGGCAGCACACCCGCAGCTGGGGCTCCGCGCTACAATGCCCGACCTGGGAACAAAGGGAAGTCGGAGGCCGGGAACGTCCCTTCCCAGCCCCAGGGACATTAAACAAACCCCAAGAGACCATTCTCCCTTTGTCAGCCCTGCAGGTCACCCAAGGTTTGATCTACAGCCCAGTGCGGCAGATGGAAAAATTCTCGGTGAGAGTTTTGGATCGGGTCCCTGCCATTTTCTACTGGCCAGGGAGTTGCCAACAAAGCTGCCAGGATGCTGCTTGCTGTGGTGTGAACCCCGAAAAGCCCTGCCTGTCCTTTCAAAGCCCCTCTGAATTGGATCGTAGGGTTGTATTTCCCCCCCCCCCCCCCCCCCCCCTTTCTTAAAGCTTTTAAGTCCTTCCAACATCTGAGAATAAAAGTTTGAAGTCTGGTAGGTGAATCACAGATGTGTTCGTCAGCTCAAAGCCTGGCAACATCCTAAATTTAAGCCCAAACTACACAGGGTCATAACCCTCCAAGTCCCCATCACGTGCTCCACTTTTAGCCCAGGATTTCATTCCAATTCCCCACTTGCTGCCAAGATTTTGGCCAAGGTGAAGCTGTATTTTCACTGTAGAAGTGCTGCTGAGGGCTTTGGTGAGAAAATATCCCAGCCTGCCATGCCCGTGGGTCTGGTCAAGCCCGGGATATGTGGGGACCCATCTAGGGTGGGAAACAGCCACATTATTTCCCTCCTACCACCCTGGCTTGTCACAACAGGCAGTAATATGCCCTCCAAAAAATTAAAAAGGTAAAAGCCTCATTTGGATTTGCACAGCTGCAAAGTTGGCCCATCCCAAGTGAAGCAAAGAGCACAATATTCACACTTGCTGCAGTTTATGCACTTTAGGAACTTGTTATTTTAGTCTTACAATTACATTATAACCCAAAGTTATTTTAATGTTGCTATCTGCCTCTCCTCAGCTCTTCTGATAACCCTAAAGTCATGCACGTAAATAATGCTAAATGGCTGTAATCTCCTGTGCACAAAACCCATGTTGGGAGAAAGCGGCCAGGACACAAAGGTAGCTGTAATTTTGAAATATCTGAAGAACAGGGCACAGTGAGGGGAATTTATTACCTGCTGTCTTGCTCTGCTCCAGCTAGGGCTGCCCGAGCCTCAGAGTTGCCGAGAAGAAATTCAAATAGTCCCACCGAGAGCAAATAACCCGGCCCCGCAGCGGCTTTTGGGATGTTTTGGTGCCGTGCTGGTGTTACAGATGATGCTGCACTGCTGGGCTTGGGCTCAGAGAGATGGGAAGGGGGTTTTCTGGGCTCACCTCATCCCACTGAGCTTTGTGGGACAGAGCTGATGCTGACAGCAGGGTGACTGGCACTGGGGACATGCACAGCACACAGTGCGGGGCAGGATCCGACCTCTCCAGCACGCACAACCCACGCACAGCTCCGGCTCCAGCGGCATCGGTTGGAGAGGAGGAGTTGGGCAGGTGGGTATCACAAAGCACCCAACGACTCACCAACTCCTTTTTTCCAGCCTGTGTCCTGCGAGGGGACAATTAAAAGGTCTTCCCTGGGTGTGACACACAGCGTGGGGACTCCCAAAGCTGCCCTGTCCAGTTTGGGAGGGTGATGTTCCCCCAGCACCCCTACCCGCCGCCAGCACCCCGCTCCAGGCTGTCCTGCTCGCATGGCTGGCCCTGGCCCTACCCTGGCTGTGACAGCAGGTTGGTGGCAGCTGTGTCCCCTGGCCCCTCTGGCTATGCTGGTGTGGCTGAAAAGGCAATTCTCACCAGGATGATGCAAGCCCCGGGAGCAGGAGGACGAGGTGCAGGTGGCACCTCTGTCTGGATGGAGCCAGGGGTGCTGAGGGTGCGCTGGGCTCTGCCGGGCTCCGTGTCCCTTCCCAATTCCCGACACTCTATGCTGGCATTTAGGCTCTGCCATACGGCACCTCCTGGCACCCCTTTACACCAGCAAGCGTGGCTGGCTGGACCAGCCCTGAAATTTTAAACACTCCAGCATGACCCAGAGCCACGGCTCAGGGCAGACCTGGGTGCTGCCACCGCCTGCTAAATGTCCTCTCTGCCAATATTGCAGCTTGAAATAATCCAGCGCTCACACAGCTGCTCCTGCCTTAATCGAACCTCTTCATCCTTCCTGACAGATCTACCCAGCGTATTTACGTGCCTGTGCAGAAACCCCAGCAAAGCCTGGCGTTGGGGGAGACCCCGGTGAGCATCCCCCCGTGCCAGGGGAAACCAAAACCACCACGCCGGTCTTCCCATCACCTCGTCCCACAGCCAAGTCCTCCCTGGAGTTGGCTCTGAGAGCGCTGGTCTAGCCCAGCCGCGTGTGGCTTATGGAGCTGGACTGGCTCCTAGTCACCCGGCCAACATCAGGCAGGGTCAAGCTCTGCTCTGTGCTAGAAGGGCACCTCCTCCTTGTGCACCCCGTACCCAGCTCTCCCCCTCCAGCCTGATGTTCTCCCGAGCCCGGGTGCTCTGTCCGTTCTGGCGGGGCTGCATCGCAACACCTCCGTTCACTCCGTTAATCCACCGAGGCTGTGGAGCAGCTCTAATTCACACCCACCCACGGGCGGGTGCTGATGCCACGCGGGCAGACAGGGCACAGCGGTGGGATTTTGTGCCGCCCGAGCTCCTTGGGTGTCACAGCATCCTCCTCTTCCACAGGGGCGGTGATGGAGCCAACCCGGCCGGGCAGCCGGCGCGGGGATCATCCCCCCACGGTGAGGTTTGCGTGTCCGGCCGTGCAGGACATGGTGGGAGCTGGGCTGTGGGGCAGAGCAATGGGGCTCGGTGGTGCCCCCAGCCTGGCCCACAGTGAGGGGAGATGCAGGTCTGGGTGAGAGGCAGCCCCCAGGGACCCCCCTCTTTGCAAAAAGTTGATTTAGGGAGGCAGGTCTGGCCGGTGGTGCTGGACTCCACGCATCCTCCCAGGGCAGGGAGGGGCACGTCCACCTCCCCGTGCCTGGTGAGAAACCACGGGCTGGCAGAATTTTGGGCTGGCAGGGCTTTTTCCGTTGCCATAAGACAGGCAGGAGGAAGGTCAGGATTTCGGAAGAGCCCGGCACAGTTTTCCTCATAGGCAGATGTGGCACATCTGGAACTCACTGGCAAGGCTGGACTTGAATCTGAGTCTTGTTACAGGCGTGCTCAGGCCCCGGGGGAGGCGATGCCGGAGCACAGCCCGCTCTCTGCTCGCCAAGGGACATCCCAGCACGGGATGCAGGAGCTGGCGTGCAAAGGGACAGGCTCAGTAGTGACCATGCTCCTTTCAGGAGGCTGCAGGGAGGAGCAGGCAGTTCCACCAAGGAGAAAACCTTGTGCAGATGATTAAGCTTTACCCCAAAGCAGCCCCGAGGCAAACACAGGCAGCTGCCGGCCTGCAGTTAGAGCAGAGAGAAAAAAAACAACTTTGATCCCACAGCCCTTGGTGGCACGAGCCAGTGGCCGGGGGAAGCCCCGAGGCCACCCCGGCAGCTTGCTGGGCTTCCCAGTCCCATGTGGGACTGGTGGTACCGACTGGTGGTGCCTTTGCTGAGGTTCGGGGGGCAGGGGGAGAAGTGGGCACCCCCCTGAGAAGAAGGGGGGAAAGAGAACGAGGCAGCAGCCACCGATGGGGCTAATGAGAGGGTGGATTTCCTCAATTATAGGATAATGCCAGTAATCCCGGCTTTCGAAGGTTTAGGCGAGTGACAACTGCTGTGGGATGAGCCTGCCTTGCTCCCACACACACGACGGCCAAGGAGCCCAGTGCCTTCGCTGTGCCACAAACTGGGGAGCAGAGCAGCTCCCTGCCTGCCCGCAAACACAAGCCCCGGCACCCAAACACCCTGCAGCACCCTCACCTGCCAAAGGGTGCCTTGGCATCGGCTAAAACCCACCAACCGCCCCGGGGGAGACGGACCCTCCAGCCCAGCCCATCGCGGCGGCTCCTGGCCGCCAACACACTCGAGGCAGCAGCGTTTGCCATCACCTCTCCGGGGGCAGGAGCCGGCTCTTCCCGGCTGCCGGTGGGTTTTGGGCTTCCCTGGGGCTGCGGGGAACTGCCAGGGGATGGCTGTGCCACAAGGAAGAGCAGCAAGCCGCAGGAGCCAGATGCATCTCAGTTTCTTGGGGGGGGTCACTGCCCTGCAAGGAGGGAATTTCCTTTACTCTGGCCAGAAAGACGCCGTCCCTATCGCTGGGGCAGGGTAGCGGGGTGACAGCAAGAGGGGCCTTCCTGGAGCCAGATGTGAAACTGTTTTCCCCCATTGCAGCCCCCCTGCAAAAGCCCCGAACATCTATTTTAACCTCCCCATCCAAGGGAGCGAAGAAAGAGGTGCTTGGAGAGAAGAAAGTGGATGGTTGAGAGATGAAGCTTAGTTTTGGCACGGGATAAACCACGTTCATCCAGCTGGAAAACAGAGCTTGTCCCCACAGTCTCTCCTCACTCACCTGCACAGCCCGGGGTGGCCTCAGGGTGGATGGGTTGAGGTTGGACGTAACACAGCCTGCCTGGATAAAACAAGTCATCAACTAAATAACTACTGGGCAATTATTGCTATTAGCAATGCCGACCGTCTCCAATTCCCTGGGCATTAATGGGAGGTGGAGGGTACCCGGCCTCTCCCAGGGTTAGGTCACCCATGACGTGGGATGGAGGTGAGGATGCACTTACTCACGTCGCTCTGCGCCCTCCGTCCTGGGCAGCCCGGCAGCACCCGCTGAGCACAAGCCAGAATAGCAGCATCCAGCCCCAAACGAGCAGGTTGGGTTCAAAGGCCGCCTGCTTGGGGAGGGCACGTTACAAAACCCCTGAGCTGCTTGTGGTAGGAGCAACCCCGGCGCTGCAGAGGAGGACAGACGTGCTCCGCAGTCCCTCGCAGGTGGCTGTCACCACAGGGCTGTGTCCCTCCTGCCCTCCCACCATCCACGATTAGGTTTTTTTTTTTTTTTTTTTAGCTTTCCCAGGCTGGCAGAGATGCTCGTGGTCATCTTGACTAAAATACCCCTGGGCAGACGATCATCCTTTTGGGGACTGATTCCTCCTGAGCTTCGTGGCAGCAGCAACAAAACCCCTCAGTGAAGGGGGGTTACACCCTGGATGCTCAGCCTCTGCGATCGATCGGAGCGTGCAGGGACTGTCTAGGGCTGCAGGGGAGGAGGAACAGAGGAAGAAACTGGCCAAACTCGTTACACTGGTGATATTTGAAAAGGGTGGTTAGTAAGTGGCATGTTAACATTATGTCCAGTCTTTAAGGAATGCATCCAGGAATCATCAGAGGAGCAGTAGTTAGGTGAGTCACGCTGCGGACATGCGGATTTAACCGGGATTTCAAGCCCAAGCGACCTGTAATTGCACATTAGTACAGGGATGCTTAAAGTAATCAGCTGTTCCAGCCACGCCGGCCGGGTGGCTACGGGGGGGAAGGGAGGAGGGCTGGAGGGGTGTCGTGCATCCAGCCCCTCCTTGGATTACAAGGCAAAAATGTAGGCCACACAAACACCCCGGGGAATGCGCTGCTTGGTGGCTTTTCCTTTGAAGGCAGGGTGACACTGCTCTTGCTGAAACTGGGGTTTGATAGTGGCAAGATAAGCCGAGTAAATATGCCCTGGTGGCAGGAGAGGGCAACGATCAACCACCCCGGTGCTGTTGGGGCTGGCCTTGCGCAGAGCTACCCCGGTGAGAGATGTCTCCATCCGTCACTGAAGAGAAACCTCTTGGCCAGGAAGGAGAGGTGGGAACGGCTACGACACTCTGGAAGAACAACGTGAGCTCTTAGGAGTGAAAATGCATGTTCTTGCTTGTACAGGGAGAGATAACACATTACACATCGCCCTGCGCCTCCCCTGGCATCGCTCCAGCCTAATGCCTGGCTCCAAAACCACAGTCCCACCTACAAGTCTTTTCTCCTGGAAATGCCATTATTTCCCCTTGGCATTGCTGAAGGGACATGCAGAGCATTGGGGTATGGGGGTGCAAGGACACCCCATCCCTGCCTCATCTCACAGCTCAGTTGTGCAACAGCTTGAGGCTGCAGATGGACTTTTTTTTTTTTTTTTTTTTTTCTCCTCTGTTAAGCAAACACGACTTTGCAACGGCTGTCAGTCATTCCCCTTAATAACTTGGGATGCCAGCAGATGATTTCAATCAAATTTGTCAGAGCCATCAAGTTTCTACAAGCTGAAATGGGTGGCTGGGCTCGGGGATCCACCCGGATGAGGGAGCAGCGAATTGACCGCAGCTTCCACCCAAGCAGCAGCCGGGCACCCGGCAAACGTGCAGCTCTCACCAGCTCCACCCCAGCTGGAGCTGCTAGAAGAGAAGGAGCAGGGAAGAACAGGCACCCAGCAAGCTGGCATTAGCTCTTGCAGAAGCACCTGGGGTTTTTTTGTGGGGGGAGCTGGCCTGCTGTGGAGCAGGTGAGAGGCTCCGCATAAACTGATGTCTTCCTGCCACGGCTCAGGAGGGAAGGGAACACTTGAGCTTCTGATTTGAGGCTGGATACAAGAAGTCAGAGAGGTGAGGGGGAAGGTGGTTGACCCACGGAGCTTCCCACTGCGCCTCCTCGTCGCGAGCCAAAAGGTCTGCAGCAAACTGCATTTGGAGCTGAACAGCGCAAATACTCCATGCGCAGAACGAAGGAAAAAAAAAAAAAAAAAAAAAAAGCCTTTAAAATGCTCATCCGCCTCCACACCAGCTCTCACATAAGCTGAAATCCTATTTGTAATACAAAAGCCTGAACCAGAACCTCCGGCAGACACCAACCAGGGCCAGGAGATAAGATAGGAGGGTTCAATGACAGAGCACAAATTGCACGCCACATGTTTCTCACTATCAGCCTTCACCCCTCTCCCAAGGCTCAGCTGCTCCCGGGGCTCAGGACCGCAGCAACGGGGACCGAGTTTGTGCCATCCTCCGGCAGCTCAGCTCCATCCCAACCCCGCTGCCAGGGCCCCGCCGGGAGCAAACTGCCCTCCCGGTATGTACATCTCAAAGAAGCATTTGTCTCGTGCTTGGCACCAGGCGTCAGAGCACAAGGGTCCGTGTGCTGGATCGCCTAAACACAGCTATAAATGGAAAGCGGAGCCGCACAGACAGACTGTTCTCTCATTCTGCAGGATCTCAAATAGCAGAGTTAACACCCGCGCTGCCCGAGCGGCTACCGAGGAGGAGGGAAGCCGGGTAGAAACGCTGGCGTACTACAAGAAAGAGGCTAATTAAAGCGACTGAGACACAATTTGAATGCCATGCTGGGTCTAGCTACCCGCCTGCACATAGATGGTGCCACCCTCGGCATCGAGCCGCCAGATTAAGGACAGCTGAAAGCAGGAAGGATGGAGCAAGATGCTTCTTGCATTCTGGAGATTCAAGAGAAATTCCTCCCGTTTCAGTGATTTTGGAGCTCGGCCAGGTGTCCTTCCAGGAGAAAAGCTGCTGTGGGCAGGTCTACAGCTGTAAACCCTGCACCGCCAGCCCTGGAAATGAGCTGGCTGGTACAACACTGAATATTTTTGGATGCATCTCAAGGCATCGATTGCCCAGCAGCTCTCCGCAGAGGTGCTGCAGGGGCTTCTCCGCTCCCGACTTCATTTCTCTGAGCTGGGCACCAGCGGTATAACCCAGAGCAGTCTGCCACAGGCATCCCACCAGTAGTTTAAATGTAGGGAATTGCTGGGGCAGAGCCACAGCCACGCCAACACACATCTTTCCTCCAGAGCCAAGGCTGAGCAGCGCTCGGGCAGCCAGCGCACACCAACACACCCATCACCAGAGACCAAATCTCATCCAGCAGATACTTGGGCACATCCTGACTTGTCCATCACTTTCTGTTCAAAGAGAAAAATAATGACAGACTACAGGCTGTGAGAAAATATATGTTTGGTTTTTTTATTTGACAATTAACAAAAGAGGGATCCAAATCTCCGTTGTAAACATTGATAGCTCCTTTCTGATCACAACTAGTACTTTCCACTAACATCCCTTTGTATAGTCTGATCCGCTCCAACAATGACAAGCCGACTGTCAGGGCTTTTGCTGCTCTGCTCAGGGTCACAAATCCAGAGGCAGCTTATTCACCAGAGCATCAACAGCCATCGGCAGGACCGACCACTGGCACTGAGAAGATAGCTGACAAACTGAGATATTTGAGTCACTCCCATACGCAAGACACACTCAGGAAAAGCAGGAGCTTTGTGCCGGGCTGTGTGCCAGCAAGAGGCAAGCACCCCATCTCGCTGCCAACAGGTTTCAAGAGAAATCAGCTCTGCAGGAACTGAGTCCTACTCGAGCAAGCGACAGGGACAGAGTCTTACACAGTGCCAGCCCAGCAAGAACAACCCAGACCTGTTGTCAGAGGGAAGCTTGGCCCCAGACTGTAAATTTGGAGATGCAGAGCCAGCAAGTTTGTCCCAAAGAGGGACTGGCACGTCACAGCTCGATTGTTGCAGTGGAACCAGAACTGCCTGTAGCTTGACAAGGGGAAGTGAAACTTCATCTTAGGCTGGAGGGCAGCCAGAGTTGGAGGAGCTTGCACCCAGCTACAGGCAGCCAGCTTCCAGCCACCACATGGGAACCTGGCCTGAACATCAGCTGATCCAAGATTTTTTGGGAGATAAACCTTTCAGAGCCTCTCACCCTCCCCTTTCCAAGGGGAACCACTTTGCAGGTGGGTCAGCTACACAAAATAAGCAAGTCTGAATTACTCAAGCAACCTTTTGCTGCTCATGACCATCAGCAGCTGAGAATGAAGTCATGGAAAACCAGCAGCAGCGAGTCACCCATACCGTCCCCAGCAGCAGGGACCTCAGATCACCACCGACACCGAGCAGGCTCCACATCGGGCCACCCTCCCCCACCAGGAAAAGGGAAGATGCACCTCGCTAAAGAATATCATAAATAGAAACCTCCCTCAGCCACAGGAGTGACCTGCCAACACGCTTCCCAGGCTCTGTAGCCACTTCAGTTTGAGGGACTAGGCAGCCTGACAAGCAGCGTTGGGCCAGGTCCAGACCCAAGACCTCAGCTCGCTCCTCTCGAGGCGACCAGTTGGTTCACAGCCTGGTTGTTGGTGGGAGTAGGGTCAGCCATCTCAACACCATGCTACCCAGATGGACAAGCAAATAAAAAAAAAAAAATCCAACAAATTTGAATACACTGTATTTATTTGTAACAGATTCTAAAGAATCTAGTGAGTCTATGTCAAGCCCATTGCATGACAAGTGATACAGGTGTAGGAAAAAAGACATTTAAAACAAAATCAAGTGCCATTCAAGCTACTGGAATCTTCCAATTGCCCCCCCACAGGAGGCAGCACAGTATCACTGCAAGGTCTAGAAAAATTCAGATTCAACCCATTCACAAGAGTCCCACCACACACACTCTGTAAATCAAAAGTGCAATCTCAACTTAAGTTGCCCTGTTGAGCTGTTGGCTATAGGGAATCTCTTTGACATCTTCAAGGGAAGGAGGGAATCTCAGTTTAGTGCGTCTATGTGTCTGTGGGTAGAGGGTAAGCAGGCTGTAAAAAAAGCATGCTACACGTCATCTATGTTCATCTGAAGTTTAAAATGCAAGAAAATAAAATATCTTTCCTTGAAGCTATGAAGGTGGCATACTCAGGGTCTCAAAAGCAGCCCTTAAACCAGTTTTATCTTGCACTGGAAAAATCTCACGCTCCCACCACAGGGATTAGGCTCTGGGCACCAGGGAGTTACTGGGCTGCGGCAGAGTCTACGCACCAGCCTTGACCATGAAGGCAAAGCTGTTCTACAGGAAGGCAGTTAAACCTGTAATAACTACATTGTTAGAGACACTTCTTCAGCTCTGACTGGATGGGAAGCAAAGCTGGGCCAATTTCCAACTGGTTAGTTCATGTTAAATGCAAGAGCCCCCAGATCACTCCCCACCCCCCCCCCTTACACCCACTCCACATCACCCCTACCCCAAAAAAGGTAGCAATCTGGCTATACACATTCCAAGGATCTAGTCTTTATTAGCGCATTCAATCTGCCCAGCTATTACAGTTTTGTCACAAAAACAAAACAAAAAAAAAAAAAAAAAAAACCAAGTTAAAGATACTCAAGTATGTCAGCCTCGGAGGAAGCACCACGAAGTCATGGTGTTCCCAGAGCAGCATCCCTAGGGAGCGCCTGCTTGCTCGCCCAACTCTCCCTCTGTGCATAGTTAAGTGAGATGAATGTTTCACGAGAACGGGCACAGCAATCCAGGCACCACAGTGAAAGACTGTTTGTGCTCTAGACACTCAACAACTTCAAAGCCACATTTGACCAAGAGAGCCAAATCCTCAAGACACAAGAAGGTCTTTTTAGAGAAGACATACTTTTTCCTAAGGCCAACTGACTTTTGTATACCCTCCCAACCCCCAAGCTCCATTTCTAGCTAGAGAATGAATTTCAAATGCTATCAGTGGCTCACATGTGGAATCACATCACTGGAAATAGGCTGCTTTTGAAGATAGGACCTGCCCAAGGGCAGAGGGAAGATCTCCAGCCATAGGAGGCTAGAGGCTGGAAGAGGTCTGCCTATCTCCTAGAAGGACATGGGCTCCAGCCCCCATCACAGCAACAGCCGGAGATGACTGACTAGTAAACTAGTTGGTTTGTGCTTCAAAGGACAAGCCTCATCTTCCCAGATAACCCAGCTGGCCTCTGGCTTTGTGCATTAAAACCACACTGCATGCCAAAAAAAAAAAAAAAGAAAAAGCAGCATTTCAAATTCCCCTAGAAAATACATGATTAGGTACGGTAGCCTGGGGCAGGCTCCTGGACAGATCTTCTGCCTCATCATTTATGTACATGATTACATTTTGGCACTGCAGACTTGGGAGCTTGAATAAATTCATATGTAGGTCCCTGCTGCCTTTTCTCCATAAAGCTCTGCACAGCATTTTCCACCATGCACTCCCCCCCCACCCCCCTGTCCCCAGTTTTAGGCATTTACACGTAGTCATTCAAAGCCCACCCCTGTTTATGCAACTCCACTTTGACAGCTATTTGCTACAGCTGGTCCTTCACAGGCAGCAAGCCATGCCAAAAAACCTCAGCGACATGTAACCTGCGATCCCATTCTTGCTTCAGCGAGGTTACTAGAAATGATCTTACGACCCTCCCCACCCCCCCCACCCCCAACAGAAACATTTTCCTCTTCAGACATCCCCACTCAAGCTCTTAGGATGTCAGCCCCTGCAAAAAAAAATAAGGTTTACAGTACAGTTGTGTTTATATTGTTACAGGCACTTAAACAGGATTCTTTGGTCCTTCAGAGGAATTAGCCACTCTGGCTTCTATCTTCAGAAGCCACAAGTCTGCACACCCATAACACCTCCCGCACTAAAAACCACAATTCAGATCCATTTCAGGGCAGTGCAGTTCTACCTTAGTGTAACTTTACAATCTCCCCTCACACACCCCCACCCTCCCCCATTGCCTCCAGAATTCAGTAAGTGATCGAGTCTTCCTGTAAACGTCCAAGTCATCTAGTTTCCATAACACTGCACTTCCCATCACAGTGTACAGCAGACAGGCCTCGTTCCAACAACCCCAGGAACAAGACACTCAAGCAAGAGTCCAGGAAGTTTCCTTTTGTTGCAGTTCTAGGAAGGTTTGTTCTTGTTTTGTCTTTTTTTTTTTTTTTGCCCCCACCCTCCCTCCCCACTCCCCAAGGCCAGGAAGTACCTTGGAGGACAGACCCTGAAGTTTGTCCCAGCTCAGTTACAGGGAAGCCACGTTGGGTAAGACTGATTGCAAGGCAGGAAGGGCTGCACGTGGGTGACATAGTAGTTGAAGTTTATTTCACTGACATAAGGAGCTGGCTGGTAGTAGCAGGTAACGTTTGTGACCGTGGGGATGATGTTCTGCTCAGCCAGGACTCTCACAGCCAGCATGGCAATGAGGTTCAGGGTCTGCCTCCTTTCGTGTCCCATAAGGCAGACTGTGCTCTCATTGACCACCCTGTGGAGGGTCATCAAATAGTCATATCTTTTGCTCTCCATCCCAACAAAGTGGCTCTGAAGGTAGCATTCCAGCTTCCGCTGCTGCTCACCGATGTCAGAGAAGTCTATGAAAAACCTGGAGCACATGTATCGCTGTAGTGCCTTCATATCCACTTCCGATTTGGGCTTAAACCCCCTCACCAAGAGGTTGCAGTACTTCAGAAGCCCCCCACCTCTGATCTCCTCTGGGTTCCTTGTGGCAATGACCCTGTTCCGGAGATGGTCCATTGCCTCCTCAAAGTCCCCGTACATGCTCTCCCCCGTGACCGTGGGGTGGAAGTTTTCAGCCATGGGGTTCTCTGAGCACTCCCCAAACAGCAGAAGCGAATCCAGGATGATCTGGAAGGAGTCCACGCTGAACTCGAACTGCCGTCTGAGAGAGTCCACGAATTTCAGCTCCACGTTCTTCCCGCTGTTGTTGGAGAGGGAGATGAGGCTCCAGCGGTCGGTCTCGTTGCATACCTTCACAAGCTTCTGCACGTATGCCTCCTTCAGAGTCATGGGGGTGATCTTGTCTTTGTTGACACCTTCTGGGAGGAAGTCAAGAAGGCAGTCCATGACCACATCTTTAACAAGCTGGAAGACATCTTCAGTCTTCAGATCTACACCAAAGATGAGATCTAGGTCTTTGTACCCCAAGCCACTGTCTTGATGTAGGACGTGACTGGCCGCTGAGCCATTCAACCTCACATTATGGACTGCAATTCCTTTCTTCTCCAGGCGACTACGGACAACCTGAGACATAAAGAGAGTCAGTGAGAGGCAAGAAAGCATTCCCGGAGCAGCCTGGATACAGCAGCAAGTTTCACTCCCTGCACTTATATGGGTCACTCTAGTGCAAGCCAGTGAAATAAAAAGCTAATCCATTAGAAATAGGTCACTTTAGAAAGCATCCAGAGTCTTGACAGCAACTAGGGGTGGCTCTTCTTGACTTATTCCCTTGCATTAGAGGGCTCTTAGTGCACATGAACAGCTGTTTCTGCTTCCAGTCCAGCTGTTTGCTCTTCCCTTCCTTCCCCCCCAAAGCAGAGGTTATCCAAACCCGTTCCTCAGGGTGGTCTCTGCCCCCTTCATCCCCTTCATGGTTGCAGCCAGCCTTTCCAGCCAGCCAGCAAAGACCAGCCAATCCAAAAAGAACTCCAAATACAAGGTGGCAGCACAGTCTGCAGCAGTCCCTGTTGATTTAATCAGGGTGGCTCACTCCTTTTAGCCATCCCCTTTGCTTGTCAAGATTCATTAAAGGCAAATCAAGATGCCAGAATTGCTCAAAAGCCCCAGCCAGGCGTATGCAAGTTCATGTCCTAACTAGTAAGTGTATCCTAACAATTTCCAGTGTGTCAGAGCTTCGTGCTGAACTTGGCATGCTATCAAGCACAAGAGGCAGCTTTCATCTTACGGGTGTTACTCTGGTGATTTTAATGCTGCCTGCTCAGTCCTGGCACACCCACCAGTACCTCCAAAGCTTTGTTCATTTAGAGTGAAGCTGAATCACTTGCCTGATTACTTAACATGCAGGAGGCTGAAATAACCCCGAGACCATAAAATAAACTATCTGGACACCAGCTTATAATTTGAGTTTAACTGAGCTCAAAGATCCCAGGAAGATTAAGTTTGCATCTTCCACCAGAAGCTCATCCTGCTTTCATGTTTCTCTCCAGCAATTACCCACTGTCCTGTGAGTCCCAGCTAGCCAGCCTGCTCCCCGGGTGCTAGAGTTGAAAGGGCCAAAGCTTGGGATACAAATGGTCAAATTATATCACTAAAAGCCAGTCTGACTGGGCTATTCAGCCCTGTGAAGTTGTTCTAGTTCGAGAGGCCCCACTAAAATGCACAACTTTATCAACCAAACAACACGCTTGGTTGACATGGCCCTGAGCAGACAGTTCTGGGGGATGTCAGCATTGCAGCTCCAGCAAGTCTCAACAGCTATAAAACTGCCCCTCCACAAATTTGTTTAGAAAAAAACAATACAGAAGAGGTGAAGGACTGTAGTATGCAACCTTTAGCACATCACAGACCTCTTGGTGACCAAGTTAAAAGGCCACACCAGGGAGCTCCTGCTGCCCCAAGGTGCCCTTGCAAACAGAAGGTATCTTGGTACAAATTGATGAATGTTTTTGAACTTGGAGGTTGTTAAATCTCATGATGCAGCTTCTCTGCTGGTATTTCCCCTATTACTCCCTGACATGAGCCACTTATGCTCAGACTAGAAATGTGCCCAGGCTCCTTGCCAAGCCAATGGTGATAGTCACACGTCAGGCAACAGTTAACCAGTGAGCTATTCACCATCGGAAGTCCCAAGTCCCCACCAGCACATCCAACCCAGCCATGAAAGCAGTTTTCCAAGGCAGATAGTCTGAAAACTGAATTTACTCCTAGAAGACATACAGTGTTATTCCCCCATATAGAACAAGTATCATGCAGTCAACCCAGGGGAGTTGCTGGGGTGCATTTGTTACCAACTGACCAGTCACTAGAGTCACTCACACAAGGCACAGCTCCAGCACTGCTGGTGGAGTTAAGAGTTTTATGTGCTATTAGGCTCAGTGAGACAAGATATAGGTCACAGAAGAGTTAGATGCCGAGCTAGGACCAGTGCTGGAAGAAGATCTCATGCCAGATTAATTTCCTAGTCCCCAAGAACATCTGCTTAACCCTTTTCTAGGCACAGCTCAGGACCTGCAGCATTTCAGACCCATAAGCTTCAGGTTTTCTGAAGATTCACAGGTTTACAGGTCCACCCCCGTGAGATGTATTCAGAGAACGGGAGGAGGGGGAAATTCCAACTGCTCAAGCCATTCTTGTCCCAAATCACTCCCCAAAAAGCTCCAACCTGCAGAGCACGAGGGAGCAGAGAGCCTTGCCACTTCCCTAAGGACAGCAGGCTTCAGCCTGCCAGTCTCAACCTGAAGCACAGCTCCCTGGTTGCAGCTAGTGGGTTCAGGTATGCAGGTTTTTTTTTTCCCCCAGGGGGTTGGATATTTAGAGGGTTAGGCAGCTGCTGACCTGCTTCCCAAAACAGCACCTCACGTTACGTGTGGTTCAGATAATTGACTCTGACAGCCAGGCAGGAGCAAACCCTGCCTGCGCCCCAACCTGCTGCTTCCCACCTCCCACAACAACAAGAACATGCAATAAATAACTGCCTTTTAGGTTACTTGTTTCAGATTAGTCAGCCCTAAATACAGCTTCTGCCAGGGCGGTTGGTCAGAATTACAGCCCTCAGTTATTTAGTGTTTGAAGTTGCTAGTGGCAACATCCTTTTCAGCAGCTCTGACACCAAGTGGCTTCAAGTTTTGTGGAACCAAACAGTAATAACTGGTGGAACAATTGATGCTGCACCGCGCCGGGCTTTTAACAGCGCCGAGCTTCTCTGGCCTTGCACAACCCAAGGGCAGTGTCCTGACAGTAGCTCTCATCTGTCATTCAGTTTAAAGCTTTAGCAGCCAATATTTAGCACTTCTGCCCCCAACAGATGCAGCAGGAACTTGAGGAATTTGCAATCAGCTGAGGCTTTCCTGCAGCAGAGTGTCTTTCAAATGTCACCTTTCCATTTTCTGGCCTTAAGTAGAAATATTTCTCAAGCAGCTGAGGCTTCAAATTCTTAGTGATTAGCTTATTGTGAAAGCCAGTTTGGTTTTAGCTTTGTGAATAGCCTTTTTAATTAGAAGCTAACATGCCCGATTTTACATTTGATGAGTCATTACTGAGGAATGAAGTTGCCTCCCAAACATGAATATGCATCAGCTTATTTGAACTACATTGTTAGTTTAATATTAAACACAGTTATTACTTTATGGTTAAACTAACAGGAACTCTTTAACAAGATGCAGTCTTAGGCAGACACTGGAGGATACAGTCAGTGCGACAAGAATCAAAGGACAGTGACATTTGATCAAGCATTTAAATTAATAACTGCCTCTTACAACACACAAGCCCAACATGTCCACCAGCACGAAGCCATTTCACGGCAGCAGCTCCAAAAAGCCACTTGGCCTTGGCCACCCACATTTCACACCTCTTCGGGCACCCAACCGGCTCGAAGAGAGGAGGATCCCAGGCTGGGAGGAAGCAAAAGCAGGATCCGCACCACAAGCTGCAGCGGCTTTGGGGACCGGGCAGGAATTTTAAACGCATGTGATTTTTCCAGAGGAGGCTGTTTCCAGGAGGGTCTTTAGATATTTTTCTGCCACGGCTACTGGCGGAACAGAGCCGGCTGCCAGCACCCCCCACACCCCCAGGGAGGGGAAAAGGGGGTGGGGGTGTCAACCGAGCACCTTAACCCTTTTAACCCTTCACACCCTGAAGCATCCTCATCCTCCCCCCCGGGGGGACCCGCACCCGGGCGGGCCGGACACTGTCCTGAGCCGAGCGGGGGGGTGGATGGGGGGGGCAGAGGGTGCTGGCTCGGGGCCCGGCCGCCCGGTTCCCGCCGCCTCAGCAGTTTTATTTTTCTCCCTGACCCACGCGGGAGCGGGGCAGAGTCCATCGAGGCGACGGAGCGCGGTTTGTCCCCCTCCCCCGCCGCCTCCCCCGGGGCCTCACCTGGACGATGGTGCGGGGCCGCACCGAGAGCGTGGGGAAATTTCCGCGGCCGTGGATGGGCACGGCCTCGCCCAGGATCTGGTCCAGCCGCTGCACCTGCTCCCACGAGAGGACGCTGAACCGGCCGCCGCGCTGCTCCGAGCCGCCCGGAGCGGGCCCCGCCGCCGCCACCAGCATCTCCCACCCGCCCCGAGTGGAAACGCCACCGGAAGAGGAGCTCAAGTCACCCGGAAACGGCCCGGAAACCAGCCGGAAGTGCCGGGTTGGGAAGGGAAGCGGGAGGAAAATTAGGAAAAAAAAAAAAAAAAAAAGGAAGAAAAAAAAAAAAAAGCTGAAAAAAAAAAAAATAGGTGTTTCCGTGGGCTGTTCCCCACGGGGCGGAGGCGGGGAGGCGCGGTCGGTGCCCGGAGGGTCGCTGCGAGGAACCAGCCCAGCCCGGCCCGCTCCGCTCCCCGCCCGCCACCGGCTGCGCGCAGCACTGCGCTGCCCGCGCCCCGCCGACCCTTTATATAGGACCTCCGGCCGCGCCCCCATTGGCCCGGCCCCTCCGCCAATCCCGGCCCGGCCTCACCGCCTCTCCCGCTCTTTCATCGGCTCAGGAGGAAGAGTGGGGCTGGGCTGGGCGCCAATCAGAGGAGAGGGTAGGGAAAGAAGGCGGGGCGAAGGGGGAAGGGGCGGGGAAGACCGGTAGAGCCCCGCCCCTCCGGCGCGGCCCGCTGCGTGCGGGAATCCCGGCGGTGATTGGTCAGGACGGGCCGCGCCTTAAAGGGACACGCCATTGATACCTCATTGATGCCCCATTGACACCCCATTGGCACCCCACTGACACCTCATTGATACCCCATTGATGCCCCATTGAGACCCCATTGACGTCCCATTGGTGCCCCATTGAGGTCTCGTTGTCACCTCATAGAT
This sequence comes from Tyto alba, assembly GCF_018691265.1. NCBI lineage: Eukaryota > Metazoa > Chordata > Aves > Strigiformes > Tytonidae > Tyto > Tyto alba. Next base: position 6,788,621 of record NW_024881283.1, on the reverse strand, counting down.
GTCCCATTGGTGCCCCATTGATGCTCCATTGATGTCCCATTGGTGCCCCATTGGCACCCCATTGATGCCCCATTGAGGCCCCATTGATGCCCCATTGACAGCCAACAGCCTGCTGCCCCATCCGTGTTCCATGATCGGCTACACCACAGCCTGGGCACCCCACAGCCCAGTGCCCCCTGGCGTGCCACACCCCCCCCACCCCGCCCCAGCACCCCCTCTCCCAGGCCAGCAGTGTCCCCAGGGACCCACCGCGCCGGCTGGCTGGGGGGAGCTCTGGCACCCAGGCGACACGGGGTGACACCACGGGGGTGACACGCCAGGGGGATGGAGCCCACGTCACTCCCAGCCCTGGGAGTTCAGCCGCAGCCCCTCAAACCCACTGCGTGGCTCTGCTGCCGGCCAAGCCACCACCTCCTCCTCAGGCCAGCTGTGTTCCCTGCCGCCCATTTCCTTTCATCCCAACAATTCCCATCACTTTAAAGAGCTCATTTCTCCGCGGCATTTAACCCTGCAGACATTTCCAGGAGGCGCCTCCCCGCCGAGCCCGATGCCCTGCAGTCCCGCGGACAGACGGGCACGACTCCAGGCTTCGTATCTGCAGCTGCCGCTCCCATTTCCCCGGTTCCTGCTCGGAGCTGGGATCCAGCTTTAAATTCCAGGTTGGGGAACGAACCAGCACTGATCCTCATTTTTTGGGATTTATTGCAAAAGCATCCCTGGAAACCCCCAGACCCCCAACCTGGGGCATTTCACCTCAGGGAGGCCATTGCAGAGCTCTTTCAAGCTGCAAAGAGCACCTCCAAAGCTGGCGCTCGATGGTGGTAGGTTGTCCTCTCCTGTACCCAAGGGGTCTGCTGCTGGAAGCTGGAGTTGGCTATGGAAAGAGTAACTGGGTGATGGGAAGATTTGGGTTTGGGGGGAAATGGGGTGTTTAGGAGCACGCACAGCTGGGTTTGGAGGGGAGAGGAGGCAAGGAGGTGCCCTGAGCTCTGGTCCGCTCTGAAATCCTCCCCACCCAATGATGTACCAACAGCCCGAAGGATCCTCACGGAGGGCTGGAGTCCCCTTCACCAGGGTCCTCGCATGGGGACACTCCTCGTGCCACAGCACTTTGCTCTGGCTCCTGCTGACATCATTGTGTGATTCCATCAGGTATCTCCATCAGGATTAAATGCTGCTCCTGGCTGCTCACCACAAGGCTCCAAATTGGGGCATGGGAGGAGAGGAGCCATGCTGGAATGTGATTTTCCAAGGAACTTGATAAAAAATCAGGCAGCCACCTCCCATTGCAAAATCCCTTTGATCCTGTCAGCAAAAGAGCCAGATAGGGAGGAGTTTCCCAAGACGCTGAGAGGGGCCAAATGGTTTTAGGGATCAGGATCTGCCCCACTAGAGCCCATCCCAGGGGTCCAGCTGGGGGGATTTGGGTGCAGGAGGAAGGGTTGGCTGGGTGCTGAGCCATGGGCAGGGCCTTTTGAGGGACCCCACCAGTTGCGATGACCCTGGGCGGTGGGGCAGGATGCGGCCACAGAGCCAAAGGGATGAACCAGGTGCTGCATATCCTTGGGGGGACGAGCCGGTGGCCTGGTGATGAGCCAGGAGATACAGGCTGGCACTGCCCCGGCCGAGAGGGACCAGAGTGTTGATGGCTCCAGAGAAAACATCGGCCCATTAAAAAGAGCTGACGCGCTCTGGCTGGACTGGCTGAGCTGCTCGTTAACATCCATCACCAAACGATTATCTCGAAGAGCCGCCGGCAGCGAACCCAGGGCTGGGAATGGCACCGAGGCCGTTTCCTTCCAGCTCAGCAAGGGCCAGCCCGGGCTTTATTCGTTTGTTTTGTTGGCAATTAAGCAATAATCACTGTCTTGGGGTGAAATGCGAGTGGATCCTGCCTCCCGGGTGATGGCATGAAGGTTGCAAAGCCCCTTTAGGGTTGTAAGGGTGGGCTGGGGGGCTCAGGGATGCCATGGACCACTCACTCCATGGATCCGGGGTTGGCAGCATCCCAGGTCTGCCCGGGGGACACCAGCTTTGCCCCACCGGGAAGTCACCCAGGGAGGAACTGGGACGTGCCCCGGCGTGTGCACGGGGAGGAACAGGGCACCCTGCTGCCAGGGGCATGGAGAGGGGCAGGGGCCCATCAGGGGCTGCTCAGTGGGAGATCTGGGAGGAAAGGGCTGGAGGAGCAGGGCAGGGGGTGAAAGTCTAACCTGGAGGTGAAGAGAGACCTTGGGGACTCCCTGACCCGTGTGGGACTGGCTCTGTCCCACCCGCCATTAAGCAGGGTGTGTGCCAACTCCCTGAGCAAGCAGGAGAGAACCAAGCCCTTCTCCCAGAGCCACCAACGTCACCCAACATCGCCCCAGGGGAGCAGCAATGCTTCCCAATGGGGTGGGGGCATTCCTCCCGCCCTGCTCCCACAGCAGCCACCCCCAGCATTGCCACCATGCACATGCCAGCCGTGGCCCAGGCTGTCCCCGTGCACACACCGGCTGTCCCCATGCACGCCCCAGCCACCTCTGTGCGTGCCCCTGCTGCCCCGTGCACACCCACCAGCCGTCCCCGTGCAGACACAGACTGTCCCCATGCAGATGCCAGCTGTCCCCCTGCATTTGCCTGCCGTCCCCATGCCACCATTTCCATGCAAATGCCCACTGTCCCTTGCACATGTGCTGCTGTCCCCACATGCACGCCACCGTCCCCAGACAGTTGCTGTGGATTTAGGAAGTGGAACCCTTCTCATTGACCGTGTTCAAAGCCTCCCTCAGCAAACACCGTGCCTGGACACCTCTTGGTCACTCACATCCCCGTCCAGCCCTGTTTGCTCCTGCACAGCTCGTCCCAGAGGTGTCACTGCTGTCCCCAGACCCCCACTGCCGGGACACCCGTGTCCCCAGGGCTGTGCCTCCGTGGCCCCGAGTGGCTACAGCAAGGCCAAATCTGTCATTGCATTCAGAGCAGCTGCACGGTGAGCACCCACGTTTACTCCCCAGCACGAACAGTGCAACTCTTTTCTCTCAGCCTGGGGTCCTCATGTCACCGGCCAGGACCCCCAGACCCCGCCACATCCCCAGCTGCCTCCTGGAATTAATGATAAGTGATGATGCCAGGACGCCCTCGCCCCGGAGAGGGCCACCTTGGAGGCTCTGAGATGAAAGGGAGCGCAGGGTGTTATTACTGCGGGTGACACAGAGCTGGGGAATGGCGCCCGTCATCTCCCCCGGCTGCTGCAAAATGCTGCCCGGGGAGCGTGGGGGGGGACACGGCACCACCGGGGCACGGGGAGGGGGACACAGCATGTGCCCCCAGAGCAGGGCAAGGACAGGGCTGTCCCCTCAAAGCTGCCTGGAGTGTCACCAGCTGGGGAGGTCCCCGTCCCCCCACAGCATGAGCAGTGACCTACGTGTCCCGCACTTGGTGGCTTCCTGGTGACACCACGTGCTGTTTTGCTTGGCGTGACTTGTACTTTTAAAGCCACGGCAAGGGATGACCCATCTCAATGCCACTAATTTGAGCCTGGAAGAGAACTCAGCTGGTCCCTTCACTTTGGGTTTTTGGGCCCCGGGTGACACCCGAGCGCAGCTGCAGGTGGTGGCAGCTCCAGCACAGCCCGTCCCAATGCCCGCCAGCTGCTCGGTGTCACCGTGCCGGCCGTCCTGCTAACGCTTCTCCTGGGAAATCCGGGGAGCTGGCTGGGAGCCCTGCTTTGGGTGGCTGCTGAACCCGGAGCCGGTGACACCAGGGGTGAGTTCGTGGCCTTTCCCGAGGGGTCTTGGTCCTCGCTGCTTGTGCAGTGGTGTGGGGCTGCGGGGCTGTTTGCTCTCCCCCTGCTCCTCGCTGCAAGCCTGGGCTTTGTGCTGGACAACAGAGGGAAACTGAGGCACGGGGAAGCCCAGCCATGCTGTCCAGGGCAGATTTCTTCAGCTGCAGAGGCAGCAGCTCCTCATTCCCCACGGATGGGGGTTACGGGAAGGGGGATAAACACCACATCACACGCATCTGCAGAGACAAGGTCATCCTGCTCAGGGTCTCTCTGTTCTCCTTGTCCTCGGTGCCACCAGCATGGCCCCAACGGGCTTTGGGATGGAGCAGGGAGATCTGGGTGTTGGGGGGGGGATGACACAGGGAGGGTGCACACAGGGAAAGGCATCGACTCCAGGTCCATGGGGCTGGGGGCACCTGCTGGGGCCCATCCACCCCCCCCTCCCGGCCTCGTCGCTGCGTGTGCTTTGGCAGTTGCTCAGCGGTGACAGCCCTTCCCTGGAGGGATCATTAGTCGTCCCTCATTAAAAAAAGTTACTCACCCTTTAAGAAAGAAGAATATCCTGGAAATGCCTGGGTTTGGTGAGTTCTCGCATTAGAGGTATGACTGAAATCAAGAGGGCGGCTGCATGTGACGCTCTCCGGCACGTGTGAGATGCCTGGGCAGCAGCCCTGGGCTACCGTGCTCCTCTGTGCCCAGCATGGGTGGCCATCACCCGGCTTCTGGGCTGCTGCCACCCCTTGGGTTGGGCTGGCCAAACTGCTGCTCTCCTCCCACGAGGCTGGAGCCAGGGTCTGGCTTTGGCCATTCCTACCAAACCCTCCTGCTTTGGGGGTTCCCCCCCCACCACCAGCACCGCTGCCCCGGGGGACGAGCCACCCCGAACCCTGTGTGAGGTGCAAGGGTGGCACCCACCAAATCAGCACCACCGTGGGACCCGTGGCATCGCCTGCCCCACATCCCAGGCCATCTTGTCCTGCTCGGGAACCCCTGTGGTGTGGTGGCCAAGTCCCAGCCCGGGGCCACGGGGGGACCCTGGGTTTCAGGTATTTTAAGCACATGAGCAAGACCAGCGATTATGCGCTTGCTGGATGGCGAGGGGGTGAGTCACGGCCTCCCTGAATCAGAGCTTTAATTTGCAGCGATGAAACACGTTCCCATTGCAATTGCCCAAAATCGAGGAGCTCCGGTCGCCCCGGGGCACCCCTGGCCCTGGGGCTGGTGGGGTTTAGGTGTGGGGGAAGAAGGTGCAAGCACTGCTGAGGCTGGGAAGGTCTTTCTTGGGGGGATTTTCAGGTCGGGGTGCAGCCCCTCACCTGGACACCGCCTTGAGCCTCTAACCCTCTCTCCAGTCATGGGATGCTGGTGGGAACCGGCTCCTCTCCGAGGGCTCAGCTTCAGCCCCTGGGGAAATCCAGGAAAAAAGTCACAGGGCTCAAATGCCCCTGAGCCCCCTCCCCTGGGGACAGAGCCATTAGCCCCCCAAGCCCCTGCTGCAGTGCAGGCAGGGACCCAGGCCAGGAGGTGCTGCCAGCAGCGGGATGTCTGCCCCTTCCTCCCCGGGGGCAACGCACCGGGCTCGGGGTGGGCAGAGCTGTGCTAGGACACCCGGCTGGCACCTCGGGGCTGTGACGGGGTGACCCTGCCTCCGCTAAAGGATCTGCCTTTTGCCTTCTTCACCCTGCCAAGTGCGAAAAACAGCCCTTCCCCTCCCAACACATCCTCACACCCGTGCAGCTCCGGGGTGGGATATGGAAGCCTGGGCTCTGCCAAGGCCTGTGTCAAAGCACGGAATAGCTTAAAAATTGCCCCGGGACTCCACATCTCCCCCAAGCCACAGTGGGAAGGCGGGGGGCAAACCCTCCATCCCAAGGGATGGGGACGAGGTCTCACAGCTGCCTCATTCACCTGGGACGGCCAGGACCCTGTGGCAGGGGTAGGAGCTCGAACAGCCGGAAAAACCCCCACTAAAAATTAACATTAATTTATTAGAATATTCATGATAAAAACCAAGATTCTCTTTACATGTGTGGTTTGGTTTTGTTTGGTTTTTTTTTAACTTTATACAAGAGAATTTTCATTGCTTTTTTTCCTCCTGGAGGCAGAGCAGGGCAGGCAGGCAGGCGCAGGCAGCGACGTGGGCTCTCACCCTGGCGTGACAAAGCCACACGGACGCTGTTCCCCTGGGGTCCCAGTGGGATGTGGAGCGGGTGGGAGCACAGGATGGGTGCCCGCCAAGGCAGTGGGGCAGCGACGATGCGTGGCAAGGCACGGTGCGGGGAGAGGGAAGCAGCCCGGGCTCCCTGGGGAGGGGGTGATGAGCACCCCGCGGCATGGGAGAGGCAGCACCCATGGTGAAGGGTGGCACGTGGTGGGAGCTGGGTGGCACGTTGGGGACGGGGTGACAAGCTTGAGCACGGTGCAGGACAGCCCTGAGCCTGGGGAAGGCTGAAAGTCACCTAAACACCCAGTGCTCCCTCCCAAGAAAGAGAGGTCCTCCCAAAACTCAGGACCCCCAACACACCCCTGTCCCCGCTTTCTGCCAACGTGCTGTCCCCAACGTGTCCCCAGGCTGGGCGACCCGGCCCCTGGCTCTTCCCCAGCTCCTCTCGGTTGCAGGGGGAGAAAAATAATCCCCCTCCCATGTAGAAAATGCAACCCCCCCTGCATGCCCCCTCCCCACACCAGGGGAGCCCGGGCGCCGTCTTTGGTTAAGGAGCAGCCGGTGCCGCTGCCGGCGCAGGGCGAGGGGCAGAGGGTCCCTGCGGGGACGGGGGACAGGCAGCGGTTCCAGGAGGGACAGAGAAGCCCGGGCTTGCGGGGCCACTCAAAGCGAGGGGGGGACCCGGCTCCCCCCTTGCATGGCTATAGGATATTTATTTAACAAGACCTGGCATGAAATGCGGGGCCGGAGGAGAGGTTCCTGGGCGGCAGCCGGCCCCGTGAGGGAAGTGGCCAAGGCAGGGAGCAGCAGCACAAGCCCGAGGTCCCTGGGAGGGTGCCGGGGGAGGTGGCGGGTGCGCCAGCCCCAGCACAGAGCCTGGCTCCCGTCTTCCCATCTCTCTGCTCCGGAGCAAGGCGAGGGGGCAGGAAAAACACAAGCTGAGGAGGGGTGAAGCTGGGCCGTGGGGCAGCCTCCACGGACACCCCCGGCTCCCTGGCCGGAGCCCACCCTGTGCCGGTTGCAGCCGCCCCGAGGAACCACTCGCAGGTCCTGAGTGGGTGGGCAGCCTCCGGGAAAGCCCCGCCGGGGCTGTGAGGCACCTGCAAATCCCAGTCCCAGGTGGTGAAGTGTCTGTCACCCCCAGGCCACGGCGGCCGAGGAGCCTGGTGCATCCCGGGGGGCTCCTTCCCTGCTCCGCGGGGTCAGCCCAGGGCTTGCTGGGCAAGAGCTGTCCTGGCAATCCCAGTCCATCCAGGACGGTCTCCCCTTCCCAAACCCGGTGTGTAGTGACAGAGGAAACCAAAAAGGAGAGCAAAGAAAGAACAAATGAAGAGAGAGAAACTGTATAGAGGGGCGTGAGGCTTCAGGCGCCAACTGCTACTGCCCCTTGGGGATGAAGGGTTCCCCCTCCTCCGGCTCCGGCCGAGGCCCCGGGTCGCTCAGGCATCGCAGCATTCGCTGGTTGCTGGGGCTGTCACTGGTCCCCGGGGTGAAGACATCGTCAGTACCCGGGGAGGAAGGCTCCTTCACCCTCATCACCAGCCCCTCCTCGTCCTCCTCGGGCGAGGGTGGAAGGCCGCTGCAGCCCTTGGGCTCCTCGTTCATCAGGTCCACGGACTCCGGGGACTGCGGGGAGGCTGGGTCGATGGTGATGATGGGCAGGTTTTCTGAGTCCGCCTTGGGTTCATAGGCCAGTGGGTCTGGGGAGGCAGAGAGGGGTCAGGCAGGACCTATCTCACGGTACCATGAATAAACTGGGTCAGAATAACCTGGGGAAGGAAGGGGGAGTCTCAGGGACCCCCGGTTAATGCATTCCAGACAGTTGGGGCTGGGATGCCTGGGCTCATTCTCTCTCCAGTTCCCAAGTCTGCTGTTTTTTTTTTTTTTTTTTTTTTTTTTGATCTCCACATCCAATCTGGAGCCGCTCCAGACAGCCCAGCCCTGCTTCCCAGGACTCTGTGCCGTTTGCAAGGGCCGAAGCTGCCCTCTGCCGATTAACTGCCAGCTCCGCAAGCGCTGGCAGCAGCGTCACACCCCGTCACACTGTCCCCAAAGCCAGAGAGTACACATTGAACAGGAGGAACCAAAGATGGAAAAGCAAATGTGTGAGGGAGAAGCCAGGAGTCCGGGGGGCAGGTCTGAGGGCTGAGCATTCCCTGCCGAGGCCAGAAATGTGGGTGAGTGGATGGAGCGAGCCAAGTTCCGGACAGATCTACGGCCAAGCTGGCTTCCCAGCGGGAATCGTGCCGGGAAATGAGCTGGGTGCTTCTGCTCAAGCGGAGCTGGGGCTGGAGAACAGCAAACCCCTGGGGCTTGGCCGCATTGCCACGGGGGAGCGGGACGATCGGGGAGGCTGCAGAGGAGCTGAGGGGGTGCAGGACTACGCAACCTCCGAGTGTTTCAGCCGGTGATGCCCAGCGAGGTGCTGGCAGCGGCACTGCCCGAGCAGTTCAGTCCCACCTACCTGAGCCTATGCGAGCCCGGGACATGGTGGGCGAATCGAGCTTGTGAGCTGGCACTGTCAGGTAGTTGTTCATCTGGAATCAGAGCACAGGGACTGTCTCCATCGGAGTGGTCAAGATAAGTGGGGAAGGGGAGGCAGGGAACTGACCCCAGGCCACGGGGATGAGCGAGACGCAGCAGCAGCACGCAGAGGACACACGCACGCAACCCCCCCAGCCGTGCTGCAAGGACTTGCTCAGAGCCTAGGGCACTCAGAGGACCCCGGAGGTTTGGGGTCACCCACTGTCATGTGAACCTCAGCCCTCTCCCCATGCAGGACACCCGGTGCCCTTCCCAGGTTGGGAAACCTCCCCCAGCCTCCCCTGCCTGCAGCAGCATCCCTGCTCCAGCATCCCCGTGACACCTTCTGTTCCAGCTGCCGGGCTTTCTGCCTCCGCAGGAGCATCTGGTTCCAGGCTTCCTCGTAGGGGTCAGCCACAAGTGTGTGCCGGTTGTAGGATCGCAACTGGGAAAAGGCCCCGAGAAAAGGAAATGGGTTAAAAAAAAAACACACGGAAAGGCAAAGGAAGGTCATGGCACCGTTTCCCTTGGAGATGGATGAAGCAGCCACCAGCAGGCAGAGCACGTCCAGGCAAGCTGGTGGCTTGTCCCTTGTGTGCTACCATGGGATGCCTGATCTGGACCCACTTTAGCCCAGCAAGGGTTTAAATGTTGGGCTCAGACACTGACTGAGCCAGCCTCTCCTTCAGCACTATCCCAGCACCATCCCAAGAGGAAAAGCCTCCAGGGGAGGGAAAGCCAGCCCAGGAACATGAGGGGCAGGAGGGCAGGGACACCGGGGGTGAAGGGCAGGGCTGGTCCTGAGGGCATCTGGTGGGAAGTGGTCCTGGCCACCCCCCTGGGAAGCAAAGGGGCCACTCACAGTGCCCAGGGACACCTTACCCTCTGCCTGGTTTTCTGCAGGTTGTTGCGAAGGATTTTGCGGATCTCCTCCTCCTTGTCCTTGGACAGGGCTGGAAGGATGCGCTCCACAGGGAGCGTCTTGGGGTTGATGTTCCTGAGTGGACAGACAAGATTCAGAGTGACACTGCGACAGCCACGGCAGGGCCTGAGGGCTACTTGCCCTGTGGCCAGTGGCAGGGAGCGCGCAGCTTATGCCAGGGGCCTGCTGGAGGCACAGGGTGCCCAGGGCTGGGGAACTCACTGGATGGAGACGGTGGAGACAGCAGAGGGGATCTTGCCTATTCCCCCACTCTCCACCAGCTCGATTGCCTGCTTCATCTCCATCTTGTGATAGAAAGCGATGAGCTGGGGCTCCTTGGACCGCTCCCCGGCAATCAGGCACTTCTTCACGTACTTCTTGTTGAAGCGATTCAGCCTTCCCAAGGATGAGGGCACAGGAGGAGCAGCGAAACATCAGACCTCCCCCTGCCCCAGCACCCACTCCCCGCTCTCCATCCCCGGCCCAGGCCAGCGGGAGATGGTTCAGTTCCCACCAGTGCAGCCCAGGCCCAGCTTCCCCAGCTCCCTCCTGAGCCAGGCACCCTTTGAAACACCCAGCAGCTGCTCGCACCTGCAGCGGATGGTCCTGAGCTCCCACACTGCTGTGGACACACCGTGGGTGGCACGGTGAAGGGGTACAGCCCCACTCACGCTCAACCCAGGGCTGTAATTCATCGAGGGGAGTATGTGTGTGGATGTTATAGCCCAGGGAGAAATCCAGCACAGGGCTGGGAAACCTGCAAGGTGGTGATTCAAACTGTTCCCCGTGGGTCCCTCGAGTCACCAAACCTCCGCACTCACTTGTCCTTCCAGTGGTGGTGCCCGTAGTGACCACAGATATCCTCGATCCCCGTCAGAAGGTGATCCAAGAACTGGAAGGGAAGGTCCAAGGCGTAGGCAGCTCGCAGGGCTGTTGCCCACCCTCTCCCCACCCCGACACCCACGCTGACACAGGGGTGAGGGCACTCAAGGGGGTGCAAGATCAGGGCTGTGGGTCCAGGATGGGCCTCAGGAGGGCAGCACGGTCCTGCGCAACCGGGGCTGCTGCTCTACCAGGCACAGGGGAGGTCTGGGTCGGAGCGGGCAATGGACGACACAGATGGGGGAGAGCCCTCGCTCCGTCCCCCCTTACCTTGGGCACCGATTTAGGGGCAGCTCCCGCTCTGTAAACCCGCCTGGCTACAGCGGTGGAGGTGGCAGAAGCAGAGAGAGAAGAGGGCTAAGGCGGCGAAGAGAAGCGCGCGGGAAGGGCTGGCCGGGCACAGCGGGTTACCTGCGTGTGGATCTCTTCGTTGATGGAGCGCTTTGTCTCTTGCTTCTTCTTCACGGCCAGCAGGTCCACCAAGGGCCGGATGGTCATGCCCTAGGGAGCGGGGAGGGTGGGTTAGACCTCTCCCCAAGGCACACCGGTGGGAATGGGAGGGACTGAGCGCAGCCAAACCACGGGGCTCTGTGCTGCCAGTGCCACCTGGCAGCCTCGAGAGCTTTTGGAGAAGGGGGACAGTGACAGGGTCAGGAATGGAGGCTGGGGACGCGCTCCTCACGGGCCACACACATGTGCTCCTCACTGAATAACCCCCTTTCCCTCTGAAACCGCGCCGTGACCACCGGTGTCCCACCAACCTGCACGAAAACTGTGAAGAAGATGACTGTGATGATGGCTGTGAGGAACATGTCCCTCATGCCGAAATGCTTATAGTCCAGGAGGTAACAGAGGGAGAAGGCGATGGCCCCCCGCAGGCCCCCGTAGGCGATGATGAACTGGTCCTTCGGCGTCAGCTTCACAATTCGGAACTTGTTGATGAACCAGGTGAGGACCAGGACGCCTGGGGGAGCAGGGCAGGGCTGCGTGTGAGCGGATGGTGAAGGATGCCCTCCAGCCCCAAAGAGATCCCCACCCAGCAGCCCAGCTTGCAGCCCAGAGTGGTGTCACCCCCTCGGGGCCGTGGGTGCAGGTGGGTGCTGTCCTGCTCGCTCATCCCAACACCCTTCACCAGCTTCAACCTCACACACAAACGTGGCCTTAACCCCACCTCCCTACAAAGCCAGCCACCAGCAACGGTGATTTCCATGGTAGAACAGGGCCACCCAGTCAACTCCAGTCTCCCCAGCAAGGCAAACTTGGGCCTTGTGGCCCTGAGAGCTGCCCATCACCCAGGACCATCCCCAAGGACTTTGCCACCACGCTGACATCTCACCTAAAACTCTTGCGATGAGGCAGAAGAGCAGCGTGCTGATGACGAAGGTCCAGTTCCAGTAGTGGTGGCCAGCCACCGTGGAGACACCCAGGAAGATGAAGATGAGGGTCTCGCTCACGCTGCTCCACATCTTGAGGAAATACTTGATGGTGGTGTGAGACTTGTGGGAGATGTTGGCTTCCACATAGGGCCGCATGACCACGCCGGAGGCGATGAGCCTAAGGGCAAGGTCAGGACACTCAGCAGCCATGGGGACAGCCCCAACCCCTGGCCCTGCAGCAGAGTTTCGTGCTCTTATACTAAACCCCAGAACAAGGAAGGGCTTGTGAGACAGCAGCAATTTTTCAAGGCCTCCAAAGAAGGCAACATGAGGTTTCTACTCCCTCCTGGCAGCGTCTGAGCCAGGCAGCACAAAACCATGTTGCCTTGAGCCCTGCCTGCTGCTGTGTGCCCAGGAGGATGGGCAATGGGCTGTCAGCGCCCCAGCATCTATGGGACAACTCAAGAGAGTCACTTCCCTCATCCACCTCCCTGCATATCCCAGCCCACACACACCGCTGGCCCTCACTGGGCACGTACTGGCCAAACTGGGACAGCTGAAAGGCTGTGGTTACGCCAAAGTAAATCCTCCAGATGTTCCTGGGGACATGAGGGCATCTCACCCCACCCGTGCCCAACTCACGCCATGATGCCGGAGAGATGGAAGAGCTCGGCAGAGAGATACGCCATGTAGCTGTAGAGGAAGACGAAGAGGGGCTCGATGACTCGGATGTGGGAGGTGAAGCGGGACGTGAAGGCAGCGATCACCCCATAAATGACGCCCACGAAGACACCGCCCAGCGACACCACGAAGAAGCTGAGGAAGCCGAGGATGATATCGATAATGGTCACCTGCTCGAAGTTGGCAAACTCCTCAAAGAGGTGGTAGAGGACCTGGGAGGGAGAAGGGAGAGGGGGGTTCAAACTGCCCCACTGGCAAGAGACGGCCTCACCTCGGAGGAGACCTGCGTGGGGACCTTCCTTGGGAGAGCAGCAGCAAAGGCAGCCAGGCAGGTACGCAGCGTGGCACACCTGAGATGAGCTGTGCCAGTGCTTGGTGATCCTCAGCTGGGTCATGCCTCATGCCAAAAAAAACCTGGTGGTGCTTTGCTGTGCGAGACACAGACCCAGAGAGACCAGTTCCCCGTCCTCTGTGGCTCACAGGGACATGCTGTCATCGGAGATGTGTCTGGGACAGCTCTCCTCTCCAACGCAGCCCCGACCACTGTCTTAAGAGGGGCTTTGGTCAAGGTCTGAACCAGCCAGAGACTGTTCCTGTCTCCCAGCAAGCAGGTCAGGACAAATCCAGCCCGGGGGACACTCGACAGCCGCAGCCCAAACCCATTACACAGCTCTGTAGCTAAGAGAGCAACCTCACAGGAGGAGCCCACCCCAGGCTGCATCGCCTTCTCCCACCCCCAGCCACATTTGCTGGAGAAGCTGACGCAGCCATGTGAGGATGGGAAATGGGCTTGAGGGCATCCTGCAAGGATGGCAGCGCTTGTGAGAGGGGGGAGAGGATGAGGTGCCAACTCCTGCCTGTCAGGGCCAGGTCCTGGGCCACGGGCAGGGACAGACGTGACAGCAGAAGGCAAAAGCATTCCCCAGGGATGGGAGCGGGGACACAGACCCTGCGGGGAGCCTCTCTGGTCAAAAGGGGAGAGAAGTGCCTGGGAAAAGCCCTGTGGTGGGACAGCACGTTCCTCGGCACCAGGAACCTCGTCAGCAGCGCGCTGAGCAGCCAGCTCCGAAGTGGACAGCTGGGATATGGGAGAAGAGCCAGGAAAAAGCAGCGGGTTGGAAGTAAATTTAGAGGTCAGCTCTGCAGAGAGGAGGACGGCTGAGCCAGCACCTGGACACAGATGCCCTTTGGAAATAGCACGGCCCCAGAGCGAGTGGCCTGGTCCCCAAAGCTCCCAAAGGTCCCTGCAAAGCTGCTGCTCAAAGATTGGGGCTGAGGGGTGACCCAGGCGGGATGCCAGCCTGGCTGCAGCCCCCATGGCTCCCCCCTTGCCACTGCTGGCCATGTCCTGCCCTCCCACCTCCTCTGGGCTGCAGCTGGGGGACAGCGAGGAAAACCACAGGAGGAATGAGACAGGAGGGAGCAGCAGGTACATGGCAGTGCTGCCTGACCCAGCACCAGCCCCTCTGTGCTCCTGCTTGCTCTCCCTGGCAGGACAGGCACCAGCACGGCATCAGGCAGCAATTTCACCCCGGAGAGCAGAATCCCAGGAGACCAAGGCACCAGGCACAGTCCTGCTCTTCATCAAGAGGCAGTAGCTGGCTGGGCAGGTGCTCTTGGTCTCCCCAAACTATCAAAACGTTTCACCTTAACCCATCTCTGTGGTGTTTTAAGCCGCTATATTTAGCTTTGCACCTGTGAAAGGTTAGAAGCAAGCGGAGCTGCTGCAGCTCAGCTGGCAGGAGGCACCTGCACCTGGCTGCTTGCCATGGTACTGTGTTCTGCCCGCCAGTCCTGGTGGCACCACCCAGAGATGCTCCACCAAAGCGAACCCCATCCCCTTGGCCAATCCCCCTCCTCCACTTACAACCGTGACAGCGTCATTCAGCAGGGACTCCCCGAAGACCAAGATGTGGAGCAGCTCGTTGATGTGGATCTCCTCAAAGACGGCCAGCACGGCCACCGGGTCCACAGCCGAGATGATGCTGCCAAAGAGCAGGTTGGCCAGGAGGCCGATGTGGTTCAGGCCGGGGCCGCCGAGCTGGCACACGGCGTACATCAGGCCACCCAAGAAGAAGGCGTTCCAAAGCGTCCCCACCACGGCGAAGATGAGGATGGTGCCCAGGTTCTCGGTGAATTGGCGCAAAGGGAGGAAATAGCCAGCATCCAAGATGATGGGTGGGAGGAGGAAGAGGAAGAAGATGTCCGACTTGAGGATGGGGGGCTTTTCACCCACTCCTTTGATGAGCCCCCCAACCAAAAGGCCCACCACGATGAGCAGGCAGCTCTCAGGAACGATGTTGGACACTGAAGGGATCACATGGAAGCCTGGAGAGGAGGAGGAGAGAGGAAGACACATGTTGGCTATGAGAACAGAGGATGCTGTCTGCGGGAGGACACCTCTGCGGGAGCTGGGGTCCCATTCCCAGCCCCCCCTGCACTCTTCAGGAACATTTACTCTTTGTGTGCCTCAGTTTCCCCTTCTAACCCCTTTCTTCCCCATGGCCTGAAGCTGTAAAGTGGAAATTACAGCTTCACCAGACCCACATAACCTAGCATTGCTTGATCTTGGGCCAGAAAATAACAGCAAGACCCAGTTCAACAGACAGGAGCTGCCCTATGGGCACCCCAGGGTCTCTCAGGGGACCCCCAGGCCTCCACGACAGCCGTCTGCAGCACAAGCAGTTCTCACAACACATGCTGTCGCCAGCTCCAGCTCTTCCCGTCACAGCTACTAATCCCGAGCGCACGTAGGCACTGGCATTTACCTCCTGTCAGACGGCAGCCTGCCCACCGAGTGCCGTTACACCCAGCGCGCCAGGCTCTGGCAGGAGGCAGCAGCACAGTGCCCGTCCCCGACGCAGGGGACAGGGAGGGGAGCTGGTGCTCGGTGGGTCTGAGGATGCGATCGGAGCAGCTCCTTATTCCCCCTCCTGCAGCTTCAGGAGCAAGCTGGGAGGTTGCAGGGAGGGCTGCTCCCAGGCACGGAGCAGGGCAGGACATATCCTCGCGGTGCAGGGCCATTCCTTGGGGTGCAAGGTGAGAGGGGACTCACTTTCCCCTTTTTGAGTCACATCACAACCCCAAATGCAGGTCTCCAAGCCAGCCGTGACCCGCCGGGATGACATCCATCCACCAAACACCCCACAGCCTCAGCAACGTGGGCATCTGCCTGCCCAGCCGGGCAGGCAGCACGATGCCAACCAAAGCAGCGCTTCAGCCAACGCACTGATACCCACATAAGGATTTTGGGTTCCCTGGATCCTCTCCCAGGCTTTATAATTATTATTTTCAAGTGAGGTACATTTGTTCCCTGGCAAAGGAAGCGGTTTAAAATAAGGAACCCTGCCTTGGCATCCCGTGTTCCTCCGTTCCTTCCGGCCGGGCGGCTGTGCCATCTGCACATCGTTTCACAACAGATTAAAAAAAAAAAAACCAACCCTCCCTAACGAGCCACTATCCTGCTGACTATCTGGAGCTACTCTGCGTCACGGTGAGCCCCCCCGTCCCCCTCCGCCAAGCCTGCAGGGACCACATCTGCGCTGTGGTGCCAGCTCATCCCTCCTCCACCTGCGCAGCCGAGCGGGGAAGGTGCCGCATGAATCCGGCAGCCCCTTCCCCAATCCCTCCCTAAGGACAGGCAGCCAGCCAGGTGCCAGCCACGGCCCCACGCAGGTCCCCGAGGGCAGGATTAGACCTCAGATTGCTACCTGAGCTGCGGGTGCTGCCTCCGGCGTGGGCGAGCCAAGCCCTGCAGAGGCCGGAGGATTCATCACACCCAAGGCTCCGTGCAGGTCCAGCCGGGCCATTTCGGCAGCGCCCACGTGTCTCCGATGGGTCTCGGGGTGCTGATGTAGGAAGGAGACTGGTTTCTACCTTGGCTTTGCCGCAGCAGCACCGAGCTCTGAGCAAACTGCTCTGCGGCCTTCGCGTTCGGGCACGAGGGGAAGCATCCCAGCTTCCTCCCAAGTGCTCTCCCACTGCCCAGCCACCTGCATTCAGGGACCTCCCAGGCTGGAGGTGGCTCCCAATTTAGCCCCACGGGATTTTTCTTCTGTCTCTGATCCCCTCGGAGCCCACGCAAGCACAGAGCACCCCAAAGCAGCCCTGGCAGGGAGCTCCCCATGGGAAGGGACGTGGTAATTCCTTTTCCAAGCACAGCCCATGCAAACACCTGGAAAAACCAGCCCTTCCAGCACACCGGGCAATTGCCCATCTCAGCATACACCAACCCTGGACAGAATAAGGTTTAAAGCCACACAAGCAGCAAGAAGCCCGCAGCAAATCAGTTTTCGTTTGCTAAGTATGTTCAATCATGAATAAAACACAAACACTGACAATTAAGCATCTCTCACTTCTTCACAGGCCCCAGGATCCCATTAAACAGCAACATTCGCATGCTGATGTGAATTCAATGTTTTAAAGCCTTTTTGTAGGGCCCTAAAAATACACTCACACGGGCTGCATGTTAATTATGCCTTTGATTTCACTGAATCTCAGCCATTTTTCACTCCCTGCTTTCTCCGCTCAATATTTTTAGAGCACTCGAAAGCTCATTGGTACCAATCTGTTGCTGGGATCCTGCTGGGATCCTGCTCTGAGTGCCGGGCTGATATCCCGCTTTGGGGTGGGGATGATTAATGGGAAGAAACGCTCTCGCCATGGGGGCGATGCTGGGCAGGGGCGAACTGGTTTGATCCCAGCTCTGCACCTGAATTTCCCTTCCAGAGGAAGAAGGAGGCTGCGGGAGGACGCTGGGTGATGAGGATGCACAGCCACAGGCACATCCAGGTGCAGCGGGAAGAGGAGTTAAGTCTTGATAATAGCCATAATAATAACAATAATAATAATCCTTAATAACCCCCAGGCCCTTGTTCCTGGCTGCTTTGGTAAAAGGTTATTTGCACAGCAGTTACGTGTGCTGCTCGCCTGCCCAGGTACCTACTGCTGCCACCCGCCTGTCCCCAAACGTGGTGGCCCTGCTGCAAACTGGGACTCATCTACCGCTGTGGGAGCTGCAAATCCTCTGCAAACCCAGGACGAGCCAGGAGGCGGGGAGGGGCACAGCGAGACCCCCAGTGCACCTTCATTTTTCTCTACTAAGCAGCAAGAAGGGCAGGAGCTGGCATCCGAGAGGTCTCCCTGGCTCGGAGGGATGCGCCGGCTGCACGGGAAGCGCTTCCCTAAGGATTGAGGAGCAATAAAGCAGAGGCAGCGCCTGCACCAGGCGTATGAGACTCCCGGCACGCCGCTGCCAGCACATCCTGAATAAACAAGTGATGCAGGAGCCGGGGGGGATGAGGCAGCCCGGTCTCCGGCACATCCGCATCCGGAGGACAAGCAGGGATGCACAGGAGCAGGCAGGCGAGCACACGGAACAGTTTTTCCCATGGAGAAGAACCCACTGGGTTTCAGCTGGTTTTCCTGAACCCCACCAGGAGGGAAGTCCCCTGAGACCCCATTTCCCTGAGAGCGACCCACAATCCCCAAATCACCAGCACGGGGCACACAGAGTCACCCAAGTTTCTTCCTTTGGAAAACAAACTCCATGGGAGCGGTTCCCCTATCAACAGCATCAAACACATCTGAAACTATTAAAAGCAAGACCAATTCCGTAAACATCAACCCCGAGGGCTTAAGCAAACAAGCAAAATGGAAATACAGCAGTTAATAGTTCCTATTAAAACAGTTCCTTGTCCACACCATGGACGCCGGCTTGCATGTGCCCAGCAAGGAGAACATGGATCTCCAGCTCTTTCTTGGGTTAGGGCAGACAGGAGCTGGGGACCGGCTTTCCAGTTTTAACCACAGTCTAAGCACCTGAAGGACAGGAAGAAATCGCCATCCTTCAAATCAAAGAGATTTGGGGCAAGGAAAGCTGTTGCAAGACAATGCTCATGCTGCAAAAGTTTGCTCTGCAGCTTCTTCTGAATGTCAGTTGTCTTCATTTTGGTGTCAGCAGATTTGCACGGGGCCATTTCTATCGAAGTGCAGGCAATCGAGGGCAACATCAAGAATTTTCCTCCACTAACTCCAGTGGTGGCAAGAACCACTGGTGTCTGTTGGATTGTGCAGCAAGTCTGATTATTTTTCCCCTAGGTGCAGAAAGGCTTGTATTTTAGAGGCTGTGGAAGTGGAACAAAGACACCCGAGCACGGCCACAGCACGGCGAGCTGCCTTTGATCTCCAGGATTTACAAAGACCGGTCCTCACCCCAGCGAACGCGAGGGCCCCCATTTCAGCTGCTAAAGGTTCATCCCCATCCTACCAAGGGGGACCTGGGCTGCTTTTCCCAAGGCCGTGGCTGTTGGCAGATGCAGTGCCATGTAAATATTTGCTCCCGACCAAACAGCTTGGGAGAGACTCTGCCCTACGTGTGGTTCTTTCCTCCCTCGGCTGTATCTGGGTTACTGCAGCTCCGGCGCACGGCCGGATGCTGTGCCTGGCATTATATATGCTTCATCCAGCAGCGTCTGCTCCTTCATTGCCTAATGACTCAAAACCTGAGTTTTGAGTTTTAACTGATCTGCTTCTATCCTCAGCCTGGGCAGGAAAAGCCTGAAGGGATATGGAGGGAAGGGAGATGGAGGGAAGGGTGCTGGGCACCCAACCCAGACCCAGCATCCCCACCCCAGGGGAGTGCTGCTGTCAAAAGGAACTGGGTCCCACGAGAGCATCTGCCTGGGGTGATGTTTCTTGCACTGCAGCTCAAGTAGAGGCCATCTCCACGCCCGGAGCCGCTCACAGAAATTTGAAAACTCTCTCTCAAGGCCAGAAGGAGATGATTTGCAGTTCTCAAACCAACAGCAGCTCAGTGCTGGGAACCTACTGCAAAAGGGAGTAGGGAGTACGCCCCTTTGCCCAGCCCAGCCTCATCCCACAACAGAAAGCCCCAAGCACCACAGCGTAGTGTCTTACAGCATCTATAAGGTCCCCTCCCTCCCCGCCTGATGGCTTTTCTCTGTCCCACCCATACAGGACTTCTCACCCTCCTCATTACCCTGGCTGCTGCAATATCGCTCCATATGGCAGAGGACCCACGGTCAGGCTTAGTCAGGGCTCTGGCAGACCTCCCCTAATTTTAAAGACCTCTCTCAAAGCAGTACAGAAAAAACATTTTAATCAAACACTTCAAAAGAACACTTACAATGAAAGAAATGAGGCAAAGCCTTCACATGCTTCCCTGCTACAGGCCAGGTCTGGGAGACGTCTACATCTCCCACGCTGGCTCCCACCACGGGGACATTGCTGGAGTCAGAGCTGTAAGAGCCCCTGCAATCCCCATGGCCCTGAAAAATACTGGTGTTCAAGGTGATAAATAAAAAATAAAATAAAATAAAAATTAAAAAAAAAAATAAAAATCTCTGTAATGCTAATGCTGGAGGCAGCCTGCACCGCGAGACAGCGTGCCAGCCCTGGGGCCTGTGGGGTCCCCCTGGCCCCGAGCCACTGTGCACTTGCCCCCAAAAGCCAGTCCCCACAGCTGGGCTTGCCATCGGCCATCACATCCTCCTAGAGCTGCAAGTTGAATTTGGCTGGGATTATCGTCCTCTCATTTCACACGAGGAAAAGAAACGTGAAGGAGGAAGGCAGAAAACCCACTTGGTTGGTGTTTGAATTGGAACGAGGTAAACAGGGGGAGGAAGGAGGGCGGGGAGCACGCGGCATGGCGGGAAGGGCTCGGCACGTTCATGGTTAAGTGGGATGCTCCTGCGGCTTCACCCCGGCTTCCCAAGCGCCCACGCATGGGGAGCCTTGCGGGAAAGCCAGGCTGCTTCCAGGATGATGCCTGTTAGCTAAGAGGAGGCACAAGAAATGAGAACAGTTACAAAAACACCCCATCCTCCCAGGCTTCAGAAGTTTATTAGCGCGGCTGCAGGCTCCAGCAGGCAGGCAGCAGCCCCGAGAGAGAAATTACACAATTATTAACCAGGGATTAGGCAGCTCTTCCACCCCCGGATGATTTTCTCTGAAAGGAGGTAGATGAGGGGTTAGTCTGGGCGAGGGGGTGGTGAAGCCCCCCCCCCGCCCCGGGGGATGCTTGCTGCAGCCTGGGGGACCCATGGGTGCTTGTTTGGGCTGCAGGGTGGGACTGAGCGGCCGCGTGGCTCGGATGCAGAGCTGCGGTGCTGGAAAAGCTCCGGGAGAAGGCACAGGGTCTGGGAAGGAGGCAGCGAGGGGGAGCAGGCATGCTCAGAAGGGCTGCCCTTCTTGAAGGACACTGCAGAGAGCAGGGCTGGAGGAGCCACACGTGTCTTAGCAGCACCAGGGCCCCTCCAAAGGCCACTTTAACCCTTTAGGCCACCGGGCTGGCATGGTCTGGGTGGGCCGTACAGAGATGCAGCAGCCCTGCATCGTCACCCAACCCATCAACCCGGCGGCGAGGGATGCAGGAAGGTGCAGACACCTTCCCACGCTCCTGTGGGACACAGGGATCACGGACGTGCCCTGGCACGTGGATGCTTTGCTGGATGAAACACAAAGTCACTGATGTGTCACCATCCACAGGGAATAGTCATCTGCAAAGCCATTACCCAGCACCATCCCCTTCTTTTTTCGCCACTTAGAAGAAAAAGTGGGCCGGGGGGGCTGGGGCTGGGCTCCAAGGCTTGCAAAATACAGAGACCACCACGACCTGGTGTTCACGCTCTTGCTTTTGGGGTGGTAGAGAGTTGAGGATGTGGGGCTAAGCCCCCCCTCAGGGTTAAAGCCCTGCAAAGATGATGACATGGGAAAACCCATCTCTGGCTCCTAGATTTTGGCTTCTGCTTCCTCCCATATATCCCCTTTCCTCCCCAAAAAGGTGCTGGATTTCTCTCTTCCCCCACCCGACCACCAGCTGCTGCTGCAGTTGCCCAAAGATCATCCAGGCTTTCCTTGTTGCTGGTGGCCTCTGGCATAACCCCTGTGGGGTGTCTCGTAGCTGCTGGGAGCGTGTCTCAGCCCCGCTGCACAGCCTCCCTTGTAAAATGGAGCCAGACTCATCGACCTGCCTGCAAAAACAGGGAGCGAGGAGCTTGGGGAAGGGCACGGAGAGAGAGCTGCATGCGCCCGGCACTGGCACGGGTACCAGATGTAATGGGGAAGTCTCAAGGGAAGGGGATGAAAATCGAACTTGCTAGAAAGGAATTAAATAGCTGGTGATTTACACCTAAAAATAGAGCGAGGCCACGACTCGTGTCACCCTGCAAGGGGAGGTGATAAAACCATGATACTTAAATTACATTCATCATGTCTCGTAAGCTCCAACGTCACCACCTGCCCTGGAGCTCCAGCCCTGCTGAGCACCAGTGCAGCTCCTGCATGCGGGGCCCCGCTGCAGCTTTTGGCTTTGCCAAATCCTTTTCTGCTTTACCATGGAGCTGGCAGGGGTTTAATGCAAGTCCAGGTCTCCCAAGTGCTCTCCTGTAGCTCTCTTTGGGCTGATTTCAGCAATTTGGGTTGACTCAGGCAACCTTTAAGAGAAGCATCCAATGGCCTCAATGTCCAGAATGGAAAAGCTTTAATTTTCCACCCCAAAATGACATTTCCTGGTTAGAAGTTTACTTTTTTTTTTTTTTAAAAAAAAAAAAAAAAATATACAGGTACACAATGAGCTTCTAAGCAAAACAATTTCCTCCAGATTAAACCAAATGTTGCATTCAAGCCTCATTATTTTCTTGTTGCTAATTACAAAGAAAAGACAAGAACCAGGAAGGTAATTAATTTATACTGCTTTTTGTGACTCACTGAGTTAATGCAGATACCACACAGGGGCGACACATCCGGCACCCACCCAAACCTTGCCGTGGGCTTGGTGTACAAAGCAAGCACAGGGAGAGAAGGGAAAAGCAAGACATCCAGCCCTAATTTTGGGGATCACGCTTCCGCATCCCAGCCACCCTGATGACCAGCACGACGTGCAGGACATGGGTTAAAATCCACAAGCGCCCTGCACTGCGCTGCAGCCTCCGGATATTTTCAGTCTGCAAGAAGTGGGGATCGGCTGCGATCATTTTGTCTGCTTTAAGCAGGGCACATCCGCGCGGGATGCCATCGGGGTGGGAGATGAAGCCCCGTGCTGAGACCCCGCCAGGTCTGTCCACCCCTAACACAAGGTGCCCTGCACAGCCCGGCTGCCATCGTACCAACTCCCACACCTCAGTTCTGAGCTGGATTGCACCCAACGCCCCTAAAAGTCGTGTCGCTGCTGTCAGTAGCCATTAAGACCCGTTGCTAGTTGCCGAAGGTACGGTTTTACTTCCTCTCAGTGTGACGTTACCATCCCCCTTGCCTACAGACCTTGCTCGAACAGCTGGGTCCCACCTCACAGCTGCTGAATTACCCCTTGTTTTCCCTCTCCCCCCCCCCCCCCCCCCCCCCCCGATACTGCAAACAAACCGGGGGCAAATGTAAAGAGTTTCCTGTGATAGGAGACTGAGAGCCGCCTGGTACAGCCTCCAGCTCACTCAATCTCGTGTATTCAGCCCTAACGCCTACAGCGAGGCAAGCCTGCATGAGAAGGTGACCTGCCTGGACCCTGCCTGCTTTGCAGAAGATAAGAACAGCGTTGATAGCATCGGGCCAGCCCACAAATGAGAAATGAGTCAAAACTTGAAAGCTACAGAACAAAAAAGCAGACACTGTCAGGTACCAGCGTGCAAAAGCCTCGCTGCAGCTTAGCCAGTCGGTCGCAGTAACTGATAACTTGCACTGGCGCGGCCCTGGCAGACCTTGCAAGGACTCGTGCAAACCGGCTTGGTCAAGCCTTTAAAGTACAGCCACGTTAGCAAAAGCAGGCGGTCCCACTAGCGCAGCATCACAGCGTCAGGAAAGAGCCCTTCATCCCCGGCTAAGGGCAGACGGCTTCTCCGCATCTCTATTGCCAGGAGGGGCTGGCGGGGGGTGGTTTGCAGCAGGGCTGCGATGTCTGACGGTTTCCCAGTTCCACCATCCTCCCGCAGCAGCAGTTTGCAGCCAGTTCCCGCTGGCAGGCCCCGAATAAATCCTTGGATGGGAAGGGAGACAAGTCTAGACACCCTGCACCCCTGAGGCAGCTGGAGAGAGCAGACTCACGCTTGCCTTTCCCGGATCTCACTGTCCCCTGGGCACTTTCGGGGAGCAAAGCCCACGCCCCAGTATACAATAGAGAATACGCTGCAGCCAAAGCCTTCCTCCTCAGGAGGATGCTGAGAGATCCCCACGTCCCCTGCACAGGGGGGATGGATGCCAGGGCATCAGCAAGAGCGATGCTGGTCTGGCACTCTGCAAGGTCGAGGGGCCAAGGAGAGGACAGTTCAGAGCCGCTCTGGGGTGCAAGGCTGTGCTATTTCTTGCCTGGAGCCTTTCATGGAGCAGTTATTTAAAGCCATTTCATGTATTTTAGCTGCTAAAATAAGCAACGGCCGTGGGGACTGGTGATAATGGGAACGGGGTCCGGCGTGCTGTCAAACCAGCCGTTACGGCACGGCTGGGAGCGCAGAGGGCGAGGAGCTGTGCCATGCTGCCCACGAGCCCCCACGCAGGCAGCAGTAGCCATGGCCGGGCAAGGGCAAAGCCTCTTCTGGTAACCCAGTGCCTGCAGCAGCGTCATGTAGGAATGTGCCTCTAATCCTCACAGTCCTGGCAGGGCCTTGCCTTCCCCTGGGAGCGCCTGCTCAGCACCCCCCCGGGGGCTGCTAGCTCTGCCGAGGGCCGTACCAGCCGTGGCAAGCATTGCCTGGCTCCAAAGGGATGCAGGGGTGCCAAACTTCACACCCTGACAATGCAGCCCCCTCCCGAAACACGGGCAACGTCAGCAGAGAAATACCCAAGGATGATGACGGCACTACCAGGAAACCACAAGGTTGTTGCTTTAGCTTAGGGCTGGATTTGGAGACGCAGAAACTCCCCAAAAGATGAGCTGCCTGGAGAGCGCGACCAAAGGCGTCACTGCACCCTGCAGCAGCTGGAGCCACCAGCCGCATGCAGATGAGCCCAGCTCCCCACCTGCCCTGACACCCCTCCAGAAGCAAACCACTCCCCTTGGCAAGGGAAATCTCATTTTCTCTGCCCAGAGCCTTGCAGGAAGGTCGCAGGGGAGGAGGATGCTGCAGCCAAGTGGAACGCGGGGGTTGCGGGACCTCGACGGCAGCGCTGCAGTGCTGCAGAGCGGGAGGAGGATGCAACAAACCCAGGCGAGCAGGAGAGCTGTGAATCATCTGCAGGCACCCTGGATATCAGCCTGCCAGGATGGGCGGACCCCCCCTTGCAGAAAGCCGCTGTATACACTTACAAACAAGCTGTTTATGCACACCAAGAGAACTTCAACAACAAGGAGAAATCTCTTCCTTGGGGCCCAACCCAGGCTCAGCACCAACTTGCCCCTCTAGCACAAAGCTGGGGACAGGGGGATGCTCCTTGGTTTGCAGTTTGCCTGCTCAGCTATTCCCCCATCCAAAGGGGCTCTGTCCCTCTCTCTTCCCAACCACCCAGCAAGGGACAGGTCAGGGAAGCCCTCTGAGAGCTTTGCATGGTCCAGCACCCAGCCTTCCCTGCAGCTCTGCAAACCAGACAGCAAACCTTCATGCCACCTAGCCTGTGATTTCACAGACATGTGCCAAACAGCCGGCAGCAATTCCTCCCAATTAAATCTTGCTGCCCTGACCCAGAAGGTCTGGTCTGTGAAGCCAGCCAGTGACAGCTCGAGTGCTGCCTAACTCTCCCCCCTCCAACTCTAAAAGATACACTAATTAATTAAGATCAACCCAAACTAAACAGTTGGCTCCACTGTGCTGCGTGGAACAGCTTGCAGCAAACTCTAATTGTGACACTGGCATCCATGAGTGGGAAAGGGACTCATTCTGCTCCCCGTCTGCACGGCTCCAACTTGTGCTTTCACTCGCCTCGGGCTTAGGTTTAGGAACCAGCCTGCCCAGGGTTCCAGCCCAGCCAGCACCACCCCTCGGAGCTGGCCCAGATCTGGGGCAAGAGCCACGTTTGGAGGAGCCCCGTGTCCAGGAAAATGTCCCTAAAACAGGCAGAGAAGTGCCAGGTTGCAGCTGCCCTTGCAGGCAGGACAGGGCAGGGCAGGAGCGATCGCTGCCTCCCTGACTCACCCGCCCTTGATTCAGCTGGTGACCCACAGGCAAGCCCCAAAAAGCCCATTCTTCCCCACCAACCATGTACTTCCCACCAGGACGCCTGCACGGCCCCACACCTAAAGGAAAGCGGCAGCTCTGGGCAGCTTGTGGGGAGCCTCCGTGCAGGCAGATGTCCCCGAGGGCTCACGTTGGGGGAAGTGATCATCGCAACAGCAGCCTTTGGGGACCAACATCCCCCTCTGCCCAGGCTGGGATGGACCACAGCCTGCTGCTCGCCCAACGGCACCTCGGCAGGGCTAAGAGAGCGCTGGTGAACATGCCAGGGAGGATGGCATCAGCCTCCTGGGAGGAGAAGGTGCCCACACACTACCATAACACGCCGTGACAATCCACAGTCAGAGGCATTTAGTAGAAACACTTGAATTTTTTTTTTTTTTTTGAGAGCAGGGAGAACCAATGCAGCAAGAGCACGTACCCTCATTTTATCTCTGAAGCACTCACGAGAAATTAACAGATCAATTGGGAGTCTTTTATAGACCTGGTATTAATTTCCTCCCAGCTGTAAAAAGGAAATGAGAGACAAAAGACATTAAATGGACTTGCCCAAGTCCCCAGGTGAACAGCGTAAGAGCTGGCGTGAAAACCCAGCAGCTCCCAATTTTCAGTCCTATGTTTAGATAATGCTTCTCCTTCGAACCAGAAGAAAAGCCAAGGACACTCTGGAAGAAAAGCAGATATTAAGAAAGACCTAATTGCTATTGAAGACTGAGAAACCCATGGCTCCTTGGACTGTCACCCAACAGCTACAGCATTTTAAATAGGGAGGAAAACACAGAGCCAGCTGAAGGTGCTGCTGGAGCAAGCAGTGATGGCTTGGGAAGCTTCAAGCCTTGGTTCCATCGCATCTTGAAGGAACCTCTTCCAGATCCAGCTGTGCACAGCTGTGAGCAGAGCAGCTCTCCTCCACCTCTCTCCAGCTTCAGAGCTGCTCCATGAGGAGACGCTGCAAAACCCAACGTTCTCCTTCAGAGGAGCTTTCAAAAACCGGTTGAGGGTTTGGCGTTACGTGCCAAGCTGGCTATTAAAAACCTCTGGTGACTCGTGAGTACTCCCATAACCCCGATCCCCAATGACTACATTCCTCTAACGGGCACGTTACAAGGCCACTCCCAAACCACAGTTTGAGATTAGCAAACCTGTTTAAAGCCTTCAGGTGTGCTCCATGCACGGTTTTTCTAAGGTGGGACCGTATGAATCTTTACCAGCCTGTGCCATTCACCCAGCAGGAGCCTGACACGCCGGCACGGAGGTGCATGGGGACAAACTGCCACACAAATTCCTGCTGCTCTTGCTCCAAAACTCATTTTGACTTTTTTCCATCAGCTCTGGATAGGTGCATCCCACAGCCAAGCAAGGCTGGGCTCTTCCTGGCACAACCCATTTAACCCGGAAAAATTAGTTTTCTATCCTTCAGAAGTATCAGAACAGTGACAGTAGCTGAACTTGTGCATTTTGAGGAGGCCCAATAAAAAAAGGTCTAGAAAAATTGCTCCAGCTCCAGGGAAAGAGGCCAGGAGCTAAACATAACTCTCACTAGCCATGCTCTTCCCAGATTGCTTCAGCTGTCGCAAGGCGTGCTGGATGCCACAAATAGCTGGGCTAGGAGGGGTGAGCGCAGCACGTCTGCCTCAAGCTGGGGGATTTCTACAATAAAACCCTCTGACTTACTGTCTGCACGGTGCAAAGCTAAACTTCATGCCGTTTAATGCAGATAAGAGATTGTTCTGGAGCAGAAGGTACTCAAGGCGATGTGAAGAGACAGTACGTGGTCACCCAAAATAAGGCTCCAGTCGCTCTCCCAGCTCCGTGCCCTCAACCACATGGCACAGCGTTTAATACACAGTTCCTGCCCGCTAGTGAATCCTCGGGAAGAGTTAAAGCTGAGCCAGCCCAAGGTGACCACAGACAAACTCCCCAGGCAGAGCAATGCCAACTGCCCTTCCCAGGAAGGGCAGATTTCCTACCGGGAACACGGGCAGGAAAGACAAACAAAAGCTTTTCAGGAAATAACCTGTTGGTCTTCACTCTGACGGGAGAGAGGAGGTAATTGCAATTATCACTGATTACTACTGGGCTTTGCAAACCCAGACAAAGCAACACCACTCGTAGCACACGCCAGCGGCAAGTCGAGAGCCGACCCAGTCGCCTTTGCCTCTTCCCCAAGTTTTGGCAGGAGCTGCCGGCACGCAGAGACCCCGCCAGCTAACTGCAGTGCTGGGGGGCCCTGGGGGCTGCAGAGCCGGCCCCGTCAGATGCCATTTCAGCTCTCCAGAATCCCTGCTCAGCTGGGATGCAGGCGATGCCATTTCACACCCAGCCAAGCTAACAGAAGTGCTCCTGGGAGCAAACACTCTCTCCCTCTACGCAGCACTTCAGAAACAGGAGAGGAGCCTGTACATTGCAAAACACTCCCTCCAGGGACTGAGGCTGCCATGGGAAAAGCGTTCTCAAGGGAAACTGAGGCACTAGCAGGGCTGGATACACCAGCTCTTCTTTTTAAAGGCCTGTGTGTGCCTAAGCCTGTGCCTGTGGCATTTGTGCTGTTACAATCTCCAGCATTGGGGTGGGAAGCTGCCTTCTCTCCAAATACATCATTAAGGTTTAGCATGTTGTGACTCTGAAATGCAGAATAATTCCAGACACTGAAAAAAACCCACTGCAAAAGGGAGTCTGCTTCTGCAAATGTGCGTCTTGCAGGCTTGATAAAGAGAGGGCAATTATTTCCCTGCCAGCACCCTCTATTAAGCAGAATTTAAAAGCTGTCCCTCCAGGTTGATTGCATTGCGACTTTCTGGAGACAAAGACCATTGATGCTGTGACGTTTATGAGTCACCCCTGGGCAACCCAAGGAAATACGTTTGTTCTCTTCCGATTACAAAAAGTACTTTGCATTCTCCAACTTTCCACTCAGGGATCTCAGAACATCACCCCAGTTTCAGACGAGCCTTTTGTCAGTCCTGCCCCTATCAAATCCATCACGCAGGTGGGTCAAGCTCTCTTGGGAAGGAACCCCAAGCCATGGGGTGATGTACCACCAGAGGTGACACACCACCAAATTTATTCTCACTACTTGACTCCAAGCAATCATCAATTTTTGATCTCGCCTTTTCTGACAAACATGCAGCAACATGTGTGTACATGTCGGTAGAGTTTTTTAATTTCACTTCTTCCTTCCCAAGCAGAAACACATGTATTCTTCTGCCCAAGGAAAGAGCAGAATAACAAAACATGACAAGATAGCCATCCCTCAATTAACACAGAACTGGAAGACACTGGAAAATTAGAAAGATAAGCAACATATCAAACACCCTGTAGAATAGATGGCAATCATATAGCTTGCCTAAGGCCGTATATCAGCTGGTACCGTGAAGCGAGGGGACCAAACATCGATAACTTGGTCCAAGTCAAACCATCTCCACAATTTCCCTGCTCCTCTGCTGTTCCCTTTGAAGCCATCTGGCCCAGATTTCAAAACATCAACGCTGTTATCAAACCTACACCAGCAGCTTTGAGTCCCAACAGGTGAGAAGAAACTGCTGATGACCCAGGCAGCCCTGTGAAGCCAGCGTAGGGGAGAGGTGTAACCCAGCCCCATCTCTGCTCACCAAGGCTGTGTTGTCACAGAGTATTCCAGATGGATTTCAGTTTTTATTTGAACAAATTAAGCCTTGGGGACCCAGAAGATTAAAAAGAAAAAAAAAAAGAAAAAGAAATCAAATGTCTACGAGGCAGCTGCAGTAATTCATACTCATTATTGCTTACTTTTAAAGTTTCCTCTCTTGGTGCCCACAGTTCCTACGATGCTCTAGGACAGGACCGACTCCTGCAAGACCCTGGGACAATCTCTACAGCCCCCATCATCTCTGCAGTCTACAGCCAAAACCCAGGACTTGCAGGAGGAAAAAGGGAAATGCTTATGTTAATGAAATTCTCTTTTGCAAGCCTAATGAGCTTCTGGTTTATACAAGTGCCACTGGGACGTCTGTCTCTCTTCTGCAGAAGAGGGGCTCCTGTCCTCCGGTGCCACAGGTCTATACGCTTGGAACCCAAAGAACAGCTCTCTCCCCTTCCTTCCACCACCACCTGGTTTCCCTTTCTCCCACATGTAATTCTCAAACCCCAAAGGACTCTAATTAGCCACACTAATTGCAGGCAAAAGACTTGTTCTCCGCCCCACTAATTCCCAAGGGAACTCCAGAACCCTTGGGTATTGGGGATAAGCCACAGTTGGGCATTTTGGGATAGAGGACATGAAGCAAACAGGCCAAATATTGGCACGTTCTGCTCCTACTCCATAGACCACCCCAGCTCTGCTGGAGGTCTCAAGAGAGGGACAACTTCACAGCACGTCCCCAAAAACCAGGCCAGCACCCATCTGGGCTCTGGCCGTTGCAGGACTTGGCAAGACAACACTCACATCCCCAACTGCACCTGCAGACTGTGCGGGAAGCCAGCCTGACCCTGACCCCCCGCCATGGGACGTCCAAGCCTTCGTTAATAAACACGATGGAACAAGAACTTTGGTTCCTGAGTGGCCTCAAGGTCCAGAAAGCAGAACCAGGAACCGCTGCGGGCACTGGGTCCCTGTGGGGAGCCAAGCCATGGCTGCAAACCGAACGTAATTCTGCTTTAATGGACATTAGGGCTCACCGGGGAGGTATGGGCTGTGATTACAGATGTGTTCAGCTTTTCCCCGCTCCCTCACCCTCCTGTATTTCACAGCAGGAACCTTTCACTCTTCCAGCCCTAATTAATCTAATGGTTTTCTCAGATCCATGGAGGGAACAGTTTGGATGTTTTTTCACTCAGACATCAGCAATGGGCAGACCAGTGAAGAAAAAAAAATGTCATGGCTCCTCTTTCTGAGATGGCAAAGCAGACAGAAAGGGAAACCACAGCATGTGTTTGGATCATTCCCCAATAAGGAGGCAGGAACGCAACAAGTCTGCATTAGAAGAGGCTGTTTAAATTCATTATCATGACAATTTACACTTTTGCGGCACCAGCTGCATCTGTATTTCAAAATCCTTTCCTGACAGTTATTCATCAAGCCTCAATTCCCCTGCAGAACAGCCACCAGCTCACCAATACAACCGGGGAAGTGTCTGGGATGATCTCAGACCACACGCCACCTTGGTATCTGCAGCTCACACATGAAAAAAGCCAGGGCTGCTGCTTGCGAGCGGGCAGGTTTTAAGACAAATATTTCCCTCCAGCTCAGTAAGGGAATCAGCAACAACCAGTCCGATGGATCCAGTTGAAACAGCCCACAAAACCTTTAGCAGCTCTTCCCACCAGCCAAGCTTTGCTGACAGCCATGCCCAGCAAAGCCTGCTCGGCACAGCCCTGCCTGGCGCCCAAGAGAAGCCAACCCTGCAGTGGCAGAAGGACAACAGAGATAACCTCCAGCACACTCATCCCGTATGACACACGTATTTCCAACATGATGATGAAGGCTGGGGTGACACACGTCTTCAAACGCGTCTTTGCTTTCCCCTTTCCAAGCCTTGCAGGTGGCACCAGTGTCCCCAGGCTGGTGGCTTTGCTCTGGGTTTTTTTTGCCACATTTGGTCTCCAGATCCAGTTCCTGCATCTTGTGGCACCACCACAACAGGTTTCTTCCCCTGCTTATCACTCCTCACCCAAACAAACCCTGGAGTCTCTGACTTGCAGGTCTCTCTAAGACCTCTCGGGTGGCCCCTCCAAAAGCCCCATTTTCAGGGGAAGGATGTGGGCTGCTAAAAAGCATTTGAAAAGCACCCAAGTGTTTTAGCACCCAAACGTCACTGCCAGCCAGCAGCCACCAGCCTCTAAAAATGTTTCTTTGGCAATTTTGAAATCATCCCTGCTACTTCGAGTGCAGGAGCCGTGCCCAGAGCCTCTGCCAGGCTCCACAACCCCACTTGCATTCATCATGTTTTTCTCTTCTTTTCCCAGCTCCTATCACCAGCCCGCAGGCCCCAGGAACTTCCTTAATCTTGTTCCTCCCCAGACACCAGCAGCGATGGGGACGGTCGCGACCGGCCAAAGGCAAGCGCTGACACTGGGATGCCCCGGGCCCGTTAAACTGGGTTGAGATGTGTCACCAGACGACCCCCAAAGCAGCAGCGTGTCCCCACATAACACACTGCTGCCCACAGCTCTGGGCTCGCTTAGCTCAGACTCTCCCCAGCTCACTTTACACCAGCCCTACAATCCCACCGTGGTGATTTTTCTGCAAGTACCAGGTTGGCGCTGGCTGCTGTCGGACGGTCTGGAGGGAGGGGGAACATCCCCAGACAACAGCCCCGACCCAGACACACGAAAAAGCTGACTGCTGTGAAGGGGGAAGAAGAGAAGGAGCAATGACTCAGTGATTGCTACCGGCTCCAACCCCAACCGGAGCACCGCACGGGGCAGCGAGCGAGTGTCTAGCGTGCATCAGCGAGCAAAAGCAGGGTAAGAGAGCTCAGCCATGAAGTAGTGCCTCACGGGGACCCTCCGCAGCAGTCTCCAGCGTGGACAGGGAGGAAATCAAGTCCCCACTACGCACTTGAGCTGTGAGGGGGAATGGCCAAGGTGCTCCAAGGAGGCTGGGAAGCTCTCACATGCTGAAGAGCCGTTTGGTGCAGACAGACGGCCCTGCAGACAGACAAGAGGGCATGCCTCGATCGAAGGTGGCTCCTAATGCAGGATGGAAATATGACCGATGTGCTTTTCTGCTTCAGAAGGTAGGGCCTGAGATGTGCTTTGGAGACACAGGTAACCCCAATAACTTCTCCAAAGTGGGTAAGAGCTGGTGGCTTGCAATAAAGCTCTGACCACTGGGCCCCAGCCCACGTCCGCACAGCCAGCAAAGGGACTGCTGACCACAATCTGTTATTTACATTCCTGACTCACTCTTTCCCTTTCTCCTGAAACGGAAATATATTTTACAGTCAAACCTGAATTCCCCTGAATGTCTCCTGGAGCCATGTGAGCTAAAAGGTCAGTCCTCAGAGTCAGGAAATCAGGTTCTTGTGCTGAGAAACCCCCCAGCCCTTCCCTACCGCTCCTTGGACACAGCGCAGAGGAAACTCTTACAATACCCTTGCAAAACCTTGGAGATGGGCACAGAGAGCTTCTACTGGGGATGTTTTACGAAGGTCTGAGGTTCTGCAGCAATGCAACAGGTTGAGACAAAGTTTGATTGCAACCCTCAGCCACAAAGGCTTCTCCACTTTTACTGGCAAAGTCAAGCCATCACCAGATGTCTGCACGTAGCTGGTGGGGCTCTGGCAAGGCATGGTTTGTGGCTACCCCTGACCCCCTCCTCTCCTACACAGTCTTATAATACCACGAGTATTAAATAAAGCAGCCAGCACCAGCTTTTCCCTTCTCTACTGGGACAAGCAAAGCAGAAACAGCCCAGGCCTGCAGGACACGCTGGGGTGACAAGTCCCTCTGTCCCAGAA
Organism: Tyto alba; assembly: GCF_018691265.1. NCBI lineage: Eukaryota > Metazoa > Chordata > Aves > Strigiformes > Tytonidae > Tyto > Tyto alba. The sequence continues at coordinate 6,755,753 of NW_024881283.1, read as the reverse complement.
ACCCACCCTCTGTCAGATGGTAAATCCTCCAGGAACCAACATCCTTTAAGACATTTTACAAAAACTGCATCAAGAAGCGGAAGGGCTCAACTCACACCTTTGATTCCTCAAACAGACAGTTGGGGGCTTCTGGAGAGAGGATAAATCACCTGGAAGGGACAACGCTGGGACTCATTTAAGCCTGAACAGCTGTCTGAAGCATCAAGAGCAATGGGGGGAAACTGAGCAACCGGACTAGGGTCAGGTTGCATCTCCTGGCCCAGAGAAGAGCCCTGTAAAAACTTCTGAGCTCCTCTACAACATCACCCTGCACTACGCCAGCGGACAACACCCAGAAGCAATTCATGGGGTTGAAGATTCTTGATTTTGCAGCAACATGCGGCTCAATCACAACCCCTAACCCAGCAAAGGGGCATCCGGAGCTGGAGGAAAAGCTGGGGAAGGGAAGTTAGGAGGTGCCCAGCTGTCATGCACAGCCCATGCTGCACAAATTCCCCCTCCTGGAGAAAAGATGTTTGTCCCTGCACCTCAGAGCTTTGCAGGGTTACCCCAATGCATCAATAAATGCACATTAACAGGACAGGGGGTAGAGACAAATGGCTGCAAATTCCTGTTCTGCTCATCATCCCCCTTCCTCTCTACATGGAAACTGGATGTTCCAAACCCTGCCCGGTTTAGGGAACCTGGAGATGTGTGTGCCTCATCCTGCCGTCACAGGTTGTACTGCACAGGCATGCAGCGGCACCCCGTTGTGTAAGAGCTATCCCTGGATTAAAAAAAAAGCACATTTTGCTGCTCCTGAACCACATCTTCTGATCCAGGGCAGGATCGACCGGGCCAGTATTTAGATACTGAGCAGTGAGACATTTTTGCAGGTCACGAGCAGAGGGAGCCCGAATATTCAGCTGTACCAGCAACTTGGGAACTACATGCCAAGACAACATGAACAAGCACTGTTGTCCCCTTCAAAACCCTGGTGAGAAGGCCAAGGAAAAGGATGCCCCAGGACTGCTCTGTTCTCGAAGCCCCTGTTAGAGGTATAGGTAACCTAAGGTATGAATTTTGGCATAATTAGCATCCCTGGAGCTCTGCAGAGCACCTGCCATCTCCAAAGGACCCTTGCCAAACTTGCAAGGCAGCTCCTCCTAAAATATACCTCTTAAACACCCAGTCTTGCATAATATTTTTAACACGTAAGAACCAACGGGGCTCAGCTCACCGCCAGAAATAACTTTCCCTGCGGCACAAACGAGCCCTAACTTCAGGCAAGGGCGGCAGAAAGAGCTTCACGCTGCGACCCAGCGCAGCGCCGATGACGGAGGGTGCCCAGGGGAGGGGGGGCAGCCGGCGGGCAGCGATGCCCCCGTGTCCCCCACCACGCACGTCCCCGGGGAGCCGCTTTCCGCTGCCCATTCTGGTGTTTTCCAGCAGCGGTTTTTCAAAGCACGCCCCGAGCAGGGCCGCAGGCCAGCGCCGTTAGCCCCTCCTTTCTCCAGCAGCTTCCGCACAGATACTTCTGATTTCATCACTCTTCGCTCTGCGAGGCAGGAGGACTGAAAACGCAGTGCAATAGCCCCAAACAGCTAGCAGAGGTCGCTTAGCATGCACTGGGTGAGCCCTGGAAAAGGAGATTTCGCCGCTGCATTTCCTATGGTGAGGCACCTTCTTAGCTAAATGTGCCCTTAAATCATTTTGGGCAAAGCGAGGAAGAGATAAATCCCAGGGATCCCGCCCGGTTCCGCTTTGCCCCAACCACTTGTCTCCCAGACAGGCAGGAAGCCTCTGGGTCTGAAGCGTTTGCACTCCTGTGCCTACATGTAAATAAAACATGTGAAAATGGTGTTTTACCTGCCTACGCACACTCACAGTACACTGAGAAGGGGATGAGATATTTTTAGGAAAAGCTGGGCAGGGAGGATCTGGGCTCCTGGGGGGTCTCTCAGACCCCTCCAGGCCAGGCCAGGCCACAGTTTCCAACAAGCACCAGCTTAAAAATGCTCCCCAAGTAAGATCTCAGTCAGCAAGCTGGAGTGCTCCAGAAGGCAAATAATGCGTTAGCATTATTAAATTGCTGATGGTAATTGAGGAGCAAAATGAAGGAACACAGAGCTCCCTTCCCGTCCGTCACCCGCTTTAAGGAAGGAACAGGCAAACATTTCACCTGCCCTCTTGGCTTTATCACCACCGACGGGACTGGGGCCAGCTCAACCTCTGCACTGCCGGAGGCCGGGTCCGGCACGCCGGTGCCAGCGAGCACGGAGCAGTTACATCACGTCACACGCTTTTGGGTAATTCGGTTGGTATTGATCCAGCTGCAGAAGTTTGGAAAACACTTTGTCAACAACACCCACCCCAAGAGACTGATGCTTTCCTAGAGCGGGTCATCAGGATGGGTGACATTTCCCAGCCCTCTAGCCCCTGATGTCATCTTTAACACAGAAATCCTCCGGACGCTTTGCAGCAGAGGTGGTTGCCCACCCTGGTTTGCTGCGGAGGGGGAGGAAGAGGAGGCTGAAACACTGGGATATTTTTAAGTGACTTCTCCAAGGTTACAAAAGGCATCTGTGGTTGAGAAAGGAAGCAAAGAAACAAACCGGACACTTCCTCCCTGCTGCTGCCTGAGTGCCAAAGGGAGGAAAGCGAACCTGGAGCAAGCAGGGGATGGTCAGGGCTCGGGGAGCATCTTCAGCCCAGCTCCCGGACAGCGAGATGAGCAAGCCCCGGCCGAGCAAAGGGGCTGGGGTGCTGCTGTCCTGCCTGCCAGGCCTACGGCAGAGACCCAAGGTCGTGGGGAGAGCGGTGCCCACCCCTGCCCCAGCTGCCGGGGGGGGAGCTGTGCAAGACACGCAGGGGAATTTGCCCTGGGATGCTTGTGGGGGTCCCACCCTGGGATGCTCTGGGGGGTTCTATCCTTGCGATGCTCCGGGGAGTCCATCTTTGGGATGCTCCGGGAGTTGTTCCTCGAGATGTTCAGGCATGCCTGTCCCATGAAGCCGGGGGTCCCTCCCTGGGGTGCTGGGGGGGGGGGAGTGGGGTGTCCCTCCCCAGTGCCCTCCCCTCAGGACCCCGCCGCCACGCTGCCAACCTACCCAGCTTCATGAGACAGGCCAGCAGGATCCAGAGGGAGATCTCGAAGGGGATGCGGACGTGGGTGTAGTCGATGCCCAGGACGGGGAAGGCTTTGCGGGGCTTGGCGTGCCCCTCGCCCGAGCCGTTGGCCGGCTGCTTGTTCAGCGGCTGGATCTCCTGGGCGGAGGCGGGGGGCGCGGGGGTGAAGCCCCCGATCTCCCCCCCCGGGGGCTCGGAGGTCAGCATGCGGTTGGCCTGCAAGCTCTGGCCGGGTAGCAGCGGCCCCAGGAGCAGCAAGGCCCAGGGAAGGGCGCGCAGGGCCGCGGCGCCCATGGCGGCGGTGGGGAAAGGGGGGGGGGGGGGGGAAATTGGGGAAGGGGCGGGGGGGGGGGGGGGGGGGCTCGGGCGGGCGGCGGGGCCCGCCGGCGGCGTGGGGCTGGAGCCGCCCCGCCGACAGCCGGAGCGCAGCTGGGGCGGCCGCGGCGCCGGGGAACATCCCACCGAGCGGCAACGGGGAGGAGGCAGGGGCGGAGGCAGCGGGGCGGGGAGGGGACGGGGACGGGAGGGGGGGGGGGGGCGGTGGAAGAGGGGGTGCAGGGGAATGGGGGGGTGGGAAGCGCAGGGCTGGGGAGTGCTGGTGGAGGAGGGGGTGAAGGGCAAAGGGGGTGCGTGGAGGGAGGCATGGGGGGACAGTGAAAGAGAGGGGTGCAGGGGAAACGGGGGGGGGGGGGAGGGAGGGAGTGGGGGGTGGGGGTGGAAGAGGGGGTGAAGGGCAAAGCGGGGGGGAATGCAGGAGTGGGGGGTGCTGGTGGAAGAGGGAGTCAAGGGCAAACCTGGGTGCTGCTGCAGCGGGGGGGGGGCAGGAAAGGGGGAGCGCGGGAGCTGGGGGTGCTGGTGAAGGAGGGTGTGGGGGTCAAAGAGAGTGTGTGGAGGGGGCTACACGGAGGTGGGGGTGCAGTGTGAAGAGGGGCGTGATGCAAAGGGGGGAGCATGGGAGTGGGGGGGTGCTAGTGCAAGAGGTGGGGAAGGGTAAAGGGGTTGCGATGCAAGGAGGGGTGCGGTGCAAAGGGGGAAGCACAGGAGCGGGGGGTGCTAGCAGATGATGGGGTGCGGTGCAAAGTGAGGTGCAACTTCACAGTGGGGTGGGAGCAGAAAAGAAGATGTGTGGGAGCTGGGGGAGCTAATACAAGAGGGGGTGCAGTGCAGAGGGGGTGCAGCACAAAGTGGGGAGCAGAGAACTGGGAGGGTGCTAAGGGAAGGTGGGATGCAGCTGAAAAGGGGGTGCACAGAAGAGCAGTGGAGAAGCGTGCAAGCCTCGGAGGTGCAATGCAAGGCAAGGTGCAAGGAGACAAGGGGGTGCAATACAAAGGGGACGTATGTAGAGGCAGGGGGTGCTAATGCGAGACGATGCAGGGAAGTGAGGGGGTGAAAATGCAATGAGGGGTGCAGAGAGGTAAGGGGGGTGCGAGGTGTCAAAGAGGCCCTAATGCAATGGGAGGGAGGTGCAAAAGGAAGGGAGAGGTATGAGATCTGTGGACTGGCCTGGTGGGTGCCTGCTGCTGGAGGGGGTGACTGGGAGACTGGGGGTGCACGGCTCAGGCACCCATGAGGGAGGCAGCCGGGGCTCACGGGGCTGGCAGAGCACCCTGGGCCCCTCGGGGAGAGCGGAGCAGCCGCCTGCCTCCTCCGCGTTTGCTGCTTGGAGAGGGAGAGCCGTGCTGTGCTGAGCCTCGGCACCGCTCGGGGGACAGCTCTGGGGCGGTGGGGTCTGCAGAGTGGGGACGAGTCTGGTGGGCACTGGCTGCTATTCTGGAGCGACGTGGTGCTGTGTAACCCCATCTGTGCTTGTTGGTACCGCCATGCCCTTCGCCCTGGTCACCAGCGGAGCCTGAGTCACCAGGAAATCTGATAAGGCTCTAATAAAACCACTGGAGTAGCGTGGAGGGGGGGGGGGGGTTGCTCAGCACCGTGTGACTGGGCTCAGCCACCCTGATTTCTTGGCTCTGCTACCGCCTTCCTGAGTGTCACGTGTGTGTGACCGGAGTGATCAAAACCGGCGGGAGTCTTGAACTGATTCAGTAACTAAACTTTAGGGGCAAAGGAGCCTTTTCATAAAGATGCAGCCCCTAATCCCTGGGGGCACTTGGTGTGGAGAAGGCATGGGCCCTTGACATGACACATGGCAGCTAAAACTCTAGCTTTCATTATGCTTGCTGGTTTGCATCTGTTTTTATATTCTTGTTTGAAGATGGCATCAGCTCCCAAAGCGCCAGAGGTTGGATTGGCTTGGGAAAGGCTGCAGGGAACATGGCCCTTCGCCTTCCCTGCAGACAGGAGGGGAGCACAGCAGCCTTGCTGCAGCTACTTGGTGGAAATCATCAACAAATGTGACCCATCAATTAAAGTGAATCATAACCCCGGGCAGGAACCAGCTAGGTGTGTCAATTCTCCTCTTCCGCTTGGTTATGTTCTGGATAGTCAAATTAATCTGTTTTAGCAATTAAGCAAGAAATCCTGAGCATTTCTCATTTTGAAAGGGCTTAGTCATATCTGGGTGAGAAGCCTGGTCCTTGATGATGGCAGTACGCATTGCGACTGAAGCAGGACCATGCCACTAGCAGCACGCAGACAACTAGAGACTTGTTCAGGAGAAAACACGGGGGCTGGTTTTATTTCAGAAACAGTTCCTAGAAGCTAAATCCAGTACAATATTCCTGTGAAGTAACTGGGTCATATTTTTCTACCTCCTCGTGCCTGGATCAGTTGGCAGCCAGGGTGGGTAGGTCTGAACTGTTTAGTCCCTGGCTATTGTATATTTGCCAGTCAGGGATTCAGCATTAAATTAACTTCCTGCTACTTTGGTAGCATGTGTTCCCAACCTGCTTGGCTGAATGCTGGCTGGACAAGAGCCTTTCAACCTCTTGAAGTCTGCAAAGGATTTTGGTTGATGCAAATTCTTGACAAAGTGGAAAGATATTCCTGCTACCTCCAGATGGGGAGACTAAAGACCTGGAGACATCCAATTAAATCTGTGTTCCCTAGAGAATCCATCAGCACTGCAGCACTCTGACAGTGGCAAATACCCCCATCAGGGCCTTGGTGCTTTTTTCAGTTATTTGTGTTCCCTGTGTTAGGATAGTGGTCCAGTTACCACCAGCTTTTCATGGCCCAGCCAAGATGCTCGCTGTGATTCCTGGAATTTACACCGTCCTCACACCGGGAGGGAGTGTAATTAGGATTAAGCTTCTTAGGCTGCAAAGGGGGAGCAATACAACTGCATGAACAGGCAGAGGGAGCTTTAAAAATGTCCCATCAAGCAAATTACATAAGTTATAATACACCAGAGCTTATCCTGTTGTATCTTGGAGTGCAAAATCAGACACGGTGTACATAAGTAAGTTCATAATTGTCGTCCTCGGCCCCTAGAAATACTTCACACCTCCTGCCTTTGAGCAGCCATGCAGCAGGGCACCGTCTCTGACCCAGACACCAGTGTTCCCCCTGCTCCTCTGGGCCATCCAAGTGCACCGAGCTTCACAACCCAGCACGTGCTAATACAGTACCCAGCAAATGCCCGGAGTTTTATTCACATGTAAGTCATGCAAAATTCAGCCCTTGTATTGAGAGAATCCTCCACAAAGCTTTGCTATTCCTTAGCAGCTTTGATCAGGGGGTCTATTTTCCAGCAGATGTTAATCATTGAGAGGTAAACATCATTTACATTGCACAGGGAGGCAGAGACACCGGAAGAAATGACGTGTTTTCTGGAGTCGTGCAAGGAATCAGCAGCAAATTTGCTCAAAGAAACCGGGAGTGCAGACCTTGCTGTACATCCTGGCTGCAGCCCACACTGCTACAAGAATGTTTCCATATGTTTATAGTCCTTTAGACCCAGCTCTTTCTTTCTCATCCTCTGTGCATTTATTTGCATTCAAATGTGCATTCTGAGATGAACACAGCACTGCTGTGTCTCTCTTTCTGTTTACACTTTGACCCTGTTCCTCCATCACCACTTGCAACTCACAACTGCCTGAGCAAAGTGGGTGCAGGTCAGGCTTTCTCAGTCAAAGCATTTTCTTTTTGTCTGGTCTGTCTCAATAAACAGCACAGGGAAGTGGAAAGTAAAGGATGCATGACTCTAAATTTTATTTCAACTGCTCTAGCCTAACCATTTCCACTTGCAAACAAATCCTAGTCCAGCGCTTGCTGCCCAGGTGTCTGCAGAGCAAACCATGTTGCTTCTCTCTCACAGAGTAAGATCCATGTCTGTGAACCTGTGTGCATGCGTGCTGTGACTTCCTAACTATGGCACAGGGTGTGAAATGTAACTTCTGTGTGTATGCTGTGGGTTTTTTACACTGAATCGTCTTTTTAAAATGTTCCCTGTACCTTTCTTTGGACTGAAACCCCCGCAGCCCTGTGTCAGGAGGATACTCGCCAAGGTGGTGTTTATCCTGCAGTAGGTTGGGCACTGGGAGGAGGACATCTTGTTTACATTCCTCAACGTGCCTCCTGTTCCCTCTGAGACTGCAGCGGAAAACTTCAGCTCTGACAGTCCAAGCCAGCAAGCACCCCCAGTCCTCCTTGGCTTCAGCCGCTGTTATGTCTGTCTGTCACCAGCTCAGAAAAAAAATCAAACTCCTGTGCCCCAATTTTCTCTTCATCAGCAAGTAAAACTTGTATGTCAAGGGCATCTGAAGCTTGCCTGGTTTTCTGTGTAGAGCTTTAGATCCCCATGAGGACAGCACCTGAGGAAAGAAGATAAAACCCTGTTGTAGAGATGGTAGTGATGGATCCCAATTATTATTTGTTAAAGAATCTGGACAGATGCAGAAGCAACAATTAACAATTATCTTCCGTAAAGAACTTTGACAATGGCTGAATAAGTGAATGGCATAGAGACAAATCATTAAAGCTAATGGTTAGTATGTCATTTATGAGTCTGGAGGTGTATGGAAGAGTCCTCATGCTTCCATGTAATGTCTGATTTAAGGGGCTTTTTGTTCCTTCTGTTAACACAGAATAGGCAAGTAGCAATTTTCTTCTGTTGTGCAGCTGGGATTATCTAGGAGCCATGGAATTAGGTTCTAAATGAAAATTTAAACTATTCATTACACTTTATTAATAGACTTTGGGATGTTTAATTGTGGAAATAAATTACAGAGAGATGAGTTCGTGACTTCTGATTTATTTTACACACCCCTCCTTTTTGGGAGGGTTCGTTAAAATAATTAGGACTAGCGGAGATGCCAGCCTTGCCTTCGCCCCAAGGTGTGGCAGCAGTGTCCCCCGGGCCAGCGGCTGGATTCAGGGCAGCTGGAAGGACAAGGCAAAGGGAAGGATTTTGCGAACACTGCCACCCCCTGGCTCTTTCCACAGTTTTGTTCCCCCCTTAAAAAATCTAACTGTGTGTTGCCTGGGGCAGCTGTGCGCTTCACCTCTATGAATTGCTGGTGGAAGGACCAAACCTTGGCGGGCAGGGATTCATTGTTCTGCAGGGACTCGGTCACAACCCGCTGCCTGTGGGGAGTTCGTGCCTGTGGAGGCACGGGCCTGGCGGCTTCCCCTGCAGCAGCGTGAGCCGTGCGGGCTGGCTCCCGGCAGCAGCGAGGGGAAGGGTGGCACGGTGTTGGAAAAGGGGGCCGTGAAGCCCAAACCCGAGGCCGTGTTGGAGGCCCTCTGGGGCGAGTGCGTGGGGCAGCTGGGGCACAGGCCCCACTGCAGCCTGCAAGCTGAGGGGGGGGATCCAGGCCCAGCGAGGGCTGGGTCTAAGCAGCCCTACAGTTTGGTGAAGATGGAAAGGGATCCGCGGAAAGGCCTGGCGGGACGGGCAGAAGGATGTGGCCGAACCCTGAGGCTCCAAGGCCCTCAGACATCCCTCCCCCAAGGCGGCCATCCTTCCCCCGCCGACTACAACTCCCAGCAGCCCCTTCGCGGCGCCGCGCCCCCGCCCACCACGGCATGTCCTCCCCCTCCCCGTTGGCTTAGGGAGCTGCCAATCACGGGGCGGCTGCGGCCGGGCTGGCAGGAGGGGGAAGTATTCTCGAAAGCGACTTACGCCGCTTGCGTGGAGCCGGGGTTGCTGGGGGTGCGCGGGGGGTGGTGGCGCAGTTGGCGTGACGCATGCGCAGAGCTGCGCGGGGAGAGCGGCGGCGGGGGGGTGCTGCTGAGCCCCGGACAGCTGGAGGGGGTAAACAGGGGAGGGGGCGGGGGGGCACGGCCGGGGCCTAGGCCGGGCCGCTCCTGAGGGCCCTCCCCGCGCCCCGGGGACGGCGCCCGGCGCCTTGCGGGATCCTTCTGGTTTCCAACCCCCCCCCCCCCCCCCTTCTGCTCGGTCCCGCTCTCCCCCCACCCCACCCCACCCCCCCCCGCATGGATGGAGCCTCGCAACTTCCAGTGCCCGCTGCGCCCGCACCCGGGAGGCCTGACAGGTAACGGTCCGGCCGGGCCCCGCCCGCCCCCGCAGTCCCTCCTCCCTGTCAGCTATCCCCCCCTCCATGCCCCCTTCCCTGTCAGCTACCCCTCCCCCGCCCCTTATCTCCCTTTCCTTACAGTTCCCCCCCACACCCCTCGCTTTCCTGTCAAGTTACCCCCGCCTCAATCCCTGTCAGGTCCCCCCCCCCCCATGCCCCTTATCTCCTTGCCAGGCTTCCCCCCTCTTTGCCAGGAGCCTGACCCCATCTCTCTTCAGAAGCGCTCCTTCATCCAGTCCGTGTTCCCCTTCAGCCCTCATTTTCCCCATCCCTTCTGCCTGCCCTCCCCCTCTAACTGAGCACCTCTTTCCCCCCAGCCCTGTCGGTACCTGCATCCTCTGGCTGGTACCCACCCCCCTGCCAGGTTCAGCCCCTGCCTTTTGACTTCTCTTTCCCCCACCACAGCTGGCACTGCCCTGTCCTCCTGCCCTCACTTTCTTCCCCCCTTTCCTAAGGGCTGACTCTGTCCTGCTCCCTCCACTGCTCACTTTTCCCTTGCTAAAGCCTCGCTAAAGGGAAAGTTTCCTCTGCCACGGTGGGTGTCCTGCAGCCCCTTTCCTTGGAGAGGAGATCAGCCTTTCCTCCTCTACCAGCATCTGCTGGCAAAACTCCTTCCTGGAGCTACTGGACCATGTGGGTCTTGGCATCAGGCTGTTACTTGTATTGGGCTGAGGTGCTGTCTTGCATCTTCCCATCTTCCTGTGGATGGCCGTGTCAGCTGGAGGATAAAGGGTAGAGGTAGGATGCCAGCTTAGGGAGCTGTAACCACCGTGTGGCCAGTGTCTCAGGGCATATCAAAGTTTCCCTGACACTGCCATTTTCTTGTGCTGGGCCTCTCAGGTCTCAGATTCTACCTCTTCTCCTGTCCACCTCTGTTGTAAGCAACTCCTTCCTCTGTTGTTGGCTGGCTTTGTGTTCTGGGCCATCTGTCCTGGGGAGAGACTGCTGCTCCTGGCATCTCCTTCAGCTGTAGCAAAACCTTACTTTTACTAGGTGTTTGCTGCTAACCAGATCATTTCCTCTTGCTTCTCTAGGTTTGTTAAAAAAAATGTATACCTGCTGATATTTATGTATTTTAATTGGAATCCATGACCTCTTGGAAAGTCAAGGTAAAGAGGATACAGAAAATAAGTTCTGAGGCTAAGAAGCCTGCTGAGTTGGGTCCTAGGTGGTATTTGAATGGGTGGAATAATTTGTAGATGCTTAAGAGAAGGGTCATAGGAATCTTCCTTTGGGATGAGTCGCACATCCGCAAGGCTTGCAGTGTGCAGAGTGCTGCTTTTTTCAATGACCTTGAGTTTGGAGACTGAGAAACTTGGGTGCATCCAGACAGCTAGGAATTGCATTGCTTATTTAAGATTGTTAATTTAAGAATGAGGCCTGCTGCTTTGTGGAGTTTCCTGGCATTGATGGAGCTCTCTGAAGGACAGTGGTCCCCAGGTTTCAACTCTGAATCCCACATCTGCAGGGCACTTCTCTGTGTCACTGCGTTGCTGTGTGTGTAGGTGAGGTAGTGGGGTGTGTGGAGGTTGTTCTGTGAGGGGAAAATACACGCAAGCAAAGGAACAACCCCCCAAATCCTAGCTGCATTGGGACTGTTTGATATTGAAGTGACTGAATTGTTTGCATTATCAATGTCAAGGCTTTGTTCACAGACTTAGAGCAAGTGTTTCAGGAAAATTAGAAGAGCTGGCTGGGGAAAGCCAGAGAATCTTGTTAGTCCCCTTTCTCCCCGTACCCTGAAGCACGCTTTGAAAGTGTACTTTTCCAGGAGCTTAAGGGGCTCTTAAGTTACTGTCAGTGTAAATACAGCCTAGCAGATTTTGAGCCCACAGCCTGCAGAAGTCTGTGGCTTGTTAATTTTTGACTGCAGATTTAAAGGCCAAGTGTTGCAAAAGTTCTATATCTGCCGCTGGAGCTTTGCACTGCAGGAGCAGAAGAGTCCAACGAGCCAACTACAGCAAACTGCAGGTGGGGTGGTCCTCTATGCTTCAGGGTGTAGTTTGAGAAGAGGCTCTTGCTGTGGATGAGGTGACAACTTTAACTAGATCCCAGGTTTTTAGTCCTGTCCAGGGTATTCCAGGCAGGTTCAGAACAGTGAGGGATGAGGGAGAGGGTTGTCCTTGCTTGGAATTGAGCGCAGAGATGCTCTTGAGGGGTGATAGAGAAATGTGCTCCAGAGTCATCTAAAAAATTACCAAAAAAGGTCATGATGATCTCTTAATGTGTAGCCAAAGTGAATCTGCTTGTGGGGTTATCACTGATAGCAACAGTGCAGATTTATCCTAAATTGTTCCTTGTCACTGGCACTTAATCCTCTCATTTCATCATGAGTTAGTTGTGCAGGTTTAGTTAAAAGCCAGAGAATTGCATGAATGGTTTAGGAAACAATATGTCTAAAAGTGAACAAAATTTGCACAGTGGTTTTGCTGAAACAAAACCCAGAGGTTTTGCTGAAAGGAAAACATCCTATACCAATTTACATGCCTTTAGTGGTAACAAATGGAGAAACTCTTTAAAGGGCTTTGTGATTGGAAGCCTACCTGTGGCTAAGAAATTGGAGGCACAGTTTCTTCTTCTCTGATTATTTTTATATGTATTTTTTGAGAGACCTACAAATCCTAGGGGATTTTATGCTTTATGCCAGGGTCAATTTCTGCCATAATTGCAGACTGTTGATCTATGTGTATAGTGGTGTGGTCTATATGGTCTTCAGCATCAAGGCCTCTTAATGATTGTTTCATAGTGGAAGCTCTACAAGTATTAACTCGAGAACTAGGTAACTATCATATTCATGGTGAATGTGAGTCTGGGATGGTGACCTGTTGTGGCTATGGACAAAGTCTGACCTGGAACGAGAATTTGGTACTTCTTAATTCTTTGTCTGGGATTCCATGATAATTTAAGGTTGTCAAAGCCTCCGCAGCTCCGGAATACCTGTTGAGCAACAAAAAAGAGCATCGTGAAATCAAGAAAGGCTCTTAAAGTTGTCTTGGCCAAGCGTACACACATATTCTGGGAGACCTTTAAGCATTTTACAACATTTAGTTGCTGAACCAAGCCCTGTCTAGGCAAGAGAGACACCTTAGGCTCGTGCATTCCTGTTTGACTGTTTTTTCTCCAAGCCTGTCATTTTTTTAATGATCAAATACTAAAAAGCATGCATCAGCATCTCTGGTGTACTAGACACTGAACAATTTGCTAGAATAGCCTTGGATGCTGGTATTAGTATGTTTAAAGTCAGTTTTGCATCAGATGTTTTGTTTTAAACTCCGGCTTATTCTGCTTTGTCAACCAAAGGGCTGATCGTGTGGATGATTTTCTTGACCTGTATCATTTAAGAAATAAAGTTAAGATGTGTTGGTCTCTTGTTGAGATCCACTGAATGATGATCTGTTGAGAACACCTCTGGTTTACTTCAGCTGACAATGACCTGTCCAGAGAGCTGGGAAGCTCCACAACACATCTGTAATCCTAAAAGCACTCGCAGAAATAGCAAGCTCCTGTGTATTGCTGTGCACCCCCAGTCAGTGTGTGTTTTGGAGTTCCCGAAGGTGTAAAAAGCTGTGACAGGGGAGACTTTGTCAGAGAGCAAGAGAATTTGAGTCTCTCTTAAGGAGTGATAGGTTTTTGGGGGTTTAGATGTTCATCCCCTCTAGGCATGCTGTTCATACAGTCAAAAAGTGGATTTATAGTGTATAAGTGGTTTTGCAGGAACTTATTTAGCAGTAAACTGGCTTCTTGGTATGGGTTATTTCTGTCTGTAGAGTATGGGAGATCTGTATCCATGAAGTGCATTTCTCCATGTGTCCTTCAGGTTATTTAGTGCCCTTTCTTGCTAGACAGGAGTTGAATGAAAAGGAGCTGTTTAGAAATTAGCCATGACTAGAGGTAGGAAGTCTGACAAAAATACTTCCAGGGTTCTTAAGAGGGCAGTGGGGCATTTGTCAGTCAGGAGGTGACTGCCTGCTTGGCTCTGGCATGGTATTAGGCTTCTTTGGGGTCTTAAGATCAAAAGAAAACTAAACTGCTCTTAAAGAGGAAGACAAGCAGTCCCTGCCTGGCAGGGAAGAAGAAAAGTTAGCCAGATGCTGCTTGGAGAGGGGGGAGACTGTGGACAGAGTCTGGGAACGTTGTAGGGAAGCACTAAGAGCAATGGAAAGCTGCAGATGAGACCGAGGCGCTGAGATCTGCTGGAATATTGTCCCTCGTGTCTCCTTATAATATACTTTGGGTTAATGTATTATTCAGTTCTCTGGAAAAAGTTGTTTAACTGTCATCAGTCACTGGTCACAGGTTCCTGCAGAAAAGTGCTGTGTGAGGTCAGGCAGCTGGTGTGTTTAGTGGGGCTACACGGAGGAGGAGGGGGAGCCTTGGGATATAATCTTAGAGGTAAGAAGATCTTGGGTTTTGTACAGTGAGTATCAGAGTCCCTCACCTGAGGGCTGAGCTGCTGTGATGTCGCAGAACAATGGAGATGGAGGGTCTCTTTGCCCTGCTGGAGCTGTGGATGGAGAAAACACTTGCATATCCTGGAGGGTTTGTTTAAGGAGGCCAGTCTGTGGGGATCCAGCCCAGGAGAAGAACAGGTGGAGGCTTGTTAGCTGGAAAGGGTGTCTGGAGAAGCTGGAGGAGAGAGATCATAGATATCATTCATCCCTGCACATTTAGTCTCTCCAAACTTGAAGCTGCTTTTTGAGTTAGCAAACCTCTTGCTTGCAGAACTTAACAGAAAAGTGTGTCTGGAAACCACATCCTCATGGATATCTCTAGCAATGTAGCTTATTTAGCCCTGCTGGCACGTTTATGTAGATCTGGCCTTGGACACAAGTAGAGATGGGCCTGGCCTGGTTCCCCGTGTTTACCTCTGAGCTGCAGAGTCAGCAGGATCCCCTGCCCTTGTGCCAAGGTGCTTTGCTGCAGGTGCCTGCTTCCGCTCCTTCCCATGCTTGTGAGCTGTTCATCAGGGTGGTTGTTGTCCCCTTATAGACTCTGTTTCCATAAACAGGCAAAACAATACCTACTCTAAGCTCATGTGGAAAGCCAGGGCATAGGTCTCCAAATCTGAGAGTTTAGTCATCCTACTACAAGAATTAGTGTGAAATACCAATGATCAAATGCAGTCACAGGGCTGCCACTTGCTATTAAGCCTGGGAGTGAAGCAACTATTACTTAACAGGAGAATGAGTGAGGCAAAAGATGCTTAAAACATGAGGTGTCTTCCTGAGTATGTGTGCTAGCTTTCCTGGTGCTACTTCTGGAGTAAAAGGAATGTAGATTAAATACCCACATGATCGACAAATACATAAATACTAGCTCAGTTTCAGGCTGGCTAGTGGATTTTAGGGGAGCCCGAATTTATGCACTAAACCAGATGATAGGGTCCAAAAAATTTTAGCTGATTGCTTCAAAATCTGGGGAGGGGGCAAGTTGAGCTGCTTCTGGCATGGTGAACTTGAGACGTGTAGTAGAGGCCGCTGGTTTATTGGACACATCTGCTGTGGAAACTAGACTGGGGCAGTGGTGAGTTTGGGCTGCTGTGCGCACATTTGGGTTTGAATTGGTCCTGGTGAAAGTGTGGCCTCGTTAGCCCTCGCTGGGCATGGACTGGGAGCAGGCTTGCTGTGCAAAGTCTTCCCACTGTCCTGTCTCGCCTTGCGTTCAAGGCCTGTGCTCTCACTGTGGGAATTTTATCAATTTTGTTCTCATCGTACGTACAAAATAGGACTGGAATACAACCGTGAGGGCTGCTTGTCTTCTGCCGGAGGGACGTTCATCTTCAGAGACTACCAACAGCCGTGCCTTTTCTCGGTGTGTTGTATTGGAGAGATCTTATGGCTACCCTAAAAATCCTGCTTAGGAGCCCACTGCAAGAAAATCTGATTTTCAGTTTCTTTGTGTGGCTTTTTTTGCTATCTGTAGGTCTAGTGATGTTTCTGTGCTCACAGTGGAGCTGCATAGAGGAGCCAGCTGTGTTAGGAAAGCGATACAAACTTCCACTTGGAACAAACTCTGCTTTCTGGGAGAAAACATGGATTTTTGGTACTTACTCCCCATGGGGAAAGGCCTGTGTATGCACACTAACAGTTTTCGGAAAGCAAATTGTTGCTGAAGCCCGGGGTTTTGGGAATCCTGGGGTGCAGGAGCCTTGTGGTTTTGCTGTATGGTGGAAGCTGCAGTGCAGCTGCATGGCCCTGAAGTCGCTTATGGTGGAAGCCCTTGCTTTGCCGCAACCCAACAGATGAACTGGTAGAGAATCAGGCAGGGTTTGTCAAAACTTCTGCCTGACCTCAGCGGTTATTTGTTGCTGTGTTTCTGTGAAATGTTCTTGTTTCAATGAATCAGCATTTCCTCATTGAAAAGAGGACTCATTTGAAAATTTTGGCTTGTTCTGCTTGTGAATGCTTCTAAAGAGAATTTAAAACTATTGGGTTACATAGGACAAAATGAGTGTTTAATTTTTTTTTTTTTTTTTTTTAAAGAATTGTAGACATTTCAAAATGGGACAGTGCAGGGCTTATGGTATGTAAATGAGGTGAATTGCATCATTTCTGAGACTAACTGGTTCTTTCTAAGCAGCCTGTCCAGAGCAGGATTGTGACAATCACTCTGCAATTTGAATGTTTTCTAGCAGGTGTAGCTAAGTCTATGGGGTTTAAATTATTTATGTAGTGCATTAAATATGGAACTGCATTAAGAGTGTGGGAAGCTAATTTCTTCTGGAAATACAGCTTTAAATTATAGCCCCTTTTCTATTGCTAATGTAATAGAATAGACTAGAGCGTTCAGATGATAGTGTCCACCTGATGGTTGACTTTGGCAGTTTCTAAGGAACACTTGTGCCCTTTTGGTTTTTTTTTTTTTTTTTGGTTTTTTTTTTTTTTTTTTTGTTTTTGTTTGTTTGTTTTTTTGTGGCTGATAATCAAATGTAGTAAATGAGGGAGAAGAGCTGGCCAAAAATATCGATGCCTTGTTTATTCACAATAATAGGTCTTGCTGGTTGTAGAGTTTGGGAAATGTGAAATTGGACATAAGCGGACATGTAATGGTGGGAGGCAAGGTGTGAAACAGGATGCTACCTTGGACTTGCATGGCCTTTGCTGGCATAGAAACAAAGAAAGAGACTCTTCTAGGTTGATGTAGTCCTGGAGTTCTGCTTGTTGTGAATTTCTCCACAAACTGGGGTTGGCCTCTTAAGTCAGATGTTCTTGTCTTACATTGTTCCTTCCCAACCTTCAGTTTCTTCAAGCAGCCTTTATCAAAACTTTTCAGGTCTTAGCCACCACTGTTTTTTTGAAAATAAAGTACTTGACATTGGATATGAATGGCCTAATATGTTTGCATGCCTGCCTTTGTTCCCTCCCTGTTCTGTCCTGCAGGTAATTAAATGTCTTTAGTGTGGATGTTTTCTCCGTTGGCATGCTTGGATGCACAGCGGCTCTTCCGATAGCTTCTTTTCGTCTGCCCCATTGCAAGAAGATGGCAAAAGCAAACATTACCAGAGACATCATCCACAGACAGATCAAGGTATGTGTTAGCCAAGTGTTTGCCTGTGTTGGGTGGAGAGCAGATAATCGGTATTCACACTGGATTGGGAAATACTCATGTTGTTGCCTTTACTTCTGAAAAGATCTCTGCTACTTAGGTATTGATAAGCTATATAAGAAGCTGTTGTGGTTTGTTAAGAGTACACCTAGGACCTATCACTATCCTCAGTGAAGAGCTGGGATGAAGTTTGGCATAATAGGAAGACAGTTCTCTCTAGCAGGAGTGCACTGTGCTAGTTTGACATCAGCAGGTCTGTTCCTTTTGAGTACAATGCTGAAGAGAGAAATGTGGCTACTTGTGTTTAGGCACCATAAAGGACCCTTGGCTAGCTTCCCTCATGAGTTTTCTGTCTGCTTCTTTATGTGTTCTCCTTGTGTGATCTTGCCATCAAACGTATCTTCTGACTACAGTAAAGCTAATGATCTCTGTCTCAGTCTCTTTCTGTCTCTTTTTCTTTAAAGAGTGGTGTGTTGCTTTCTTTGTATAGAGAAAAACTTCTGCAGTGGTCGGATCAGTCATCTGATGGCTGCATTTGTGAAATATCTCTTAACGTGAAAGGACTAGCTACAGCAGACACAATAGGCAATTATTACTTGGACTCAGAGGCCTTAAATCATTTGCAGCTTTGCTGATAATCAGCATTCATGAAAGAGGTCTGTTAGTGGCCGGAATAAGGAACTAGGAGCTTGAGTGCTCACTTCACTTTGCAGTTTGGTACCAAACTTTGTAGTGTAGACTTGTAAGTTAATCCATGTGCAAAGATTTGTTTTGCTGCTCTAACAAGGAAGGGATGGTTCTGTGGTTAGAGCGTTAGCCTGGGACTTTTTCACACTGTCTGCTCTGTTAGACTTTCATGTGTGACCTTGGGAAGATTACTAAGTCTGACAGTTCCTTGTAGGAAAAGCAATATACTGCACAGACCTCACAAAGCCACTGAGGTTGCAGTAGCAGGACAATTATAACAGCACCTTGCACTGGGCCTAGCAGTGTTTTGGGACGCTATCCATAAAAATATGTCAAGGGGTTTGAAGTTTGTAATGGAAGTTATTACAAAAAGCCTGTTTTGTTTTGGTTTTCCTCCAGTCCCCTTATATCTGTCTCCATTTTGTTTTCAAATAGCTTTTGTTGCGTGGAGTTCACTACTTAATGTTGGTCTGCAGAGCTGTAATGTAGTACACTAGTTCTTCGTGTTTACTCTGTGACTACTAACATGTTCCTTGTACCATCAGTGTAATTTTTGACATTAGTGTTCTTCTCTATAAATGGTGCTTATGAAGGCTTAAGTTGTCTTTGCCTGGCTATAGCATGGCATGGGATGGGACTGAGGCTTGATCAGGTCCTAGGAAGGAATCTTCTTGGACATTAGATGTTCCATCCAAAATACGACTTGCACTCCCTTTTCTTCACGCCTGCCTCTGCAGTTGGCCTTTCATCGAAGCCATCTGCTGATGCATCTGTGAACCCTGCGAGATCACAGGGGAAACAACTGTCCTGCTTTTCTTCACCTTCATTTGTACTGACGCAGTTCGGTAGCAGCTGTTCTCTTCCCTGTAGAACAGACTGTGCTGTGGTACTGCAGCTACATGCTCCTACTCCATTTCTGATAAATAAACCATCTCTGAAGGATGCTGTCCAGTTACGTTCCCCAATACTCTGCCCCGTGGTGGTGGTGCTTCAGGACAGATTCTGTGTAATGGGAGCCTTCTCCTGAGCAGCTGTGGTCTAGTACTGCAGTCCTCAGGACTGAGTTGCTTCTGAAATCCTTGCCAAGGGATAATGACAGGCATTCCCAAGCTCTTCTGTATCTTCTGTTTCTGGACCAATGTTGGCAACTTATTCTGTCTTAGTGTGGGTCTCTAAAACCTTGTCTTGGCTACCCAGCTGGAGCCTGGCAATTAGATAAACATAATTTTAAACCAGTTAAGGGGTAAGGATTACAAGCTGCCCACCTGGAGATGACGCAAACAATGTCTCCCTACTACAGGACAGGTACCTGATGCTATGGCCACCCTAATACCTGGCAAGGTCCCTGTATGATTTTTAAAGTTCTTGAATCTTCTCTTAAAGGGAAAAAGTAATATTTTGTTTGCTGTAGTTAGTGTGGCACTTCTTTGCTTCGTGCAGGAGAGGGGTGCACTGGGCTTTGAACGACACTATCATGTCACTGATCCGTTCATTCGACGCCTGGGCCTAGAAGCAGAATTACAGGTAAGTGAGCAGTGCTTAAAGAGCAAACTGAGCTGCTGCTTGTACAACGTACTGCAGAAAGGACAGCATGTGGGAGTGTGTGGAACTCTCTCTCTTGTATGGGATAGATACTGATTACTTAGTTCCCTAAACTGCATTAGAGCCAGGAATAGCTCAGTGAGATCTTGTGTGAGCTTTCTGCATTACCTAATGTACCTACAAGAGAGCCTTTAATGGGTGTGTATCAGCTAATCCCAACCATGGTGCCTGAAGAAGGCAATTGTCAACTGTTCAAGATACTCAGCTCTAATGCTGAAGAGTGTAATGCGTTGCCTAAAGAATAAGTTGTTTGACACAGCTTAAAAAGATTTTAAGGTTATCTTGGTTTGGAGGAGGAAAGGATTCTTTTGTCCCCCTTTTCAATCACATCTCCCATATCAAATGCTACTCGATGCTCCCCCAGTCTTTCCTGGTACAGTTGTTAGTTAATTTGGATGAAGATGGATGATA
Organism: Tyto alba; assembly: GCF_018691265.1. Taxonomy (NCBI): domain Eukaryota; kingdom Metazoa; phylum Chordata; class Aves; order Strigiformes; family Tytonidae; genus Tyto; species Tyto alba. The sequence continues at coordinate 6,735,966 of NW_024881283.1, read as the reverse complement.
TAGTCACCCAGCAGCAAGGTGCTTCTAAACGAGTTATCAAAAGTGCATTTTCCCCGCGTTCCCAGAGAACCTGTATGTGTAATTTGTCAGCCTAGCCCAGGGCTTTTGAAGCAAAGTCACCTTTCCATGTGTACAGCAGGATTTCATTGTAGCTTCCTAGATTAAGCTGCCATTTTATTCAACACTACTTTTTTTTTTATTATTTGTATCATTTTGCCTTTTCCACCCCAACTGCTATAGCATGTCTGTCTTTTTTGGAGGTGCTTATCTGCCATGTGGGTGTTTTTTTGCAGGGTTGTAATAAAAAAACCTGCTTGTATTGGAACAAGTTGTTATGTGTGGGGAGCTCGCTGTGTCCTTGTCTTAGAACAGCTCTGTTTGATAAGTCTGAACTTTGTGTAATACCATCTTTCCTTTTTTTTTTTTTTTTTTTTCTCAGGGTCACTCTGGGTGTGTCAACTGCCTAGAATGGAATGAAAAGGGAGAGTAAGTATGAGGCTTGGTTTCGTGGATCAACAAACTGATAACCTCAGGTTCTTCCAAGAATAGGATGTAGGTCATCTTATCATAAGCAGCTGCTTCCCATTCCTAGTATAGTGGAGCTCAAGCTCAAAATTTTGAACTGTAGTAGAGCTCACGCTTCAAAAGAAGCTTTGTTTTGTTAATTATATCTGGGTATTATTAGAAATGCCCCTTTAGTGAGTTCAGAAGGGAAATGGTCAGACTAAGGAGTGGAGATTGAAGGCTGCTTCTCTTCTCTTAAGTGGTATTATGGATTATAAGGGATCTTTAGGATTTGCCCAGCTGGTAGTGACATTTCCCCACCCCCTTCACCATGCTGTTAAAAGCTTTGGCTGGGGGACAGACGTGTAAAGGAGGGAGGTAGTGCATTTACCCCTCTGCAATTTTAGAGGGAAACTAAACATAAGATCATTTCTGTTAACCAAGTGGAATAAAGAGTATCTGCATGAGAAATGACTGGATGGAAGGAAGAGCATATATTGCTTGACATGCCTCTTACAAGATCCAAAGTCTGCTATCTGATACTCTTCAGATTTATTTACCAGTGAAAATTTCATGTACTTGAAAGAGATCTGGCTACAAGGAAATAAGTTTAAAACTGCTGATAGTTGCAGATGTCATTCCTTTGCTTCAAATGAAGATAGATGTACAAGGCAAACAGCGCCTTGCAATACTGCTGCCACACCCTGCACTTAAAAAGCAGTCTGTGAATCACTAAGTGAGCCCTGGCTTGGGACTGCTCGGGCACATCCGAAGTCCAGGAGTGAATGACTTGGCTGGGGTTCGGGGATGATGTGGAGCAGTTAATGCAGCCAGGCTAATAAGGAAAATGGAGGCCCTGCATTTTGTTGTTGACCAAATGCTCCTATTGTTTTCCCCTGTGCTGTCTGAATCTGTGGTGAGCTGGTTCAATGAGCTAAACCAATGAAAAACACTTGCTTTATTTTCCGTGGAGTCGCTATTTGGCTGGTTTAGCTCCCTGAACTGGCTGAATGGGTTGGCGCATGGGGAGCAGCAAGAACACATAGCTGAGAAAAGAGAGAGGAAGTGGGCTTCTTAGAGCTGAATTAACTTAATAGCTGTCTGTGGTCAAACCACTCTAAGAAATTGGTCATAGCTTAGAACAGAAGAATACATGATGCATACTTCTCTTCCGTTTCTTTTAGCTTGTTGGCCTCTGGCTCTGATGACCAGCATACCATTGTCTGGGATCCTCTGCACCACAAGAAACTCCTTTCTATGCACACAGGACATACTGCAAACATCTTTTCAGTCAAGGTATAGGATTGGAAGGGATAAATGGCTAACAAAATCAGCAACCTAAGCAGCAATAGATCCTTGCTGGAAACATTTTTCTGCCAGCAATTTCCCTACCACCGCCGGAATAATTTAATATTTCTAATGTTAGGAAAAAAAATGCATTAAATCTAATACCTGCACTTCTTAGTTTATGCAGCTCCCAGGCTTATCTCATTGTCTCTGTAAACTCAAAGGTTGTAGTGCATTGGGATGTGTGACAGAGACTATTTTGTGGGCTACTGTAGCTGGTGACGCTTGAGCGTGCACACTGGCATATGTGTTATGTAGGTAATAACATGGGTCGTCCTGTGTTCCTAAAGCAAACTGCTCTGTGACCTGCCAGGAGAGCTCAGCGATGTCTGCAAACCGCCACAGCACTTCTCAAGGTTGAGTGTCAAATCTGTCTCCCACAGTTCTTGCCACATTCAGGGGATCGGATCCTCATCACGGGAGCTGCAGATTCCAAGGTGCATGTCCATGACTTGACTGTGAAGGAGACCATCCACATGTTTGGAGATCACACCAACAGAGTTAAGCGGATTGCCACGGCTCCCATGTGGCCTAACACCTTCTGGAGTGCAGCAGAAGATGGGCTAATCAGGTACAGAACTCCAGTTGTTCTGCCCCAAAATTAGTTGGATTAGGATCCATTGCAGTATGTACTCTACACAGATCTGAAGAAACTGCCTCTGTACTAAAGATTTTAAGCTAATCTCTCCCTTTCCTGAAACTGGAAGGATTCATCTTGAAGTGTAGACTCCTCTGATTAAATACTCTCCTCAGCTCCTCTGTTTTCCTTCACTGAAGGAGGCCACGAAAGGAACAGCCGTGTCAAAGGCAAGGGAGATACAACACTGAGCAAAGTTTCCCTCCACAGTCATTGAGACTCTCAAATGAGTAGTGTTACTACAAGAGTCTGTTCCACTTTTCATATGAGCTACTGTTTATGAGGTCATGACTTGGAGTTTAATTTGGGACTTGAATAAATCTGTGCACATTATAGAGCTGGTTTTAATGGTTATCCTCAAGGATGTTGCGGCCTAGTGAATGTTGAACTGAGATGCTTCCAGTAACCTGTGGCACAAATGACTGTTAATGTCGTTAGTGTCATCTCTTCATGTGCATGCCGGATAATTAAGTGTAGGTCACTGCTGAGCAGTATAAATGTGCTGCTCTGAGTGGGCTTCAGTTTGGTGACCATGGAATGCTAACCTCTCTCTTACTGCTGCTTCCATTATCCAATGACACGGATTGCTTGACTCTCTCTTCCCTTTGCAGACAGTATGATCTGCGAGAGAACAGCAAACGTTCCGAAGTCCTGATAGACCTGACAGAGTACTGTGGGCAGCTGGTGGAGGCCAAATGCCTGACAGTCAACCCCCAGGATAACAACTACTTAGCAGTAGGGGCAAGTGGACCCTTTGTGCGGCTCTACGACATACGCATGATCCACAACCACAGGTAATGGCAGCTGGCTTTTCTGGGCAGACATGAGTGGTACAGAAGCCTGTTCGAGGTGCTTGTGGGAAGGGGGAGCTGCAATGATCTGGCACTTGCCCATCTCACTGTGAAGTTTTTGTCTTTTCTCTCACCCCCAGTCTTTCCCATCTGTGTGAGTACACTGGGGTGGTGTGAGGCAGGCTCGTGACTGCACAGCTGTATAGGCATGAGGCCTTGCCCTCGTGTGTGATCAAGAAGTGCCATCACAGATCAGGCTTCCAGCAGTTGAGTGCTGTGATTATAAGACTGTTCTTCTTTCTGGCTAGAAAAAGCATGAAGCAGAGTCCTTCAGCTGGAGTACACACGTTCTGTGACCGACAGAAACCCCTCCCGGATGGGGCAGCACAGTACTACGTGGCAGGTATTGGGGCTAGTGCTGGGGGTGACTGGTAGGACTTTAAGCTAATGCCTGCAGAAGCGGAGTTCTATCCATCACACAAGAAACCACTGCTTGGAAGAGTTCTTCTCTGATACAGGGGTATTCCATGGAACTGCAGTTTGTTTCACTTCTGTGCTGTGAATTTTTGCTTATGCTACCTGCCCACTTTCCTTGATTTGGCAGTGGTGTGTGTTGGTGAGCTGGCCTTACTTCTTGTCTAGCGTAAATGTCTTTTTGCTACTTTTATTGGAAAGTCAAGGATTGGATAACCTGGGCGCTACAGGCTTTCTGCTGGAACTGGTCCCAGCAAGGCTGCTGTTCAAAATTTTTTTGGCACAAAAGAAAAGTGGCTTGTCCTCATCCTGCAGATGAAGCATTAGCGATGCAGTATCTGGGAAATCTAGATGACGTTCTCCAGTGCTCATTATTTACTATCTTTTTTCCCCAAAATGTTTGCATTTTTTTAAAGTATCTTAGACCAGCATGTTTAGCAGACCGGTTTTGACAGTCTTGCTTCTGACGAGTCCCACTGGAGGGTTTCTTAGGTCCCCTGAATTGGTCATGCAACACATGTGCTGTCTGAAGCAAAGGAACCCGTGTGTGAGCTGAATATTTAGGAGCCTTGGTTTGGTTGTGCTAAGGGCTTTATTAAGGAAACTCAATTAGAGGGTTGAAGATGGAGGTATTTGTTTGCAGATGGCCACAAATCACACAAGCCAAATCTGTAGTGAATCTCTAAAACTGAGATTTGCTGGATTCTGCAGGCTTCATTGTTAGCAAGTTTGTTATAATCCAGTCTTCTCCATACGGAGATGGCCTTGCAGAATTGATACCTAGAACTTGTGAAAAGGCAGCTATGCGCATCTATGTGTTTTGGTGGCTGATGGAAGGTTTCAATAAACAGCAGTAGGAAATGGAAAATCACTTGGGTGCATATGCTTCATGACATTGCTCTCCTAACAACCCCTTGTAAAAGGGAGCAGCTGGGGTAGGACAAAGGCAGCGGTTACTAGTTATGCTAATATGTGTGGGCCTCTGCTCTCCACAGGGCACCTTCCAGTGAAGCTTCCGGACTACAACAACCGGCTGCGAGTTCTGGTGGCCACATACGTCACCTTCAGTCCTGATGGCACTGAGCTCTTAGTCAACATGGGAGGGGAGCAGGTAAGATGACAGCCGGAGTTTGGCAGAAAGCTTCACATTCAGTTGTGTTTGGACCATTGTATGTTGTTGTACATTCTTGAAAATGGGTACAGCAACTTCTCTGTGGGTAATGCGATTGATTTTAAACTGCTTTCTGATTCATTCAGACTAAATGCTTGGTATTAAGGATTTATTTGTTATGCTATGACTGATCAAACTTGAGCCGCATTCTGTTCTGGTTTTCCAACTCACATCTCACTCTCTGGAAGAGGAAAAAAAAAAAAACAATTCTGGAACTGACCTTTGCTGACCTAGAAAAGATTTCATTACTCATTCTTGAAACATCAAACTGCTTCTGTAACAGAATCTAGTGAATAAGGAAGTTACAGAAGCAAAGGCCTTCACCTGGAATATTGATTGCTTTAATTTTAAGCGCTGGGTGGTATTCATGGATCTTTTGTAAAGCCTATCAGTGAAATGAGAAAATCCCTCTGACAGCATTAATCAGCATGGATTAAGCAGGACCTTCGCTTGTGGGCAGGTTACTCTGTGGTTGTCCTCTACAGGTCTGTCTCACACGTGCAGTCATTCCCTTTAAGAGAAGGTGCTGCATTAGATGAATTGTAGGTCTGATCTGGGCTGTCAGTTCCTATATCAGTACAGTTTTAAATGAGGGCTTTGCAGGGCTGCTTTTGAAGTTTCTCAGGGACTCCCAGTTTCATCTTAGAGAGACTTTTGCCTTGGCTTAGTGTAACACCTCTTTTCTGTCAGTAAATATTTGATTTCATGATCACTGTGTTAAATAGTTAAAATGTCGTATTGGAGTTAAAGCTTTCTGAGCAGGTTGGTTTGTGGTCAGGTCATCTTTTAAGTTAAGTGTGGAGAGGGCTTTCTTACATCTTGAGTAAGACAGAGCTCCTATTTCTCAGCATTATTTTTTCTGAACCCGGTGTTGGAATGGAACACACCGCTGGTACTGCTGTCATCCTGTGTGTACCCATCTGTAAACAAGGTTCCCAGTTAGAAAACTAGAAACAACAAAACACAAATGTGGAACCATATACCCATCCAACCCTGTTTTAGTTCTGTGACTTGAGCATCAGTGTTTCACTGACTTCTTTTGTCTCCTCTTTCTTCATTCCTCAGGTCTATTTGTTTGATCTAACATACAAACAGCGACCGTACACTTTTCTCCTCCCAAAGAAGTGCCATACTTCAGGGGGTAAGTATCATGCTATCATGAAAGTGAGTGGAAGGCAGAGTGAAATCATGTACTACACACCTCTTTTTCAGGGTGCAGCCCAGTCTGGGCAGGAACTAGGAAAATTAAGTAGGGCATGGTTGTTGCTGGGCTGTTTTTGCAGTGCAGTTCATACCCTGAGTTCTAAAACCCTTCTACAGACTGACAAAACGTGTGTCTTGAGGGGAGAAGTGAGCTGTTGGGAGGTGAACGCATGTGTGAACCAAGGAGGATGCATAAAGCTCTGCACAAAGGATAAAGTAGGCTTCACAGAGTGTTTGAGGTCCTGGTATCCTGCCTTCAGCTAAAGGAGGGAAAACTGTGGACACGCATGGAAATGGTATATTGTTATTTTTTTAAAAACTTATTAGAATACATCTGCTATCCCCTTATACACCCATTAGGAAGGAGACAGAACAATCTCTTCCCTTGTCTAGGAATCTGGCCTGGCACTAATATCTCACCTGGTGGTGAGATAGTTGAATCAAAAAGTCATTTATTTGACGAGTAAGTATATCCAGAAGCCTTTCTATACCTGGCTGGGTTTCTTACAGGGCCTGTTCATACATGGATATTGCAGGCAGTACGCAGTGAATGGCTGTAACGCTATTCCCCAGGCAAAGGCTGACTCTTATCAGGGAGTGTTCCCTGCTCAGCCCCTTCCCTCTTCTCGGAGCGCTCTGGCAGAGTTCGATCTGTGTACTCAGCACGCCTTAGGCCTTAATCTAACACTCACATCCTGGTAGCAAATACATGCCCTGCCTGTCTTTCTCTTCTGTCTTGAATGCATGTGGGTGAGGTGATCTGTACTGTGGCATCTGGTGAGGTCACACTTTAAACGGCAGGACAGCGTTTGAACAGGCTCACAGTGGTGCCGATGCAGCAAATGCTCCTCCACCCTGTTGGGTGCAGAAGGTTCAGACAAAGGCTGTGAAAAGGTGGTGTCAGGGCAAAGGCTGAACTTCATGTGCATGCGTATCTCTGCACACTGAAATCTCCGAGCAGTTCAGTAGACTGGTTGGACAGTGTCCTCAGCTTCCCAGCCAGTGCAATGGCCACAGGAGCACTCCCAGCTGCAACATAAATGTGGTTTGTAAAAATAGAAGCTGAATATTGTCTATAGAAATGGTAGATTATGTGTCTGTGTGACCTTCAGAGGATTACTTTAGCTTGTAACGGCACCTTGAGCAGTAGGGTAAGAAAAGAAAAGGAGGAAAGCATCTGGAATTCCTTCATTGGATTCCTCCAGTGGTTCTACTCATCCTCCTTGCTGTTAAATGTTCGACAACTTAGTTCTAAGATTCTTTATCTGAGTGATTCTAAAATACAAAGTTACAAATGTTACTAAATATTTCTGCAGTTTTCAATGTCAGGCTTCTGGTGATCAGTCAGGTACTCCAATTATGGCCTAGACTCAGCCTGAAGGCAGTTCAATTCAAGCTGCCCTCTTTGTGCGTGTATACTTAGTTCTATGTGTATCTGGTTTTCTGCTCTAGAGTTGTATGTGAAGGATACTGCAGAGATTTTGTAGTAAATGTAAGAAGGCAAATCAAATCCAGGTGGCTGGAGGAGGAGGTGGGGTGCGTGGAATCATGGAAGTTTTATTTGTGCTCTGAATGGGGCTGTGGTGTTGGCTTGGCTCTGCTGTAAAATAAAACCCTGAGGCTTCAGAAGCCAGTTGTATAATCTACATTGATACTTACCATGGCTGTACCTTTTTTCACACCCCCTCCCTAACTTTCAGAAGTACAAAATGGAAAAACCTCTACCAATGGAGTGTCGAATGGCATCCATCTCCACAGCAATGGCTTCCGCTTGTCTGAAGGAAGAGCACATGTGAGGTAAGGGGACAGCTCGACCTACATGAAAGCCTTACAGCTTTGTTCCTGTCCTCTTCCTCTTGCCAGGGTTAGGTGCTGCTGAACAAGGTGTGAAGTGCAAATCCATTTGGGATGTTGATTTGATTGTAAGGTGGTCTGTGTCTTAGGAGCTGCATTTGCTTCTGGGGCTTGAACAAGAGTTAGATCAGGCAAGAGCATCCTGGGTGAAATGTTGTCCATGAGGATTTTTCCCCTCTTATGATGGATTACTGCAGACAAAACTAAGAAATTGTTTTTCAGGCCTGGAAGCAAGGTGTTCTTAGTTGTCTTGAGTGTTTGTTACTTCTGGACCTGCAAATGGGGGAGAGGCTGTCAGGTTGAAACAGCCTTGCTTCTCTTTGCCATTTTTTGGGGCACCTGCCTGCTGCAGACTGAACTGAGGCAGCCAAAATTGCTTTAAGACAGCGACACTGGTGTCATTACTCCTTCAGTCTGCATGTGAGCTAGGAATCTATTCTTCCTGCTGCTTGCTTTCTTTAAGAGCAATATGCAGCTAGGGCAAAGCAGAAGCAGACTTGAAGCACATCTTGCTGACTGTTTTTCCTCCAGCTGATGAGACATGGTTAAAAGTCAAGACACAGTTGCTTAATACCATATATGGGTAGTCTAGGTTCCACCAAAGTCACTTTGTTGAATGTTTTCAGCTTGTTTCCTCTAGATGGCCCCTCCACCACGGCAGCAGAGATGTGGCTGGAATTTTGTGGTTGCTGAGCATGGGCCTTGTGCAGCCTTGTGAACTCGGATGCTTGATTTCCTTCTGAATTTGCATGCTGTTATACACTGCTAAAAGAGGATTGGAAATGTTGTTTATGCAGTCAAAGCAAAGATGTGTTGGTGAAGTCTGAGGGACTAGATGCTTAAAATACCCACGGTTCAATTTTGAGTATATGTCTGTATATAAAGAAAAAATGGAAGCAGTCAAAAGATGGTTGAAAAGAAACCTTTCTCCTAAATTCAAGTTATTCAGGTTCAGGGTCTCTTCTGCCTTTTTCTGAAACTTTTGATATTAGCTGACACTTGCCGGGACTTGCTAAGCTAGAACAAAACACTGCAGACATTTAACTGGAGTTAACAGAGCATTAGCATGTGAGACTTACCTGCGCTCCTTTTCTTCTTTCCCTTCAGTCCCCAGGTGGAGTTACCTCCGTATCTGGAGAGAATCAAGCAGCAAGCCAACGAGGCCTTTGCTTGCCAGCTGTGGACTCAAGCCATCCAGCTATACAGCAAAGCAGTCCAGAAAGCCCCCAACAACGCCATGCTGTATGGAAACAGAGCTGCTGCCTACATGAAACGCAAGTGGTAAGGAAGCAGAGAATAGCAGAGAGTTTAGTGTCTCAGGCGCTGCTGATGCCTCACTTCTGAGTACCACAGGTACCTTGTTGTCCACCATGAAGCACCTGGCTTCCCTCTGTGTGGAGCAGGGATGGGGTTATTGGATCGAGCCGTAAGTGGGTCACCTCTGGCACAGAACAAGGGGATTGCGCAGCAGCATGTGTTGGAGAAATTATGGCCACAGGTACCGCACAGGCAAGCACAGCTGGTAGTGGCTCATCATTTTGCCTACTGGCATGCTGAGTAATGTTCTGTTCCTTTCCTGTTGTTCAAAAAGAAACCAAAAATCCACTTCTGAGTACCAGCATTATGTGGGTCTCCAAGGGTGTTTGTGTTTCTTTGGATAGTTCTGATCTGCATTAGAGCATGGCTCTAAATCTGCTGTCAACAGATGAGGTAATGGTTACCGTGCTTCATAACTTCATATCTCATGATACAAGGTTGTTGTAGGACTGCCTGGGGTTGATTTGGTTGCTGCTTTATCCAAGTAACTGCTACTGTAGATACTCAGTCGTGACCTGCTGGTTCCTGTGTTACCCCAGCTAACCCACATTCCCCTTGACTGGAAACAAACCTCTCTGAGGGATCTGGGGAGGAGGCAACTGGTGCCTCAGAGTCTGGGGGAGGTTCTGTCTTGATGGTTGCAAAATATGCTGTTAGCCTCTGCAGTAGGTAATGTCTCCTGACCAATAGCCAGAGCTGCATCTGTGAGATACAGCTGAGTTATTTTAGTATCTGTCCCCTTGAGCAGTTAAGACTGAGTAGCATGACTTGCCATTAACATATTTAAAATAGCTGTGGTCCTTCATCTACATTTGCTTTGTGAGGATATCCTTCTCTTCTCCCTGCTGAAATCCCCAGTATGAATTCTTCTATTTTCTTGCCAAGATAAAGAGCAGCCAGCAGTTGTTGTGACTGTTGGTAACTGGCCTACTGGCTGTTTTGCAATAGCAGAGATTTGGGAGCTGCCTCAAAAAGACCTCAGTGTTCAGAGGGAGAAGAACAATAGGTTGAGATTAAGGAATGGAAGACAGAAGCTGAGTGCTGATCTCATGAATGACATTTTTCTTATAGGAATCATTTTTCCCGAAGGATGTTGGCAGATTTGAACCTTTCTGTGTGTCAGCTAGTGCTTTGCTACAGTTTTCAGTAGCAGGAAGATGTGAAAATATATGCACAATGGGTTTCTGTGGCATGCAATGATTAGAATTTAAATAGTACTGAGCTGATATCTTCTCAGGTGCAGAAAAGACAGGGCACTTTTCTGCTAGGAGCAGCTACTGGTGTATGGCAGAAGGTGGCTGGGATGTCACGGAGAAGGAGCGTGAAGCAGCTGGACAGTGACCCATGCTGAACCACCCTTCACGTTCGGAGCAGGAACAGCTATAGGCCACCCTGCAGAATACTGCAGGTCTTGCTTTGGCCTCATTCTCTGAATAACGGAGAGATCTATCAAAAAGGAAGGTCTGTAGTTTCCTAACCTCCTCTTGCTCATCTCCCTTAAGATGCTACTCATACTCTGCAGCGCTAAGGCTGGCCTTTTAAAATTTGGTCATAAGAGCCAACTGCATCACTCTCCAGATTGCTTTTAGCACTCTGTTGACAGTACTTAGCTGATTTCCAGTTAGAGCATTTTTACACAAGCTGAGTCAAACCTATAACAATGGGAGAAGTCCGTGCCTGCTTTACATCTCAACATTTTCACACCAGTCTGTTGGGCTCTGACTCGGGGTGGTGGAGGCTGAAGGATTTTTGAGGGTGGCAGAGCAGCTAATAGCCCAATCAGCTCTGAAAATGCAAGACACTTGTTTGTCATAGTAACAGGTAACTTGCATCTGCTCTTTCTTTTATTCAGAGTGGCCTGATGCTGTGCATCCAGCCTCCTGGATTAACACAGACACAGTGCTGCAAAGACAGCCCTCAAGAACAATGTTTCTTCTGCTCTGCTGCAGATCTCACAGACAAGGCACTCCACCTTCTGTACTGTGCTAGCAAGCGGTAATATGTGGCCAATATCCACCTAGATGGGAGGGAGCAATAGGATGAATGGTTTGCAGAACGTGCCTGTGGCACTGAATAAGCGCTGCTTAGCATGTAAGCCAAAGATTTTGAGCTCCCTTTAATGAGTCAGACACACAGGAGCACCTCTTCCCTGACAAAGGCTCCACGTGGTCTAAAATTGTTGCCCTGTGGAAGGTATAGGGCAATTCACCCCCTTCCCCTTGCGGCTGTTTCAGACTTTGGTAGGTGCAAGGCATATAGGTTACAGGTATGAAATGGATTATTATTTTTATTATTAGCCATCATATGGAGACTTGGCACTCTCTTAAGACAGGCTGTGGTGCCTCTGAGCAGTTTAGGCTCGATGCTGGTACACTAGGCATGTCAGCCCTGGCTGACTTTCTCTGTCAGTCTGAACTGAATGCCAGCATGCAATGCTTGTCAAGTCTCTCCTGCTTCCAGAGCACAAGCAGAAGCATTCTGATTCCCACAGCCATAGAGCTTAGGGAAATCAAGAGTAGTCTTCAGTAACTGTAAATAAGATATAAATATCCATTATGATACCAGTCTGCTATAATGCTTCTTTCTAAAACTTAAAGGTTTTTCCTATAAAGGTGAGAAAAGACTGCTGCTTTAGATATGTATCCATCAGGGCTATGAAGTGTGGTGGTTCTGCAGCTCCTTCTTGAGGGCTACAAGTGGCTGTGGCTAGGGAAACATGCTGCCATGCTGTGCGTCCACAAAGGGGCACGCGTGAGCTGCCGTGCTCTGAGGAGGCCCTGCTCGCCTTGCAGGAGAGGCCTTGTGTCTGCTTGGCCAGAGGGCTTGTGCATCCTCCATCTTCAAAGGACTTCCCTAAATGTGTTCTATCGGTGAGCTCTGCTCTGTCGGATTTAAAATGGCAGGTCAAGACTTGCTGGGCTTCCCTGTGTGGTCACGTTACGGGGCTGCCTGTATGCGTGTGGAGGTGCGTTCAAGAAGCTGGGCTTGGTCAGATGGTGCCCCTGGGAAACAGCAAATGCTGTTAGTATGTGAGCTGGTGGGATGTCTGCTTGCATAGAGAGAGATGGAAACAACAAGCTTTGGAGTGAAAAAAGGGCATGGAAACAGCAGTGGAAGACGTATGCTGTTTCTGCTTGGGCTATCTAATCCACCCTTGCATTTTCTTCAGGGATGGGGACCATTATGATGCTTTAAGAGACTGCTTGAAGGCCATATCCTTGAATCCATGCCACCTGAAGGCCCATTTCCGTCTTGCCCGCTGTCTCTTTGAACTCAAGTACGTGGCAGAAGCACTGGAATGTCTGGATGACTTTAAAGGGAAGTTCCCAGAACAAGCACATAGCAGTGCCTGCGATGCACTAGACAGAGACATCAATGCAGCCCTCTTCTCCAAGAGTGATAATGGTGAGTGCCGGTGTTCAGTGTGGTTCTTCAAGGTTATACTAAAATCTAATGATCGGACAAGGAATTTTCTCCTTAAACTGCCCCTCTGAAGTAAAGCTTCAACTTCTGAGAGAGATTGATTGTTACTGTGCATAAAAACTGGCCTGAGCCTGTTCTTTCCTTGCAGCTGGTCCTGGTTTGCTCTCAAGCGAGAGTATGATAAAAGGAGTGTGATGTACCCAGGAGATAATCTGGAAGGAAGCTTGTGCTTCTAAACCCTGCTCCCTGCTGGAATTGTCCTTAAGTCTTCTCTATAGCTGTTGGGGTGTCCTAGAGTGCAGTTTGCTGAGAATGTGTTCCTCCCCAAATTGTGATGAGGGAAATCTGTTGTCTTTCTAGCTGAAGACAAGAAAGGGGGTGGCCCCATCCGACTGCGAACCACAGGCCGCAAGGACTCCATCTCAGAGGATGAGATGGTGCTGAGGGAGCGCAGCTATGACTACAAATTCCGATATTGTGGCCACTGTAACACTACCACAGACATCAAAGAGGCCAATTTCTTTGGCAGGTATGTTGGCAGAGCGTAATAGGGATGCAGGACAGGAGTGTGAGCAGCAGCAGAATGCTCTCTTCCGTCGGATAAAGCCTCGTGCGTAGCCCCGTGTGACTGTTCATAAAATGACGCTGACACTGGTTTGCAGGGTTGAAAAAGATGACAGAAACCTCCTCTTTGTGTGGCTGCATGAATAGCTGGTTCAGTAGCAGATCCACAGAGGACCCGGTTGGGCTAGCGTTTCAGAAAAGCCATTTGGGATTGAAAACTTGAATCCTGGGGATGGAGGGAACCAACACAGAAAGCTTTATCTGGATCCATAAGCGTGAGGGGTGGCAGCCTGCTGATTATAGAAGCCAACTGAGATTCTCGTGTCTGCTAGAGACTAGCTTTGGCTCTGAGCTGTGATCTCCAGTCTCTGCTCCTCTCACCCTAGCAATGCACAGTACATAGTCAGTGGGTCAGATGACGGCTCCTTCTTCATCTGGGAGAAAGAAACCACCAACCTTGTTAGAGTGCTGCAGGGAGATGAGTCGATTGTGAATTGTCTCCAGCCTCATCCCAGTTACTGCTTCCTGGCTACCAGCGGCATTGACCCAGTTGTACGACTGTGGAACCCTAGGCCAGAGGTAAGGGCTGCAATAAGATATATTTGTTGTTATAAGATATAATGCACACCTGTCTTTCCTACTGGGATCTCTTGATAGTTGCAGCCCTTCTTTTGTCCTAGCGCTGCCTTGCTGAGTTCTCTCCCTTCTTGTCTTGCAGAGTGAAACCCTTAACGGCCGCGTGGTAGTAGACATGGAAGGTGCTTCCCAAGCCAACCAGAGACGAATGAATGCAGACCCGCTGGAGGTGATGTTGCTGAACATGGGGTACCGGATTACAGGACTGACCAGTGGTGGGGCTGGAGGCTCAGATGATGAAGACAGCTCAGAGGGGCAAGTCCAGTGCCGGCCCAGCTAAAACAGAACTGCCTCTCCTTCCTCTAATTGTTTGGCTGAAAGGGAACCTAGTTTCCTTGGTCCTGAACTTTCTCTGATGAATGACTGCACTGTTTCGCACTATGCACAGAGTAGGACAAGCTGGCAGGGGCAGGAGCGGCCGTCTCTTTAAACCATCGCCACCACCTCCTCCTTCTCCCGTCACGCTACTGAGCAGCATGGCAGTGCAGTCCAGGGTTTGCCTTTAGTGGAATTTAGTCCCAACAGGGGTCTTTGAGTTGTCTGTAAGCAGTGTAAGCTGGTGATTTTATTTTCTCCCAGAACTGCTGTATGATCTGGTACAGAGTGGAGTTGCCTGCGCTCTTGCATTTGCAGAGGGGATGTTAAACTCCTGAATAAAGTACAAACCTAGGGCAGGGGTTATGGAATGAATTTACTGCAGTGATCTTGGTCTTGAAAGCTTGACTATGGTTTTGTGCTAGCAGACTGTCTAAAGGCCCCTGGTTTAGGGTTGTTGGCCATGAAACACCTGTTTTGTCCCATAACATCTTTCTTCTGGCTTCCATCTCTAACACATTGTCACCAGATGTAGCTGTGTTGTAGTAAGGACTGGATATTGCCTGTCTTGTCCCTGGGCATCTGTCTTAGTTGATGAATCAGTGAAGGCACTGAGTATGTGCAGCTCAACAGGGCAGGATGTGCTTGCCCAGCTCTGATACTTTCTTCTGTGGTTTATGAACCCATGGAGAAATGTGACAGCAATGGGAGCAAGTTTGACCATAGGCCTAGGACTCATGTAGCTAAAGCTGCTGAGGAAAGGGGCTGGTAACAGCACTCTTCCAGAGCTTCTCTCTCTGTTGCCCAAAATGTGTGTAGCTGTATTCACCTTCTCCTCTCCATCTCACCTGTGCTGGAGCTGAGAACGTTGCCACCGTGTATATGTTGCAACTAAAGTTTTGAGCTTTTAGACAGCAGCATTTTTGTGCAGTCAGCTGCTCTGTCTTGGCCAAGGTGGGCCTTCTCTGCCTCGTTGTTGGTGTAACATCAGATGGATTAGTGGTCCTCTCAGGAACCCTCCTTCCTCTTCCTTCTCTCCACACACTGACTCTGGTTGTGAAGCCAGGAGTACACCTAGAAATGCAGCATTGTACTTCCATTCCCTCCTCTTGCATGTAACATGCAGCTCTGTTTTTTTTCCTCTTGCAGTTGCCAAACACTAAATATCAAGTAGATCTTACACAGCTGTGCTACAACCGAATCTGAAGAGGTTGTTTTTTCTAGGACTATCAACTAAGACCAAAGAGCCCCTGGAGATCTTAACTGCTCTGCACTGTCTCGTATCTCTTACTGCTGAAGGTCTGAACATGCTAGCCTTGGTCCCAGGGGTGTGAGATGTGTGTCTGGGAGTGTGTGCGCATGTGTGTGTGCTGCATTAGGGCTGTTCTTCCATGTGGTGCAATTCCTGGTCTTCCTGTTCCTGCTGTGGAAAGATGAGAGGCCTCCCTTTCCTTCTCTGGCTGCTTCTGGCTGCCAGGTGTTGATGAGAGAGACTGTGCAGTGCTGGCTGATCAAGGTAACTGGCTTCCTCTCCCTTCCAGAACAGTTTTTATGAGATGAGTGAGCCTCGTACAGGAGGGAGAGGTCACAGAGTCTCGTAGCTGGCAGCTTCTCTCCAAGGACACTGCTCCCTGCATAGAGGGATCCCCGTGCCCACCTTGTAACTGCAGTGGAGCTAACTGGGACCTGATCTCTGCCCCTCAGACAAAGATATTCAGCTGCTCTCTCAGGGGTGGGTGAAACCGAGCCTTAGGAAACCCCGGTCTTGTGGGAGCATGTCCCTCACCACCCAGAAACAACTGGCTACCCTTGGGCTCTGCTGAGCTGTGATGGCAGACTGGCCCTCCATCTTCTCCTGTGAAGCAGAGCTCTCCTGGGACAGATTGTCACTTGGCTGCTTGAGAGCACATTTGGTTGTTTTCACGCAGTACCAGCGCAGTAGATGTGACTGCTTGCTCAGTTTACCTGTTTGGTTGTGTACCAACTCCCCCAACCTAGTGTACCCTGGCACTCAGTGCTCTTCAAAACCCAGAGACAGCAGAAAATTATTCTCACTTGGGTGGCTTTTTGACATGGTCTGGCCTTTTCTTTTTTTAGCTTAAGGCTTTCCTACTAGACGCATCCTCTTTTTTTTTTTTTTTTTTTCCCTCCTCCCACTCAAACTTTTTTTTTTTAGCTTGCAGTAGACAATGTCTGCAGACTTTGATTTTTAAACTGAGAGACTGAGACAGAAAGCTCTGAAGACAACAGACCTCTCCCTCCCCATTCACCTTTTGCTGTGGCAGCTATTTTTTGTTGTTTTTACCCTTGTGAGACAGTGCAGCTCTTTTACCTGCTGGTTGCAGTGTGAAAGCTATGAGATTCCCTGCCTCTGCAGTGGAGTGCTTTTTTAAATGGCTGCTTTGGTTAAAAAAAGATAAATAATAATGGGAGAGAAGGGGAGAGAAAAATCTTCCTGCCTCTAGCCCCTTTTCCCCTTGTTGTGAGCAGATTACCTGCTTTGTCACTTCTTAATGAGGAATTTGTATTTATTGGTGAAGGAAAAAACCTGCTGGGGAAGTAGGGAGAAGATGTTGCTTTATTGACCTCTGCTGTTTACTTCAACCCCCTCTTTGGGAAAGCTCCTTCCTGCTCTTTCTGGTTAACTCTTTCTAGCCTGGGATATGCAGGGATGCCTCCTTTATTTTTGTATTCTAGCAATGGGCTCTCCATTAGGAGACTCTAGGATTCTCTTAGTGTTGCAATGACCATTACTTCTCGCTTTTTCAAGTACTAAAGATGATCATCTCGTAAACTTTGCCCCTGCAGTTGTAGAGGTAACACACAAGCCTTACTGCCCTCATTAGAAGGAGCAGAAAACTTGTTTCTCTGGTCCCTGGAAGAGAAAGGGTTAAGCAATTAAACAATTCTTTGTTCTAGTTCTTTCTTGGTGTCATTTTGTTTGGGGGATTGTTCTGGCTTTGTTCTACCTTTCTCCTCTATGGAGGTGGACAAGGGTGGGCGGAGGGTGGCCTGGTTGGGCTGGATGTTGTCTATTCAACAGTGCCGCTTCATGGAGAACTGAGGCCCCAGTAAACTGGAGTGGGAAGGGGGCTGGGGGGGCCCAAAACGTGGCTTGAAAGATGTGGTGGCTACTGAGTTAGTGCTGTTAGTCTGTCCAGGTGTGGGAGCTCAGATCTGGTGGCGGAGCAAGGGCTGGGGCTGTGTTTGGGAGCAGAGTCCACCTCTGGCTTGGTTTAGAGCTAAAGCTGCAAACATTGGTCTGAGGGGAAGAGAGAAAGGATGCACACATCTTACAGAAGGCTGAATGGTGCTGTGATGGAGGTGGTTTCTCTGAATCATGCTTTATCAGGGTGGAGGGTAACATTGATAAAATCCTCGAGTCACTGCTGAACCCAAGAGTTAGAGGTGAGTGAGGGGGAGGCATAAAGCTGAGTAGGGAAAACAGTCCATCCTCGCCTTTTAAGCTCTTCTTAAATAGCCTCTTGCCCTGAGAAGCAGAGCCTGGGTGGCTTAGGCTGTGGGGCAGACCCAAGGTCACCTGCCCGAGTCCCCGTGTTACTGACTGATCTTCTGAGACGTTTCCGCTGTCAGAAACAGTGCACTTATTGCCTTAAAGTGTCTCACACTCTGCAGGGTGTGTGGGACATCAGCATTTAGACCCAGAGATGATCCCTTGCTCAAGGATATCACAAACTCACTTTCTTCTCTGGGCTCCTGCTGCAAAACTTCCCAAATGCTTTCCTGCCCTCAAGCTGCAGAATTCCAGGCCTTAACTAACAGTTAGAAAACCAGTTTGTTATTTTGAGAATCCTCTTGAACTCCTCTTAAAAATTCCTGTTGGGCACCTTTCAGCTGAAGGCCTTTTGAGGCCTCTTCATTTCAAATCCTGTCTGATATAAATTATTGCTTTAAAAGACAGCTCTGCTCAGCAGTGTGCATCCACAGCTGGAATTGGCAATCAACTAATTAGGTCGGATCTTGGACTGAATGGTTGGACAAAGAGGAAGCGTGGAAGGGGAAGCCGAGTGGTTGAATCGTCGTTGGAAATGGCTAGAAGGACCCAGAAAATTAGTTTTATTTGTAATTTGGGTAAGGGAATTGGGTTGAGGAGGAAGAGGAGCAATATGCTCTGGGATGTGGGGAGAGAGGAACAACTGCAGCCCTACTGTTGAGTTTGCTTTTCTCTGTGTGACTGTTCGCAGTGCCAGGAACAAGTCTGCAAAGGGCTCAAGATGGCTCCTGTCTCCGAGCAAAATGGGAGCAGGATGTCAGAAAACTGCCTGCTGTTGTTACAGTGAGGAATTCGGTCCTCTGCCCGTTGTGCTCCTTGTAGGTTGTTCAGGCCTTGCTGCTGCAGGAGATGAGACTGATTGGGTCCCCCTCCGGGGCTGGCAAGGAGAGAAGGTGGGCCCTTTTTGTGGATTTCATAGCCAAGAAATCATCGTGACCTGCACTTGGCTCTTTGAGCGCTTCCACCTTGTGCCCCTTGTCCCTCAGAAACCGGTGGCTCTTCCTTTAAACATAAAAGTTGCCCTGTGGGTCGGCTGTGTCAGCTGGAGAGGGGAGAGAGGAAGAAATGCAGCTTTCAAGTGACGGAGGAAGCAGAAAATACCTGAAGGTTAAAGCCGAGGGGTGAGATGGCTTAGGGGCATGCTTTTGGGGTGGGTGGCTGAGCCTGCGTATGTTCTTGCGCTTGTGAGTAGCACCATCATCAATACAGATGCGAGTGACGTTTCTGGTTCACGCTGAGCGATTAGAGGCTGTCACATTGCAGCAGGCACAGACCACAGGAAAGGAACAACAAAAACACAAAGCAACCCACCCCAGCATCACCTCCAGGGTGGGGGAAGGACGCCTTGGTGTCCTCCATCAGCCCGTGCCTCGGTGACATTTTAAATAGACTCCTGCACGCGGTGTTGCCTGCTGCTGCCTTGGTTGTCAATGTCAGAAGGGGGAGGGGATCTCTTCCTTGAGTGGTTTGGTTCTGGCAGTCCCTGTAATGTTTGAGCTGTCACAACAGGGAAGGTTCCCAAGGAAGCTGCTTACCGAACGAGAGCTGGCTGGGTGCCTGCTTCTTTCAGGCTCAGAGATGAGCCGGGGTAGAAAGGGGAGGTAACCGAATCCCTTCCAGGCCGAGCTCCAGCTATAGCCATGGTGGCGAGTGCTTGGACAAGCCCAAACCGGTGTGAGGTCTGGGCTGCCGCTTCCCGGAGCGGGCAGGCTCTCCTCTCAGAAGGGCTCGGCGGCTCCAGGGTGCGAGCGATGCACTGGCACCTGCAGTGAGTAGGCAAAGATCATTGTCCTGAGGATGTCTGGGCCGATGACGGGAGGTAGGGCTGCTCCCTCGCTGGCAACGGGAGAGAGGAGCCATCGGTGGCAAGGTGCTGGCAGAAGTGGGAGTGAAACCTTTTGTTTCTCGTCAAATGAGAGCTTGCAAAAACAATGATGGCAGTATTCCTGCTCTGTACATCGATCCAGTATTGTAGTCAGGCAAGATAGCTGCAATAAAAAGCCCAGCCTTTAATTTTATGCATGGAGAACTTCTTACCTGCTCTCCCCTCCCTGTTCCACCACCACCACACCACCCCCCCCACACACACCACCCCCCCCACCCCCCCCCCCGCAGTTTCTTTTCCAACTGCAGCTATTTTTCCCTGCTGACTTCAGGTGTTTTGTATTCTGCTTAGATCAATAGCAGTAGAACAGCAGCAGCTTTCCAGTTGTCACTAGGAAGACCCTGCTGTCAGCTACAGCTCACCCATTTTCTGCCAGTGCGGTACTGGGGATGGAGAGCCCTTCTGCTTGCCTGACAAACACAAAAGACAGCTGTGCAGTACAGGAGTGCTGTATTGATTATTTTTATTTTATTTTTTTTTTTAAATCCAGCCAGGGGAAAATGGTGTTCTTCCCATGCTCCAGCAGCTGGGTTTGACTTCCTGCACTTGGTTTAAGAGGGAATAAACGGGGCTGTGTGAAATGCCCCCTGCCCACACGGGAGGGGAGGGTGTGAGGCTCTGTGGGGAGACGCGTCCTGCTGAGGCTGTCGCCGTCGTCCTTGCTGCGTGGCTTTGCCAAGGGAGCTGGTCCCTGGTGATATGCTGCTTAGCAGCCTCCGACACACAAGCAGGAAGAGCAAATCCATTGCCTAATCCGACAAACGTGCCAGGACCACATTAGCTGATGTGAACATTGGCCCCTATTCATAGATTTTTAACAATCTCTGATATTTATGTTAGCCTGGAGCAAATCAATGCAAGTATTTTTCTTCATCGAACAAAAAGTGTTCACTGAAACACATACAACCTTTGTGCACATCTTCCATCCAAAGTGCCAAAATAGGAAATGTCTGTTAGAAACCAAAGCACCAGGCATGGCTTTGCTCTCAAGAGTGTCTATATTTCCTCGGCTTTCTCTCTTTTGGAACCCGACTATTTTGTGAATTCCCTCACCATCAGATTCCGAGGAGCACAATCTCAGGCTCTTGATCAACTCTTGACGCAGTGACATGTCGTGCTGAGATGGTGCCCCACACCACAGCTTGAGGTGAGCGCCTCAGTGGATGGCTCTGCTTCCACCCAGATGCCTCTGAAGCAGCCATCCCCCTTGGAGGGGCTGTCCTAAAACATGATCTAGACTGGGAAATGAGGTGGGATGTTAGGTGATCTCTTGAGGGCTCGGTAGAGGCGAGGAAATGTAGTCTTCAGTGCAGTACTAAGCTAGTTGTGTTGAAGCCCAAGTACTCGTATGACAAGCTAGCATGTATCGAGTGCGGGTAGACCCCTCTACACTAGACTGTTAGCAAATGCTTTCTACTGCCATAGCGGCAACTCCGAATTTGTGTCCCCTCTGACATGCCTCTGCTGTGGGTAGAGGTTACAGATCTCCTGGGCTTTCAAGCTGGAAGCTTCACTAGCCTAAAATTCAGTGAGCATGTAAATGCTGTTCTGTCCCCAGAACAGAGAATACATTGATAAATGTGGAAGGCTGGACTCGGCTTAATTATTGAGCAAAATCAGGTAATGGAAAGCAGAACACATAGAGATAAGCCTTTGATGAAGGAGAGAAAATTTGGTAAGAAGTGGGGCCGTGATGTGGAAGCTGTAAGTTTGTAAGTTTGTGATGGCTGTTGGGAGCGCGGCTCTCAACGTTAACAGGGTTTGCTAATAACAAAAGCCAGCACCTCGGCGTGCCGGAGCTGCGCGGGAGGAGGAACCCAACCACCTGCAGCAAGGGGCCAAGACTGTTTTATTAGCAAACCCCTTCGGCTGCGTGCTGTGTACCACCACAACCAGGGCTGGAGAGCTCTGCTGATCATGGGCTTTGAAGGGAAACGCAGCTCAAGGTCTCTGCGTGAGGAGGAAACGAGCAGCTTCCAAGGAAAGCCGGGAAGGATGTGGAGAGGAGAGCGGGGGCTGGACAGGTGGCAGCTCTCCTGCACATCCTGGGTCTGCTGGGCTGGGGCAAGCGATGTCCTCCCTGTTCTTCCCACTAGTTCAGTGCGTTGTCACTCTGTATCTTGCCGAGTGTGTTGTGGTGGGTGGAAATCTGGAATAAACGTATTTCTTCTTCAGCTTTCCCGTGTAGTTTGAATTAAACTTCCTAATAAAGCAATTGTTATTTTTCTAATCTGATTCTCCATTTGTAAATGCTGTTCCTCCCCTTGCAGTACCTTGACCTCCCCTTCTCCGAGGGGCGGCTCAGTGTGATGCTTCTTTGCACGTTCCGGAGGGGCTCTTCTCCGCGCCGGTTTCTGTGAATGACTCTTCCACCTTCTGCTCTTTGGGAAGGGCGGCGGGGAGGAGTTTGCTGCTGAGGATCCGCACGAGGTAGGTGCGAGGGGTGAAGGCACCGGCCCCTCCAGGAGCTTCACCGGAGAAGAAGCCCCCGTTGCGACATCTTCTCTCCCCCCCACTCCCCCCACCCCGGCCCTTCTGCACCCCGCGAAGCCGCTGGAACCCCGGGGGGGGTGTGAGGAGCAGGGAGCCAACGCTCCGTCCAGCAGCGGCCCGGGCTGATGGAGCCCCGGGGCCCTTCCCGCCCGCTCCGGGGGGGGGGGGGGGGCTCTGCTCGGTGCCGCTTCCTGGTTACCGGCCGTGGCCGGAAGCGGGCGCGGTCTCCAAGGAAGTGACGCAAACGCGGCGGGCCGCGCGCTGGGGGGCGGGGGGGCGGGCCCCGGTGATGGCGGAAGCGGAGGCCAAGATGAAGCAGTTTAATGGTGGCGGCGGGGCCGGGCTGGACGCCGAGCGCGGCCGCTTTCCTTACTGCGTGGTGTGGACGCCCATCCCCGTCCTGACGTGAGTGCGGGGGCCGGGGCCCCCCTCGCCTCTCCCGGGAGCCCGGCCGGCTTTGGGGGAACCGGCTGCCTGGCCTGCTCCGGGGGCAGGCGGGGTCCCCGGCCCGCTTCGGGGTGCCAGGTTGCTTCGGGGCCCGCGGAGCATCCAGCCCTTGGGGTAGTGCTCTCCTCTCCCCGCAGCAAGGGCGTGTTTGGGGAAAGCTCGGCGGTGAGCGGGCTTGTCTCCGCAGGAGAGCGGGCGTGAAACGTGGGAAGTCTTTCATGGTTTTGGAGGAAAGGTTTGGCTGCGGGGATCTTAGACCACCTCATGCCTTGAGGAGAGTCTCTGCGCTTCGCTTTTGATGAGTTAGAAGTTGATTTGCCTTCCCAGTCTTGGCGGCCAAGTGTAAGCACGCTCTGAGGAGATCTGAGTTTTTCTCTGGTCGTGGGAAAATTAAAAACTGTAAAATGTGGCTTTGGGGGTAGTCTGGGAACACAAAGGCTTGTTTTTATGCCTTCCTCTTTCCCTCCGGTTCAAATCAGGTGATAATGTTTACTGAGCCAGAGCTGAAAGTCAGGTAGAAGACGTGGTGTGGTCTGTGCCAGGATTGGGAACGGCATCGCAACTCTCCTCGGCGAGGGGAAGCTGCAACTTTCCTGCTGCTGTCTCTCATAGAGCTACAAACCAGCTTTGGTTTTTACCTCTTTTTTTTTTTTGACTGCTAAAAATTCCCACCTTAGTCTTTTTCTCAAGGATTTTCCAAAGCTTTTAACCTTCTTATCTCCTGCTGGGACTGATGAAGAGAGCTGACCTGCTCCCAAAGTCACTGGGCATCCGTATTTGTTTGTGGGTTCATTCCCTGATGAATAGTAACATCTTCCTGTTGATTTGTTTTGCAGCAGAAATTTTGGTGGTGTTATTTGTCAAAATCTCTCATTCGACTGCATATTAGCTCCATTTTCTCCCTCTGAAGTTTCCTGTCATCCTTGGATTTGGGGGCTTAAAAACTAGTCAGTGCTGAAAGGAGGATTAAAAAAAGGAGCAAGTGCCTAGACCTTTGAAGGTGGCAATGCTGTGACAGTGTTATATTCAGCTGTATCTTCTGGCTGATAAAACATTGCACAGGTAGCCAAACTGTCTGGCCACTTTGCATCGCACCAGATAGGAACACGCAGAGGGTAAGTGGTGCCAGTGCAGAACATCAAACCTTGCAGAGTCCTTTCTCTACGTCACAGGGTTATGTTATCAATGGGAGCTATATGCTATTTATAACCTCAGCTGCGCTTATCGGCGTGTGTGGCTTGTCTTTCCTCGTAACATCTAACCGCCTCAGTCCCTTTTGATTTTGATAGTTTTAGGATTTCTCTGATTGAGCCGTGACTTGTGAATCTGTTTCTGGTTAGAGTTGCTGTAATCTCTTCTGAAATATTAGTCACTGTGCACAGTCCCTCGGGGAGAGAGGAGTGAGAAATCAGAGAGAGGGCAGCAAACCTGAGAATGCCTGAGGATGTGGGAGAGAGCTGTAACTTGGCCTGAAGTATCTCCTTCTGAGTGGTGATGATGGAAGAGGGTTGGGATACAGATCTGCTGCTCCCTGGGGCCATAAATATCCAACGTGGAGGAGAAGGTCTTTGAAACAATGGGATTGTTTAGAGGAGGGAATGCTCTTTCTGGAACCAGGAGCCCCATTTTCTGTCTGGGGTGCTTAAATCTAGTTTGCTGTGAAAAGCTGCAGCGTAGGTAGGAAGATGGGCAGGGTGACCTTATTTTCAGTTGTTGAAGTGGAAAGTCTGGTTTTATCTGAAGGAGGTTTCTCCTGGATCTGACCTTTTCGCTTGGATTCGCAAATGGCTTTGCTCTGAGAGACCAGGGCTCGCCTTCCCCTGGCCAGGGATGTGTGTGGTATGGGCTCTCCGTAACTGCCGCCGCGCACGGTAAAATCCCAGAACCTGACAGCCCCGCGGCCGAGCTGACTCTAGACCTGCTGGTCAGCACAGCTTTGGGTATTCCCTGCGCGGTTTTCTTTTGCTTGTACCTCTTCCGCGTCTTTACCGGTCTTTGCCTGGCTTTGGCTCACCTGCTTTCATCTCGCGGCTGCTGTCACACGCTAACTGTGCCTGTCTGTCCCATGCTATGCAGTTGGTTGTACGGCCGCTCCAGCAGTCTCCTGGCAGCATGTTGCACGTACTCGGTGTGAGCGGGGGGCAAATATCTCAGCCTGACGGTTCGCTTGTTGCCTCGGTAGATGGCTCTTCCCGATCATTGGCCACATGGGGATCTGCACGTCGACTGGAGTCATTCGGGACTTTGCGGGGCCGTACTTTGTCTCAGTAAGTAGATGATGGATCCGGGTGCTTAAGCAGAATCTGTGTTTGGTCCGCTTCTCGCCTTTGCTGGTGACTTTTGAGCCATCCCCTGTATTTTGCAGCTCAAAGTTCTGCAAAGTAGTGGCTTCAGATGTTTCTGAAGATCATGGATCTTTGCTATTACTCCGTGGGCTGTTGTCTGGTGGAGGTCGTTTGGGGGATATGATAGATAGCGGCTAGTTGGTTTGGTGAGCAGAAGAGAAAAAACTCTTGTAGTCCGGGCTCTTAATTAGGAATTTTGGACCTAAATTCTCTCACGGTAGTCTAATTCTGAGCAGCAGAAGCTGCCTTCCAACTTCCTCAGCACGCCTGTTACTGTCATGCTGCTTAGCATCAAGTATGTGCTAGTCTTCTAAACTGCTTTATAGTCTGATGGATTTTGAAAGTAAGGGAGTTTTAAGTTGGGATAATGAATGCTCTTAATAGATCAGGACATTTACAACTTTGAGTTAACAAGGTATTAGAAGTTTTCTTTAAAAAAAGGGAGGTGGAACAAGGTATTTACACCATATAGCTAGATGATTGCACCATGTATAGAGTATAAATATACTCATGCCCAGAACAGGAGTATGAAAACAATTGAAATCTAAATACAGACATGTAAATAAGATTGGTGTCTTGAGACTGCTGAGGCAATGTGACAGTTTTATCACTAAGCAATTGCGGGCTGTGAGGCCTTCTAGCAAGAGTCATGTCATGAATATTGCGTGGGTTTATCCTCTTGAGACATTTTTCCTTTTTTGTAGGAAGACAACATGGCATTCGGGAAGCCAGTGAAGTAAGTGGTCTTGTTAGTTTTTATTAAACTAACCAACTGACCTGCAGATGTCCTTTAATTCATGGAGACAGACATGCTATAATATTGCTTTTCTTGTTGTTCAGGTGCCCTAATTCAAGTGGATGGCTACTGTATCTGCTTTTCAAAAAAACATGTTAAATTAAATCTTTTTAGAAGCATGACAGCAATGTAGTAGTATTAATAACTAGAGCTGTATGGAGCCTTTATTAAAAAAAAAAAAAGAAAGGGAAGGCTAAAACGTTTTAATATAATGTTAACAAGCACTCCAAGTAAATACTGCCTGCGCTGTACTAATGAACTGTCATCACTTACATCCTGTTAATGATTTTCTGGGGGGAGGAGGAAAGGTGCCTGGGTTCTGTGTATCTGTCAGATCAGGTTAACCTTTTGAATGGCCGGAAGGTTTCATATCACAGGATGTGAAAGCAGCTCAGAGTTTTGTCTGTGCCCCTGAGGTCTGCAGTTTCTTTATCTGGGGTGCGGAGGGTGCTGAGCAGCAGTTTCTGCTGCCCTCTGCAGCATACGCTTGTCTTGAAGAGCTCGGCTCCGTGGACTCCAGAGATAGTGGAGTCTCTAAGTTCCTTAAGCATCTTCCTGCTGGGAAGAGCAAGAAGTTGTGAAGGTGCAGCAGTAACGCAAAGGGATCCGTTCTCATCCTTCTAGGTACTGGAAGCTGGATCCCAGCAAAGTATATTCCACTAGTCCCAATGCCTGGGACACAGCTGTACACGATGCCTCGGAGGAGTACAAGCACCGAATGGTACGGCTCTGGTGGTGATGTCCTGTCTGTGTGAGAAGGAATATCTCCCCAGAGTTGGGTCCTTGCTGCTGGAGTGGGACCTGTGGCTCTGCACCAGCACAGGGTGCACAGCTGGGGAGCCTCAAGAACAGGATTTCTAATCCCGTGCTCCTTTTTCTGTTGTAGCACAACCTTTGCTGTGATAACTGCCATTCCCATGTGGCTCTGGCCTTAAACTTGATGAAATACGATAACAGCACCTCCTGGAACATGGTGAAACTCTGCTTCTTCTCACTCCTATATGGGAAGTATGTAAGGTAAGCTGAGGAGCAGTCTAGATTCAGCAGACAAAGGGGCTTTTTCTTTGTTCTTCCTAGCCCCCTAAAGCATCAGCCTGCCCTGTGGAGAAGGGAGAAACATCTCTTCCCCCACACATGTATGTTGCTAGTAGGTGGTACTGTCACTGCGTGTTGCCTGTTCTTAGGAAAAGAACCAAGAGTGCTTGCTGGCTTGCACTAGATGCTGCTCCTGAAATACTGTATCTGGCAGCTAATTTAGGGTGCCTGGAATTTGGGAAATGATAGCTAAAGCAAATCTCGCTCTGTTTTCTTGTGGCTGGGTTAGGTCAGAACATAAGGTCATAGAATGGCTTGTCTCCAAGGATTACTGGTTTCTCTTCCTTCTCTTGAATCTTGTTTACATACAAGACAAACTGGTCAGACTTCAGCTGCTGTGGAGCTTCCAACTTGAGTGGAGGGGGAAACCCTGAGCTTTCCTTACTAGAAAGGGCACTTAATCTCCATTTCAGCTCCTTGTGCTTGAAGAGGAGATTCTACGAGGACTGGCCTGCATAAAGCTTTGGAGTTGCTCCACTTCTGTTCAGTCTTCCCTGTTCTTGAAAAGCTTCTCTACCAGATTTTAGCCAAGTGTAGTCCCAGCCATCTTGGTTAAATGCGCCAGCAGCCTGAATAACGAGGCCTGTGGTAATGGTATTTAATTTCTTGTGGTCTCCTGTCACCACTCTTGTCTGTACAGATCTGAAACGTGCTAGTCTTCGAACTGAATTTAAGCTAGAAGGAGAGTCCAGCCCTGTTGTTCATGATATAGTTATTTGTGGACCTGACTTAGCCTCTATTTTTAATACTGACTGAATCTCCAGGATGTGATGTGTGGCAGTGCCAGCAACGGATAAGAAAGTCAGAAGGGCATCTGTGTCCCTCTCATTTCTTCAGTTATTCTAACATCCTTCATTTTGTCTTTCTCTGCTGATTTCGTATGTTTAAACCCTTCCCCTCTTTTCCTGTTTTTCAGCATAGGGGGATTTGTGAAGACCTGGCTTCCCTTTGTCCTCTTCTTGGGGGTCATCATGACCGTTGTTCTCACACTTCATTTGCGGTGATGGCAGATGTGAACTCCCCATTCCATGGGCACACGAAGGAAGAAACTGTGACTGTGACTGATCCAGTGAGATGGCAGCATGGGACTCTGGGATGCGTTTTCTGGGGAAGGTGGCAACTCCACTCCATTGTAGCAGCTCATCTTTGTTTCCTGGAACTGGCTTCTTTTCCTTCTGTTTTTGTTCTGTCGATGGTGTCTCCCAGTGTCAGGGGTCTTGAAGCCTCTTGCTCTCTCCCTGAATATACTCCCTTTCTGCAATTTGGTAGGTAGACACCCAATCAGGAAAGGAGAGGTGTCGCACCTTTGCTTTCAGTGCCAAGTGAAAAGCCACAAGGAGCACGAGCAGATAACACCTTGTAAGGTTCTCTCTGATCACCTGGTTTCTTCCTCTTGGCAGAGTTCATCAGCTGCTTCCTCAGATTTCCCGAATCTCCAAGAAGGAGTTGTTTCCCCGTTGCACGACTCTCCTGTAGCACATGTTTCAAAGTGGAGGTGTGGGGTTCCTCTGGGGGATGTGGAGTGCCGCAGCACTCACGGATGGTCTCCCCAGAAGTGACAGAAAGGCGCTGACGGCGGGATGCTCCTCTGAGGAGGCGCACAGAGGAACGCTCTGTGGCAGGGCAAATTCAGCTGGTCCTGCTGGTGAGCCCAGGAAGGCAGGAAAGTCCATCGAGTGGCTTGGGTATGGCGCATGGCAGTCTTTCAGTAGCCTGTTGCAGAGTTGGGAGTCTACTGCTACGTCCCTTTTAGCTTGTGCCAGAAAAAATAGAGCTTCTCCCTGTGCTCTGAATATCTAAAATTATTGTTACGCTTCTCACGAGCCACTCACTTTCCTTTGATCCTTAGTACTTTGTGTGTCGCAGCATTGGTGAGCCTGCAGAGGTGGCAGCAGCAGCAGGGACACATTTCTGGGGCAGAAGACTTAAGGTAGGGGTTTGAAAGCATCCATGAGAGCAGCACCTGAGACCTCAGCTTAGCGGGGCTGTCAGAGATTAAAAGATAAGGTGAAGGGACTGGAAAGCATCCATGTTCTGGTTGGGCTTTGCAGCAGCAAACTGGGACACTGGCTTTCTTGTCGCTGGCTCCAGGATGGTCAACAGAAGGTCTGTGTACTTCCTTGGCGTGCTTTGAAGAGCACACCTGGGGCAAAAGCACTTTGCAGGACTGGCTTGGATGTGAGAAATGCTGGCCTGGCAGCGCTGGGGGGGGCTGATGGCCCCTCTGAGCCCTGGATCGGGCAGGATGAGTAGCATGGGGGCAGGTTGTTTTTGAGTTCCAGGCAGGAAGTGAATTTGGACATGACCCAGAGCCTCTTGCAGAGCGAGAGGTCTGGGTCTGTGTGTGCTGAGGCTCTGGCCTGCAGATGCTGCTTTCTCTGGGGCTCTGAGCCAGGTGGCTTTCTTTAAAAAGCATGGCTGAAGGTTTATATGCAGTTGAGCAGATCCCTTCTGACTGCAGGGGCGGGAGAGTAGATTTTCCACTCATGCCCTGAAAGGCCAGCTCTTTACTCCACTACCTGATGGATTTCAACCTCAAGGAGTGCTCGTGGCCAGCAAGAAGGCTCTTCTCGACTGCCTGCCATCTCTCTGGCTCCCTCTGACTGGGAAGGCCATTCACTGTCACCTGGCTCTCAGGCCTGTCCCCGTGTGCCTCTCCATCCGCTTCCATCTCTAGCCATACGGGAGGCTTGGGGACTCCTCTTGGGCTCCTCAATTTCTGCATTTCCTCCTTTTCCTCAGTCACTTAACCCCTTTAACCCTCCCTTCTCCCTAGTGTCCACTTGCCTCTGTCACCTGGTGCTGGCCTTTCTGGGATGGGTGGAGATGTGCAGACCTCAGTGCCCTTCCCCGTCTACCTGGAACTGAAATAGTCGTCGGTGTCTGCTCTGCACAATCATCTCAAGCCTGTGTGGAGGGCGGGCTGCAGGGTGCTGGGCCTGGGGCTGATTAGAAAGCCAAGATCTTGATCAAAGAGAACCTTACGATGAAAGGATGGTGTCTTACCGAGCTCCTCTGTGCTGCTGCGGTCTCCACCCGGCTAGCCTGCTGGCTAACGTGCCCTAGGACAAGCCAGTTGAACAGGAGAGATTAGTCTTTTGCCTCTGTTTTTAATTTAAGTATGATTTCTCGGAGTGACCCGCCAAGGATGCGCTTGGAGTCCCTGGCCCCAGGGCTGAAGCCAACCTGTCTTACACAGTAGCAATAACCTAGAGACTCCTAGGCCTGTCTCACACGTTGATTCAGTGTTTTATCGACAAGCTATACAAGTGTTGCCAAAGCTGAGACTTCAATTTGTCGGGAGAGGCCGGGAGCGGGGCTGCTGGCCACTGTCCCTGCTCCTGGGACTTCTGAGAACATGCCGAGTGCCATTCCCCACCGTGAAAATCCTTGTCGTTTGCTCCTAACGCTTTTTTCACCAGATCTGGGTTTCGAATGGACACTTTACCATGAGCAGCAGGTGAGCCTCGTAAGTTGCTTGGAGTTCTGGCTGAACAGCCGACCCGCTTCCACCGACGGAGACGGAAGACTGCTCCGGGCATCCGAAGGAAACGCGGCTAACGGGAGAGCAAGGCCCGAAGCTGAGGTACGGCAGGGCCAGCCCGCACGTCCGTGCTGGACACTCGGAGCTGCACAACGCAGGATGATGCCCACGGAGGTCGGCTGCTGGGCGAGGCGGGTGGGCTGGTCACGTTTACAGGTTTTCCTACGCTGTGGGAGTGCGGAGGAAGCCCGGCGGTGCTCGGCGTGGGTTCCCCGTGGCGCTGCAGCCAGCGGCTGCGGTCGGTGGGGGGGGGGGGGGGAGTGGGCTGCTTCCTCTTGGCGTGGGAGGTGGCAGAATGGGTGGGTGGGGAAGGAATGTCCTCTCCTTGCAGCTTCCTTCATCTCGCCACCGGCTTCTTCGCAGTGCCCCCTTCAACCAGCCACATCAAAGGTCCACCCTGTCCTTCACCTCCCAGATGCCAGTTTTCCGCTCCCCTCCTTTCCCCTTTGCACGTGCTTGTGCTGCAGAGCTCCGTGGCTTTGCCGTTGCTCTCTGGCGAGGGCGAGCCCTCCGTACCCTCATCCTTTGTTCTCTTCATCTCTGTGGGGCGCTGGATTACTTTGTAAATATTTAAACTGTGCTTCTGTGGTTTCATAATCCTGACGGTAGGGGAAATAAACTTATTTCTGTGGATGTCTCCAAGTGTAGCATCTCTTATAGTCACGACTCTTTCCTCCTTCCAGCCAGGAGCGGGATGAGTATTCACTCCAGCCCCTCTCCTGCCCCATGGCAGTGTGTCTGGCTGCCCGCAGGAGCTGGACCCTGAAGCTCCCATGCCTTTTACCTCATGAATTTGCCCTTTCCTCTGCTCCAGATCAAACCTCACAACCCTGTTTTCTGACCTGCTGTTGGGAAGGGGGGGTTTTGGAGGCAGGAGGAACCCAAGTGCCGCAGCGTGGGAAGCATTGGCAGGGTCACAAAATTTCAAGGCCAGATCTCAAAGCCAGGGACCTACCACCAGCCTTTATTATGTCTGGGAGAAGAGGCCGTGCCCGCTTTTGCCCTTGGCTGATCCCTCAGCCTCTGCCCGGGCAGCAGAGCTGCTCTGGGAAGGAGGATGCTTTCTTAGATTATAAAACCCCTTCTTGCAAGTTGATCCCCTTTAGCTGTGAACATCTTCCCTTTCCCGTAAGTCTCTGACATCTCTATTTTCTTGGAGGCTGGGGGCCCTGGCCTCGTGGCTCCTTTCCCCCGCCAGCGCAGAGCCCCCCGTCTTCCATCTCCCTGCAGGCTGGTGGGGAGGGGACGCATGTGCTGAGTCTGGGGGAGCGGAGTGGGATGCCAAGAGCCTGCCTCGTTTTCCCCTCTCCCAGCAGGATACCACTGCCTGAACTGGGACCCAGGGGAGCTGGGGCACCGAGTGCTGTAAGGATTGCTAATGCTGCAGCCGATTTTTCCCTTACATCCGATATCCAGAGGCCAAAGCTGCAGGGTGGGGGGGAAGTAGATTTAGCCTTAAAATTCGGGGATTTAACGGCGCAGCCATCTTACAAAAACCACCACCTGGCTCCTCTCCTGCTCAGCCCCTCCATCCAAACCACGCTGCTCCTGTGGCTGTGTTAACTCCAGGCCCTGCTTCAGCTCCAGGGCTGCGGAACGGCAGCGGCGGGGATGGCCAGCAGCTTCCCAGGGCTTTATCCTGCACCCGTCTGCCGCTGGAGCACAAGGTGAGGCTGCAAAACACACCCCCGGGAACGTGCTCTGCCCGGCGTGCGTGGCTCTGTACTGCTGGAACCATCCTGCTGGGTCCCTCCTCGCCTCCCAAGCGTGGCAGGGTTTTTCAAACCCAATTCTGCTTCCCCGGGGAGCTGCAGGGAATCTGGCTGGAGGCGCGCGGGAGCTGAGCCGCGCGGTTCGGGTCGTGGTATTTGGGGATTATACAGAAGCACTCGGTCTGAATGTGCCAAGATAGTCACACTCGGGCGCCCGGGGTGCTCACAGCCGCGGCAGGAGGCTGGACTGTGCAAGCCCAGCTCCTCTCATTTATTTATTTTCTCCTCTACCTCAGCGTTGCCAGCCCAGCCCTGGGAGGGTCCGAGGCTGCTGGAAACCAGGGAGGCTGCGACACGCCGGGGCAGGATCCGTCCCAACCTGGCAAATGGCCTGAACCGAATCGTCAGAGGGACCCGGCTGCCTCCCACCCCTCTGCCCTCGCCTGGGGTGGCTGAGCGTGACCCCTCCACCCCTGCAGTCACGGTGCGGGGGCTTCTTCAGTGCGGGGAGCAGGGCCAGGGGTCCCCAACCTCCCTGTGGGGATGGGGGAGTGGGCAGCCCATCACCAGCCGTGGGGCTGGCGTGGAGCCGCCTTTGAAGTGGGGTGACTTTGCTGCAGCTGGCTGGAGGGGGAAGGAGCCCCTGTTTCTCATCCCCTTAGCCGGGGGGGCGGGGGGGAGCATCAAAGGGCTCCCTGGGGAGAAATATCAAATTGCACTTAGGCGTTTGCACGGTGGAAGCTTTTGAAGGTGCCAGCGGCGGTGGCCGGGCTGCCTGCGGCCATGGTGCCTCCGCGCTGTGCTGCCTCCGAGGCTGCAGCTCCCTCCTCATCCTCGGCCACCCCATCATCCACGTTGTTTCCCGAGGAGGGGAAGGGGATGCAAGACCCAACGTGGGGAGTCTTGATACCTGTGTCTTCCCAAGGCAGGCCTTGAGCATCATCCCCAGCCAGAGCCAAAGGTGGAAATGCCACAATGTTTCTGCTCTATTGTGGGGAATAAAAATTAAAAATTAAGAGGGGGCTGCATGTAAGCAGCCCCCCAGCCTGTGGGAGGTGGGAGTCCATCCCCGCGTGCCTGGGGAGCTCTTGAGCGGCGCATCAAAGGCACCGGGGAGGGCAGAGGGTCCCTGGGAGGGGGACACGGCCAGATGGCCCCATCGCTGGGGGGGGGACACACACACACATGTGGCAGTGTAAAAGTGATGGTATAAAGGGAAGGGGGGCATTTGGGCCTGGGGGAACCTGCTGGGGGGGTGTCTGTGGGGCAGATTTGGGGTGTGAAAGCTGCCCTGGCTTGCAGAGATGTTTGTGATCTGCAGCTGATGCCTGTGGGGGGATGTAGCATCTCCTGCCTGCATGGGCTCCGTGTGTTGGGACAAAGCCTTGTTCTCCCCTTCGGGGTCCCCGGGGGAGGGACCCCCATCCCTCCCAGCCTTCCCCCCATCACCATGTGGGGTCAACACCTCCTGGCCAGGCGGACGTGGGCCGGGGACCCCCGTCCCTCCAGAGATGCTCTTGGCAGCTGGTGGCCGCGGAGCTCAGCTCCCGCAGGATCCTTCACAGCCTCCGTTTCCCTCAGCTCCCCCCCAGCCCTGCAGCCCACCCTGGCTGCTCCCAGCCAGCGGTCCCCTGGGTGCTGCCCACACATCCAGGGTGCTCATCCATCCCCACTCCCCCACCTGCAAACCCACCAGCGGGCGAGACGCTGCCGATGCTCCGGCTCGTGCTCCCTGCCTCAGTTTCCCCCCAGAAGAGCCAGGCTTGCCTGCGCCTCCTGAAGAACAAGTCCTTGGCTGGGGGGGGGGGGGGGAGCCAGGCTGGGGAGCGGGACGGGACTTGCTCCTCGCCCCCGCTCCTTCCCCGCTGCCTGAACGCCCAGCACAGAAATGAGGCAGAACCTGTTCTGTGCACCCCCAGGGATGCTGCCAGCACCCAGGGGACAGGAGGGGTTTGCTCCCTCAGATGTGGCTTTGGAGGTGGCTGGAGCTGGGCTGCAGGCCACCGCGGCCGCCTGGCTCGCTCCACGGTCTCTGCAAGGAAAATGTCCCCGAGGGCTGACCCAGCACCTCGCTTGCCTCGTGCTGGTGGCCAGCGTGTTCCCGGGTGTCACAGGGCTGAGGGAGCCTCCGGCCAACTCCCTACCCCTCTGGGTCACCAGGGATGGGGTGGGGACACACACCGCAGGATGTGACCCACTGCTCCCCCCACGCCTCCGGCCATGGGGTTTGGCTCTGCCTGTGCTGTGCCGTGCTCAAGGCTGCCCTGAGTTTCCTGCCTGTGGCCCCAAGGGGGGCATTGCCCCACTGAGCAAGCCCATCACCAGGCTCTCGGGTGCCACCTGCCCATCCGTCCATCCATCCATCCATCCATCCATCCATCCATCCATCCATCCATCCATCCATCCATCCATCCATCCATCCATCTCCAGAGACCCAGGAGCAGGGGATGGATCCTGCCACATCCTTTCCTGTCCCAGTCCCAGCCGATAAACATTTCCCACTCTGGATGTTGCTGGTACAAAAGGTCTGGGACACACAGAAAAGACTCAGTGCCTACCCTGGGTGACCCAGAGCTGAGCCACCGGCCCCACGAACACCCCTGGAGGGACACGACAGTCCCCGAGCCATCACACCCCTCTCCCCCTGCAGAGACCCGGCCACGCTCGCTGCATTTCCAGAGCATCCATAGCAGGGACATCAGTCTGTCTGGGACCTCTCCCCACTGGAGCTGAGCAGTGAGTGAGCACCCTGCGAGGGGAGGAAGGGGAGGGTGACTGACAGACAGACAGACAGACAGAGCCGTTGCTAAAGTCTCATTTCCTTAGAAACCACGCTAAAAATAATCCCCTTCTCTTGTGGTTCTGTGCTGTGTGTGCCACCAGGCTGCTGCCGCCGCACCCTGCCACAATTCCTCCCCCAGCAGTGCTGCCATCTCCCTGTAAAGGTGGTTGGGTGATGGCTGGAGCCTGGGGGGGAGCCTGGGGGGGAGCCTGACACGCCCCTCCCCCCAGCCACCCTCCCCCTGTGATTAAGGGAAACTGAGGCACAGCCCCCCCCCCGCTGTGCCGGGGAAGGATGCTCCTGCCCTGGGTGCTGGGGTTTGCAGCTGCCAGGCATTGCTGGCCTGATCCTGCGTGGGGCTGAGCGCCCGGGTTTGTCCTGGCCAGTGGGGAGCCCCGACCCTTTGGAACAAGATGGGATTGGGTGGGAGCTGGGGGGCTGGGGGGTGCCCATGGGGTGGGGGATGTGGGGCTGGGGGGTGCCCATGGGGTTGGGGATTCCCTCGGGGGGGCTGCAAAGCCCCAGGGGCCCCACACCGCCCCACACTGGGCTTTTTTTTGGTGTGTGTTGGGGAGGGGGGCTGCAGGATGCTGTTGTGGGGGGCAGACCAGTCTGCCCAGTCCCTCCAGTACAGTCCAGGAGCTCTCCCAAACCTACTCTGGGTAAGGCACCCCGGGGCTGCATCCTGCCCCAGAAACCCCCAGCTGGGGACTTGGGGTGGGGGGGGTGGGGGGGGTGAGGTGGGGTGGGGTGTATGGGGGGGGGGGGGGGCGGTGTGTATGGGTGGGGGAGTGTCTCCCACCCCATCCCCGTGCCCACACCCTTGGCGTCGAGCCTCCGCCAGGTTTGGGGGTCCCTCCACCCCGGGGTGCTTCCCCTCCTCACCACCCCTTCCCAGGCTGCCTGACACCTCCCAGCTGAGCCCAGCTGAGCCCAGCTGAGCCCAGTTGAGCCCAGTTGAGCCCAGTTGAGCCCAGTTGAGCCCAGCTGAGCCCAGTTGAGCCCAGTTCAGTCCCGTCCGGCGGGTGTTGCTGGCTCCAGTCCCTGCTTTCGTGCCGCCGGGGCGAGGAGGCGCTCGCTCGCCTGCGGTTGACTCAGCTCTAGGCCGCCAGCACCCTGCCCGGGGTGGGGGGCCACCCGCTGCCACGAGGGTCCCCGTGGGGTGCTGGTGTGTGTGTGTGGGGGGGACAGGACACAAGCCACCGTGACCCCAGACCTGGGCAGGTAAGATCAGCTTTGGGGGGTGGGGGGGGGAGGGCTGACCCTCCTGCTTGCCCCATGGTGGGGCTGCACCAGCACCCTGGGGTGGAGGGATTTTTTTTTTTTGGGGGGGGGGGGGGGCTGGCTCCTCTTGTCCTGCTTGGGGGGGGGCTGAAATCCCCTCTGCCCGGCTCTGCTCCCCACAGAGGAGGGATGGGATGGGTTAGGGGCTCTGGGACCCCGATCTCTGCGGTGGCTTTCATCATCATCTTCAGAGGCCTGGCCCGGCCAGCGGGGCTGGATGGGGTCTGAGGCCACGGGGATGGGCTGCAGGGTACCCGGTGCTGGGAGGAAGGGCTTGGGGGGGGGGGGGGGGGAGGGGGGGCGGGGCGGGGGAGTGCACCCCCGGGCTGTGGTGGGGGGCAGCTGGGGCCTGTCAGACCCCAGGGGACTGAGGAGGGAGTCCGGAGGAGGGGCTGAGCCTGGGTGAATTTGGGGAGGAGGGAGCATTTCGTGCCATCCGTTGCCCCCCTCCCCCGTCGCGGCAGGCGGCTTGCAAAGTCGCGGCATGCTGTTTGCAAAATAAAAAAAAGGGAGCTGCGCGCACCCCCCCCCCCCCCCCCCCCCCCCAATTGTGGCTTACTGGGGAGGTTTAACTGGTTTGACTGGTCTCTTGTGCAGGGTGGGGGGGCCGGGTGCCCAGCACCCCTCTGCACGCCAGCAGGCACGGGACGTGGGTGCTTGTTTACACCCCGGTTGCGCCCACCCGCCGGGGTCCCCACGGGGGCCGGGGAACCGCAGCAGCGCCTGGGACAGATCTAGGTGACTTTTTTGGGTGCTGGCTCTGTTCCGGGGGGGGGGGGGGGGGACGGCGACGACACCCCCCATCTGCCACCAGTAAACAGGATACGAGCGGGCTGCGGCGGGGAGGTGGCGGCAGCATCGTCCCAGCTCCGGTGACAACCGGTACGTGTCCCCCGAGACCCCCCCGCCCCCTCCCTCCCCCCCCCCCCCCCAGCCCTGGTGCAGCTTGGCTGGCTGCAAGGTGCTCCCCCCTGCCTAGTGTGGGGAGCGGGGTGCTGGGGGGTGCGTGTGGGGGTGTCCAGGTGATGGGGGGGGGTCCCTGGTGTGTGGTGGAGGGAGGGGGTGTGTGTGGGGGGGTGTCCCTGGTGCCGGCTTGGAGGGGGTGGCCGTGGTGGGGTTGGCACCCAGCAGCACCGGTGTGCTCAGATCCTGCACTGGGTGCTGAGCTGGGGTCCCCAGCGCGGGGGGATGTCTGAGACCACCTCCCCGGGGGGCTGGGACTGAGTCACCTTTGGGGCTGGACACAGGGCCACTGGTGTTGGAGCCCCCATGGTGGAGGTGGAACCTCCCCCCCTCCAAACCCGGCTGCGGTGCGGCTGTGCCGGTGCTCAGGTCCCGGTGGGGTGCGTGGGGCGGCAATGGGGGGGGCGCTGGGAGGCCGGGGGGGGGGCGGGCAGCAGGACTGATCCTGCCCCGCCGCTGCTGCAATTTCCTGCTCTCAGCATCCCGTGCCAGGCAGCGCTTTCCCAACACCAGCGCCAGGAAGGGCAGCGGTGAGGCAACGCCGGGTAGTGGGGCAAGAGCCCCCGCCGCAGCCCGGGGGCTGTGATGAGCTGAGTACGTTCTCAGCCTTCTTGGGTCTTAGCCCATCGTGGGGGCGTCCGGATTCCCCTTTGCCACCCATCTCGGTGCCGTGGCACCCCACAAAACCCTTGGGAAAGCAGGCAGGGGCAGAGCCTGCCCTGAGCAAACACCCTTTGCAAACACGGGCTGCGGGCAGGATCCCGGGAGCGGGCAGGGCTGGCCCTGGCACAGGGCCGGAGGCAGGAGGAGCGGCAGGGCTTCCCTGAGCCTGCCCGTGCTCCTTCCCTTGGCACCCCCGCCATCATCCCACCCCTTGGTTTGGCACTGTTGGGGGTCCCGGCAGTGTTTTGGGATGCAATGAGGGGGGGGGGGTTTATACACGCTGAGCTTCCACTCCGTCTCTTTGCAGAGGGTCAGGATGATTCTCACCCCAAAGCGGCCCCGAGGTCCTTCTCCAGATGCTGGTGCACACCCGGCACCCTGAGCCCCCTCTGACTGCAGCCCCCCTGCTTTTTGGCACCCACCGAGGCCAGCGCCCCAGGGTGCCTCCGGGGTGCCCCCCCCCCCCGCCCCACCATGGCGCTGGAACTGGGGGCCGAGGCGCTGCTGGACCTGAGCTTCCTGACGGAGGAGGAGCGCCACGCCATCGCCGAGGTGCTGCGCCGCGACTGGCAGCTCCGCCGGCGTGAGGAGGGTCGCATCAGGTGAGATGGTGGCGGAGGGGTTCCCCCCCCCCCACCCTGCTCAGCATCACTCTTGGGGACAGAGTGAGCCTGCCCCCCAAGAGCGGCCAGCCTGTGGTCCATCACCCCTGGGGACAGAGCAGCCAGGCTGGGGGGGCTCTCCTTTCCCCTGGGGATGGGGGCACCCATTGAGCCCAGCCAGGGTGAAGCCCCTGCGGTGGGTGACACCGGCACCGGGGGGTCCCAAACCACCCTGGGAGACGGTGGCTGGTGTCCCCAGGGCGAGTCGCTGCGGTTCCATCAGCCGCTTGGGCAGGGTGATGGTGGGGACAGCGGCGCAGGGGTTGATGGCAGCACCGGGGTGGCAGAAGCCAACGCTGCCGTCCCGCCACCAGCAAGCTCCGCAAGTCGGTGTCGGACCCGGCGCGGCTGAGGATCCTCACCGGGGACTGGTTTTGTGACGCCCGCGCCCAGCGCCACCGGCATCACCTCGGCTCCGACCTCGTCCGCGCCTCCATCCGCCGCAGGAGGCGGCCCCGGGGTAGGCGAAGGGACCGGGAGGTGGGGTGACACTGGAGGGCTGAGCCCCAGCCCGCTGAGGTCCCCGATGTCCCCAGGAATGGGGGACCCGGAGCGTGGCCCCAGTCTGGGTGAGCTGGAGGCCATCGGTGAGCCGCTGGCGGAGGAGAAGGAGGATGAGGATGGTGTGGCTGAGCCGGAGGAGAGGTGAGGGTGAGGTGGGGGGTGTCTTGCCCCATGGGTGCTCCCCAAGGCTGGTGGCACCCATTGGTACCCCGCTGGGGGTGGCAAGGCCCTGGGATGCCCAGGGGGGAGCTGGGGAAGTGGGAGCAGAGCTCATGGGGAAGGGGACAGCACAGCCAGAGCTCCAGCATCCTGGTGTCTGTCCACCATCCCTATGTGTGTGTCTGTCTGTCTGTCCAACACCCAGAGGGGTTCTGCGGGGCCCTGGCTCTATAAATAGCTGTGGGGATGCAGGGAAAGGGGGCGGAGAAAGTGCTCATTAGCCTAATGAAGGCAGAATTAGTTTGAGAGAAACTAATTACTGTCTCTTCTCACAGCCCCGCTAAGGAGGAGGTACAAGCGGCTGCAGAGCCCCAGGTCAGTGCCTGGTGGGTGAGGGGGGGGGCATTGAGCCTGCAGCCAGGACCTGACACCCCGGTGATGGGCTCGGGCGGGGGGGTGGGAGTGCGCTGCAGCCCCGGTCACCCTGACTGCCGTGACCCCAGAGCCGCAGTGTCACCCCAAGGTGGGGGGGATGATGCCTTTTGGACCAGCTTTGTGCGTGGTGTCGCAAAGTATGATCCTGAACCCCGCGTGGCGTAGGGAGCGAGGGGGGGGAGATGTCCCCCACCCTGTCCCCAGGGACCCAGCGGGGCTGAACCGAGGGGAGCAGGTGGGGGAGAGGTGGGTGCCCATTTTTACCCTTTCCCCTATGTGGTACCTCACAGCCCAGCCCCGCAGCCCTTGTTCTGGAGGGGACCCCAGTGTCACAGTCCCTGCGGCAGGGTGACATCCCAGCAAGGGAGCAGGACGTCCCAGCCCAGTCAGGTAACTGATTGTGGGGGGGTCGGTGCTGCTGAAATTTAGGGGGTTGGAGCTTCCCCCCCCCCATCACTGCTGACCAGCCTCCTGCCTCCTCCCAGGTACCTGTCATGGCCTCTCATCTCTCGCTTACCTGCTCGCTTCTCTTGATGAAAAAAGGGGACACCCCCCCCTCCTCTCCATTTCTGCTGTTTCGGGACACCCCCCTCCCCCAGCCCACATCGTGCCCTTGCAGGTGACACAGCAGTCGGGAACCCCTTCGGCACATCCAGCACGGAGGAAGATGAGGAGGAGCCTGACTCCACTCGCAGTGGCCCCGATACTGGGCAGGTGGGGTGGTGGGACTTGGGGGGGAGGGTAGGGAGGGGCTGTATGGGGTTGGGGGGGGCTGTCTGGGGCTGAGAGGTGTGTTATGGGGCTGTGCCCAAGCACTGGGCACTTGCTGGGAGCTGGGTGCCCTCAGGAGCCCGCACTGGGGATGGGGGTCTGGGGGGGGCGGCACTGACCCCTCTTTGCTTTGCATTTCCAGGGGCTGGGGACCCCCAAGATGGATCAGACGCCCCTGTGCCGGGTGTCCCCGCAGAATGGCCACGCACCCCTGAACAACCTGCTGACCACCAGCTCCTCTGTGTCCAGCCTCAGCTCCTCCACAGTACGGGGCTGGGGGTTGTTGGTGTGTGTGTGGGGGGGGGGGGGGTCACTTCTCCAGCCCCCCTCCCCGACCCTCTCCCACCACCCCTGCAGCTGAGCGGCAGCCTGATGAGCCTGTACAGCGAGGGTGAGCTGGGCAGCGTGGCCGTGCGGGGCTGCGTCCAGTTCTCCCTCCGCTACGACCCGGCCAAGAAGGAGCTGCAGGTCCACGTGCTGCGGTGCCGCGAGCTGGCCGAGGCCAAGAAGCAGCGGTCGGACCCGTGAGTGTCCCCGGCCCCGAGTGGCAACCCCCCGGGCGATGCCCACGGCCGGTGGGACCCATTGCAGCCACATTTTTTTGGGCTCCAGGTATATCAAGACGTACCTGCTGCCGGATAAGTCCAACCGCAGCAAGCGCAAGACCACGGTGCGGAAGAGGAGCTTGGATCCCATCTTCAATGAGACCCTCAAGGTTTCTAACCCTGCTTTGGGGTGGTTTTGGGGGGAGGGTCGCCCTGGTTCAAGGGGGGATGGGTGGGGGGAGGGGTGTGGATAGCCTCACCCTGTCTGTGTCTCCTCCCTCCCAGTACAAGCTGGAGAAGAGGGACCTGCAGGGCCGGACCCTGAACCTCTCGGTGTGGCACCACGACAGCCTGGGCAGGAACCTTTTCCTGGGGGAGGTGGAGATCGCGCTGGGCACCTGGGACTGGGCCAACACAGGTCCTGAGTGGTTCAACCTCCAGCCCCGGGTGAGTCCCCAGCCCCCCCCAGCCCACTCCCCACCCCCATCCGCAGCCCCCCGTAACCCCCCCCATCCTCCCCAGCTGCCCCTCTCCTCGGATGGCCTCGCCAGCCGGGGCAACCTCAACTTGGCGTTGAAGTTCATCCCCGCCGGCTCGGAAGGTGAGAAGTGCCCGTGGGGGTGTGTGTGTGTGTGTGTGTGTGTGCCTTGCGGGGGGGGGATGTTCCACATATCAGGGTGCCCTTGACCCCTCTCGCCCACAGGAGGGGGGCTGCCACCCACGGGCGAGCTGCACATCTGGGTGAAGGATGCTCAGAGCCTCATCCCCCTGCAGAGCGGCACCGTGGATGCCTTTGTGCAGTGGTAAGGGGCAGAGGGGGCACCCAAAGGGGCTCGTGGCCCCCTCGCCCCCCCTCCTCTCCCTCACCCTGCTGCCACCCCCCCCCCCCCAGCTACGTGCTGCCAGACGACAGCAAGGCGAGCCGGCAGAAGACGCGGGTGGTGAAGCGGAGCCTCAACCCCCTCTTTAACCACACCATGGTGTACGACGGCTTCCAGGCCAAGGACCTGGCCGAGGCTTGCGCCGAATTCACCCTCTGGCACCACGAAGCCTTTTCCAAGCGCCAGCTCGGCGGCATCCGGCTCAGCCTGGGCACAGGTTGGGGGGCGGGGGGAGGGATCCCCAAGCACCCCAGGGTACCCTCACCCCGTG
This sequence comes from Tyto alba, assembly GCF_018691265.1. NCBI lineage: Eukaryota > Metazoa > Chordata > Aves > Strigiformes > Tytonidae > Tyto > Tyto alba. The sequence goes on along the minus strand of NW_024881283.1, from coordinate 6,693,979 downwards.
GGCCGGCGGGGGGGGGGGTGTGTGTGTGACGGTGGTGGTCTCTCCGCAGGGAGCAGCTACGGGCTGCCGGTGGGCTGGATGGACTCGACGGCGGAGGAGCGGGAGGTGTGGGGGTGTCTGCTCCAGCAGCCCGGGCAGTGGGTGGAAGCGCTGCTGCCCCTGCGGACCAACCTCGTCCCCCGGGCATAGCCCCTGGGCCCCCCACCCCCCCCCCCCACGGACCACCCGGTGGCAGCAGGACTATGGGATCCCAGGGAGGGGTGGGGACACAGAGCTGAGCCTGGAGCATCACTGGGTGGGGCTGGGGTTTGTGCCCCCCCAGCCGTTTTGGCAGCAATGAAGTGGCACCGGAGGGCACATTTGGCGGCTGTTTATTGCTCTGGGCACTGTACCCCAACTTCTCCCCCCCGGTGTGGGGCTGGAGCTGCTGTCTCCACCTGCTCCCAGCATGGGGCTGTCCCCTCTGTCACCGTCTTGCCAGCCCCCATGGTGGCAGCTCCAGGGCTCTGGTGGCTGGGTCCCCCCCACCCCCTTGGGGGGAGGGCGGGGTTCACTCCCCTTCCCCCTGGGTGAGGGTCCTTCGATGCTCCAGGATGGCTGCCCAGAGGCGATACGCTGGCCCACGCCTGCTGGGACACACGGGTGGGGGGCTGGTGGAGGGAGGGGACCACGCTGTGTGTCCCACCCCCCCCAGTGCTGCCACCCCACTCTCCACACCCTGGCCAGGCCAGGAGGGGCAACATGGGCTGGGTGTACCTGATGCCCACGTAGAAGAGGTCGTCATGGGTGGCACAGCCCAGCAGGTCCCGGAGGGTGAAGTCATGGGAGAGGAGCTGTGGGAGGTGGCAGAGGGGTTGGGGGGGGAAATGGTGGACGTGGGGGGCTTCCTGGCTCACACCAGTGGGGCCCGACCCCCAAGTCCCCACGTAGCTCCGTGGGCCTCACCGTGGCCGTGGTGGCCGGGTCTGTGCCGTGCCGCTGCAGCCATTCGAGGAGAAGGGGGTCAGCCTGTCCCTGGGGGGGTTCAGGGCTCGGGGGTGAGCGATGCTGCCCTGGGGGGGCCTCCCCATGCTCCCCACTGTGCTGGGGACAGCTGGCCACGGCAGTGTCATCGTCCCCGGAGGGAAGCACCCGCTGCATCAGCCGCTGCCACTCCTGCTCCTTCTCGGCCAGCTCCTGGAGCAGCCTGGGGGAGAGCAGAGCATGGGCTGGCACCCGGCAGGGGGCATGGGCTGGCACCCAGGGCTGGGGGTGGTGGTGGTGGGGGGGCACAGGGATCAGTGAAGCCCTACCTGCCCGTCTCCATGCGGAGGTGGCAGAGCTGTGCCACCAGCGCCGAGGAAGCCGGCAGGGAGGGCAGGGGGTCTGCCCAGGTGCTGAGCCCCGAATTGGTGCTGTCCTGCTGGGGTTGGCTCCTGGGGATCGACAGCCTCGGCAGCACGGGGTCATCCTCATCACACGTGCCCTTGGTGCTGTGCCCCCCCAGGCAGCTGGCCTTCAGTCCCAGGTCTGGGGGGGCAGAGGCAGTGGTGGGCACAGAGAGGGGCCCGATGGCCTCGGGCCCCAGAGCACCAGTGACAAAATGGGAAGCTGAGCCCCAGTGCTGACTCCCCTCCTCACGTCCCTTTCCCAGCACCCCAAAGTCCCCCAGCCCACCCCGGGCCAGCCACCCTCTTCCTCCACCCACCCAGCCACGGTAGTGGGACCCAGCCCGCCATCCCCCCAGTGCCACCCACCTCCCACCAGCACGGTGAAAGCCGCCTGCACCGCCTGGCTCACGGCATCATCCAGCGCAAACATCCAGTGGGGTTTGATGTGGTGCCGGCGCAGCACCCGTCTCACCTGGAAGGGGCAGAGCCGTGCCAGGGCACCATCATCATCATCATCCTTATCGCTCACACTGCGGCATCACCCGTGCCAGGGCATCACCCACACCGGGGTATCCCCGTGTCAGGGCATCGCTCTCACCGCAGCATCACCCGTGCCAGGGCATCACCCACACTGGGGTATCCCCGTGTCAGGGCATTGCTCTCACCGCAGCATCACCCGTGCCAGGGCATCACCCACTCAGCACCCTCCCACGCCAGCCCAGGCACTCACCGCTGCCTGGAAGCCGACGAGGGGAGCCTGGAGGTGGGGGAGGCTCAGCCCCTCCGCCCGCAGCCGGCTCTGCAGTGCCAGGAGGTCCCGGCGCAGCTGGGGCTGCCTGGGGCACTGGATGTAACTCCGCAGGCAGCTCAGCAGCTGGGCGAGATGCTCCGAGCCCAACCTCGCACCCTCCGGGCTCTGGGCGAGCAAGGGAGATGCTCAGGGGCTGTCACCGTGCCCACCCACCACCCCGGGGCACCCAGCACCCACCTGGCTCTCCTCCAAGGCGGCGATGACGCCCGGCGCCTCGGCGGTGAGGATGCGGTGCAGCGTGGCCCGGCGCTTGCTGTCCTTCCGCAGGAGGAACCCGTCCCCGCTCTCCTCGGGGGAGGACGAGCGCAGGCTGTGGTCGGAGCCGGCCGAGCCCTGGGCAGTGCTGGGGGGAGGTGGGGAGGGTTGGCACTGCCCCCCCACCCCCCCACCCCTTCCCCGGCCTTCAGGCATTTCGGAGTGTGACCCTCGGGGTGGACACAGCCATTGGGCTTGGCAGAGGGCACGGGGGACGTCCCGCAAGCCCCCCCCAGGCTGTAACGGGGAGGGATGTGGTGCCCTGGCATGGGGCAGGGGCCCTGTGGGGTCATGGCAGGGGGAGCGGGTACCGTGGGAGGCAGAAAGCCAACACCCCCCTCCCCGGGTTCCCTCCATCGCCCCATGTCCGGGATGCCCTACCCCAAAGAACAGTGGCTGGAGGCTGCCTCACTGCGGTGGCACGGGAGCAGGGGGCTGCCCGCTGTGCCCCTCCCCGGGGTGTCCTGCCTGGCTGAGGAACATCCCCTGCTCCTGTCGCTGCCCTCCACATCCCCGTCCTGCTGCCCAAAGCGGGGGAGACCGCCTGCCGGGGAGACAAGGGAGGTGGAGATGGTTATTTAGCAGCTCACGCCAGGCTCCCTCATATCCCCCCCCAGACTCACCCCCCGCCGGGGGCACGGGCTGGCTCCGGGCTCTCCTGGCATCAGCCAGGAAGGGTTCCCGCAGCAGCGCGGCGGCTGTCGCCCTCTTGGCTGGGTCGGCCTGGAAGCAGCACAGGATGAACGCCTTGGCTTTGCTCGACATGGACTCGGGCACCTCCGGGTGCATCTTGAACATCCCCACCTGGAGGGGGAGGCATGCGTGGGGCTGAAAAGGGACCAGCCACCCCAAGAGAGGGGAAATTTCAGGGCTGGGGAACCCCCCCCATCCCCTGCTCAACCCCATGGGTACCTTGAACATCGCAGCCTGGGGGCTGCCCAGCTCGTAGAAGGGGGGCTTGCCCGTGGCCATCTCGATGATGGTGCAGCCCAAGGACCAGATGTCCGCTGGCTTCCCGTAGCCCCACGGCCCCTGGTCGATGATTTCTGGGGCCATGTACTGCAGGGTGCCTGGGGAGAGGATGAGGAGGGGTGGCAGGAGGCTGTATCCATCACCCAAACTCTCCCCAGGGCCGGTCCTCCTTCTCCCCGTGCTGGGTGCAAGGATGCAGATCCCAGCATCTCCTGGCCCTCAGCACCACACCACCCCTCATTTGGGGGAACCCCGTCCCCTGACCTTACCCGTGAAGGTCTCGGCGCTGGGGCTGATGCCTGCCAGCCGCTTGGAAGTACCAAAGTCGGAGATCTTCAGCACCCCGCTGTACGTGTTGATGAGGACGTTGTCTCCCTGGCACGGGAAGGGCAGCCCAAAATAAAACGAAGCCACCAAAAGCTCCTGGAGCTCATGCAGGGCCGTGGGGCATCACCCCAGGGGTTTTGGGTGTGGAGGGGCAGCTCCTGGCTCCCCAGCACCCTCTGAGATGGGGGGACAGGCCTTGATGGGTGGTGCTCCCCACCCCCTCACCTTGATGTCACGGTGCACGATGTGGTTATCGTGGAGGTAGCTGAGCCCCTCGAGGATCTGGCGGGTGTAGAAGATGATGGTGGGTTCATTGTCCTTCAGGGGTCCCCACTTGGAGCGCAGCAGGGATGAGAGGCTCCCTGGGGAGGGGTCATGGGGGGGGGGGAGGGGGCCATTTAGGCCACACATATGGCCGTGTGTCCCCCTTTGACCCCCAAATCCCATCCCCAGCGCCGCCCACCTCCTGGCACCTCCTCCATGAAGATCTTGATGAAGCCGTCCTGGCTGATGGAGCCCAGGTACTGCACGATGTTCCTGTGCCGCAGGTGCTTGTGCAAAGCGATCTCCTCGTGCAAGGGCTGTGAGTACCTGCGTGGCAGGACACTGGGGTGAGGGGCTGCCCAGGGACACCCTTCCCCCCCCCCAGGACCCCCCAGTATGTCACCTACCGGCTGTCCTGCTCTGGGATCTCCTTGATAGCGATGCGCACTTGATTGCTGAGGCAGCGCCCGGCGTAGACAACCCCGTACGTCCCCCTGCCCAGGACCACCCGCTCGCCCGTCTCAGAGTACTCGTAGCTGTACTGTGGGCAGGGATGTGGGGTGCCAGCCTGTGCCACCCCGCGCCCCGTGTCACCCCACGTCCCCCCGTGTCTCCGTCTTACCTCCAGGATGGGCTGCGTGGGGCTGGGCACCTCCTCGCTGCCCGTCGCCTGCTCAGCCAAGAGGGACTGGATCTGGTCAGAAAACCTACCGGCGGGAGGATGATGGTCCTGAGCCCCGGTGAGGGTGCTGGGGACCCACTGAGGGGCTCCTGCTCCCTCTCCCAGTCTGTCCCCCACCAGTGACGCAAGGGGGGGGCGTCCTGTGTCACCCTGCTTTGTGGGACCCAGCTGCAGGGGTTGGGTCCCTAGGACACCCCTTTCCCCCTTGGAATTAAGGTAGGGAAGAAATAGCAAGCTCCCATCCCTACCCACTCACCAGGAGGGTGACTGGGAGTCCCCCACCAGCAACGTGGGGGTCCCTGTGCCCCCCACCCCTCCACTCACCACTGGCAGTGCTGCTGGGAGGGGAAGTAGAGCTGGAAATCCTCCTCCGCCTGCATCACGTAGAGGAAGCAGCCCCGTTCGTCGGATTTGCAGATGCTGGGGGGAGAGGACCCCCTTCCCCATCAGCGCTGGGGCTGCTGCTGCCGGCGGGGCGGGCACGGGGGCTGTGGGCACCCGGGGAGCGTCCTCGGTCCCGCTGGCGAGGGGGCAGGGGACACACTCACCTGACCCCCCGGATGTCCGTGGCTGCGAAGGTCCAGCTTGATGCCACTTTCTGGAGGAGAAGGGGTGGGTGACGAGGGGGTCGGTGGGGACCTCCCCAACCCCCCCAGCCCCATCCCTACCTCCTCCGTGGGGCAGACGAGGGCGAGTGACAGGGCAGGCTCCTCTCTGCCACCGTGCAGTGCCAGCCGGGCTGGCTGCAAGACCTTGCTGAGCTCCAGAACCAGGACCTGCGGCAGCACGGGGCTGTGGGGTGAGCCCCCCGCCTCTACCCACCACACCCCCAGCCCGCACCCCTGCACCCCCCATCCTCCCACTTGGGTTGGAACCGGTGGGTTGCTTGGTGCCTCCCCAAACCCCCAGTGAGCCCAAACCACTCCAGGGACATCCGGGGGGCTGGGTGGGAGGGGGTCAGCTCTGAGGGGCCCCTCACCGGGCAGTGGGGTGCGGGAACGAAGGGCTGGCACGCCTCGAGGAGGAAGCCCAGCCAGAAATCAGCCAGCTCCTGCCGGGCAGAGGGGACCTGCGGGCTTCTCTGGAAGTGTTTGTAGAGCAGGAAGGTCTCCATGACCGAGACCAGGTACCTGCCAGGACACGAAGGGGTGAGAGAGGAGAAAGAGATGTCCCCAGCACCCCCTAAAACGCCCTAAACCCCCTCTTGGGGCACAGACACCAGAGGCTGTGCCATACCAGCCTGGTGCGTTGAGCTTGTAGAGCTTCTCAGAAGCTTGGATGACTTTGCTGAGGTCGTTGGCCAAGATGCCAGCTCCGAGGCAAAAGCCCACATCCCAGTAGTAGCGCAGCTCCCCCGGGCTGCCCTTGCGACCCTGCAGGCAGCTCAGCTTCACCCCTGGACACAGGAGCAGGAGCCCATCACCCCTCCGCCGTCAACCCCCCACCCGGGCACGGCTGCTCCGGGGGTGTCCTGACACCAGTGGACCCCACTGCTGCTCCCCACCCACACCGGTGGGTCCTGGTTCCCGACCCGTGAGTTGGGCACCCACCGATTTGCTGCAGCTGCATGGAGGTTTCAAACTGGTGGCCGGCAGCCACGAGGAGGACGGCGGCGTTGATGCCTGCGTGGAGGCTCGGCTCCATCTCGAAGGCTTTGTTGTACCTGGGTGGAGGGCACAGCCGATGCCACCCCCCTGCCAGCCAAAACGCGGCTGCCTCAGGGTCCTGGAGCTTCCCCCTATGATGGGGGGGCGCTCCCAAACCAGAAACACCCCCCCCCCCAAGAATTGAAAAAACAGCAGGAATTTGTATCACCTGCCTTTGCGTTGCTGCTGGAGGGGGTGAACATGGAGCTGCGCTGGACAGAAACCCCCCATAGCCCTTGCAAGACCCCCCCCAGATGGGGGCATGGGCAGGCAGGTGGCCCCCAGCCCTGTCCCCAACCCTGTCCCCAGCCTCACCAGTAGAAAGCCCGGTCCCTCATCTCGGTGTCGGTGAGGCCGGAGCCCATGAACATGTCCTTGTAGATGCGGCCGCACAAGCAGAGGAGGTCGGGCGCAGCCCCCTCCCCGCGCTCCACCACGGGCAGCAGCACCGACAGAGCCTTCTCCCGGTCCCCGGCACGGTTACGCCTGCGCACACGCGACCCGTGCTGGGCAAACGGCACCGCCAGCACGGCCCCTCGGTCCCCCGACCCCCCAGCTCTGTGCCAGCAGGACACACACACCCCACACCCCCCATCACCGCTCACCGGCTGAGGGCGAAGGCGTAGTGGAAGCGGACGTTGTGCTGCTTGGCCACGGCGCAGGTCGGCAGCGCCTGGAGGGTTTCCACCAGCGAGATGATGGCATCGTAATCCTGCGGGGACGGCGGCAGGGCTGAGCTGGTGGCCCCCGAGTTGCCCATCCTGGAGATGCTCTCCCCGGACCGGACAAGCCCTGGGGGTCACAAGCTCCTCCAAGCAAGGGGAGGCTGCGGATCACCCCACTGGGCTGACGATCTGGTCCCCAGGAGCTCCCCAGGGCTCACCTGCACGTCGCGGTAGGAGAGGAGGAGGTTCACCACGATGTCCAGGCTGAGCAGCTCCACGCTGTCCAGGCGCTGCTGGATGCGGGCCAGCTCCTGGCTCAGCTGCTCCCCCCGGTACATCTCCCGGGCCCTCCGGATATCCCGCCGGATCATCTCCCGAAAATACCCACTGGGGGGGGGGGAGGGCAGAGATGTGGGGCTTTTGGGGTGGTGGCAATTCACTGCCTCAAACCCTGCCAGCCCACGGGGGTTTGCCCGCAGCCAGGGTCGGGGGGGGGGGGGGCCGGTGGGCAGCAGTACCAGGAATCGGTGGGGATCCCCTCCAGCACTTGGACGAGCCGCGCTGCCAGCGGGGTGAAGGCAGCCTTCGTCTCGAAGCTGGGCTGGAAAATCTCCGTTGGGCACTTCACGGCCCCGGAGTCGCAGCAGACGACCTTGTTCTGGGGGGTGACCGCATAGGGGATGAAGGTGTAAGTGCCGCAGAGGCCCTGAGAGAGGGGAGAAGGGGTGAGCGGCTGTGCCAGCCGAGCTGAGAGTCCCCCTACTCGTGCCATGCACCAGCCCCCTCATCTCACCAGCCCCACGCTGCCCGCACCGTACAGGCTGTGCCAACACAACCACCTTCCATAGGGCATTAGCAAGGAAAGACAAACCAGCTTTATCTCTGGCTGCCATCATTACACTCCAGAGTGAACACTCCCGGTTCTTTCAAGACCAGGTACCCCTCCCCATGCTGCTGTTCCCAGTGCTTGCTCTCAGTGAGTGACACACCCCAAGCCCCCCAAACTCAGATTTGGGGGGAGGTCTCGCTCCCTCTCTGTAATGTCCACCTTCTGAGGCAGGAGGGAGGCGGCTCAAGAGGATCAGGAAAAAACGACGTACCGAGTTTTTCTGGCAGATGTCCTCCTGGGAAGAGAGGGGAGGAGGAGGGATTTAATGAGAATCCCTGGCAAAAGAAACCAGCTGATTTCAGGCTCAGGGATTGGAGTTACCTGGAAAACAGCCAGGGACAGCGGGGGCCATCGGGGCCGAGCCGCGTGCGGACCCCCCCACCCCAGGCAGGTCTGCCAACGCAGCCGCTCTCCTCCAAACTCGGCACAGGGAAGGGGTCACCGAATGGGTGCCTGGGGTTCCCCTGAGTCAGGGTGACGTTTGGGGACGATTTGGACATGCTCCCAGCCACTTTTTTTTTCCCCAAGCCGCAAGAATCCTTCCCCGCCAGCCCCTTCTGTGTGGAAGGTTTCGCTTCCAAGGAATCGCCTTTCCCCAGGGAAAAGCGCCTGTTCCCAAATTCCTGGCCAGTTGGGGCCAGGGGAGCACCGAGCACCCCACACCCAGTTCTGGGGCTCACTGGGGTCCCCAGCCACCCCCTCCTCATCCCATCCAGGTGCAGGGAAACCTCCTCCAGAGCATGGTGAGACTGTGGGAACTCAGCTGGGCTCGGGGATGGAGATCCCCCTCTTGCCGGTGCGGATGCTCCAGGCTCTTGGGGCTATTCCCACCTCGGAGCAGCAGCACCCAGGGGGCCGGGGTGTCCCTGTCCCTCTCCCCGCTGACCTGCAGGGCCTGGAGGGGGGGCAGGTCGGCCTGGCAGCACAGCAGGACGTTGTGGGACATGTTGAAGCTCTCGCGGACGCCCAGGTGGTAGAAGAGGGAGGGCTGGCAGACGGAGTCGCTCAGCTCCACCACGGCCACGTCTGCAGGCAGGACACGGGGATGCTCATGGGATCGACACCAGATCCTAAATTCATGGGGCAGGGGAACCAGCCACCCCTGAGTTTGGGGGGGGTCTGTATTCCCTAAGAGAGGGGATGGCACTCGCCCTCACAGCATTGAGGCCACAGTGAGGGGCACCCGCTTGTCCCTCGGCACAGGGCTGAACCCTGAGCAAACCCGCCGCAAAAAAAACACCCTTCCCGAAATCACACGCGGATGTTTAAGGCCAGGGAGGAAGACATCCCGACAAATGTCCAACCAGGCTGGAAAGTAAACAGGAGGAGGGCAGAAGAGCAAACAGAGAACCACCCGAGCTGCACGGGGGGCGAGGGAAAGTCTCAGCCCAGCTATTCCCGGACAACGGGGATGACCAGGGAGAGCAGCAGAAAAAGAGGAAAAAAACAGAGGCGACCTGGCGGAGCGGCTGGCCTCCTCACCTGCGTTGTAGAAGCGGTCGAGGGTGCTGGCGTGGCCCAGCGCCAGGGTGCCGAAGGGCAGGGCGTGCAGGCGTGCGCGGAGGTGGCGGCAGGCACGGCGCAGGCTGCGCAGCGCGGGGCAGGCGGTGGGCTCCCGGCCCAGCACACAGACGACGCTCAGCGCCCGCCGCCCGCTCGCCCGTCCCTGCGTCCCGCACACCGGCCGGCTCGGCGTGCCCGCTACCACCAGTGGGTCCTGCCAGCAGCTCCCGGTGACTGGGGGGGTCCTGGGCATTTCCATGGCTTGGGGGGTAGGCTGATCCATGGAGGGGAAGGGGGGATTGAGCTGAGCACCGGGAGATGCTCTGGTCCTTACTGGGAGAGCCCTTACCTTGCACCGGGCTGCCCCCCCGGCAGAGCCTGTACCCCATACCGGGCTGTCCTGAACCCAATCATTCCCCCCCCGCCCCCGGGAAACCCTTCACCGGGCTGCCCCGGTCCTTACCGGGAGAGTTCCCCGAGGGGCCGGCTCGCACCGGGAGGGTCCGCCCCGCTCACCGGGCTCCTTCCCGGGTTGCTCCGCACCGAAGCTGCCCCGCACCGGGCTCCGCTCCGCCCCGCTCCGCCCCGGGCACCGGGAGCAGCTTCCGCCTGGCCCGGCCGTGAGTCAACGGCGGCCCCGCCCGCTCCCCCCCGGGACGGGACGGGACGGGACGGGACGGGACGGGACGGGACGGGACAGACCCCCCTCCCCGCTCGGTGGGATCCTGCCCCGCGACCGGCACCGGTTCCAAAGGGCAGGTTGCAAAACGGGAGCCAGGAGAAGGGGAAGTTAGGGGGGTCCGGGGGTGGGGGTGGGGGTGGGGAGGACCCGGGGCTGGTTCCCCTTCCCTGCGCATCTCGCAGCCAAAATAACGGCCCCGAAGTGGCCTGGGTGGCAGGAGCGGCGGCAAAGCCAAGCCGGGGTTCACTGGGAGGGGCAAAGCGCTGGGCAGCCCCCTCTGTACCCCCAGTGCATCCCCCCGGCTGGGGCGAGGAGCCGGGAAAGGTCCCCGGGGGACGGAGATGGGGTGGAAACGGCTAGTGGGGTTGGCTGGGGAACTGGGAACCGCGCAGGCAGAGCTGCAGGTGGGACATGGGCAGAGTATGGGCAGAGAACAGGCAGGGCATGTTCAGAGTATGGGCAGAGCATGGGCAGGGTACAGGCAGAGCATGGGCAGGGTACGGGCAGAGCACGGGCAGGGTACGGGCAGAGTACAGGCAGAGTATGGGCAGGGCACGGGCAGAGTATGGGCAGAGTATGGGCAGAGTACGGGCAGAGTATGGGCAGAGTACAGGCAGAGCATGGGCAGGGTACGGGCAGAGCATGGGCAGAACACGGGCAGGGTACGGGCAGAGCACGGGCAGGACACGGGCAGAGTACGGGCAGAGTATGGGCAGGACACGGGCAGAGTACGGGCAGAGTACGGGCAGAGTATGGGCAGGGTACAGGCAGAGCATGGGCAGAGCATGAGCAAAGTACAGGCAGAATACGGGCAGAGTACAGGCAGGGCACAGGCAGGGCACGGGCAAAGCTACACTCGTGGCTCTGAAATGCATCATCCCCGGCTGGGAGGGTCTTGGTCCACGGTGAGATGCTCGGGACAGGCTGGCACAGCACCCTGGGTTGGGCTGAGAAGCCACTGCAGAGGCAGACACGAGGGCAAACAAACCATCACAGGGGCAAACGAGCCACTGGACAGGCAGGTCGAGCCACCACACTTGCAGATGAGCCATCCCAGCATTGTTCCCACAGCCGGGCTGGGGCAGGAGCGGGGATGCCGGGTGCCCGGGGGACAGCGGGGCACAGAGCCCTGCCCGCCCCGGCCTGCCGCTCAGCCCCGCTGCCATTTCGGGGCAGGCAGAGCCGGGGGTGCGGTGGCCACGGCTCATGCCCTGCCCAGCCTTCTCCCCTGCCACCGCGTCCCTCCTCCTCCTCACCATCCCAGGGGGGTGACGGGCCTTAGCGGGGCTGGATGTGGCCGCAGAGGTTGCCTGCCCACGCTCGTCCAGAGCCAGGGAGCCCAGCCTAGCAGTCCCCCCCCCCAATTCCTCCAGCCCCAGGCTGCAGCCCCCCCTGCCGGGGCCAGGAAAGGGGGTGTAGCCCACAAAGTGGGGGTGAGATCCCCAGGACAGGAGGGGACAACATCCTGTTGCTCCATCCTCCAGTGTGGCATCACCTCTCCCCACGGTCACTGAGAGGACTGGAATCACTCCATTACCATCTCCCATTCTCATACTGGTTCCCCTCTCCTGGTCACGGGGAGGACTGGAGTCACCCACCAACCTGTGGCCAGGATGCAGCCATGCCCCCAGCTGCAGATACGGGGTTTGCAACCAAAACCCCCGGGGCAGCACCCACTGCTTGGGCTCCGGGGGGGTGACGGGTGACAACGACACGGACGCCAGGAAGAGAAGGAAAATTCTTTATTAGGTCTCTGTCCCCGCTGCACCGGCTCAGGCGCAGCAAAGGGCCACCCCACCGCCATCCGTGGCCACGTGTCCTCTGATCCCTTGGGGTGCCACGCGTCCCCCAGGACTCCTGGCGAGCACAAGGCTGCGATTCGGGGCTGGATGGGACCCCCCCCATGTCCAGCTGCACCCCCCTGGGGGCAGCCAGAGGGTGCAAACTCCCCCTCCCCTTACCCCGGGACAGGGGTCAGGACTGGGTGACATGTCCCACCCTGGTGTCCCCTGGGGCAGAGCCAGCTTTGCATAGTTGTGGTGAGGGGCCCTGCAGCCGCGGCGGGGGGGTGGGGGGACACACACACAAACGCACACACAGCCTGGCAGCGGGCAGGGACGGTGGCAGCGGGCAGGGACACCGGCAGCGCTGGCATCTTCTCCGCCTGCCCCGGGGGGAGGACGAGGGCAGCATCTCCCCAGCCCAGGGTGGCTTCAGATCCTGGTGCAGCAGACAGAGAAGAGCACGTAGCAGAAAGGGCCTGGGATGGGGGGGGGGGGGTGTGCTTTGCCTTTTGGGGGGGGGGGGGGGGTCCAGCCCCTCGCAGCCCCCCCAGTGCCCACCCCGCTGCACCCAGGTGGGTGGCAATGCCGTGGGGAAAGGTTGGCCCTGCACCTGGGAATTGGGCGGGAGCTACCGCAGAGGAGGAATTGGGGGGGGGCACAGGCTTTCAGCAGCCGTGCCCCCCTCCCCTGCACCCCAACCCCAGCTACATGACCCCCCTGCCCGCCCCCCCCCCCACCTCGGACATGAGACAGACACCACCTCGCAGAGTTTAATTGGGGCAGCCCGAGCTACAAGTCTCACCCCACGGCACACAACACGCACCCTGCTCCCCAAAACAACACACAGAAAGGAAAGGGGGGGGGAGATGGAGTTGGGGACCCCCCCCCCTTACACCCCCACAGCAACACAGAGGCACAGCAAAAGCACACAGCAAGGCCCTGGCTCCGCTCCTCCGGCAGGCACAGAGGGGCTGGGGGGGCCGGGGTGGGCTGGGACGGGGAGGGGAGGGTGTTGGAGCAGAGGCTGGGTGCTCCAGCCAAAATGCTGAAAGAAAAAGCACCTGAGAACCTGCTGGGGGAAGAGGGGATCCCCAAGCCCTCCCCACAGTGAGCCCCAAGACTGTGGGGAGGCAAAGGGGCAGGGGGTGCCCAGGGCAGGGAGGGGGGCTGCTGGGTGCTCTCTAACTGGGACCAAACTGGGTCTGGCAGCTCCCGTCCTGCTGAGGGTGGTCAGGAGGAAGGGGGGGGCTTCACCCTGTCACCGTGGGGCTGGGGGGGAGTCGGGGGCACTTCACCCGGGGGCATGGATGTGCCAAGGGGCCGTGCATCGGCTGCATCCTGCCAGGGGCTCTGTGCATGAATGGGGGGCTCGGGGGGGGGGGGACACCCCCCTTCCCTTCCACTGCTAACAACTCCCAGGAAAACAGCAAACCAGCCAGGAAACCCCCTTCATGCAAAACAGGAGAGAGGGACCACGCCATCCCCCCCCAGGGAGGGGCAAGGGAGGGGTGAAGCTCTCGGGGTGCAGGGGGCAACCCCCTCTCCATCGCCGCCGGCACCCAGAACCTACTGGTTGTCCTCTCTGGCAGCGTGCAAGGAAAGAGAGATGGGGCACGGCCCCCCACGTTAGACACGGCGAGCCCCACGGCACACGGGCACAAGAGCATGCCCCCCCCCCAACTTGACTCAGCCTCAAAGGGATGGATTTGGGGGCCCCACGCTCCCCATGGGGCTTGGAGCCAGGATCCAGCCAGGCAGCAACAGACAGAGGTGGCGGCAGGACAGCCGGACATCGGCGGGGGAGGATGAACCCCTCCATCTCCCAAATCCTCCCCCCCGCCGGGCGAGGACGGACCGGCACAAACAGCCACGGGAGACAACACTCAGCTGCAAGACAGGACATGGCCAGACGGGCCACAGAACCCCACGCTGACCCCCAGTTTTGGTTTCAAGGGTGGGCTTGGCCCAGGTGCGAGCTGGTACGGGTGTCTCCCCCCCCTCCATCCCGGCCGGGGGTGCGGGAGCCTTACAGCGTTTGGTAGGTGCTGTCCTTCGACTTGATGAACTTGACGATGAAGAAGACCACGGCTTGGACGCTCAGCACCAGCACGATGCCGCCGATGAAGCTGGCCGTGTCAAAGCCGGGTGGGTGAAACTCGGGGCTGCCCGTCAACGGGGCGCTGGTGGTGGTGGTCTCTAATGGCAGGGGAAAATGGGGTGTGTGTGTGGGGGGGGTTATGGGTGCTTTTGGCATCCCTGGGTACCGATGCTCCCGTCAAGGAGAGGGGATTTGGGGTCCACGCAGACCCCAGCGGCTGCACGGGGAGGAATGGCTGTTTCCCACCCCAGGGCTGGGATGTCCCCACCAACATGTGGATGCAGGGACGGGCTCAGCCCCTTCCCATGCCGGAGCAGCCGGCACCGCCTGGGAGAGGAGCCAGCGGCAAAAAGATCCCAGTGGGATCAATAATTCAGAGGGCTCTGGGCTCCGGTTACCCGCTGTAATTAGCCCGGTGCTCTCCAGTTCCCGCTTCCTGGAAGAGGCTCCTTCTCTGCTCCCAGCCCCTGCTCCAACCCGGCCGGAGACGGCACTTCCCAGCAAGGATGCAGCAGGGCTGGTTCTCGGAAGGGGGCTTCAGGGTGTTAGGACACCCCCCCCCCCCGCCCCCATCCCCATCCTGCCATCGCTGCAGCCCATGGCATCGTTGCTGAAGGCAGGGAGGGGGGGACAGGGACGGAGCTGTGACCCTGGGGACAGCGCTGGCACCTCCCAGGGCACAGCCAGGGTCAAAGCTCCATGGACACAACCCCGAGGGCAGCTCTGCTCATCCCTCCCCAGGGACATGGAACACGGAGGGAAGCGGTTTGTCCCATCCCACTAGTCACTGTCCCCTGGGGCACCCGGACCTCCCCCTACCCCCCCCCCCCCCAAGCCACCACCTCCTGCCCCCCCAGCACAGCTCACTTGGGGAGTGCGTCGCCGGCTCCTTGCTATGGGACTGTGGAGGCTCTTCAGTGGGGGATTTCAGCGCTGTCAGAGGCAGTGACATAAGGAAGGGGGGAGAAAGGGTTGGCAAGGGCCATCGTCGTGCACCCCCCGCCCCATGTCCCTGTCCCGGGGGTGGGATTTCAGCCCCACGGCCCCCGCACCGCGGCAGCACCTCCGTCCCGAAGGCTGCTGGGTGCGGGGGGGACCCGCTCTTGTTGGGGGTGGGGAGCGGGGTTACCTCGACACAGGGCACTGGTGTTGTAGAGCACACAGGTCTCCCGCGCTGCTGCCCCTCTGTGCACGCAGCTCCCTGTCTCTGCGGGAAGAGGGAGCAGGGTTTTCCCAAGGGACACCCCCCCCCTTGCCCCCAGCAAACCAGCCCGTGGGGGCACCCAGTGCAGCCGGTGGCATTTGGGTCCAGGGCTGTCCTGGACACTCGAGGGTTTGGGATGGCAAAGACCCATTCCCTGGGGTGGGCATCCATCCGAGGGGCTGTGAGCTGGGGCTCACATCGGCACCTCCCCAAGGGAGAGCCCCAAACAAGGGCCTTCCAAACAGCCAGCTTTGTCCCATCTCCATCGCTTGGTGCTCCTCCATCCGCACATCCATGGAGGGGGGTGGGTTCCCAGCGGTACCCCAAACCCAGCACAGCTGGGAGCAGCACACACCAAAAATGCTGCTGGCATGGATCCCCTGCCTCCCGCCGGGATGGGTCAGGTAAGATGGACCTGGACCATGGAAAGCAGCTGGAACCAGGCACCCAAGGGTGCTGAGCCACTGGCACCATCCCAGCATGGCCCCAGCTCAGCAGCAGTGACTGGGGGAGGCCGGTGGGAGCCCCTCGCTGTCCTCCCACATGGCTGAGCCCCTTCACCTGGCTCCTCGGGGGTCCCGCAGCCCATCCAGACGCAGCCGGTGCTGTTGTGTGAGGTGGTGCTGGCCGTGCATGTCTCGCAGGACCTCAGCTCGCCGCAGTCTCCTGCCAAATCTGGGAGAAAAGGGGTGAGGACAGGGCCAGAACCCATCCCACCCCATCAGCCGGGGTCAGGGCTGGACCCTCTTGCCCCACAGAGGAAGACTTCTCAGGATGCAGCAGGAGGGATGAAGGCACCTCTTGCAGCAGCAAAGCCACTAACAGACCCGTCCTGGCAGGCTGCAGGTGTGTTTGTAGCATCACCAGCTCCCTGGAGAGGGGACACCCCACACCCCACAGCTCCCAGCACCCACGGCCACCCAGGACACGCAGGACTCAGCCCGCAGCCACACTCAGCGCAAGGCAAGCCCACCCCAGCCCAGGAGCTTTTGATGGAGGTTTAAAAAGGGATGAGGCAGCAGCACCAGGCTGCTCCCAGCTTGGCTGGGGTTACCTGAGCGGCATCACCCCTCTGCCCACCCCACCCCCCCCCCAGACCATCCTGCAGGTCCCCCTGTTCCCCATCGCCCTGCTAATGGTGGTGAGTCACTTGGGTGTTCACAGAGCCGTTCTGCCACGAGCTCTTCCCCCACACACACGCTCATCATTAATTTACAGTGATGACTGTCAGCGAGGGAGGCTGCAACGAGGAGCCGTGGCCGGGCCCTGCCTGCACCTCGCTGTGTCCCACACCCCCGTTTGCACCATCCCGGGAAAGAGCCGGGAGCCATTCCCCACCCTGGACATATTTCCAGGCTCTAAGGGGACAAACAACCCCCTCTGCGGGGCTTGCAAGAGGGTTGCTGGGGGTTGAGAACCCCTGGGCTGGCTCTCCACACCCCCCCTCCCAGCTTTTAGGGTCATCCTGGATGCCTGGGCCACATTCGGCTGATAGAAGAGGCCCTTTCCCTCTCCCAGTAAAAGCAAAGGGGGCAACTGGTGGCGTAAGGCGTGAAGTGGGATGCTGCGGACCTATTGCCATGGCTACAGCGTGGTGGGCACGCCGCCGGGCCCCCCCCTCCAGAATTTAGAGACCTGCCGGGAACCAATGGGAAAGTAGGACTTTGTTCACAAGGGTTTCAGGCAGGTTTATAATTTAAGTTATTTTTATCGCGGCAAGCACAGGAACAGACGTTTGAGCCCAACGTTGTCAACTCCCGCTCCTGTTGTCAGGTGTGGGGAGGGAGAGGGAAATAAAGGGGGGCAGTGGGGCTGGCTAGGGGCAGCCCCATCCCCGTGGGTGCTCTGGGAACACGCGTGGGTCCTGGTGGGACAAGTCTGAGTGGAAATGTCTCCTGTGAGCAGTGGGGGGATGGGAGAAGGGGAGCAGCAGCAAGCCTGGGGTTTGCATAATTAATGCCCGGAGTTGCAGGCAGCCGGGGCAGGAGGATGACGGCTCCGCTCCCCACTCCCCCACCACGGAAACCGCCACGAACCAGGAGATCCCCCCCACTTTTTGGAGAGGAGGCTGGACCCTGCACCGCACTTGTCCCGCACCCCTCCTGGCCTTGGGGGTCCCAGACCCCCAGTTGGGAGCAGGAGCAGGGGCCCCTTCCCCCTCCAACTGGGGCCAGCCGAGGGAATGAGGCTCTCCCAGCTCCATCACGGGTGAGAGAGTCCCGCGGGGGGAAAGGTACACACACCCCACACACACAAAAAAAAAAAAAAAAAAAAAAAAAAAAAAAGTTCGGCTGCTCCAAAGCTGCAAACTCCCCTCGCCCCCCGCACCCTCCACCCTGGCCACCTCCCACCCCCCCCTCCCCACTCCCCGGCCGTACCTGCGCGGGTGGGAGCGGACCCCTGCGCGCACAGCAACGCGCAGAGCAGCGCGCAGCGCAGCGCCCCGGCGCACGGCGGGGCCATGGCCCGGCCCGCTTATGCTCGGCTTAGCCAGGCTCGGCTCGGCTCAGGCCCGGCTCGGCTCGGCCCGGTCCCAGCGGGAGGCGTCGGGCTGCGGCACCGCGGAGCTCCCGGGAGAGCGGAGCGGAGCCGCGGGCACATGCGCGCCCGCGGGAGGCGGCGGGGGGGGGGGGCAGGGGCGGCCCCGCCTCGTCCCGCCCCGCCCCGGGGGGCCCGGCCCTGGGGGGGGGCCGCGCTCCCGAGGTGTAACCACCCCCTCCTGCCCGGCTGCCGTTGGCCGTGGGGAAATGCCGGGGCTGCCCCGGGCTCGGGGGGTTCAGAGCGCCGGGAGCTGCGCCCCCCCCCCCCCCCCCCCCCCGCATGCACTGCTCCGCTGGACACACCGCACTGCACGCACTGCACCCTGCCTGTGCGGCCCACGCACTGCACCAACACTGCACGCACTGCACAAACAAACACTGCACGCATTGCACAAACACTGCACGCACTGCACCAACACTGCACACACTGCACAAACACTGCACGCATTGCACAAACACTGCACGCATTGCACAAACAAACACTGCACGCATTGCACAAACACTGCACACACTGCACAAACACTGCACGCATTGCACAAACACTGCACGCATTGCACAAACAAACACTGCACGCATTGCACAAACACTGCACGCATTGCACATGCTGTACTTGCACCCTGCCCGTGCACTGCACGCACTGCACGCGCATTGCGCACACTCTGCACACGCACTGCACGCCCTGCACACCCTGCCTGTGCACTGCACCCACTGCACCACGCCCTGCACGCCCTGCACACCCTGCCCGTGCACTGCACACTTTGCACACCCTGCACCCTGGCCGTGCACTGCACGCACTGCACTCGCCCACGGCCTGTGCATTGCACGCACTGCGCACACTGCAGTCACCTGCACGCTGCCTGGACACTGCACGCACTGCACACTGCATGCACCCAGCCCGCTGCACACCCTGCACCCCGGACACGCCCCGCACAGCCGCTCCGTCCCCAGTCCCGCACCCCCCCAGCCCAATTCTCGGGGCACCGCGACCCTTCCCGGGGCTGCGGCGGGTCCTTCCCTCGTCCCTGCCCCCCCGGAACCCCCCCGGGAACCGGCGGCGGTCAGCACCGCGAACAGCTCCCGCCGAACCGAGCCGAGCCGAGCCGAGCCGAGCCGAGCCGAGCCGAGCCGAGCCGAGCCGAGCCGAGCCCTCAGCAGGGCTCCGAGGGGAGGCTGCAGGGGCACCGGGGACCCCCCCCCCAAGACCCCCCCTCCCCCGCCGGGTCCCGACAGCGGCTCAGCCGGGCCCGACCCCCCTCCCGCCCCCCCACGTTGTAGCAGCGGGGCCGGGACTGTCCAACCCACTCCCCCCCACAGACACCCCCCCCCCCCCCACCTCCGCGGCGAGGGCAAGGTTTGAAATGCACCGGGCTTCGAGGAAACCGGCGTGGGGGAGAGTCCCAGCAGGGTCCCGAGGGTGCGTCCACCTTCCTCCTCCTCCTCCTCCCCCGGGGAGGAGGGCTCCCTGCCAGCCGCCCTTCCCGTACCCCACCCCCCCACCCCCAGGCCAGCCCTTCCCGCTTCTCCCGGCCATTAATTATTCAGGCCCGCGTGGGAAAGCCGCGGGGACCCGCAGGGGAGGCGGAGGGGGGCTGCGCACCCCCGGCAGTGCGGGGGAGGACCCAGACTCGCCCCCCCTCCCCCGCCCCCTCCACACCCCACGCAAAGCGGAGCCCCCAAACCTCTGCAGTGTGTGTGTGGGGGGTGTCAGAGCCGGCGTGTGTGTCCCCCCCCCCCCCCACTCCTCTGCAGCACGGCCCTGCAAGGACGTGGCGGGGGGGACCCGGGCTGGGGGGGAGTGTCCCGGGAGGGGGGCGGGGGGGGACGACGACGACACGGGCTGTTTTTATGAATGAGCTGCTCCATCCCCAGAGCGATTACTATGCGGCGCGCGCGCGCCCGCGCTGCCTCGCGGGGCGCTGATTGGCTCCGGCGCGCTATTGACGTCACAGCGGGGAGAACGGGGCTGCGAGGAGGAGGACGGGGGGGGGGGGGGGGGGGGGGGGAGGTGGCGGTGGGGGGGATGCTTATGGTGAGTCACCCCCACACCCCCCCACGCCCCCCCCCACACCCGCACTCCCCCCCCCGGCGGGGCTCGGTCACTATAACTCGGCGGCGCCCATGGCAGCGGGCCCCCAGCCCAGCGCAGCCCGGGCCGCGGCCGAGCATCCCGGCAGGTGAGTGCCTGGAACCGTGGGGGGGACGGGGACACACACACGGACACCGCGGGGGGGGACACACACAGACACCGAGGGGGGGGGGGGGGTGAGACCGCTCGGGCAAAGCGCTGTGGGAAGGAGGGCGAGGGGCACCCGTGCACCCACCCCCCCCCCAACTCCCCCAAACAGTGCTGCTTTGCCTGGGTGCCCCGGGAGGGACAGAACCCCCCCAAAGGAAGGAGGGAGAGGGGCGGAATCCCCCCGGTTGGGGAGGTGGGGCATGGTGGGGCCGGGAAGGCACCTCTTGCCACTGGGGTGCCGGTCCTGGGGGAGAAGGGCTGTCCCCTTCACCTGCTGCTTGGGGTCTCGCCAATTTGGGCCACGGAAGGGTGAGGTGGAGGCGGGGCAGTCTGCCCTGCTCCCCTCTATTTATCCACCAAAATCATTCAGGGTGCCACCCCCAGCAGCTAATGCAGGCAGGAGTGGGCTGAATGGGGGTTCCCCCCCCCCCCCCCCCCCCTTTATTCACATATTTCTTTTTCTTTGCTGGCAAAAGAATTAAAGCCAAGCCACCTTGCCCAGAAAAATCCCCTCGGAGCAAAGAGCGAGCACCCCCTCATCACACACCGCTCTGCCCCTGCTCCTGGAGACAACTTTTGGGGGGAGGCAGGACTGTCCCTGGCTGGGTGGCACAGGGACAGCTCGGGTGGGTCCCTGCTTCAGGCGGTGGGTGCTGAAGGTTGGGCGGGGGGGGCGCTGCTCTTGCTTTTGGCTGCGGCAGGTCAGCCTCCGCCATGAGGGAGGAAGGGCCCCCCAACTCCAGCGAAGGCCACCAAGGCTGGTTCGCGGCCAGGAACGGCAGCGGCAGCTCCTTGGACCTGGAGTCTGTGGTGCAACCCCTCGCCTTGAACCCGTGGGACGTCGTCCTCTGCATCTCCGGGACCATTATCTCCTGCGAGAACGCCATCGTGGTGGTGGTCATCTTCTACACCCCGACTTTCCGGGCTCCCATGTTCCTCCTCATCGGCAGCTTGGCCACTGCCGACCTCCTGGCCGGTTTGGGGTTGATCCTGCATTTTGCCTTTGTCTACTTCATCCCGTCGGAGGCGGTCAGCTTGCTGACGGTGGGGCTCCTGGTCACCTCCTTCACGGCCAGCGTCAGCAGCTTGCTGACCATCACCATTGACCGCTACCTGTCCCTCTACAACGCCCTGACCTACTACTCGGAGAGGACGGTCACCAGGACTTACATCATGTTGATCCTCACCTGGGGAGCCTCCATCTGCTACGGGCTCCTGCCCATCATGGGCTGGAACTGCCTGAAGGAGCCCTCCGCCTGCAGCATCGTCAAGCCCCTGATGAAGAACCACCTCATCATCCTCTCCATCTCCTTCTTCATGGTCTTTGCGGTGATGCTCCAGCTCTATGTGCAGATCTGTAAGATCGTCTGCCGGCACGCCCACCAGATCGCCGTCCAGAGACATTTCCTGGCCAGTTCCCACTACGTCACCACCCGAAAAGGCATCGCCACCTTGGCCGTCATCCTGGGCACCTTCGCTTCGTGCTGGCTGCCCTTCGCCATTTACTGTCTCCTGGGGGATTACAGCTACCCAGCCCTCTACACCTACGTCACCCTGCTCCCTGCCACCTACAACTCCATGATCAACCCCGTCATTTACGCCTTCAGGAACCAGGAGATCCAGAAAGTGCTGTGGACCGTGTGCTGCGGGTGCTTCTCCTCCACCATGCCTTTCCGGTCCCGCTCCCCCAGTGACGTCTGACACATCTCCCCCTCCCCGCCCTCTCTGCACCTTTCACTTACCAATTGCGGTTGGGGGATTTTCTTTTTTTTTTTTTCCTTCCCCTTTTCATTCCCAGAGACACATCACAGAAGCTCTCGGAAACAAGCAGCTCTTCCCAGCCCCGTCCTTTCGGGTACAACCCCTTCTCGTCATCTATTTTTCCACTTTTTGAATTTACAGGAGAGAAAAACATATTTTTTATCCATAATACAATCTATATTTATGTGTGTGCATGAGAGACAGAAGGGGGAGATCCTCATATTTTCTTTAAAACTGCGATGCTTTATTTTTTTAAGGGGGGCTGATATTGGGAATGTTTGCTCCCTTTTGCTTTTTCGACAGCCTCGTTATTTACCTCAGATAGTTAAAATAGATTTTGTACGTTTGGCGAAGGGGGGGGGGGGGAGACTTGCGTGCTGGAGGAGGAGGGACTGAAATCCACCCCCTTCTCCCAGTCATCCATCCATTTATTTATTATTTTTTAATTATTATTTAATATGATTTGAATGTCTCCTTCCCGCCGGCCCAGCGCTGGGGCTTGCTGCCCTCTAGTGCTCGCTGCCTTCGGGCAGAGGATGCTGCCGGAGGCTCTGCACCCCCAAACCCAGCAGTTGGGGGGTCCCCTGGGTGCTGCCCCCTCCATGGCATCCAGGGATGCACCCCCTGCCCCCCTGCCAAAGCGGTTTTTTTTGCACTGGGACTGGATTTGCACATTTTTGGGGGGAGGGAGGAGACGGATGCGAAGAGGCCCCTTAGGAAGGGGAACCCCTCGGTGGGGTTAGAGTGTGTGTGGGGGCTGCTTCTTGTTTACAACCATGGGAGGGGGGGAATAAATGTAATTTGTGATAAGAGGTGCAGCTGTTTGATGCTGGGGGGGGTGTGCTGGCTTGGGATGGTGTCTCCTGGGGTGGTGATGGGGGGGGAGCGGGTTGAGGTCGCCCCGAGTCCAGGCGGGACCTTCTCCCCGCTCCATCTCCTTGCGCCCGGTTAAGAAATCCCAAGCGACAGCGCTGCCCCCACCCATCACATCCTGTTAGCAGGAGCCGGCCCCCGGGGGAGCAGCACCAAAGGCCCTGGCCATCCTCATCATCCCAGCACCCCGCAGGCAGAAGGGCTACATCCAGCCTTGGTGCTGTTATTGTTGCCTCCATCTCTGCAAGGTCAGGGGCAGCTGCCTGCACCCCATCCCCTCTCTGGGGAAGGGGGGCTCAGAGCGTCCCCCTGCCACCGAGGTGCCCGTGTTGCAAGAGCCACTGCTCAAACAGGGGCTGGGATGCCCATCGTTGCTGCCCGCGCTGTTTGCATGCAGCGCTCGTCACAGGGAAGGCAGGGTTAATGATGGCAAAGCTAATTAGGGCAGCTCATCCCCTCCGGTAGCAGGACTCTGTGCCCCGAGAGCCCCCCGTGACCGTGGCCACCCCGGTCAGGGAGCAGCAGGTTTCTTACAGGCATTTGTGCATCCGCAGACGCGCCGGGATGTGGCAGAGCCCAGGGCTGAAGAGCAGCCGGAGCCCGGCTGGGTGCTGCGGCGTGGGCGGTGCAGGATGCGTGCCGGCCCCCGAGGCTTGGCTTCACCCTGGGCTCGGGGACCTGGTGGCAGCCCGGGGGGTGGATGCTGTTTATTGCAAAGGAAAGAAAGATTTCCTTCCGCTTCTCCGGCCGAGCTGAGCGTTGGGAAGAGGTTATGGCAGCAAGCGTCGAGGGGAGATGGGGCTGGGGAGAGGTTGAGGGACCCACAGACCAGCGGCTCCTGCTCTCCAGGGGCTACGCGCAGCGCTGGGGACAGGGTTGGGGAATTTGGGGCTCCCCTTGTCCCCACTGAAGTTAAACCAGAGGGAAAGGAGCAAAGCTCAGGGGTTAGAGACATCCGTCGTGCCCTGGGGATGAGCTGAGGCTGCTTCATCCCTCAGCCAGGGCATAATTCCCAAGCCCACCTCCCCCAGCAGTGAAAAATCCTGTAATTCCCAGCCCTGCTTTATTCACGGGCAGTTTACACCTGGTTGTTCTTATGTCAACATTGTACGGCAGCTTAAATAGCTTTTCTCTCCCTCGTGTTTCCCCTGCTGATGTCTTCAGAGGGAGCAGCCGCAGCCCCTTTGCTTCTCCACAGTGGGCAAGCCCGGCCGGTCCCTCCCGCTCCCTGGGGTCCCTGTCACCTCCCCGGTGACACGCCAGGGTTTGTTGCGGGGTGTGCAAGCACGTGGCGTAAAGGCAGCACCATGAGGGTCTGCTGGGACCCCCCCCCCCCCCAAGGCTCCCACCCACCACGGCCGGCGGTGGGGTGGGCACAGGACTGCACCGGAGCTGATGGGCTTCCCAAATTCATCTGGGGGGGATTCAAAGGGCTGGGGTGAGCCCGTAGCCACAGCCCGGCATCAAAAGCCACCGTGACCCAGCACAGCAGGACAAGGGGGTGTCCATGCCCGGCTGCCCCCATGGCCAGAAATTTGGGGGACCCTCGGAGCTGGAGGCTGCACTGAGTCCTCGCACCCACCCCCGTGGGTCCCCTGAGAACGTCACCCCTCGCAGCCCCGTCCCCTGCTGCCACCACGGGCTGGGAAATGCACCCTTGGGCTCCTACCTGTGTCCGATTCCCTCCTGCCGGGATGGATGAGGAAACCCGAGGCTGAATGCGGGGCTGGAGGGAGCCGGGACCCCGACTCTGCCGCGGTGCTGGCTGCTCTCCCGGCACACCGGTGAGTCTGGAGGTGTTCCCGGCTGCTCCAGGCCTTTGGGGGATGGAGCAGGCGGCACCAAGTGGGGAGATAAAACAGCCTGCAGCAGGCCCCAGCCCGCTCCCTTTTTTAGTGGAGAAAGATACAGAAAGAGGAGGTATAAAAAATAGTCAAATCCATCCGAGAAGGCGCCCAAGCGCTGAGCAGCCACCCCCACGCCACCAATGTGCAGGAGAGGCTCGGGGAGGGGGGGACCAACGGCCCAGCTTTGGGGTTAAAATATGAGCTAAGAGGCTGCAAGGGGGATAAAGGCGTGGGCACACCATCACCCCAGCTGTGCATGCACATCTGGCAGGCCCAGCCCTCCCCAGGCACCCCCTGCCCAGCACTACGGCTCCCAGCAGCTGCTATAAGCCACAGGCAGCCTCTTGCCTCCAAACCCTGCCTGTGCTGCAGCGAGGGCAGGGGGCTGTGGGCAGGTTTTACTCCCCTTCTCTGCTGCAGGCAGCCCCTGTCCCGTTGGCAGCAGTGGGGCTCGGCTCCGGCTCCAAGTGCCCTTTGTCACCTTGCTGGGAGTGGGGACACCGGGCGAGAGCGCTGGCAGTAGCCACAGCAAAGCCAGGGCTGGTCCCTGCCAGGCAAAATCCCTCCTTCTCCTCATCCTGCTGCCAAAACCAGGGGGGGGGGCTTTGCCAGCTTGGAAGGTTGAAGGAGGTCAGTGCTACCCCCAAAACCTCCCACCAGCACTCCGAACCCCGACTGACCTGCCTGGGGCGCAGCCCATCGCCCACACCGCATCCCAGGGACGAGTCTCTGCTCCCAGTGATTTACTGGGGTGCCCGTGATGGGTGCGTCCCGGCGGGGAGCACAAGCCCCGACATCCCCCCCCCTGCACCATCGTGGGCGGCTGGGCTGGGAACGCCAGGCCACGGGGAGGGCTGAGCAGCTCTGGTTATTGGCCTGGGTTACATTTAAAATGAGAAACCTCAGCCCTGGCTTGGGGGATTTTGTTTCCTTGGAAGCAGGAGCAGGCAGGAAATGAAGAAAACGCGGCCCTGCTCATAAGCGTTTTACCAAATGCCGAAGGCAGCAGGGCAGCAGGAGGCATTTCCCAGTATAGCTCGGGCTGCGGAGCATCGTCCCCGGCCACCACCGGAGCCGTGGCTCCGGTCGGAGCTTCCCGGAGAAGAGATCCTGTCCCAAGGCGCTGCGCTGGGCAGGTGACAGCGAACAGCAGGGCGGAAAGCCCGTCGGTCTCCAGCACCCTGCAACCTCCCATTTCAGTCCCGCAGAGACATCCGATGCAGAAGGCGGCTTCGTGCCACCAGCCCTTGGCTGCCTGGCTGGGGTGCTGGGACCCCCCGGGGGGGGGGGGGGACACGACACAGCACCCTCTGCTCCCCCGGGGCAGCTCGCGGTGGAGCGGGCTCCCACGCTGGCTCAGGGCTGGGGCTTTGTCTAACTCAACCTGGCCCGGAGACAGCGCTGGGGGAGCGTAATTTGGCCCTGGCCGCAGCCCCAGCTCCGCGCCGGCTGCCTTAAGCCCTCCACATGCAGGCGCTGGCCTTTGCGGGAGCGGATGAGCCCAGCGCAGAGCTGCTGCCCTGCCAGACTGCAGAAACTTGAGCTCCAAATACATAATTCCTCTGGCACCCCGTGGTTATTTGTGAGCTGCTGTGAGCAGATGGAAGAGTTACAGATAAAGCCATCCGCAGCACGGGAGCCGATTGCCTTCCCCACACAGCCGCGTAGGCAACAGCAAAGGCAGGGAGGAGGGAAAAAAAAAAAAAAAAAAAAAAAAAAAAGAGGAAAAAAAAAAAAAAAAAAGGCAGAAAGAGAGCGAGAGAGAAGGAGTCAGCCATTTCTACAGGGGCTGAGCTGCCATCTCAGCACACCTACGTGCAAGAAATGGGGACTCTCTGCTGGCAGCGGGCCCTTCCCGGGGAGTTGGAAGAGGGTAGTGCTCTCCCACCACCCATGGCTGCTTGGCTAACGAAGGCAGCGCGAGTCGGGGGTGACATTGGCACGGCAGAGCGCTGCCACACACTGGGAGAGCAGGCTGTTAACGCTGATCAGAGCTGGCAGCGCCTGCACTCGCTTTGGTCCCAGAGGGGGAATTAAGGGAGAGAAGCTGACGTCAGTGGTGGAAAGGACACGCAGCCCACTCGTCCAAGGCAGCCGGCAGCATCTTCTGGGTGTTGCTAACACCACCTTGAAGGAGAAAATTAAATAGGTCTTTGGAGACAGGGGCTCCTGTGAAGCCGGAGCCCGGCCAGCTGTGATCCGGTGCCGAGCCCCATGGAAGAGGCAGACAGGCAAACACATCAAAGGCTGGGGCCAAGGCCAGAGCGCCAGGGCACAGCAGAGCCCCGGAGACTCTGCCCCAGCTGCAGCAGCTCCTCCGTCGGAAACTGCTGCTCACGGAACGGGCTCCGGCTCCGACAGCACCAGCACACGATTCACCTTGCTGCCCGGCTTCTCCTCCCTGCACGGAGCTAAGCCCCAGGCCGGGGAGCAGCAGTGGAGCGGGGGCTGCTCGCCCTCCAGGTGCTCCCCCGGCTCCGGGGGGTTGCTGGCGGTGGGTGAAACCTGGGCCCCTGTGCTCTCCTCAAGGCAGATCCGGGACTGAAATTTCCCCTGTGTTTTGGGGGGGGGGGGGGGGGGCGGGGTAAACCAGCACAACACCAATACACTGGTACCCCTAGTACCAGCTAGTGCGTACCCCAAAAAAGCAGAGGGACCAAGTCAGCCCTGGGCACAGCCGCCGCCATCCAGACACACGAGCCAGGGCGCTGGCTGCTCCTCCTGCATTCGAGATGAAGCCAAGAGCCTGGACACGCAGCACCAGGGAGCGTGGAAGCCCAAGAGATCCCTCCTTCCCCTGCCCTCCGCGCCCCAGCACGACTAAAGGGCTTGCTTGTTCAGAAGCTGGCAAGGCCAATTAATCTAATGAGGTTTTGCAGCCAGGGACTATTGTCAGCCAAGAAAGGCACAGCGCTGCAGAGCGAGCGCACGGGTGTCTCCTAGAAGCCAAGGGAATTTGGCAGAGCAAAGCTCGCGGTAAAAGCAGGGATGAAGAGCAGCAGGGACGGATCCTTTTGTTGCTCTCCACCGACCGGCAAGAAAATACACCCGCACAACAGGCTCACGTACCAAGCCCAGACAAGGCACCTGAGAACAGGGCCAGGAGCCATCGCTGCGGCAGCGGGGGGGGGGGGCCGGGCAGATTAACTGCAGAAGGGACCTTGAGCAGCTGAAATGGAGGCAACAGCAACAACAACAACAAAAAAAAAAAAAAGCAGAAGCAGCCCCCTCCCACCCCAGCTGCAGCGGCTCCGCTCTTGCAAGATGGAGCACGGGCTCATCGCGGAGGGCAGGGAGCACCCAGGGGAGAGCGCTGCCTCGGTGCCGTTACCCACCGCAGCCAGCACCCCCTACCACCCTCGGGAACCCCCAGCCCGCCTGGGGTTTGCTACTGGAAGAGGATTTTGCAGGGAGGGTGGCTGGCTGTGAGATAGTTTGGGAGCCGCTGGCTTTCGGCACCCCCTCTGCCCAGGCGCCTGTGGCCAGGACACCAGGACACAGCCCGGGGAACCCTTGATGAAAGGCTGGATGCAGGCAGGCTCCCCCCCCACCCTCCAACCCCCCGGAGATGCCCAACAGGACAGACGGACAGGCAGGAGCTGCTCCCCGTGCTCCCGGGCAGGAGAAATCACCCACTGACAAGTCGCGGCAGCCCCTTGGTCCAGGACCAAAACATGCCCAGAGTAACACAACGCAGGCACTGAGTGGATAGAAAGGTTTTATCAAGTTTACAGTTTTAAAAAAGGATCAAAAAAATTAATATATATATTTTTTTTTTACATGTACATTACAAAAAAAAAAAAAAAAAAAAAATGGCAATCGGGATCTTCATCCAGGGGTTACTGAGCTGATTATTTAACAAAAAAAAAAAAAAAAAAAAAAAAGCAGCAGGAAAGCCTGGCTTACACAGCAACTGATGGGGAAAAAGCACAGACAGACGGCACAGTCCGGCCATCAGTGTTTATTTTGCAGGGGTAAGAAAAACCAAACAAATCTACAGTATTTTGCTCACAAGGTTGGGGTGGGGTTTGTTTTCTGTGTGTGGTTTTTCTTTTTTTTTTTTTTTTTCCCTCCCCTCTTTTTTCTAAGCAGAGTTTCACTACTGAAACCCCTTTGGTCTGAAGTGAGTAACCCCCTGCACCCTGAGAGTATCTGCCAAACCTCACCCTCCCGACCCTCGGCCTGGCTGGGTCCTTCGAGGGCACTTCCCCTCTCCCCTCCCGCTGTATCTTCTGCTCAGCAATAAACCCCTAAGATACAAGTGGAATAATTACTCTTATAAATATATTTATATCATGTAGGAAAATAAGGCACTTCAGGAGGGTTACAGCTCGTCTAATTCTATGACATTCTAATCAGGAAGAAAAATGGGTTAGTTTTTGAAATGAATTAAAATGAATGTTAATACAGTAATAAAAACCATCGGCTCCACTTCCCACTTCAAGGCTTTGTTTAAAAAGAGAAGAAAGCACCCACCCCCCCCCCAACCCCTCCCAAAATCCAACAGCAATGAAACCTGACCCGGGGCAGCTGCATCTGCCCCACGCGAGGCCCTGCCAGCCAGCTCCCCGCCGGAGCCCGTCAAGGGCAGGTACTTTCAAGGGAGGCACATTAAATAAGTTCATGGATTTTTTTTAAAAAAAAAAAAAAAAAAATCCTTTCCCTGAAACAACACTCGGCAGTTTCTTGGCCATCTGGGACCTCCAGGAGCCCCTTCCCTCGATCTGGTCTGGTGCTTTGGGTCTGATAAGGAGAGGAGAAAGCAGTGAAGGTCACCGACTGCGGCTGAGGCTCCGGGCTGAGCCCGGGGAGCCGGGACGAGGCTTTTCCCTGCGAGCGCGGGCAGGGGGGCGGCGGGGGGAGAGGCTGCCGGGAGCAGCAGCCAAGCACTGCGGGCGAGGACACCGGGAGAATGTTTAACCAGGAGCGCGGCGCCGGCTCGGGGAAGGCAGCGGCAGCCTGCCCAAACTTGCACACCCCGAGCAAACGGCTTCCCAGGACGGGCGAAACGGCTGCTCCGGCTCCGCGGCTCCCTGCGGACGCCAGGAGGGCTGAAATGGAAAGGTGGTGGTGATGGGGGGGGTCCTCCCGGGCGGGACCCCCGCTGCCAGCTCGAGCGCTTTCGGCTTTCTGAAATGCTTGAGGCTCGCCCGCCGTGCCGCTCGGCCCAGCCTTACGCGGAAAAAGGGGAGGAAGAAGTTAAGACGGATCGAGAAAGACGCCAGGGGAGCCCAGCACAGGCCCTCGGTCTACATGGGGCAGCAGCCCTGCAGTTACAGCACAGCTGCTCAGTCTTGCAAAGGTTGTTTTTGGCACCTCTCCTCTTCCCCTACTGGTTTAAGAAATATTAAGCTTACTTGGTGGCCCAGTGCTCTGGATTTTGCAACGAGACTCAAAGACGGTCACCCTACACCAGTTGTTTCTCAGGGATCTCCACGCTAGGCTCACACCACTCCTTTTTGCAATCAGATTTTTCAAAGCGACAGAACCCCCACCCACCTTCCCTACCTGTTTACAACCCTTCTGTTTAGGATCCAGCAGTTTTGATTCCCACCTCGGGACGGGAGTTTGAAAGCGGAGGGGTGGTTACAGCAGGCTTGCAGGGACAAAGCAGCGTCCCTCCCGCTGCCAGGAGGGCCTTGCGAGCAGGCACGGCAGTCGGAGGAGCCGGCTCCACCCGTGGCCATGCGGGATCGCCCACACAGCATCCTTGTGCAACAGGCAGCGGGTGGGGCAACCGTGTCCCTAACGCCCCGAGGCACGGCCCTGCCTGACAGACCAGCCAGCTGGGTCACAGAGAATATGGCACTTTTCTGTATTTCACACGACAGGAATACTCGCTCCCCTTTCCCAACAGGGGCCAAGTCTAGTTAAGGCAATTTAAAATTAACCCAGGTTTGGCATTTGCGAGCTCCTCGCTTCCCTGTGTGATAATGCTGTCAGCCCGGGTTAGCTTAAAGGTCCGTTTTCCCCAGGAACCTGTCTCCAAGAAAAGCCAGAGGAGGATGCTTACAGAAAGAGCAGAAAAACAAGAGGCAGTGATTCTCCTCCAGCCCCCCCTTACCCAGCTTGCAGCAATAATCAGTTTGCATTTCCAAGTCCCTCCACTGCACGATGGCTCACTGGCACTTGAGGGGTTTGTTCCCTCTTCCAGAACCTGGAACTAGCGTGGCTCAGATGTTCCCAGCCCATCGGGATGCCTCACCGTCTACGCCCTTTGCACCCTGCCTAGCAGCTGATTTGCAGACAAAATCTGATGGTGTAGCGGTCCAGTAAATCTCTCAGGGTCGCACTGGATCTCAGCTTGATCCACACCCCAGCAAAGCCCGTCCTCCAGGCCATCATCTGCTCTGTCGAAGATTAAAAATGCGCACGCACACACACACAAGAAATCAGTAAGAACTCAATGGCACAAACTGAAGCCATCAATCAAACCCCAAGAAGGATTTTCAGCAACTTGGCAGCCTCGGGCTGGGCCTGGCGTTCCAGGTATCAGCACCATCATTAAATGAGGCGAGCCAGAGAAGAAAGAACAGGTACAGGCTGGCAAAATACTTTACAATAGGAAAGGCAGAGGTTGGAGAGTTGGTCTTAATGGGACACGCAGCTGGGCCCACCCCACAACAGCTGGACCCACCATTTCCAAAAGGCTTTGGAATTGCTTTCCTGCATGACCCTGACAGAGAGTCACGTCCAAATTAAAATACCAAAGGCACATCTGTAGCACTGGGGGTATTTGTTTCCTGATTTCCAAGATATACTTATGTTCTATGTAAGGTAATATAAAACAGCAATAAAACCTAGGTCAGCTAGTTCAAGTTCGCCATTTTCTCCCTCTGCCAGTACTGTATCTGTAGCAAGCAGCCTGGGAATTCATATGGTTAGTGAGGACAAGAAATGTTTTCTTAAAATTAGCTAATGAATTATAATAACAAAATTATGGGAAACAACATAGGTTAGGTCTGATGTAACTGATGGGCAACTCAGTTCACACACAAGGTGTTTTTAGGCACATAAACTCCCCTCCTTAGGTGGAAGGGAGGAGGAAGCAAAGGTAATACCAGCATTTTCTGCTACTCAAGAACCTGTGCAAAAAAGCATGGTCACCCTGCTGGAAAAAGCACCTCTTTAAACTGACTGCAGCATTGCCCTGAACAGGCCAAAAGAAGATCAAAGTGCCTGATGTTCAGAGAACCCCTCCCCACATCATCTCCCTGCTCTAGGCACATTTTTTTTTTTTTTTTTTTTTTTTAAAAACACACTCTCAGCATGAATTGGAGAAATCAGCAAAGCGGAGTTTCGCCACCGCTCAGTGCTGACCACACAGATGTGTCTCGGTGGGGCAGTGGCTCTGCTTCTCCCAGAAGCGGGAAGCCGAGTAACCATTCTGCCCTGGCTGTGCATCCCTTTGTGCATGTCTCCTTCGGCAGACTTGGCGAAGCAGTCCAGGAGATTTGAGGAAGGTAAAGGCAGCTTTTAAAATAATAAAAAAAAAGTCCCTCCTCACATTGCACCCAATGCACTCCACAGCCCCAGAGGCAGGAAGCGCACCCCACACAGGGTAGTCTGGAAATAATACTAGGGGGTCAGAGGGGAAAGAATTGTGCACTATTGCCAAAAACCGATTATTTGACTGTGGGATGCAGCACAGAACTGACATTTAAAGCCCATTTTCTTGCAGCACTACCAGTATTCACTGGAAAGGAAGAGCCATCAGATCAACTGTCTGCTGTTGCAATGAGAAAACTAGCTGAAAATGTCCTTCATCTGAAAGGCCACGCGGCCGCAACAGGATCATCCATCTTTACTTTAAAAATCCCTCAGGATAGAGGGTTTATATGTGCTCTGCCTGGTGGCATCGAGAATCTGGAGGTTTAACTCTCCTAAATAAGCAACCATTACACTCCCTCCAGCTAAATCCCAACACCGCATCCTCAGCATCCACGAGGAGACCTTTTGGAAAGGCAGAGCACAAAGTCCTGCCAAAGCTGGAGGGACGGGGAGAGGGGAGATATGATGCTGGTTGTCTGCAAACCCTTGGCACATCTTTGGTTACGGGATGAAAGAGGAAGCGGTGGAAGCTTTGGCCACCCGATTCTTTAAGAAGATGTTAACCCAGGAGAGAAGGGGAGGAAGGGGATGGGACCGTGGTTAATCCGACCATTCGTCCTCATCGAACTCAGAAGAGTCGTCCTCAGAGTCGCTGTACTCCACGGCGATGCGGCGTGACAGGATCGTTGCCACATCATTGCCCACAACGTCCCGCTTCTCCTGTTCCCGCTGCTCCTCCACCTTGCGGAGCTGGAAGCCTGTTGGGAAGAAGGCAACGGAGGGGATCATGCAAAGGCTTCGGTCACACCGAAACCTCCAAAGCAGCCATCCCTTTGACACAATCCTCTGAGCAAGGCAGTCTGTCCTCCGCCAGCGAGTATTGGACACGCTGTGGGATAACCCTGACGGTGACTGACAGCCAAGACAGGCTGGGCGGGCAGGTGGAATGGGAAGCGAATCGTTTCCGTGGCCCTCTGAGGGGGTTACCACCACTGCTGTTCAATCCACCCGCAAACGTGGACCGTGCCGATTCCAGCACTGCCGTCTCCGAAGGTGCAGGCGGAGGCATGAAGCCACGGGAGGTTGTCACCAGGGTGCGCAGACAAGGAGGGACCACAAGGGACAGGTCTCAAGCAGCGAAGCAGTGACACCGCTGCTCACGAGACAGCTCCCACGTGCTCTCACTTGGATACCGTGGGGTTTTTTTTTCCAGAGGCAAAGGAGAAAGTTGGTATTGGAACAAAACCTTACCTTGACGAATAGCTGAAAGCAGATCGCTCCTGGCATCGCTAACAGCAGGCAAGGATGACTTGGGCTTGGAGGTGGAGGTGTCCGAGGGCGGAGGAGGGGGTGGGGGACCATCCAGGCCACTGGAAGACAGAGGCGGTGGGCCCGGAGGTGGCGGTGGTGGAGGGGGAGGCGGCGCACTCCCACCGCCCGGCTGCGGCAGCGGAGGTGGGAGCACGCTGGCATATTCGACTGCTGGAGGGGGCGGGGGTGGTGGTGGGGCAGCGAACTCGGGGTGAGGAGGGAAAGAAGGGGGTGAGGGTGGCGGAGGGGTTCCCGGGGTTGGGAAGCCCATGGGAGGTGGTGGAGGCGGGGTGCCTCCGATCAGCGGTGGCGGTGGAGGCGGCGCCGGAGGGGGAGCGAAGCCCGGCCTGGCTGCTGAGGGGGATCCGATCGGAGGAGCTGGTGGCGGGTGACTCGGGCTAACCAGGCTGGAGCGTTTGGTCCCTCCAGAGCCAGAACCTCTTTGGTTGTCTACAGGGTAGCTGTTGCAGCAGAAAGAGAGAGAGAAATAAGGCTATCAGCTATGAGGCCAGATTAGACCGTACAATCTCAGCGTTAACGCAAATCATGTGTGCGTGTCGCAGTCCAGACAAACATCTAAGTTCCAGCTTTAACTGGTGTTCCCATGAGACCTCAACTCCTTGGTTTTAGCTCCCTCGCAGTGTTTCTTTTGGCCTACACCACCAGAACAAAGGAAAGCTTCTGGGGACTGGCAGAAATGCTATCATCCGTCCCATCTCCCAGGCTGACAAGAACATGAGCCATCTCACCTCTCCGCCAGAGGCCAGGCGTCACGTCTGCGCTCAGAACAGCCTCCTGCCTTAAGAGCTCCTGCAGCAATGCAAGCCACTACCCCTCCACGCTGAGGTCAGACTTGTGACACGCCAAGCAGGGATGTCTACCGTGATAAATCGCACAAGGACTGGTGGGTGCGCCAGGAAAGCATATGCTCGGAACACCTGCTAGGAGCAGATCTCTTCACCGGATTCCACGGCTCAGAGTTGGAGCGCAGCAGCCATGTCTCATAGCTCGCCGTGGGGAGTGAAGAGGAAGACATGGAAACCCAACATGCTCTTAAGGAAAACACCGATTCACGAGCCACCAAATCTCCCATTTACGGAAGCTCCGTTTATACCAGAAAACACTACTGCCCATAAGACACATTTAATATCCTACGTACGTGTAAAGGAAGCCCTAAACTGACATCTCCTTCCACAGTAAGACAGAAATATAAGGTACATTTGCCACAAAAAAAAAAAATCACAATTTTTAACAGTGCACAGTGCTGATCCAAGACAGACTACTGGAGATCAAACTTAGCTCCCAGGGTTCTTTAAAAAACAACCACCAAAACAAAACCAGAGAGGGAAGATCTCTGTGGCTAGGCAGAGATCTAAGCAGCTGCATAAGGCAGTGTAAGCTTCATCTGAAAGCTCGTTTCCGCTCTGCCCTAGAGGAACATGCTGCAGAGTGGAGTGCTTGGTCTCTCTGACACATCAGAAGAGCCTTTTCTGCAGCATTGCTGCCTTTGGATGAGATGGAGACAAGCCAACGCAGTCCTGTATCAGACATACTTCCTCCTATTGCTCTTGACTCTGTTTTATTGCCTTTAAAAAAAGGCTATTCTCTTGTTTCCCCCTTTGTGTCTTGAGCCACTGCTGGACCATAATTCTCATCTCTAGAGGTGACTGCAAGTCACCATTTCATCCAGTACAAAGCAGCTGCCCTGAGCTTCCACTGAAGTTTCTGGGAAGAACTCAGCTGGTGTGCTCAAGTCCTTTAAATTTAACTACATCTACATCTTCAGTGCCCACATCATGCAACTGTCAAACGAAAAAACAGAGGTGAAAGAAGCTGCTCTCTGCACAGCTCTGTCAGGAACGCAAGTCTGCATGCTCCAAACCAACTGCACTAGTAAACCTACGCAGTGGAGCCGGACCATTAACTGGGACCCCACTCTTCTAGAAAAGTGAAATAAGCCTGCTCTAATTCTCACCCAAGCCCGTTCTCCCCTTCGTATGGGAACAATGACAGTGGCTGGGATTTACAGAGAGCTGTGCTGCCTGCGCCTCTGTCCCTGCCTGCAGTTGCACTTCCCCTCCAGACAGGAGCATTCTGGTTCCCATACAACGCCCGTTAGGAAGTTATGCTGAACTATCTCAGCCTGTCTCATGTCATCCTTTTACACCACCTACTACTCCTTGGTGACAGAAGGGATCCCGTAGGCTTACCTAAATTCCACCGGGGGTGGAGGCAGGCTGTCATCTGGGAATGAAGGAGGTGGTGGCACAATAGAGTCAGTCTGCGGCGGTGGCGGGTAGCAGTTCACGTCCATGCTTTCGTTTGAACCGATGCTGCCGTTCTGATACACCATGTTAGAGGGGTACCTGAGTGAAAGCAAGACAAGCAATTTACTTGAAGAGTTCAAGGCAATGTCTAAAGCTCATTTTTCCTCTCACTCACAAGAGCTTTGCCTCCTGGAAGGGTTACAACAAACAACTGTGCAGCAGTTCAACCACCAAACGGCAGTGATATTAACCATGTTGGATGGATCAACCTGCACGATTTAGAACTGAGGTTTTCTAGCAGGAATGGCTTTTCCCCCCACGGTGGGACCTGACTTTAGGTGGGAACTTATCAACCACCACAATAGGATACACAAAACAAAACCTTAAAGCAACATTTTGGAAAAAAAAAAAAAATACCCACAACAAAAAAAACAGTCTCTATTTCTCAAAGCATCCTATATGAAGAATCACATACAGCTGTTTGCTCTGCATAATTCTTTGGCTAGAATTTGCCCAGATGCTCCCATGTTTGTTTATTGCTACCACACACCAGAACAGCATGAGTATATATTTTAGCGAACAAGAAAACACCAAAATAAAAAAAAAAATGTTTCTGAACATTTGATTATAGAAAAACACCTTTGTAAGAGTGTGTTTTGGCCAGTTGGGACTTGAGGGACTCCCAGTTTTGCTGGCTATCATCAGTGTCAAAAACAGAAGAGGTACTCAAAGATGCCAAAAAATAAGCTCGAGAATAAAATATCAAAAAGAACCCAAGAAACAGTGATGCCATTAAAAGCAAGTATCCAGAGCCAAAATAGTACTGAAGAAAGAGCCCACACTCACACCCAACTTTCAGTGAGCTCATTTCACTGTGGGGTGGTTCCACCACCCCATTCTTGGGGGCTCTGGACTTCAAGTGAATTCAAATGCGTGAACATGCTTGCACAAGAGAAGAGGAACAAGAAAATGGTGCTGTTGTGCTGCTCAATTCCTCTGCTAGAAACCAAACCTGTTCTCCTATTAAACTAAAAGCAAGTTTTATTTTTAGCTGGAGAGTGTGATTTAAAGAGAGATTTTTCTTATATGAAAGGAAGCTGCAAGGAGCGAGCAGGCGAGAAGTGCATTGTGGGGAATTCGGTCTGCTTCCAGCCTCGCTGGTGTCAAAAGTTAAATGAATTCCCAAGCCAGAAGCGCTAAAGAGAGAGCTGTAGCTTGAAATACTTGGATGGGGACAGCCCCCGCTTCAACTTTAGGGTGTGAAGAGCCATTTGTGAAATGTAACAAAGCAATCGCACAATAGCACCGAGATGCCACCCCGCTCCTGAGCGTAAGGCCCAGAGGCTAGGTGTGATGGGAAGGGCATCGCCGTGGGGTACGGAGCCAAAGCTCTCAACACTTCTGTGCCCACAAGACAGGCAGCCGAGAGCAGACTTGCTGCTGAAGCTGTTCCTGCCACCTTGTTCAAACCGTGTAGCTCCCTGATTTATTTAGCAAATTTTAAATCAGCAGATGGATTTACTTTGGAGAATCTGATTAGTGGCAGTATCGATCCGCACCGTGCAGCGGATCTGGAGAAGCTGCAGAGCAGGGTGAACTGCATTACAATCACCAACGCCCGCCTGCTCCCCTCGCTGGGGAGCTGAGCAGAGCCCCAGACTTGCTTACCCAGCAGGACCGTGTTTGTCCTTTGACTCAACAAATTCTTGTCCCATTTTCAGCTTCTCCCACTCTTCTTTCCGGGTTTTGATTTTCCGTGGATTCACATTTCCTCGGTTCGGATTCTCCTTTTTCTCTTTCTAAGGGAGGAGGAATCAAACAGAAGCCTTATTTTGTTTTAAACTCACTGGGAATAGGGAGGGATAGGACAGACCTGTATCAGTTTCAAGAAGACATATTCTCAAAAGAGGGCCAGGATTTTTAATTTACTTTCCTGATTGCTGGAAGCTCCAAAGATCTCCCATACAAAGAAGTTGGAGCACAGATAGCATGAAAAAATGACAGACATCATCAGATTTCCCCAGTGCAGCCCAGGCACGATGCCATCGTTCCTCCCTGGCATGACCACCTTGAGGGCAGAGTGAAAGCTCAGTTTCCCACATCAATTCAGTATTTGGCCTGTGTGTCAAGACTGCCAAATCTCACCATCACCTTGCTGGGGTTGAGTGGTTTGGGGTGCAGTATGGACATTTGTCCACAAAGAATTGGGGCCTTTGCTAGCCCCACTCTCTGTATTCTAACATGTCCTAAATTTCTCCTTTTGTTATTTTGATTGAAAAATCATTATCTGTTTTGATATTTAATACCCCAATTGCTCAAAAGCTAAATAAGTATGCTCAGATGGAATCTTTTATGGTGTAAGTTTCAGTGTTGGCAAACAAAGATCCAAATCCCCAGGCAACCAAACCAGGAACTCTACCTGGCATTGTTAGCTTAAACGGTTTTGTTAAACCTTCTGCTTGCCCCTAATTTAACATTAGGGCCTGGTTATGCACTCCTGAAGGGACATTTCCTCCTTCCTTTATTCTTCCACCGCAAAATTTATTGCGCCACTCACCACACCTCAGTGCTGGGGCAATGGGATTTGCACTGCTTCAACATGGAACAGACCCCTCTCTCCAACATGGAAAGTGCAGAAAAGACTCTGACACAACTTTATGTTAGAGGACTACAAATTAAGAAAGATGGTGGCATTTGGAAAAACAGATTAGAGGGTATCTTTGTTTTCAATTAAGAAGGAAGAGAATAAACCAGATAAAAACTTCATTCAATTGATCCCTAAAGAGTTTAAGAGAGCAAACCTGAATTTTGGATAGCAACTTTGGAGTCCAAGATTTATTAACGCTTCCCACCTCCTATTCTTCCCTGGCATGCCTCTGTTGGCAGAGATCTCCCATTTCCTCACCCTATGTTTCCGCTTCTCTTTCATAATATCCTTGGTGTCCTGAAGCATTTTCTCTTTCCAAAGGTCAAAGAAATATGAAGGATCTGTGTAGAATTTAAGCGCCTCTTTGCCATCATCCCTAGAAGAGGGAGAGGGGAAAAACACACAAACAAGGACTAAGTCACACATTTGTTTAAAGCCTGAAGAAAACACAAGGCACAACCCCAGATGACAGTTTAAAACTCTGCAGCGAGAAGGTCAAACACGCCGCTCTTGCCTCTGCCCCCCATTTCAGAACAGGCAGCAGACCCACAGCCTCACTGATCCCAGCTCTCCCACTTGCCATCGCTTTTGCCCTTACACAAACTCTCCATTACTCAGCACCTGAAGAGCTCAACTGCTCTGAACAATCACCAAGACGGCAGCAGGTCTCTCACTTCAACTCCCACTTGTTTGTGTTGTATTTTTGGTGTGAAAAAAACCTTCTCCAGCTCAGGAACCCTAAATCAGACCAGCAGCGTCCTTGAAACTCATGAGCGAGCACACACACACACACACACACTCTCCTCCTACTTTGCAGTGCAGCCGCGTCTGGCAGAAGGCAGCTGCCTCCAGCTATCTGTAATTACTTTTTACCTGTTCAAAAGATATTTATGGATGTGGGCTAAGTCTCTGTATTCTGACCCCCTTTACTTCTACCACCTACAAGATGAAATCAGAGCAGTACTGCTCGGGAGAACTGGTTACACAGCCAGCGCAGGTCACATCAGATGTCTCAGACCAGGCACAGAAGGCCACAGAAAGCATAGAAAGCATCTCCAGATCTACAGGAGTCTGCTGCACCCACCTGGGTGAGAGCCATTTACAGATATATGCTCTGCAGTTTGCGCTGCGGCTTTCTGGAAAGGAGCCACAGGGCTACAGAGAAGCACAAGAAAAATGCATCATCTGCACAACACCTAGCATGTTTATGCAGTGCCAGCCAAGCCTTGCCCCAAGGCAGTCACAAAAGTGACAGCAGGTAACCAAATATATAATTTTCTAGCTATGCTCATTTGTACAGCCCCAAAAGCAAAGTTTCATGTAATCCAGATGATGGAGACTTCCTGGTGGATCTCAGTTTAGCAACTCAATTTCTCATTGGAAATGGCTATTTCAAGATAGCACGGGATGGGAAATGACCTCCTCGGCAGGTTGGGAGAAAGAGGTACCCCTCTGCAAGGGAACAAGGGGCCAAGAAGGTATTGCAGCCATACCTGTAAGGTGAGAGAATGTTGAGAGGTGGAGGAGTATTGCAGGTCCTATAGGTTTCAAGGACAGGCACGGGGAGGGAATCTCTGTCAAAGAGCTTCTGGTCCTGAGTAGTGGAGCTTTTGAAGGCCTTCCTGGTGTTAATGCCTTGCAGGGAGACTGTAAGAAAGAGGAGAGAGCAAGTGAAGAACAGCTTGACCCAGGCCAGTGACACTGAAGATCAAGTAGCGAACATCTGATTTCAGTTGGAGTTCTTGGCATGTTTAGCACTTCTTAAGGTCAGGTTCCCTTTCCCACAGATCTCTTGGGAAACTCAGCAAATCTCCAACCATGCTGTGCCAAGATCCACTGCTGTATAGACACGGCTCTCTGGAGAGTTGCCGATGCAGTTTTGAACCCCTGCGACCAAGACTCAAGAAGCGCACTGCTATCAAGCTTCTGAAAAGCAAATTTCCACGTGGTGACTTGCTAACGAGCAAATCTAGACTTGGCCAGAAAGGCTATCCACAAGAGCAGCACGGTGCTTTTTCAGGCGGGGAGGAAACAGTCCCCCTTAGTCCAAGAGAAGACGTTCCAACACCCATCACAGCATCATGTTCATTTTAGGGCCGTGAACCAACCATGCTGACACAATAAGAATCTTTACCACGCTTGATCTGCAAGAACTGTGCTCCACTCCATTACCTTCTTCCTCTTTGGGATCCAGCTGAGTGACTTTGACTTGCAAGCGGTCAACTCTCTCAACTAGAACGCTCACCCGAGAGGCAAAGGTGTTGGCTTGAGTAAACAACTCTCCAAATATGTCTTCTGCAAATTTACCTGGAATATGAAAGTGTCCACATTACCCTTGTGAGCCACATCAGACCATATTCAGTCTCACTGCTTTTTTCTTGAAGAAAGGAGAAAGAAAGAAAAGAAAAGAATGAACCATGCTTCTTTTGAAGTTTGTCAGGGTTGAGTTTAACGTCTGGGAAGAAAACGCTCTGTTTCACCAAAACCTAACATTTCCAAGGGATCTTCAAGCAATAAAGAAACAATTGAGACACACTTTCAAGTCATTATTAGAGTAACAAAATAAAGAGGGCTGACAACA
Organism: Tyto alba; assembly: GCF_018691265.1. Classification (NCBI taxonomy): domain Eukaryota; kingdom Metazoa; phylum Chordata; class Aves; order Strigiformes; family Tytonidae; genus Tyto; species Tyto alba. The sequence continues at coordinate 6,653,213 of NW_024881283.1, read as the reverse complement.
CTATACTGATCTGAATCTGCACGGGTCTGTAGGTCCTTTAAGATTCTCTGCTGTTCTGTTTATTAGACAAGCAAATACAGTTAAGATTTTTATTGCTCTGGAGAATCTCAAAGGCTCCCAGTCTCCAACAGGCCTGCCTCCAGGGCAACTGGCACGTATTTACAAGCTCAAAGTACTCTGGAACTAGAGAGCAGACCCAGTCCTTGATCCTAAAGCCTGAGCTGTAACCACAGACGAAAGCACTGACCCTTTTGTTCCTTCAGGTGGCAGTGTCTGAAAAACTGATGCATTCACGTTTATTCTAAATCAAAACCAAAGGGGAACTTCTCAAACAGGGATATTCTCTCTGTAACAGCTTGGATTGCCCAGTGGGCTGCTATGACAAACACCATCCATCGTTTGGACTGCGACAGTGCCTAGGGGCTTGGATCAGGAGCTCGCTGCACCACTTACAAGCGTTACAAAAAGATGTCCCCTGTCCTTAAGAGTTTAAAATCGACGCATGCAACAAGAGATGACCACAGGTAGACAGAGATGGGAGAACTGGAAGAAACCCAAGAACTTACAATGAGTACTGTCTTTTTGTTCTGCTCTCAGGCATAAGCCAAGCCAGGGAGCCCTAACCGCGCTGAGGACACCACCGATCAGAACAGACTTGGCACTGACAGCAGACACAGACCCATGGAGTTCCCACTGATGGGAAACATTTCCAGCCACGGCTGTTGAGTACAAGGCTGCTCCCAATAAGCAGTCTGGTTTTGAAGTGCATCATCATATGGTCAACAGTTTGTTCTGGAATCTGTTACTCCTAAAGATCCTCTCCGACTTTCAGGAAAGGATAACCAGTTGGAAGCCTAACTTTAACAGCAATTCTGGAAAATCTGGTTGTCTGCAGTGAGTCACATCAGAAAGACAAGCACCCCTTCCACAAGGCAATGCAAAAGCATCCCCCAAAGCCCAGCTGCACAAATACTTTCAGCTATCTAAAGTCACATATCAGCTACTCGTTATACTCCTGTGCAGTTCTTACACTGCCAAGCACAGGGAACCAGCCAGGTTAAAAATCAACCTCCTCCACCCCTCTTGGTGGCAATGCCAGCTTGGAGTGTTTGTAGAAAGCAAATGCTGGAAGTTAACTTCAACTGACCTCCTCCTTCCACTCTCCTAGACAACACAGACTCCACATACGCTCTGTTAACAAGCCCAAACAGCCTTCCCCAAACTCACGAGAGGGATTTTATTTCTGGAGACCTAAGGGCTGGGCAGCTCTTGCTACAGCCAGGTTTCACAAAGCGCTCTGTGTTCAGCATCAGCACAAGACCAGCTCTCCTATCTGGCCAAGAGGGTAAGCATTTATCTCCCAGCAACAGTTCAAAAAAGAAAAGTTGTAATTTGGTTTCTACTTTAATGAGAACAGAAAACAGTGTCTGAATTTCACAAGGAACTGCAACAAGCACTAGGGAAAAAATAAAGTCTTTGGTATGCAATGCTGAGTGGTACGTTTCAAGCATGAAATAATACATAAGCAGCATTATATATACAGGTCTTGACCCTGGAGGGAGATGAAGGGATGGTCCGTATTCCCTCGCCTCTGTACAGTTATCATCCAGCATCTCACATACCATTCTGTGTTTCATGTACACTCTTAGATGGGGTAAGGCAGAGATTAATTTTTTGGTTTAGTTATTTTGACTGCAAAAGTGCAGCTTACAATCAGAATTATCTTTGTCATGCACTGGCAGGAAGACAGACGGCATGATTTAATAGGTCTTTCCATCTTCAGCTTGTGGATTCTATAAAATCACACAAACGCGCAGTCGACTTACACAAAGTGCTACCAGCTGTGATAGTAACGAAGGGTAAACTCACTGGAATATGAAAGTTTGACAAGATTTATGTTTGCATCTTTGTAAAGAGACTGTGGCACACTAGGCATGGCTGATTATTCACTTGACAGAGCTGTCACAGCCTACTGAACCTGCTTTACGTTCCTGTACTATTCAACGTATGAGGAAGGAGCGGATTTATTTTTCAGAAGAGACAAGGCGGGGGGGGGGACGGGAGTTTGGTCATTTGGGTGCGAGTGTTCTGTAGCAGTTAGTCTAAATATTGCTTCATTTAAAATACTGCTGACCCTAGGGAAGCGGGTAAGAGACAGTGCTCAGCATTTCCTCCCCACCTGCCTTGCTCCCCTCCTACAGACAAGCACGCAAGTGTCAGCAAGAGCCACCTCTCCCGAGTTTTCCCTCCAGCGCTCTCCTCAAGGCATCTGCGATTGGCCCAGCAGCACGCACCTCCCTCCCCACTTCGCCGAGCGAGGCTCCCAGGGTACCTTCCCGATAAAGAAACCGGGCTGCAATTTGGCTTCCAGCACTTCACCCTTTCTGATGAGGAAGAAGTAAGGAAGCGTTGAGTAACTGAGCTGCGCAAAGAAGGTCTAAACCTGAAGGATCTCACCACGGCTCTGTCACACTAACCCACTGCATGCCTTTGGACTGGGATTAGCTTTCTCCGCAGCTGAGATTTGCACAGCTTTACTGCCTTCTTCCTCATCATTTCACATGCACGAGATGGATTTTACTCACACTCCACAACCATCTTGGCTACAAGACCTAACAAATGAACAAGGGCCAGTTGAATGTGAGCAGAGAGACTGGTCTTGCCTGTGCAGTGACATTTCTACAACCCAACAGAATGTGATACCGCCTGGCAGCAAACACAGGCCCAGATTTTAGTGACAGTCATGGTTGTCACTGCTGCAAAGAGGCTGCACCCCAACTTTCCCTGCCACATTCACGCTATGGCTGAAGAAAGAAGGCTTGCTTTGCAGAGCAAGCAGAAGTGCCTGCAGACACCACAGAGAAGCTAAACAATGTATTAATTTGATTATCAAAGTCTTGCTTCAAGGGTAGAGGGGGCTAATCAGAATCCAGAGCATTTCGACAGAGAAAGGAGTCATCCCAGAGAGACCACGATTAACTCTTTGTTTCTCCTATCGCATGTAGGCCCCACGTTTTCCCTCCAGCCTTTACAAGGCTACCGGTCAGCCCACTGGAGAGCTGAGCTAGGCATCGCTACAGCTCGTGCTGCCATTTGAGCGAGCAGCCCCAAACCCCCAATACTCCAGAGGCAACGCTTGGCTCAGACTGGGGACTTTGGGTCTTGCAACGCAACAAACAGCAGGGGCCAACAGGCAGCTTCTGTGTGTGCGCTTTAATTATCTTTCATTAAAAATAAGACTACTGACACACTGTAGATTCAACACAGTCAAGCTCCATTTAGTAGCGCGTGCAATTACAGGCACATTCTCTGACACAAGATCCTGGCTGCTGGGAGAGCCTCCCATTTTACAAGCCTGAGTTGTGCTCCATCCTTCCATCTGCAGTTTCGCTGCAGCCTCTCACACACACACGCATGCACACATACACACCCCACACCCCCCATTTTCTCTTAGATAGGAAGGCAGTGGGACCAGGGATATGAAATTAGCATCAGATTTCTTTAGGAAAACATTTTAGCATTACCCAGGGAAGGCAGATGGGGGAGAAATAGGAACACGAGAGTAGAAAGGGAGCTAAATAAAGAGCACTAGCGACTCCTGAGGGCAACGCACAGGCTCGCCATGGTACTCACTCAGGCTGCCCAGCTGTCGAATGACATTTGCCAGGGTGATGTTGGTCATGCATTCCAGCTCGCTTCGAACGCTAGGCAACGTCTGACGGCACAGGTGCCTTGGCTCAATGTTCCTCGTTACTAACGGCATGGTGGACCTGCTTCAGGCACTGTTCTGAAAGATGAAAAACAACCCAAAAAAGAAACAGGAAAGGATTACTCAACCGCAAATTCCAGGCACACCAGAGCCATGGTGTTCGTTTTTCCTGCTCTCAAATGGCTTTATTTATAAGCCTTCTTTCCCCCCCTCCCCACCCTTATAAAACTGGTTCATCAGAAATAAAGATCCTGCTGTTCTATGACTTGCAGTGACAGCAAAGCCCCACCAGCTCAGGTACAGAAGCAGAGATGGAAAACTACACATCTTCGCCCACACGCAAGGTGCTGCTGGCATTGCTGCAGCCGTTGTTCCCTTCCTACCCATCCGCCGCCTCTGAGCAGTCTCCTTCCCCTCCCGCGCTCACACGCAGCGTCTTCGGCGAGTCTTACAAGCTCTTCTTCAGAAATATTTGAAACTTGCAATCAATAGGTTTGCTTAAATCGAGAGGGTGAAGACAGGAGATGTTTAAAAAAAAAAAAAAAAAAGACAACCGAGCTTCTTCCAGCACACCAAAGCATGCGTGGTGCCTCCCTCCTGGAGCAGCACAGACAGGGCTCTCCTGAAACAACAGGAAGCGCTTGCAGCTGACCAGGAAACTTTCTGGTGACTGTTCCTTATCCTGCAGGCTGCACCCCTCTTCCCTTGGGAAATCCCCCGGGGCCGAGGTTTACACTGGACCATTGTTTTCATGCTACAGCAGTTAAACGTTGAGGGAGCTCTAATCAGGATGCAGGACTAGAGTGTGCTCAGAGAGAAGTCAAGATTGATTGTACAACAGTCAGGACAAACTTCCAGTTCTTAAAAAAAAAAAAAAAAAAGAAAAAAAGAAGAAGAAGAAAACCTAAGTGTCCAGAAGTTATGCTTTGGACAGAAAACACTTTTATGTGCAGGTCAGTGCCTTGAACCAACAACAATCTTCTTTGCCAAGAGGCCACAATGTTGAAACAACCCAGGTCTTCCTCTCAGATCCTCTGCCTCCAAGAGAAAGGAGGAAACATGGGTAAACAGCTCAGAACAAGGAGCATGATACATGCCTGAAATCTTTAAGACTAAGTGAAAGCAAATACATCCCAACTTCTTGATTAATTTAGAAGGGGAAAGAATCACTTTTCTAGGTCAGCTGAGGAACAACCCAAGAGAAGCAGCCAGCTCCCATGTGATAGGCATGCTGATCTGCTCGGGCTGGGTGTAAAAATAAAACAGGAAGCTAACAGCTTGGGGAACATGGCTTCCTGTCACCAACAGCAAAAACCCAAGAACCATAAAAAATCAGCTGTTTGCTCTTGACTTTGAGCCACCCTTTGATAGTCTCTGTGGCAGCTGGCAGCTTATCTTTGAGGTCCAGGAGTCCTTCCTGGATGTTTTTCTATCAGGGTGTTAAGAGGAAGAAGTGGGCATTATCCCTCCTAATTACCTCACAAGCCAGATTTTGAATTGCTAAATTTGACCCATTAAGGCAGAGGAGTTCAAGAGCCGCAGCATACCGGGCATACGGATATCTCCTAGACAAGCAGATGTAGGTTGCCATTTTGCAACGCCTCTACATAAGGGATTTCGCCTGCTTGTTCCTGCACAAGAAAAGGGTCCCCAAAACCATACACCGTATAGAAGAGGGGAGTGAGATCTGCACCCAAATAAATCAAAGCAGAGACTCTCTGAGGACTGAAGCCCGTGTTGTTCTTCACCGTGTCCAAGCACTGCAGCAGCCATCAGTAACTGCTGGGATATTTAAAGAACAGGGTGAACTAAGGAAGGACTCTGACCTTCGCTTCTAAATACCCCGTGTTTTATCGATTACAGCCCAAGCCCTACAATCTTTTGTCAGCTTTAGCGCTTTATGCCAGACAAACTTTCCCAGCTCCCCCCAGACTGCAGTCTGCACCAACAAGCAGCTCTCATAAACAAGGCAGCATTTGCAGGCTGCCTGCATCGAGCTTCTCCCCCCCCTTCGTGCTTCCCCGGGGCTTGGCCAGGGAGCACAGGCGGTGGGATCTGCAGAGCCAGAGTGGACAGCCCATCCACCAAGCCTGGCTGGAAACCTTCCAAGGTGCAGGACAGACAGAAGGAAAACAGTAAGAGGGAAAAATAAGCCTGTAACGGGGAAGAGATGTGAGCATACATGTACAGAGAGACAAAAAAACCCCAAAGATGATAGGTAGCCAGGTCAGATAGACACAGGTAGCACTAATCTCTGCAAGTATGGGGAGAACAGGGCAGAAAATGGAGCAGTGCCCCAAATACCCAGGAATAAACAAAAGCTCAGAATATTTTGTCTATATACAGCCCCCCAGAAAGTGTTTGCCTTCAAAGAATGTTTTGAAACTAAAAGCAAGGACTAGTGGTGAAAGTCGCTTTTTTTTTTTTTTTTTTAAATAACAATGGTACAGCACATGTACATTATGAATTTGCACCGGTGCAAGACAGCAGAGATAAGGGCTAAGAAAAACACTCCCTTTATAGCCTGGCTCATCCTGCCAGCCACCCCCACCCTCCCAGCACAGCCTGCCACACTCCACTGCAGAATCAAGAGTTTCGCCCTCGTGATCGCTACGACAGCCCTCCTCGTGAAGAGTACGGCAGCGCCACTTCTTCCCAAGGCGAGAGAGACAGCTCTGCTGCCCCGCTGCTGCTCCTAAATCCAGGCAGGATCCAGCAAGCAGCAGTCAAACTAAAAGAAGAGATGAACCCTGTGGAGCACCGGAGATGAGCAAGGCAGGGAGGACAGGATGGGCTGTGGACAACCACCCTTCTGCTCTCCCAGCAACCTCTGGGAAAAGAGGCATTTTAAAGCAAAATTTCCTCTCCTCTGAACGGAAGGACGAGGAGCTTCAAGGTTTCAGATGTTTTTGTAGGGTGGAGGCAGGCAGATAGGAAATCTGGGACCTACAAACAGAGCCTGGTGCCAACGTTAGTGAAAAGAGCCGAGCACGTCCCCACAAGAAGGCACTTCACTGTTAGACCTCATTTTTCCCTGTGAGTCTTTGGAGGGTAGGTAGAGAGATAACAGCTAATGGGCTCCTGTAAAACCTTTATGGCTCATGAGTGGGTGGGACAAAGATTAATAGTCTGGATTGGAAAATAAATGGTGTATTTCGAAAGCAGCAGTCAGGTGGGGCAGAAAATCAAGTGTGGAGAAGGGACCAGGTAAGGGAGCAGAGGGAGAAGGAGGAAGCAAAACACTGGAAACAGCACAAGGCACACAGCCGGGGGAAGGGAAGAGACAGTAAATGAAACAAGGGACGGCCCCAAAAAAAGCTTTCCAGAAGGCTCTTGCTTTTATTCTTTAAGAGAGTCATTAAGAAACCGATTGACAGCATGCTACCAAGCAAGGGCCATCCAGAACCGCTTTACTTTCAGTGGTCAGGGCATGACAACACAGCAGTTTTCCACCCCAGCTAGCCAGACTGGTCATCAGGCATTAGTCACTGTCACGTAACTACCGCAGACCATATATTATAACTAAATCCTACCGTTCAGAAGCAAGTTAAATGAATTGCAAGGCTAAAAATCCTTATCTTTGAGCAAAGATAAGCGTTTCCACTTGCTTATTAATGTTGAAGATTAGATTTGTTTCAGTAGTAGAGTCCAGGGTGCATACACTGTTCTTAAGAAGCTGCAAGAATGGCACGCCATGGGCACAGAGGAGCTGCCCCGATCCCACTGTAATGGGAGAGGAGATTAAGTATGTTAAAAGTAAAAGGAAACTGCCTCTACGAAACAGAAAACTGTCTGCAACAGATTTCTAATGAATATGGAAAACAAAGAAAGGCATCAAATTGAAACACAGCGCTAGCTATGTGAGGAAATTAGTTAAGTGATCTTTGCTGGTTGCAGAGTAACGCTGGTTGGGAGTAAGGAAATGGGCTGACGCTGAAGCCGCTCGCATACCAAATCCACAAGCACTGCTGCATCAATCGAAGTTCAGAACACTCATCCTCCCAACTGCCGTGCTTCACACCTTCTTAAAAACAAGAAGTAAGGGCTTTTGTTACGGTAACAAATGATTTTTCTCTCCCACTTGAATCAGAACCTTCCTACCTGCTCACGGCAAGCATTTCCTCTGAAGTCTCCAAGTCACGGCTTGAATCAAAGGAGGCTCCAAGCCTTGTTATGACGGCAGTGACTAAAAGCCAAACCATCCGAAAAGCCCAGCTTCGCCCCGTAGCTCTTTTCCTCTTGCCTCCCGCAGCTGTACACTGCCCCACCTCCGGCCGGGCATTGCCAGAATTCCTCATAATTTCCCCTCTCCCAAAATGCTTACGCACGCGTTGCCGAGCCCTGGCCCGCTCCACAGTCCCGCGCCAGCCCAGAAAAAGTTTGCTGAGCATGACAAAAGCCCTGGAAGCTGAGCTCACCGCTCCTGCATTCCTACCGATCTTCCAGCCACAACTGGCACCTCTTTTCCAGGATTCACTGGGCTTTTGCTCACCATCACCCTTGCTTTCCTGTGCTTGCTCACCGCATGCCGAGTGGTCTTGGATGCCTCGTATTTCTCCAAGAAAGCACGATCCATGCGCAGCGCTTCTTCACGTGGCTGCCGATCCGAGAGCCTGTGCCCTCAACAAGCTCTCACCTCGAGCACCCTGCTCACCAGTTTTTCAGCAGATTCTGACTTTGGCAATTATTTCTGTAAATACTGTTGGGGTGCTCTGGAACAAGTGTGGCACCACGCGGAACCATAAAGGGAAGGGGGGGGGGAAATAAAATGCAATTTGCAATTTTTGCCTTTCCGAATCCAGCGCTTTGAGCGAAGCACGAGTTCAAGATAAGCATGTTGCTCTAAGATTTCTTATCAGCAAGTCATCGACCGCTCTCCCCATGAGCCCTGCTGTAGCAGATCACTCAGGAATCCCAGTGCTGGATTAGAATCAAGTACAATTGGTTTGTTTCAAACAAGAACTGCCAGTCTATAAACCCCTTGCACAAAGCTGCGCCTTATTGACTATTTTTAATAAATAGGGCTGGCACAGTAAAATTGGACAATTGTTACAAACAATAAAGGAGACAGACTTTGATTACAAGTATTGAGAAGCAATACAGGGACATTTTAGGATTGAGTATTTGCTTTCCAACGTGAGTTCTGTCAACTGAAAACAGCAACTCAGAGCAAATACTCCTTAACAAGCAGTTTGGAGCAGAGCAGAAAACAGCACTGCACAGCAAGAGAGGAACCAGCCTTTTTTTTTTTTTTTTTTTTTTTGTACAGCAGGCAGATAGCACAATCAACACCGTGGTGCAGAGGAGAAGGCAGGCAGGACTACAAGGTGAGACGTGTGTATGCAATGCACACAAAGAGCTGTAAATAACAGGCGAGTTGGAGGGAGAGACCTGGCAAGGTTCTTCTTACTGGTATTTGACCAGCTAGCATTGCGTTACTGGGAGTCACCTGGGTAATTCCCCACTCAATGTGACACACAACCTCTTAGATCAGGGACCATCTGCAAATAAATCTGGACCCCAGCCGTGATATCATCTGTCATAGTGTCTCGTGTAGCACAAAGCACCTAAGGAGGACAGAGTGCATTTTTGGGGAAAGGGAGAGAAATTAGGCTTCATTTTCAAGTACGTCAGGGTGACCAATCACCCTGCCCTCAGCAGGGCTTACAAAATCCTCTGCCTGGACACAAACAAGCAGCATAGTCAAGGAGACCAAGCCTTCAGCTAAGCGCCTTGGAGAGCAGCCTTTAGGAGTACCCATCGGGGGATTAGACACACCAGCAGGTTTGGGAATGAGGGAGAAAGGAGATAATCAGATCTGAAATTCCCATCAGTATGAAATGAGACTTAACTCAGTAGCTTGCCAACGCAGACTGACTGTTCTTTCTAATGTCTGTGACAACTCTGCTTCAAATTTCAAGCTTCTCTCAGCAGTAACTACTCCCCCATGTAGCTGTAATGGCCAGAAAGAGACTGGCTTTTATGTAACCCCAAAAGACTAGCAGAAAGGGAAGCAGCAGACACACACACACATGGAGAACTGAAAAAAAAAAAAATTCAGCAGAAGGCTCTGCTGAGTGCTCAGGGCTATATCCAAGCTCACAATGCAGCCACAGAGAAGTGGGATGCAGCAATCAGAAATGCTACAGTTCCACACTCGGAGAGAGACCTAGCAATCAGTGCTGCATCCGAGCAATAGGGAGTGAAATTATAGAGCAAACTGCCATGTGATGCCACAAACTACTCCATCCCGCCAGCTGTAACAAGTATTCATTCCCAAAAACGCGTCACAGGCTCATCTGTCATTAAGAGCCCAGTCTGCCAGCAGCTGAGCAGGAGTCAGCAGTGAAGGGCAGCTGCAGGGCTGCTTCCTTTCACAGTGGTCTATTCTCCCCAAAAGCCACGGGGGAGATGCACGGGTAAAACCCCCCCAGGCACTGGGGAAAATATTGCCCACCATCTCTTACCAGCCGCTAAGACGGAAAGCGGAGGCTGCGTTTTCACCCACCATCGCACAAAAGCTTTCCTGAAGCAGGATCTACCAAAAGCACGGGGCCTTCAGGAGAATACAGTTAGCCCATCGCAAAAAAACCACACATAACCCCTCTGTATATTAATAATCCACTTCAATCAGGAACTCGAGAACTTCACAGATACAATCTGCCGACATTACGAAAGAGGTGTTGCGGCAATAGCGTGGGGCAAGAGCAGCACTGCACATTTCCACAGCAATGTTCTGACACTGGGAAACGTCAGCCCTGATCTCGCAGAATAACGAAGCATTGTACAGCACACTGTGGAGTCCTTGAGACAACAAACATCCAGCCCGCTCAGTTCCCAGAGTAAAAATACTCTTTTTTTTTTTTTTTTACTCTCGTTTCTCCCCCCCCAGTCTGCTGGCTCTGAAAAATGCAAAAGACTCAGAAAGCCATTTTCCGCGTTTTTTGTCTGGCTCATGCATTATCATCATCATTTACTGCCCTCAAGGGGATTGCACAGGTGTGACTGAAAATTTGGCTCTTCCTTTTAAACTTTTGTTATCAGCTTTACTGAAGATGATCTTGCTGGAATAAATGCCAGCCTGCTCTCCTGGAGAGGGATTCGCTTGAAGCTGCTGGCAGAAATCAAGCTGGGGGTGGAAGGATGGGGGTGTCACTAACGGGGAACATACAGATCTTCCTAGCTTCTGTTGGAGTGCAAATACAGCCAACAGTTTGACCTAGACTTTTTTTTTTTTTTTTTTTTAATTCCTAAAAACACAGCATTGCCCTAATTAATGTTTCCATTCATTTAGCTGAAAAACAAGTTAAACAAAGAGGGTCACCTGGTGTTCCTATCAATGCCTGACTAGGATACAGGCAGAAGAAATGCATTTAAATAAAACTCTAGAAGAGATGTGACAAGAGAAAGGCAGTTTAGCTCAATTAAAGAGAGTTGTCACAGGGATTTGATTCTCAGAATACAGAACTATTGATTCAACAGGAATTAAAGCTCTGAAACAGAAAGGTTTCAAGGTCTTTGCTGTGAGGATATACATCAGGAGAGAGGCAGGGCTCCTTCAGCTCCAGAAGAGCTCTGGCTTTGTTGCTTCCTAGGAAACAGGAGCAGCAACGGGAGCAGAATGCTTTCTGTTAAGCCTACGAATAATTTTGGCAAGGATACAAGGTTAGTGACAATACAGAGTAGTATCACAAGCTTCAATCAACAGGTAGCTGTGGCGTATTCAGTACAGAAAACCCACTATAGGTTCTCAAATATTTTAGGGGTATGTGGGGCGAGGCCAGGTCAGCGGGCAGGTTTCAGTCCAGTGGCACGAGGTCTCCAACACCACCTGGTCTGAGCCTGAACCACTGTCCAAAGTCAAGGAGACTATTCAAAGAATTGGTCTCAACCATCCCAGGAGATGGGTCCCCTGAGCAGTACAAACCACTGGGGTTAGCAGTCAGCAACCCAAGAGAGAAGTCTACTAAAATGGCATTGCCACCCTGCCCCAAAATTCAGTCCTTAAAGGTCAAGGTTGAGGAGCTTTCCTTGGCAAAGTCATCCATTTGTTTCTGTCCCAATCCAGGCAAAACAAGCTCTGGATAAAAATCACAAGATTTAGTTTTCCGAGCCTCGAAGTCTGTAATGGCACTGAAATCCCTTCAAAAGGCCTCGACTAGAAGAGATGCAGTTTAGGTGGCAACACAAGCAGCATCATTCCCAGCAGCTTCACTGAGAGGTACTGCAGGGACCCGAGGCTCGCGCCGTCGCTGCGGGGATGCCTGCACAGAACCCCAGGCCAACTTCTGCAAATGGTGCACGGCTGCTAAAGCAAACACCGCTGAATCGCTCATTCCCAGGCTGAATTACTGCTAATGAGGATAGCATGTTTTCTTCCTCTCCTTCACACCAGCCTCCTCCAGCAAGAGGGAAGGCTTGTGCCTGTTAGCACTAACAAAGCGCTCCGTGCAAAGCACAACTCTCACAATACATCAGCACATTTTCATTCTAGGGCAGCGCTCGGTAATTAATACGGAAAGAGAGGGTGTGGTTTTTTTTCTAAATGACTTATTCCTGAAGTCTGAGCATATTTTAACCTTCCTTTTCAGCAGATAAACTCTGTCTCATTTGCAGCTAAGCTCAGCCTCCCCTCCTTTAACACACACTAAACTATTTTGATTAATGAAAGAGTAAGAACAAACCAGTTCCAAGTGTTTTCTATACAGCTCAACTGCTCTTTCAGTTTCAACTCACGCCTAGATAATTATATCACAGCTCCGAGTGCCCCCACCCTTCTGCTGCACTTGGGGAATACTGGAAAGATAAGTCTTTTCTTAATTATTAAATGTAAATAGCTCATTAAATATAATCCAATTACTTTAATTGTAAGAAAAAGGAAGTAATTACAATATGTACATGTATTCTTGCCTGAACAGTTTTAATATCTTAAATGAATCTTTGCAGCATTAATATTTTAAGTTAACCTTTGACATGAGGGAAAAAAAAAAGCCACTGACTCCCTGATATTTTCCAGAAGTGTTAGATCTGCTGGGATTCCTGTCACAAAAAACCAAGAGAACAGCCTTGAGCATCTAAATTAAACTGGTTTATGAACAGCGTCTTAATAAAGTCAAAATAACACATGGGTTTTCTATTATGGAGGGGAAAAAAAAAAAATACACATGATGCCACATTAAGACCCTGAAGCCTTTTGGTTCTCAGGAGTCAAGTGGGATGGGTACGAACTCAAGAGAACAGGCAGTCCCCCACCCCACCAGTACCAAAAGCCACCACGTACGTGGGGTTTTCCAGGCAGCTCGCCTTCCCCACGCCTACAGTTTGTCCTGTCCAAGGGTGGGAAGAGGAACCAGGGCTGGGGGAGAAGGGCCCTGCCCTGTGCGTGGGATTACCCTGCTCTTCCACAGAGGCGCCCAGCAAGGTGACCCCACAGAAACACCAAATCTGGTTTTGTGTGCACACAGGCCATCTGTGCAACGTACAGGCACGGCGCAGGATCCCAGGCTGCCATTTGGGATTTGCAGGCAGAGCTGCAGGAAGCTGCGAGTAGCAGTCTTCTGGTTTTGCTCAACAGCATGACAATCCTTGGACTCACTTTCTCCATCCATGCAGCCAGCAGGACTGAACAACCTTCCAGGCAGACTTCAGCAAGGCCCCACTGTTTCAATCAGAGCCCCCCCCCCATCTGACAGAGCAGGGTCAAATTTCAGCTTGGACGTGGTGACAGATGCCTGTGTAATCTCCTTGGGACAGTCAGAAAAATATTCTTTTTAAGTTGCAGTTGTTTCCATTTTGCATGTTCTGAGCCCAGCAGTGATCTCACCTTATGTAATCTACAGCGCAAACTCCAGGCTCTGGACCATCCAAAACTATTTCAGAGTGTTTGAAACCCTCACTTTATTGCACCAATCTTTATGGGAAAAGAGAGATTAGACAATATTAGGGATGCTAAAGATGCAAGTCTTTCTATCAAAGCTCACCACAAGGTCTATAATAAGCTGCTTTATGGAAACCTCTCATGTGAAGCCAGACCCTAGATGTAACCTCCTTGATACAATATTGAATTCTCAATAGCAACCAAAAGGCTATTTTGTATAAGTTAATTACACGCGTTTTTAATTTAGCCTCGAAAAGGGAAGCGGCCAGTTATTTCATGCTGCCCTAGACAGAAGGTAAAGGTTTTACACAAGCTGTGTTTATAGCTGTATGCCTTCCTCCAGCAAAGGACTGGCTCAGCAGCTGTTGGTATTGAAAGAACAGGATCTGGGTGTGTGCACGGTTCTCTCGTGCCTTTTTTTTTTTTCCCCCTCTTTTTTTTTTTTTTTTTTTTTTTTGCAGCTGCAAGGCCAAAACCATAAGAGTGTGTGCTTTTTCTTATGGTGCACAAAAGCAGGGTGCCTGAAAGGGAACTCGCTTCCGCTCTGGCAAGCACTCAACCAACTATTTGCTGGGCTAAGGGGTGGTCGGGGAACTTTCACCCATCCATTCAGGCAGGGCCGCTATTCCCCCTCCCTCCCAATTAAATCCCATTTTTTGTACTCCATGCATGAACCGCAGCTACACCAATACATCAGATATTGTGGCTGATAGCCTTCTCTGAATGCCACTTAAAGCCCTCCAGTGCGGAGCTGCCTGAAAGCAAAGCATCATTCATTCTTTGAGCAACAGAAAAAGACTTTTGCTATACAGAGACTTGAAGTAAGACTAAGAAGTAGGAAAAGGGCATCCAGTGAAAGAGGAAATGAGAAATTAAAACCACATTCAATCTTATTAGTGGTAATACAATAAGTCAACAAAGTACTTCGCAAAACTCCACAGCATGTGAACCATTTATGCAGAGCTCACTCCTATGTGATCAGTGACACCAGCCCTTTTGGCTATTATAAGGAAAAAAACCCAAAAGATTGTCAGCAGCTATTTTGAATAGCCCAGCTGGGAGGGGAGATGGTTGGAGATATTACCTCCATGCCTTGAAGGAGAGTACACTTACGAGATGAGAGCAGGAGGAATATTCCCCCTCCTCCTTTTCCATCTGAAACATTTTCTCTCTCTAGGGATTTCCAGCATCTTAAAAGCGAAGCCTCTTTGAAGTACCACAAAGTGGCATTGCTCATCATTTCAGTAATGATAGTAAATAAGCTCCAGTATTTTGTTGATCCTTTTCCTTTTGCTTTACAAACAAAAGGTCAGAGTCATTAGCCCAGTTTTATGAGCGGGCAGAAATGGAAGCTCAGAAGAGGCAGGTTGCTCTGTAACATCATTGGAAACGTCAGCAAACAAACAAGACAAGAAACCCTTGGCTATAGGACTTAAGAATAGCCATGCTAGGTCATCCAGCCTCCAGATAAACCAGCACAGTGTCCATTGGTGGCCAGATATCAGATGCGTAAGGAAAAGAACATAAGAACAAGGCAAGCACAGAGCAACATTTCTTCCTGCTGTTCTTTTCCACGTCGCAGCATCCCACTGCACCTTAAGACCATGGTGAAACAAACACTATCATTTAATTGTCCTTTATGGGTTTCCCTTCCATAAACTGGTGTCATCAGTTTCTGAACTCATCTAAACAGTCAGCATCCATGAAATCCCAGGGCAGCAAGTCCCACATTTATCATACACTAGGTGAAAAGATGCTTCCTTTTATGCCTTTCACTTTAAAATCAGGAGATTTTAATCTCAAATCTATGTGTGTCTTTGCTTCAGAAAGGAGTTGTTCAAATAAATGCATCACCATTCATATTAAACAAGCACCTTCCGAGAGAAGGTTATCCGGCTGCATCAGACAACACAAGAGAAGCTCTCAATTCTTACTGAGCACTTTCAGCAAAAACCAAAATAATAAACTCACGGTTTAGGTTTGATTTACAGCAGCACTAAGAACAAATTATTTTTAGTGGATGACTCTTTGCATGTTCTCCATCCCATTCTCAACTCCGCTCCACTTCCAACAGTAACACAGGAGAACCAAAACCTCCAGGACACGTCACTAGTGATCTCAGAGCAGCTCCTCTAAAGCGGGGGCACAGCAACTGCCTCCCATGCAGAAATTTAAGCCCACAAGAAAAAATGCTAACTGCTGCTGCTTCATCAGCATCTCCCTTCCTCCTCTCTTGGCATCACAGCATCCTCTAAACCACCTCTTCTCCCCGAAACAGGCCTGGGATACTGCTCTATAAAAAGACGACACAGAAAGCATGGAAGGAACAGAGCAGGTCGCCACCGACCCCACTTGTGGGAAAGCAATTGAGATCCCTGGTCCTTTCAATTTTCTTCATCAAAGGCCCTGGCAGATGCACACTCGAGGTATGTCTGTACTCCACCACTTCTTCAGTAGCACCATAATACCAGAAAGCCCTACCACTATTTCAAGAATTTGGGTTGGATTTACAGTAACTATTTCCCAGGCCCGTTACTGCAGCGAAGGCGAGCTCAGGATGGAGAATGGGATTAAGGCTCTGCACTGCTTGCTCAACAAAATAATGCGGAAATTCACATTTTGGTTCTTCTGGGAGGGGACCCCCACCCCACTGTCTCACAGGCAGGGAGGAAAAAAAAAAAAGAAATAATAAAATTCTGCAGACTTTCAGATGGAAACCCAAATCTTACATCAATCAGAATCAGGCCTGAATCTGATAACCTTCTGTAGAAGCTCCTGTCAGCAAGCACACCCTGTGCAGTGAAGCCTGATCAGCAGCACCAGTAGCCTTCCCTCCTCAAGAAGAAAACACACGGTCTTTTTATTACACAGAGTTGCAAAAATACAAAGGAAGTAAATGTCACTGGGGTGGTTCTGTTCTGAGCAGTTATTTGCTTATTACCCAGAAGCCATTTCCACATGCCTTTTTTTTCAGTCCAGTGTTTATAAATACCTAAAATATTTAAATAAATGTTAATCTGTGGTAACTAAGGGCCCGATCTCACAAATATTTATCCTTGCACAGTGAGAATAAATACTCAAATACACAATTTTTTACTACAAATCCCCTTCGAAGCAAGAGTGCTGCTGAAAACAGTAATGCACCATAAGACAGGCTGGGAAAATAGTTGCATTTTGCTTTCCTAGATTTTCACACAGTAAAAGCGTCACTTTTGGTTTGCCTTCTGCACAATTTGAGCAGCATTACTTTAGAAACCATAGAAATGAGCAAGCCCAGAGCTGAGCCATCAGACGGTGGCCTTTTCTGGCTATTTTAACCCTCAGAAGTATGTTTGTCAGAGTGTGTTTTTGTTGGGTGCTGGCGTCTCACTCTGCACTGGACAGCGGGAACTTTGTACACACCACACGCAAACACAATTGCCATTCAATCCTTTTCCTGGTTCGTGACTCGTGCAGCACACGCAGCAATGTATTTTGCTCAGCTGAATGACCAAGGGCTAAGTATTACCATCAAACCTAGCAGAGACAAAACAGAAACCTTACATTTAAAGTTATTAAACATTTGAGTCCAGAAAGCCCACAGAGAGAAACTATCTGGAAGGATTAAAGCCGAGTCTTACACTTGTTGAAATCTTCCTTATTACAGTCTGTCAAAGGAAACTAACCTGATTTTGTGGAAACATTAATCCTAACAACCTTCTTTGTTCTTCTACCACCACAAAAAATACAAAAAACCAGGAGATGGATTTGCTGCTGTAACTGTATGCATATGAGGCAATCACTGAAGTTTTAACCCCTCCACCCACACTATGTGATTATCTAAGCTTTGTGAATGAAATCAACTTTTCCTAGACCAGCCCTGAAGAATGAGATATATTCAAAGCATGCTGAGAAACTGGGTTGGTAGTTATCATAAAGGTTGTATTCTTTTTAATGAATCACTGCTCACAAATACCTTCTGAGCTGTAACTTAAAAATACACCATTTCTGTTCGGTGTGTCACATTATTCACAGGGAAACCAGTTTTATACTCTGCTTAAAAGAACTTTACTATTAACTCATTACTTCAAACCCCAGCAGTGGTATCTCTAAAGCCAGGAGGGCTGCAGTTCCAGCCTCTACCCTTTTTCAGTAAGCCACTCACTTCACAACACATTTCAAATAGGACTTGTGCAAAATAAAGTAGCCAGAAACACACTGTATTTCCTTTTTTATCCCACAGCCTTAGCCTGCATCCCCCTATCCACCTCCCAGCATAGTTTTGTAAAGCCAGGGCTTGAAAGACTTGTTAGGAACGCAGACCCAACAGAAGCCAAAGTGAGAAATGGGGGATGAGCCCACAGACTGAGCTCAGGCAGTGGCATTGCACTGCTGCACCGCTGAATTTTTGCGGGGCTGGGTACAGGGGTGTGGGAACAGTGAAATGAAGCAGGGGTCTTGCTAACACCACTGTGCAGCAGCTTGGAAAAACCCCATCAGCTGCAGACACCTTGGAAACACTTTATCTTCACAGCTGTGAAGAGGAAGAAGTCTGACAGGCATGAGCCATCAGAAGGTAGAGGGTTTTTTTTAATAAAAAAATGGAATTTGGAGCATTTACTTTTTGAACTTGCTACCTGACAGATGAAAAATATCACATTTCTTTTTAAAAGCAGGGAATATATGCAGTTTAGGGAAAAGTTTACCTTCAGTTCACCTCTGGAAGTTTATCTTCTTACAACCCATACTTACAAAGTACAGCAAGGCTTCACCTTGTCTCAACTGGATTACACAGAGAGCTGGTAAACCTGCTCCTCACCCCAAACAGAACAAGGTTTTTAACCAAGCAGAAATGGATGCTTTGGAAGGCAGAAGTCCAGGATTTGATCCCCACCATCACCAACCCACCCGGGGACAATACTGACAACTGTAGCTTGACCAATGGTCAGCATTAGGTCGGTCTGTAAAGCTTGGGTCAAGCTCTCTCACTCAAACTTCATGTTTTCAAGTACAAACCTTACCAATAAAAAAAAAAAAAAAAAAATGGCAAAAATGCACTGAACTGGAGTGCCTGGCCTGCTCCACCCCACTTCCTGGATAAAGCTTGTCCTTGGCTGTAAATGCAACTGGATTTTCAAAGTCACTCTATCAACATGCTGTCTGTGTTTTCAGTGGGAAGATGTTAGCTTTGGTTTGTTTTTAACTAAGTTTTGGATTAAACTCTGTATTGGTTTCTATAACAAAAACCTACTCAAGGTCAATACAGAGCAAATCGGAATGAAAAGTGTCGCAACGCAGCATTTTAAATTCCTGCAGCATTTAGTAGCAACTGATTCTGCAGATGTTTAAAATGAGTGGAAAACATAACTATTCCCCTTCCTCATGTGACCAAGCATACAGACATTAGTACTTCCCATAAAGTAACATTTCACATCCATCAGCTTTGTCACAGGGAAGCACACACACACCCCCTGACAGCTTCTCACATATTTAGTTTCAACTTTTCCATCTCACAAGTCTTTGGGAAGGACACAGAAGCATGAGGGTTAGAGGGCTCCATCAGTTATGACCCTGTCTGCAGCAGGTGTACTTCATAGAAGTTTTTTTACCATTACCAATATTGTTTTATGCCCATCAACATCTGTAGAGCTGAAAGACTTAGACTTTCAGTGTTTTCTAGTGAAAACAGAACAGACTGCTTCTGGCATTAACATATCATGCAACCCTAGCAGTGGTCTGATCTATGTAGAGGTGCCCAATTCTGTTGTTGCTACTAATGAAAGAGTAATGCCAAATGTGAAACTTTTGGCAGGAAAAAAAAATAATCCTACCACAGAAAGGTCCTTAAGGTCAAATAATAGCTAACAGGGAAAAGCTGTGATCTCTTACCTTTCTCCAAAGGACATAGGTTATGTGTATCCCAGAGAAGTAACCCCCAACACAAACCTAAATGTTGGTAGGGTACAACCCCAAGAATATTCCCTAAAAAATTACTTCTTGTCTGGAAGAATTATGGTCTGAGGTCAGCAACAGGTCAGTGCGTTTGACCAAACTACCCAACCATATCCTGTTACACCCTTCAAAACTTCCTTTCAGAGAGCACCTAGGGATTTAATATTGGGGAAAACATTTCCCAAAGCATGCCACAGCACCCACAAAGTCTCACTCCAAGTAGTTTTACATTTTGTGTGCCCGCAGTTAACCATCAAGGGGCTTACACACATCCTTAAAGTGGACCCAGACATACTGAAGGGTGCACCCACTCGTGGGGCGGGGAGACAGCCAGGAGGGAGAAGTCACTTCCACAGCAAGGCTACATGAGCGCAATCACCAGAACTTGCACCAATAAGGACAGCCAGCTCACACCCAGGCAGACTTTGTACACATGGACACGGACACGTTTGCACAAGCACTGGATGTCAAACCCGAACAGCAAAGGCTGCAACCAGCCTGGCAAGGGAGGGACCCCCCTTCCCCAGCACGACGCCACTGCCTCTCCCTTTGAGGGGACTCTGGAGCACCCTCCCTTCTCCCCAGCTTCCCCAAGCCATTCCCCCCGCTAAGTTAGACCTCTGTAACGGCCCCAGGACAGCAGACACCAGCGAGGCCTCGGGGGAGCCCAGCAGACCGGCATTTCCTTAACCCAACACAGGGCTCTGTGCACCCCTCGGGGCAGGCCAGCCCCTCCCCTACACCCCGGCCCCTCGGGCCAGGGCATTCACCCCGCACTGAGCCATGGCCCCTAGGAGAGGCCGGGAAGTGTCAGCCCAGGGATGAAGCCATTTCCTTCTCCCCGTCCCCAGGTGGGGTCCAGGCCGGCCCCAGACCCCCCAGCCCGGGGGCACCAGGGCCCGCACCAGCCGGCGCTCACTATGTGGCAGGAAACAGTGCCCGGCTCAGCCCCGCAGCTCACTATTTGGCAAGGGCCTAAGCAGCCCACCTCGGCGCCTCCGCCTCTCTCCGCCGGGAAGAGGCGGCCTGGGAAGCCCGAGGAGTCGCCGCTCGCCCCTCTCGTACTCACCCCGCTCCGCAGCTGTCCCCTCCGGTCCCCTCAGCTCGTTACCACCAGGGCGGGCCAGCCCGGCCGTCCGCCATTCCACAGCTCCCCCTCCCTGCCCTGACTGAGCCCCGTCCCGCCTCCTCCCGGCCGCCGGTCCGCTGCGCCATTGGCTAGCCTGTCAAAGGTACCGCGGTGCTATTGGTCGCGTCTGCCTGTCTATCAAAGCCGCACTACGCCACTTGCGTACGAAACCGGAGCAGCAGAAAAACCCCACCCAAGCCGGCCGCGCAAAGAGAGTAAACAGAGAGGAACGTACCATTAGGAGAGATAGACGGGGGGCGGTTTGGGGAAAGATTCCAGGGGCAAGGGAGAGAACCGCGACACCACACACAGGCAAGACATTTTTAAAACACGTATCGGACACGCTGAGGGGTGGATCTCCATATTCTTCCAGGTGCCTTTGGAGGAAAGAGGTCTCTGTCCCTTCCGCCCCCTCCTCCAGAGAGCTCCCCTTTGGTGTTGCCTTTCGCCTCTATGGTCTCACGCCCTGCGAGGAAAGTTCCACCTGGGGGAGCGGGGGTGTCACTCCAGGGCGGAGGGGCGGGGGTCGAGCCGGGGGTGGGGGGGGGCAAGGCTGTGGGGCAGGGGGTGGGGTGGGGGTTAGGGGACAGGGCTGCGGGGGGCAGGGCAGGAGGAAGAAGGGGTGGAGGGATTGGGGGGGGGGGGGGGGCTTTGGGGAGCGGTTGGCGGGTGGGGTGGGGTGCAGTGGGGTGCAGGTGACAGGGACAGTGGTGGGCTGGCGGGCGGGACCGCCGCCTGGCAGCTTGCCTGTCCTGCCTCAAACCCAGCGGACCCCCATCCGCTTCCAGCCCCCGAACAAGGGCAGGGGGTCCCCAGCCCCCCCCATCCACCTCCAGGTCCCAAACCAGGGCGGGGGGGGGGGGGCGGTCCCCGATACCCGGAGCTCCAGCCACCCTCCTCGCTGGCCGTGCAGGGGCGATGGCCACTGGAAGCAGCCGGGTGACGCTGATTTTGGGTCCTGCCGGGGTTTCTCCCCACAGCCTGACGAGGTGGGGAGCGGAGTCAGGGCTCAAACGAACCCGATTTAACGAACGGGGCTGGCAGTGTGCGTGGGGGGGGGGGGGGGACACACACACACACAGGGTGGGTCCCGCTGAGTGGCCACCGCCGTGCATCCCGGCCCCACCAGCACATCGCGCTGTGGTCGTGGCAGATGGGGGTCACGCCAGGACCGAGCGCGCTGGAGCTCGGAAAAACCCCCACTCCCTGCCCGGCCTTGAGCTCGGGTGACCTCGGCAGCATCCTCCGGCTCAGCCCGGTCCTTGGCAGAGCGGGGGCGATGCTAATGGCTCCCTCAGAAACTGCGGGAGCAAAGACTTGATCAAAAATTACCAGCACGCGGCATGCCGCATTGCTGCCTGTGCACCTGGATATTAAATCTTTCCTCTCCTGCCTGATTATCAACATTAAGCGCTGGGTTTGTTTGTACCTACAGAAAGGGGAAGAGGGAGCAGGTGGGGGCAGGATGAAGGGCACCGGGCGCAGCCATCTATCTCTTCGGTGCTCAGAGTGGTTCGTGCTTTAAACCAAACTGCAGGGAGTAAATCACCAGCACTTCCCACCGGGGAGCAAACAAATCCATGTTGGCGCTGCCGGGAGCCGCCATGGCAGCCAGGGATGGCAGCCCTGCCACGGGCATCGCCGACGGGCAGAGCCTGCAGCCCCGGCTGGAGCAGCCCGGGGGTCTCTCTGGTGTGTGCCGTGCCTGCCCGTTCTGCCCACAGCTCCTACCCCGTGGCACAGCTCCCGGGGTCTCCCCACCGCCATCTCGTTTGGCTCCTCCTGGACAAGACGGGCGTACGCCCGTGTTGCGAGCAGCCATTTCTTGCGCGTTTTGCACCACTCCCCACCGTGCACGGCCGCCTTGGGGGCGATGCTCGGCACCTTCCAGTGCCCCCAGCAAACCCCCTGGCCCCCCATGAGGGTGCGAGGCGAGGGCTGAGGTGCTGCTGGAGGCCGCTTGGCTCCAGGTTTTCCAGGCTGCCAGCGAGCAGTTCCCTTGAAGAAGATCTGCTTCTATCTCAAGGTGTCACAGCCTCAAGGGAACCACCTAATCTGTATCTGCACTGCAACCTTTATCTCTCCCCGGCTGTGTGAGAGGCTCTGTTTATAGCTGCCAAATAATACCTGCTAAATTGCAGGATCCAACCTGCCCCCCCTCCCCATGGTACCCCCTGACACTTGTTTCTCTGCAAGAGGGATGCTCTCGCCTGCCAGGTGCCTGCCTGCGTTTTGCTGGAGGTAAATGATGCTCCCAGGGACAGGGAAGGGCAGCTGGGCAACTCCTGCCTGCCGGCTGGGCTCCAGCCATGTCCAAACCCCTGATAACCCCAGACAGACCCTGGCACAAATTGCTGTCCCCTCTGGCTTCATCCCAGCCCCGCTTCCCTCAGCCTGGGCTTTGCTTCTGCCAAAAACGAGGTGGGATCCAGCAGGTCCAGCGTCATCCTTCCTCTGCGTCACCTGGGGGATGGTGGAGCAGACATCCTGCACGGGAGGAAGGAGATGGCAGCTTATCATGGCCTGTGTGCTGCCCCAGCTTTGCGCAGGGCCATGGCCGTGTCCTCTCCGGGGGTCAGCGGCCAAGCAGCTCTCTTGAGGCACCCACCTTCCGTTGGGGAGCCTTGGGTGCCCCTTCCCTGGCCAACTGCTTCCCCAGTGTCTCACAAAATGGCCGAGGAGTGGCAGCATGGCATGAGGGCCGACATGAGGGCTCCAGCTGCATCCCTGCTCCCCACAGGAAGGCAGCCAGGGCTGTCAGCACTGGAGCTGCGAGGATGCTCTCGAAACATACACCCAGCAGCGTGCTCCAGGCTTCTCCTGCATCCCTGATTCCCATGGACCACGATACCCTGGCACCAATCTGGGCTGCAGCCGCAAGCTGGGGAGCCTGTGTGCATGGGGTGCACAGGGTGCGTGGGGCACCTGGATGAGCCCCAGGGGTGTGGGGGGCATGTGGGATGCTCAGGGTGTGTGGGGTAGCCAAGGTGCATGGGATGCACGGTGCACACAAGATGCAATGGGGCACGTGGGGTGGACAGGGTGCACAGGGTGCTCGGGATGCAGAGGACACACGGGGTGCCCGGTTACGTGGGATGCACGGGGTACCCAGGGTGCACAGGACACACGAGGTGCCCGGGATGAGTGGGGTACCCAGGTCACGTGGGCTGCCTGGGATGCAGTGGGGCACACGGGACGGATGGGGTGCGCAGGGTGCCCGGGATCCAAGTGCACCTGGGGTGCCCAGGGCACCCACTGCCCGCCGGGTCCCCGAGCCAGCGTGGCGGCGGGCAGTTGCTGCGCCGCTGACATTTACTAATCAGCTCTAACCTCAGCTGCACACCCGCTCCGTCTCGCTTGCTGTCTTGTCTCCATGGAGACTCTGCAACCTTTGCTCACTCGTTAATGGTATCTCAGCAAACGAAACTCCAACGCCACCCAGCCTTCCCCTCCCGGCCCCGGGAGAAATCCTCGCCTCTCACCTCCATCCCCGTCCCCTCCTGCCGATGGGGATAAAAGGGACGAGTTCTTGTTAACGAAGGACCCAGCCATGCTGGGCCGAGCCGGGGGCAAGTTCTGACGGTGGCGCGGGGAGGAGGGAGAGCCGCCATCCTCCTCGCCACCAAAAAAACAAGGCCGGGGGATTTTATTGCTGCGGCAGCAAGGACAGGCTCTGGTCATGCGGGATGCCGGCCAGCAGCCCCTTCCTGGATGATTTATTGAACCACAAGGCTCGGCACAAGCCATTTGTGCCCGGGGTTGCGTGTGCCCCCCATCCCAAACCCACCCCTGCCCAGCGACCAGCACCCACCGAAGCCACCAGCACCCAAAAATCATCCAAAGGCAACAGCAGCTGCCGGGAGCATGCTCTGTCCCCAGTGTCCTGCTCTCACCGATTCTGTTTTCAAATTAACATGGGAAAGATGCCCATTACCTGCTTCCAGATAATGACTATGATTAGGCAGAGCTCTGCTGCCAGCCGAGATCTGAAGGATTTCTGTGCACTCCAGCAGCGCTTGCCGGTGCAAAAACAAGAGCAATAAAGTGTAAATAAAAGACTAAAGAAAATAGCGTGGTCCATCAGCGGAAAGGGTGTGCGGAAGCAGCTCTAATGACGGGCTTTCTGTGGTGGTGGTGGTGGCTTCAGCCTTGCTACAGGCAAGGCAAAATTGGAGAGGGGCTGCCCCGTGGCTGCACCCCACGTTTGAACCTGGCTCGGCCTCTGCTTGCTGGGAACTGGGGGTTTTTGAAAGAAAAATTCAAGATGTGCACTTGTAAGCTGCAGTGTAATGAGTGAGGCTGTCCTTGGGGGACTCCTGGACCAGCAGATAGAGCCAGGGGTTTTAGGAGGAGGAAAAAAAAATAGCCTGATCTCCTGAGATGGCTGCTCTGGCTCCCAGTGTGGTCCCACACCTCCTCTGCCCCATGGTGTGACTGCCCCACCCTGGCATCCGTGGGGCTGGTGGGGAGCAGGGCAGAGGTGGCCCCTCTGTGCCAGGTGTCCCAGGGCATCTCCATCCCCATCCCACCGGAGCCCACCAGGCAGGGGGTGCTCACAGCCCCACGGGGCTTGGGATGGGCACAGGACCCACGGTACCCATGGGCACCAAGCAGCTGCCCCATGCAGCGTAGCCCTGATGGGCACCCGAGGGGATAGGATGGGGCACACGACCCCTCTGCAAGTGGGGAACCCCAAAACTGATATTCACAGGTACCTGGCTCAGCTGGACCCTCCTCATCCTCCTCATCCCCTGCCAGCCCTTACCGGGGGCAGGCACGGGGCTGGCAGAGCCCACGCTGATTTACAGGGTCTCCCCTGCATCCCCCGCATGCCAACATGCCCCGAAGCACCCTGATGCAGCCCATCCTCTACCCCCTGCACAGCCAGGGATGCCCCACAGCTCGTTGCCTCATGACTTGTCACCCCATGACATGTCACCCCATGGCATGTCGCCCCACTGAGCCACCCATCTTCCCCAACAGCCCCGGCTGGGGTGGCCCCCCCTGAATCAGAGCCAGGCAGGTCTGAGCTGGCAGCGGCATCACTCACCGCCTGCCACGCAGCAGCTGCAGGAGGAGGGCAAAGGAGGCAGACAAGGGGGAGGAAGGGCGGCTGACACATCCCAGTGTCATGGCAGGGAGCAATTCACCCCGGTGGGGGCCCTGGGGCTGCCTGAGCATCGGTCTTGGCTTCTCCTGGGACTCCGTTTCTCACCCTGCGGCTCAGAACTGGGAGCTGGTTACCTGGAGGGGTGCAAGAGGGGGAGACCACCGCCAAGGTTGTCCCCATCCTCTGGGGTGCCGCTGGGGGCACTTGCCCTCATCCCGATGCCAGCAGAGGCACAAACCCCCTGTCTGTGCTGCCAAGCTGAGCTCCTGCTCCCCCCAAACCTGCCAAGATCCCCCTCACCGTGCCCAGGGGAGATGGAAAATCATAGCCACAGCCATGAGTTCACCCTCGCCATCAGCCTTCAAGGCGGCTCTCACCATCCCCAGGGCAGACTATCACTCCCAGTTTGCCCTGCCCTGAGCCACGGGGCCAGTCCCTCTCAGGGCTGGGGTGCCACCAAGCCTGGCTGAGGGTGACAGTCCCCACGGTCCCCGGGGAGAGGCTGGAAGAGGAACCGCCATTTCCTCTGCCGACTGCTTTGGGCAGCAACCATCGCCTCCAAAATCTGGTCCCACATGTGGCTCGCAGGCGAGATGGCTCCCTGGGGACGCAGTGGCCCCGTGTCACCCCGCTGGGCTCCCGCTGCTGGTGGGACGGGCACAATTCAGCCCCCCCAGACCCCCATCCCGGGCAGGGGCAGCTGCAGCCCCAGTGCCCAGAGGAGCCGTCCCAGCCCGGCCGGGTAGAGGGAGGGAGCTAATCTCTGCTCTGATTAGGCAGAGTTCCCAGCAATAGAGGTTTCTTCTTTTTTTCTCCCCCCTCAGTGATAACAAATAATAATATAATCCCCTTAATCCCTCCCCGAGGAACCGGCGTGCACACCCGGCCGGGAAGCACCGCGCTTCTGCCGCCACTGATAACTCACACTGCCGGGGCCCCCGGAAAAACAAACACTTCGGCTCACGCTTTGCCCCCCAAAACCCTGCGTGCTGCTCCTTGGTTCCCCACCCAGCACCCCCAGGATCCCCCCCCCCCCTCCACACACACACACACACAGCCCCACTGCCAGCCTGGGGGGAACCAGCACTGCTCCCAGCTCCTTCCCGCAGGACACGGCTGGGCGAAGCCATCACAACCCCACAGAGTCCCCAGCCGGGGGGGGGACCCAGCTCCCCTCTCCCCAGGGGGATCCTGGGTGGGACCCCCCGGCGACTTTGCTCTCCCAGGATCCTGCTCCCTTTGTAGCAGGGACAGGGTGAAGGCCCTGGAGGCTGAGCCCCGTGGGTGCCCTCCCCTCGCACCCTTCTTGTCCCCAAGGGGGCTGGGGGGGATCTCCTGGGGCGTCTGGGGCCCCCCTGACACACCCCAGCTGTGCCCCAATGCTTTAATTTAGGAGTGTTGGTGCAGAGAGCATCACCTCTCCCCCCAGAGGAGGCCCCGCCGATGGCCACACAGGACCCAGGGGTGCTGGCGTGGATCCTGCACACACACCCCCCCATCACTGGGTGCCAGGAAGGAACCCAGGCATCTGGCTACCAAATCCTCCTCCCTTCATGGGGGCACATAGCCCACACCCCCAGTGCCGGCTCCCCCCCCACCATCATCAGCCAGCAAATATTAATAACAACCCCTGCAATAGCCCTTGCTTTTATTCCCTCACTTTCCTGGCCCCTGCTCTGCTGATCTCAGCTCCTCCGGCTCCAAAACGCCTTTTAAAATTACTGGAGAGTGGAGACCTCTGCAAACACTCTGCCCCCGGCTGCCCCTGCCTCCCCCTCCGCACCAGCACCCGCACCGGGGACGGCAGCACCCATGTGCCATGCAGGTAGCTGGGTGCCATCCGCCCCGGATATTTAAAAGGCGCCAGGCTGGGCTTGATTAAAACCAAGTAAAAGCCAGAGCCAGGGCAGAGAGGGGGATTAGATCGCTCGGGGGAATGTTAATGGACTCCAGAGCTTTCTGCCCGGCCGATGGCTGGGCTGCATCCAGCCCGGGGTAGCTGGGGACGGGCAGACACAGCCCTGCGGCGGGTGCAGTGAGTGCGCCAGGGCTCAGCTGGACCCTGGAGCAAGGGAGCGCACGGGGAGCCCGAGCTGCTGCTGGTGGAGCGGAAGGAGGATGGAAGGGGGGGGACACGAGGTGGGGGTGGAAATATCTTCCAAGGGCCTGGCCCTTCCTCTGGGAAAAGCAGGGGTGGTCTGGTCCTCCAGCTGGGCTCCGCGCCGCCCCCGCTGCCGGCACAGAGGCCATTCCTGCGGCGGGGACGCGGCACGGCACGGGCTGCCCGTGGCGCGACGGCGCTGGGGAGACATCGCCATCACCCCGCACCCCCTCCCTGGCTGTCCCACAGTGTTGGGGGACAAGGACAGCGTGGGGTGACACCAGCCATGGGGGGGGGAAGGGGGGGGGCCGCGGTTCCACAGGGCTAAAGCGGCTGATTGCCAGGGCGCTGCTGGCGGGAAGGGCTGGTGCGGCAGTCGGGGTGCCAGCGTTGGGGCAAGGGGTGCCAGCGGCCCCCCGGCACGAGATGCTCCCCACCCCGGGGCTGCCAGATGCACTGGATTGCAGGTCTGACGTGGGAAATCGCCTCCCTTCCTCGTTAGCTTGTGATTAGCATGTCAAGTGGTTGAAGTTGGTGGGTATAAAGGATGCGAGCTAAGAATAATGGCTTCAATTTTCTTCACGGCACAGCCATTAATTTGAAGGAGAAGGGGGTGTCCAAACCTCCCAGGCAGCTCCAGGCGGCTCCACTGGCCCCGGCCCTGGGGGGTGAAGGTGGGGTCTCGTTGCTGCCCCCCCGGGACCAGAGCCCAGCACTGGGGGTGGGCGACAGGGCCCTCAGCCCGCTCTGGGTGCTGGCACTGGGGTGAACTGGGCACGGGCACCCCGTGTGCTTCGCCACGCCGGGGCGATGGTGCAGCCGGGGCTGGGTGTGCAACCCCTCTGCCCCTCGCCTTCCCGGGAGGGGGGCATTTCCCCAGCCGTGCCCCCCCCCCTCCTTGCCCCAAGTCCGTTCCCATGCCATGGGCAGGGGGAGGAGGGCAAATTCCTGCCTTGTTTCCAAGGGGATGGAAAAAAAGTCGAGATGGCGGCAAAGCAGCCTTCCCCCCCTGGCACGGGCCGGATCCCAGCAGCAGCGCAACGAGCCTCCTTACAGCCATGCTCCCCGTGGCACACGTGGGCAAAACTCCGGCACAGCGTGGCACAACGGCTCCGGGGACAGCCCCGGACCCCTCTGCCCGTACCGGGGACACGGAGCATCCCTCATCCCACTGTCCTGCAGCATCCCCGGGGCTCCGAGCACCGCTGGCTGCTCTGGCATCGTTAGCACCATGAGAGGCCAGAAACCTCCTCCCAGCAGAGCTGCTTAATTAAAATAATCACTTCCATCCTGAGGAGGTGGCGTGGCCAAGCAGGTACAGCCAGGCACCCAGGGGACCGGGCTTTCCTCTCCCGGTTCACCCCACATCACTCTGGGCACTGCGCGGCACCGCTGGGCTCACCCCGGGTGTCCCCACAAGCAGCTCCCAGAAACCTTCGATAAGCACATGCCACACAAAAGAAATAGCAAAAACAACCATTCCCTCACCAAATTTTGAAGTCTTCTCTCCTTTTTCCCGCCCCCCCCCCCCCGCCTTCTCCTTTGCTGGCAAAACCCAGGCGAGAGCCGGGCACAGCGGCGATGCTGGGCTGTGCTGATAAACCCCCAGCAATCAACCCAATCACGAGGCTTTTCAGCCTCAGAAATGGCACACGCTGCTTGATAGATTTAATTGAGTCTTAAAAAAAAAATAAAAAAAAAATAAAAAAAAATAAAATCAAGCTGTGCTCCAAGCAGCCAGCTTTGCCCAGGGAGGCTACAGCCGTGCCAGGCGATGCCTCCCGGGGGGATTTATCTCCCGGGGAGATTTGCCTCCCACTCGCCCCGGTGCCGCTGTCGGTGGTCTCAAGCTCGTTTGCGCCCGCCTTACCCGGGTGTTAATCAGGCCGCAACTGATTTTGTCCTCTTTTGGTGCTGCTTTTTGTGACCTGAAATGAAAGAGAGGGAAAACGGAGGGAAAAGAGCCAATGCGGAACGGGAAAAGAGCAACCCCCCCAAAAAAAAAACCCCCAAGGAGTGGCCCTGCAGGAGCCGGCCGGGGGGTCCAACATCTGCAGGATGCAGGGGAGGCCGCACTCCCCCCACCCTGCTCCTGTGCCTCAGTTTCCCCATCGAGCGCTGTCACGGCCAGGGGTGTTTGGTACCCACTGGAGTGAGAGCTCAGCACCGGGGTGCCCCCCCCCCCCACCCCGTGGGGTCCCCTTTCGCCCCAGCCGTGGCACTCGGCCTGCACCGTGTGTGAGGACCGCGGGAAGGGGGGCTCCGTCCTCCATCCCCTCCCCACCAGTGCTGCGGCCACCCTGGGAAGGGGGGTGCCAGGGTGGGGGGGACCCACTGGCTTGAGGCGGGGGGGGGGGGATATGTTCCTGGATGAGGCCAATGGGTGCCCAGCAGGGACAAGGCTGGGTGAAGCTCCAGTGTGGGGCATGAGGGGTGCAAGCACCCCATCCCCCCCCCCCCCCCCCAAAACTGCTCAGCACCCCGGTGCTTGCGGCGAGCGTGGCCACTCCCCAGGCACCCCGTGGGACCCCGTGGGGGGGGGGGGGCAACAGAGCCCCCATCCCATCACCTCCACCCGCAGCACCTCCCCCAGGGAAGAAATACTTACACCGCCCCCCCCCCTCCTTTCCCAGTTTGGCCACCGCAGAGCTGTGGTTGCACCGAGGGACCCGTGCCCTTCCAGTGGGGACACCCCATGCACACCCCCACCCAGATTTGGGGAGGGTCCGTGATCCACCAGCACCCAGACACACTCCCCGCCCCCCCCCCCCGCAACGCTCAACAGCACTTGCAAGGCCCCGGGGGTGGGGAGGGATGGAAATACAGCCCCCTCCAAATGCCCAACCACCTTCACCTGGGGCGCAGGGATCTGGCGGCCCCCCCTTCTCCCTCCTGGCACCCCCAGACTGCGAGGGGGGGTGCGGTGGGGTGGGGGGGGATGTCCCATAAGTCCATCTCCGTCCCCAGCTGGGTGCTCAGGGTGCACCCTGTCACGAGGGGTTTGGGGGGGGGGGGGGGCTGCATTGGTGCCACCCAGCTGCCTGTCCCAGCAGCGGGGGGGTTGGGGGGTGTGTGTGGGGGGGTCGGAACACACACACGGCTTTGCTGGTTCCCCCAGCCCAGCAAGGAGGGGGTCCCCTAACATTCCCCCCCCCCCGCTTTCCCCTCACAACACCGACATCTTCCCAGGCTGCGGCGCTGGCAGCCCCGCTCCCCCCGCTCCCCCCCCCCCCCCCCCCCCCAGCCATCAGTATGCACCGTGTGCTCTTCTCCATAGCAACCTCCTGCCTCCCCCCCCCGGCCCCCCCCGCGCTGCACAAGCACTTCACTGCAGCAGCCCTGACCCCGCCGGGATCGCTAACCTCTCCCACCCACAGGTAGCTGGTGCGTGTGGCACCCCCCCGGACCCCCCCTCCTCCTCCTCGCCCAGAGGATGCTACAGCCTTCATCTTCCCAGTCCTGGAAGTTGGTGAATTTTTTTTTTTATTTTGATTTTTTTTTTTTTTGGTGGCTTATTTTTCTCCCTTTTGCTCCTTTATGGTGTTGGCGCTTTTCCCCATCCATCACCGCGAAGCTGCCTGCAGCCCTGTGTGTGTCCCCCCCCCCCCCCCGCCCATGGGTGCCAGGGAGGGGTGGGCACCCATTCTTCCCCACGAAGGAAATAGCCCCCCCAGCAATAACTCGTGGCAGTGGCCACCCTGGCAATGTCCCCCACAGTCCCCACCGGCCCCCATCCCGGGGGGGAGCAGCAGCGGGCCCCCCCCCCCCCCCAATGCCATACCGCACCCTGATTGGCACCAAAATTCAGCTTTCTCGCTGCGATTCCCACCTTAGGCCGGATCCTGGCATCCCCCCCCCAAATCCAGGGGGGGGTCAGCCTCCCTCCAGCCCCCCCTCCCCCCCGGGCACAGCCAGGCCGTGCCACCCCCAAAGAGAAGCAAGAAAGCAGCGGGCATGGCTCAATATATAGGTTTCTTTTTAATATAAAAAAAGTGCCTATTAAAAATTCCTTCCTAAATAACACAAAAAGACCAGTTGAGGGGAAGAGCGGGGGCCGGGGGGGCCGGGGGGGTTCGCTGGGGGGGGCCGCTCCGGCCAGGGCAGCACAAGCACTGTGCAGGTCAGCTGGGGAGGGGCAGCACAGGAGGGGTGGGGAAGGGGGGGCTATTTTGACCAGGTGGGGGGTTATTTTCCCTTTTTTTTTTTTTTTTGGCATTTTGCCTTTTTTTTTTTTTTTTTCAGGGTGGGTTTTTCTTCCTTTTTTTTTTTTTTTTCTTTTTTTTTTTTTTTTTTCACAATCCACAAAACTGTACAGAAGTTGCCAAACCCTAGGGGGGTGACACACAGGGGACTGGGGGGGGGGAGGAGAGGAGCCCAAAGCCCCCCCTGGCACCCACGCACGCACCCACACCCTGAGCTCATCGCTGCTGCCGCACTGGGGGCCATAGGAAAGCCAGTGGCCCCCCCTTTGCCCAGCCCGCGCCCCGGCCCCCCCCGCTTCCCCCTCCCCACCAAGAGGGTGTGTGATTGATTTTTCTCTTTCTTTCTTTTTTTTTTTTTTTAATTTTTTTTGTGTGTTTTTTTTTTAAACTCCTTTTTTTTTTATACAAATTTGGATCTTTGGGTGTGTACTGCCAAAAAAAACCCGCCTCGTTCTTCTTAATAATAATAAAAATAAAACTCAAATCATCATCATCGTCATTAAAAAAAGGCAACGGAAACCCAAGGAACCCATGCGGAAGTTGCACACCACAAAACCACAGCAGATGTACAGAATGCAATATACAAGACACGATTTATAATAAAACATTATATACAATAAATAGGTTATTGTTACTTTTTTTTTTCTTTTCTTTTTTTGTCGATCGATCTGTAAATAAATTTTTCTCAGTGCATACTGGTGGGTTTTTGCTCTTCTCTCCTGCATATTCGCCTCTCGGTCGCTTTAGGTCTCTGTTCTCCGTCACTTTTTGAGTCTCCCTCTGGTGCGTGGCTCTCTCTTCTTTTTTTTTTTTCCGTGAATTTTCAGCTTTTTAAAATTTTTTTTTCCCCTTAAACTTTTTTTTTTTTTTTTTTTTTTTTTACTTCTTTTCTTCAAAAGTATTTACAATTGCTGGTTTTGTGCAGAAAATGAAAATTAATAAAATAAAAAATAAAAATTAAAGAGTCCCTCTGCTTCTGGCCGGGAGGAGAGAGAACGCGGCGCCGGCGCCACGGCCAAGGCGGGGGCCGGCGGGCGAAGCGGGGGGCGACGGGGCTGGGGTACCCCGCCGGCGGCAGCCCCCTCCTCTCCTCTCTGCTCCGGTGGCCGGGACGGGTGGGGGGCGCGGGGCCGAGGGTGCTGTGGCTGGCGGGCAGGCTGGGGGCGGAGAGGTGAGAGAGGGGTGAGTGTCCCACCGCCGCGGCCCCTCGCCCCGGCTGGGGGTGCCGGGTGGGAAGCTGGGGCTCAGCACCGAGCCGGGACACCCACTCGGTGGGGCTTGTGGCAACCGGGGGGGCTGGGAGCCCTCCCTGCCCCCCTGCTCCTGCAGGGGAGGGATGGAGACCCGCCCCCGCCCCGCAGTGCCCGGGGTCCTGCCCACCCCCCCATCGGGCACCCACATACCCAGGGGTTTGGGGTCCTGCCCACCCATCTGGCACCCAAGGGTCTGGCACCCACATGCCCAGGGGTCTGGGGTCCTGCTCACCCCCCAACCAGCACCCACATACACACAGGAATTTGGGGTCCTGCTCATCCCCCCCCCCCCCATTTGGTACCTACACACTCAAGGATCTGGGGTCCTGCCCACCCGTCTGGCACCCAGGGGTCTGGCACCCACATACCCAGGGGCTTGGGGTCCTGCTCACCCCCCATCTGGCACCCACATACTCGAGGATCTGGGGTCCTGCTCACCTGTCTGACACCCAGGGGTCTGGCACCCACGTACCCAGGGGTCCAGGGTTTGGCTCACCCCCCCATCCAGCACCCAAATACCCAGGGGTCTGGGGCACCCCACACCTCCCCAGCTCTGAAAAACCCAGGGTCCAGCACCCAGCGCCCCACCACCCTGGGGGTCCACTACCCCACACCCTGGGCTCCGGCACATGGCACACTCTGGGCTCCGGCACCCCAGCACCCTGGGGACCAGCACCCCAGCACCCTGAGCTCTGGCACCCACAGACTTTGGAGCAGACGGGGTCCCCAGTTTGATGCTTGGCCATGGGGCAACACCCGGGGCAAGTGCTTGCAGCCTAAACGGGGCTTGGGGCACCCAGTGGGTGAACCTCTCTGGGTGCATTCAAGATAGAAACCCCACTGGAAAGCACAGAACACCCAGTGTACCCCCTCTATTTCCCCACCCCTCCCACACACCCTGCCCCAGCTCCCAGCCCCCAGGGGACGGGCACTGGGCAGCGAGGGGGCTTGGGTGGCACTTACCGGGTGACGGTGGCGTCTCCGAGCCAGAGCCTGGTGGGGGTTCAGCTCTCCCAAACACCCCTCGGCATCCATCCGGCAAGAAAAACACCCCCGGCAAGCGAGCGGATGGGGAAGGAAAAGAAAAAACAAAACAAAAAAACAAAAAAACAAAAAAAAAAAACCAAAACAAAACCAAAAAAACAAAAACCCAAAAAAACAACCCCCAACCAGACCCCCCCTTGGAGCGGCCGAGGGGGCTGCCCTCGCCCCCCGGCCGGGCCGTGGGCAGGGGGCACCCAGCCACGGACCCCCAGGCCCCGCGGCCGCCTCCTGCCCAGCCTGCCTGCCCTCCCTGCCCTGGGCTCGGCGGGGGCCGGCAGCGTCCGTCCGTCCGTCCGTCCGTCCGTCCGTCCGTCTGTCCGATTGTCCTGCTGCGGGGCGGGAGGTGGGGGCGGCAGTCCGGAAAGCAGAGCCAGGCGGTTGGCAGGCGGAGCAGGTTTGAGTGCGGAGGGGGGAAAAAATGGGGGTTTTCTCTCTTCGTCCGTTATTATTTTTTTTTTCCTTTCGTTTCGCTTATTTTTTTAACTTTTTTTTTTCTTTTTTTCCTTTTTTTTTTTTTTTTTTTTTTTTTTTTTTTTTAGAAAACAAACAAACGGTTCCAATCCCAGTTAAATACAGAACTTGAAAAGTGTTCCAGAAAAAAGTGCTGGCTAAATTACCTCTGAAAGAGAAACACAACACGGAAGGGGGGGACACGATGAGAAGGGCCCGGGGGTGCCCCTTCCCCCACCCCCGCCACCCCTCTACCCTCGCCCCGAGGGGCTCCCCCACCTACCCTGTAACAAAACCTCGTTGTCCGGTTGGCACGTCAGCAGACACTACAATGAGGTGACCGTAAAAGTGTCCTCGGGGTGTTGTTGCTCTACCATGGGTCCCAAAAACCCACTCTTCTGGGTGGGGGCCATGACGGGGTGCCCTTGGGGTGCAAAACTGGGGTACCTGTAGTTGTCCTGCAGCTGCAGCATTGAGTCTCTCGGTACAGGGGAGATGTTCAAGTCATTGATCAAGGGACAAGCGTAGGGTCCTCGGTGGTGAGCCCGGGACATCTCCAAGGGCTCCTTCTCGCCCTTGGAGGGGTGGGTGCCGCTCGGGCTGCTCAAGTGGGGGTTCAGACACGGGGGGTCCGTCCTGCCCATGAAGTCTACCAGCATACCGGCCCCCGCTTTGCCGTCGTACGAGGGGCTACGGGTGCTGGCGTTGGGGGAATACCAGTACGGGGGGTTTTTGCAACTGGGGGAGTCGTAGTGCGGTTGAGGCATGGGGAGATCGCGGCAAGCCAGGTGGGGGGCATGCGGCAGGGCCCCCCCCTGCATGCTGTGTTTGAGCGAGTCGCAGGCGGGCAGCTTACGGAGGTCGCCCGCCCGTAGGTCCTCCTTGAAGGCCAAGGTCGGGGAGCAGTTGGGCGAGAAGGCTTTCTGCAAGCCGGCCTCGAAGACAGTCTGCTGGCCGGGGGCTGCCAGCTGGTGCGGGAGGGCAGGGAAGTGCTTGCTCTCCAAATCCGGCTGCCCCAAACCGGGGGAGTCGCTCTGAAAACCCTGGACGAAGGTCCCGTCCGAGGGGGTGGAGGGGTTCATGGAGTAGGGGCCGGCGTAGTCGCAGGGGTCCCGCTCGCCCACCCCGAAGCCCCGGGATTGGGAGGGCAGGGGGGACATGCTGCTGTCCCCGCTGTAGTAGTCCAAGCCCAGGTCTGTGCTCTCCTGGAAGAGAGGGTTGACCGCCTGCGACTTGGTGGGGAACTTGGCTTTGCCCGTTCCCCTCTCCTTCTTGGAGGCGCAAGCCCCCCGGGACCCCCGGGGCTGCCGGGGACCCGTGCTCCTCTTGGAGGGGTACACAGAGGAGGAGGAGGAAGAGGAGGAGAAGTTTAGGTGGGAGGTGTCGAACATGTCCACCTTCTTCCGTCGGCCCCGACCGGGTTTGGAGTTGCTCTGGAAGAGGACGCTCTGGTTCCAGTTGTAGCCCGGGGCAGAGGACGCTTCGTTCCAGTCCATCATCAGCTTCTCCAGGCTGGAGAGGCTGGACTGGCCCTCGCTGGAGGAGGCCTCGCTGTTGGCGCGCCGGTAGCCAGCCGGCTGGTTGAACTGGGTGCTGTCGGAGGAGGATTCGGAGAAGGTCTCCGAGACCGTCTGCTGCTTGGCTTTCTGCGGGGTGTAGTTGGAGATGTCCAGGATGACGTTGGGCTCGTTGAGGTGGCACTCGAAGCCCGGGTTGTAGAGCTGGCTGAAGGCCTCCGAGCTCCAGTCCAACCCGCTGTAACCTTGCCGGAAAGCCCACGGCGCGGCGCTGGGGAACTGCCGGCAATTTTCGGGCGAGGGCTGGAAGGAGGCCGACCCCTTGGGCACCATGTAGCCGCCGGGCGAGACGGTGCTGGCCCGGCTGTCGCAACGCAACGGGGTGTGCGCCGCGCTGGAGAACTGTCCCCCTTGCTCGGCGCTGTTGAAGAAGGCGGCTTTGCCCAGCGGCAAGCTGGGACCGGCCGTCTGCGGCGCGTAACCGGCGCTGTGGGCGCTGCTGGGGGAGGACGGGAGGCTGCTGCCGCTGCCGTAGGCGAAGCTGCAGTCCTTGCTGTTGGGGCACTCCTGGGCCGACGGGTACTGCTTTCCCGGCGGGAAGACGCTGGCGGGTGCCACGCTCTGCCCGGCGCCGTAGCTGCCGTACGGGGAGTAGCCCGGGGTGCCGCTGGCCGCTGGGTGAGCCGTGGGCGACCGGGAGACGGCCGAGGGCGGCGCCAGCTTGGGGAAAGCTTCGGTCCCCCGGCACTCCGACGACCCTTGGGCAACCCCATAACCGGCGGCGGCGGCGCGGCCGGGCGGGAAGGCTGGCCGGCCCTGCATCGCCACGTGGAAGGCGGCCTCGGCGCCGGGGGTTGCCGCCGCCACCTTGCCGCCCCGGGCTGGGTAAGCGGCCAGACCCCGCTGGCCCGGGAGGGCGGCTGGGGGGGCCGTGTAAGCGGCCGCCGACTTGCGGGACTCGGAGCGGGAAGCCGAGAGAGCGAAGTCCAACAGGTCGGAGGAGTCGTCCGAGTCCAGCAAGGAGCGGAAATAGCCGGTGAAGAGGCTGTGCCTCTCCGGGCCGGCCTCCGTCTGCGAGGACGGCGCGTTCCCGGTGTAAAAACCAGCCCGGCCGGAGGAGCCCGACTCCAGCCCCGCGGCATGGAAGGGTCTCGCCTCGGCCCCTTGGTAGCCACCATTGCGGCCGGCCTGGCCGCCGGGGTGGCCGTGGTGGGGGGCCCAGGGGCTGCCCTTCTCCCCCCCGGCCCATTCGGCGGGGCCGTCGCCAAAGCTCTGCCCGGGGTTGGGCTCGGGGAAGAGTGCCCCGTTCTTGCGGGCCCGTCGCTTTCGCTTGGGTTTGCCCACGGGGTCGGGTTCCGGCCGGCCCCGCTTGCGTGGGTGCACGGTGTCGGCGTGGAGGGCGGCGGGGGCTTTCTTCTTCTTCCCGATGCCCTCGAAGAAATCGCTGAAGGAACAGCGGGCGGCACGGGCGGCGTGGCCCCCCCCGCGCCCGCCGAAGCCCCCAGCCTTGCCGCCGCGCCGGCGGAAGCCCTGGACGCGGTGCAAGAAGTGGGAGATGCTCTGGGTGTCGGGGGCTTGGTGGATGGACTCGGGCTCGCTGGGGGTCCAGCAACGGGGCGGCGAGCAGCGCCCCGAGCACTGGCTCTGCCGGTTGAGGAAAGCCAGCTTGGCCAGCACATCCGAGTAGTCGGCTTTGCTGTCGTTGGTATCGGCGATGTAGGAGGGTTGGGGCGAGGCCAGCTTCTGCTTCCTCCTCCTCCTCTTCTTCACCTCCGGGGCAGGCTCCTTGGGCTTGGCTTGGCCCAGGAGCAGGTTCTTAGGAGGCCTGCCCCGCTTACGCTTCAGAATGATGGGCATCTCGCCGGGGGGGAAGACCACCACTACGTTGCGCCCGTTGTTCTTCATCTTGAGCAGCGGCGTGGGCTCCATGGAGCTGCTGGCCGCCAGCTCCTTGCCCTCCAGGTTCAGGTTGCTGCTGAGCGATGACACCTTGTAGGTGGTCTTGTTCCTCCTCCCCAGGGACACGGGGATCTTGGCCATCTTCACCACCATCTTCCTCACCCCTCGGCACTTGCTCTTCTTCCCCGCCGCAGGGGCTTTGGGCACCTCATCGGGGTCCAGGGTGGTGGGAGGTGGTGGCGGGGGGGCCAGCAGTGGGGCGCCGGGCTCCTCGGGCCCGGGGGGCACCTCAGCGGGCAGGGCGAGGGGGGACAAGACGCGGCTTTCGGGGGTGATATCCGCCCGGCGCCCTCGCCCTGCCCTCCTCCGGCGGCACAGCATCTTTGGCTTGTCTGTCCGGCGCAGCGCATACTTGCGGTGATCCTCGCCGCACCGCCCGGCCCCCCGGCCCCCGCAAGGACCCCGCTTCACTACACCACCCAAGGGACACCCCCCCAGCCGGGGCTGCAGCCCGTGGGGCCGCAGCGGGTCCCCGGCACCCGGCTGCGTCTCCAGCAGCTCCGACACGGACCCCAGCGGCTGCGGCTCCAGCAGCGAGGGCTCGGCGGGCAGCAGCGGGGCCCGCGCGTCCAGCAACGGCGGCTCCAGGGCCCCGGGCAGCGGCTCCAGCGTCTGCAGCCCCAGCGGCTCCGCCAGCGGCTCCAGCGACTGCAGCTCCAGCGACTCGGACAGGGGTTCCAGCGACTGCAGCTCCAGCGACTCGGAGAGCGGCTCCAGCGACTGCAAGCCCAACGGCTCCAGGTTTTGCAGCTCCAGAGACTCCGGCAGCGGTTCCAAGCTCTGCGAATCGAGCAGCTGGGGTTGCGATTCGAGGGACTGGGAATCCAGCAGCCGGGACTGGGAGTCCAGCTCTTGGGCTGGCAGCAACTGGGGCTGCGGCTCCATCGCCTGGGACTCCAGCAGCTGCGTCCCCGGGCACGCCAGGGAGGCCAGTTCGTTCAGGATATCCGCCTCGGCCAAGTCGGAGTAATCGCTGGCATCGGGCTGGGAGCAACCAGCTTCCTCTGCCGGTGCTTTGGAGGCCCCCCCCATGCCCCCGCTGTGGCCGGGGGGCTGCGAGGCGCTCCCCCCGCCGCCGTCGGCTTCTCCGTCGCGAGCCGGGGGCCGGGGGTGCCGCGGCGGCTCGGTTTTGCAGAGCACCCCCCGTTCCTCGGGGCTGCGGATGCTGTTGGCCAGGGAGGGCGAGGAGAAGAAGCTGTACTGGAGGTCACGGTCGGCGGGCAGGAGGCGGCTGTCCTCGTGGCCGCTGCCGCCGCGGAGGCTGCCGCAGTCCAGGTGCACCCCGCTGCTCTTGAGGTCCTCGGAGAGGCGGTTGAGGTCCTTCATGATGTCGATGAGCTGCACCACGGGGTGGAGGTTGATGTGCCCGTTGCCGCACTTGCTCCGGAGCAAGGCGAGGATGCTGTCGACGTTGCAGCGGCCCGAGGCCAGCGTCGCGTTGGGGAAGGTTTGAGGCGCCCGATCGCGGGTGGCTGCCTCCTCCCCGCTGCCCCCCAGGATCCGGGGCTCGCCGGCGCAGCCCAGCAAGTCCTCCGCCGCCTTGGTGCCCCCGTGCACGCTCTGGCACCGGTCGGCTGGGTCGCCGTGCAGCAGCGAGCCTGCCTGGTGCTCCCGGCTGAGCGCGGGGCACGAGCCCTCAGGGAAGCTCAGCACGCTGCAGGATAAGGCCTTTTCTGCCGGGCAGGCCGGGGGTCGCTGCGCCGGGTGCCCCGGCGGGTAGAACTTGGGCTCTCGGACGTAGTCGGGCGAGCCGCGCACAACGCTGGTCGTTACCACTGGGCCCGGGGGCTTCACGCGCATCCTGACCTCCTCCTCCCCCGCGTGCCGCTTGGCCGAGCAGTTGCTGACATGGGGGTCGGGGAAGGTGAGACCGGGACCTGCGTGGGGCAGAGAGGGGGACAGTGAGGCTCCGAGGGCGCCGCCGGCCGAAAACAGCCGGCAGTGCCTTGCTCCATCCCCGCTGCCCTCGGGGAGGGGGGTGCCCGCATTCATCCCCCAGCTCGTCCCTGCCCTGTCACCAGCGAGGACCCGGCTGGCGCTGTGGGAACGCCGCCCCCCCCAGCCTCCCCCCCTTGACCACTGCAGCTGTGGGGAAATGGGGTCTGGCCCCCTCCCCTGTTCAGGAGGGGGCTGGGTGCTCTCCCCATGGCAGGACCACCCGTGCCAGCCCCCGGCTCGCCCCGGAGCTGAGACACCCCCCCAGGCGAAGCGGGGTGGCTGCACCCATGGGGGGTTTGGGCTGTCCTGTCCCCCCCGTGGGGTAGGGCTGGGGGGTCTGGCGGCATCGCGGGGCCGGGGTTAGGACTTACCCTCGGCTTTGCTGCTGCTTCTGCTATTGCACTTGAGCTCTCTGCAAAGGAAGGGGTGCAGGGGGTTAGCCCCGAGTTGGGGGGGGGACGGGAAGACAACCTGGGTGCCCACCGCGCCCACGGCTTCTTCACAGCACCAGTCCCTACAAGGGACATACCAGGGGCCGATCCTCCCGAGCTCCCACAGCCGAGAGGGCAGCGCCTGCCCATCACCCTGGCGTCGGGGCTGCGAGCGGGGCGGGGACGGGGAAAGGGGGGGGAGGCTGCCTCCGATCTGGGGGACAGAGGGCACAGATTTACCCACCCCCCACCCCCCCACCGCCACCCCTTTCCCCAACCACCACCACCACTAACCCCTCCGCGGGGCCGGGGCGCTGGGGGTGGCGGGGATTTGGGGGGGGGGGGGGGCGGAGGGGGGGGGTCCGGGGGGGGGGGGCCCTACGGCCGCGTTGCCGCTAGATGTCCCCGGCGAGCCGCGCTCCCGCCGCCGCCCCGGCCCGGCCCCCGCCGCCCCCCCGCCCCGGCCCGGCCGCCGGACAGACCGGGGGAGGCGGAGGGGGGGTGCGTGGGGGGGGTGTGTGTGTGTGCGTGTGTTTTGCCCGCGGGGGTGGCTCAGCATGTTCCCCACACCTTCCCCACCCCGTCCACCCCCGTTTCCCTCCCCCCCCCCCCCCAATCCACGCACAGCTGCTGCCCCCACCCGAGGTGACACCACCCGGTGCCAGCAGCCCCCGGGGACCACCCGCGTCGCGCCTGCCTCAGTTTCCCTTCGCTGGCAATGGGGGCACAAGCGAGGTCTGGATGGGGAGTGGCGGGGGGGTGGCGGGGGTATTGTGTTGCACAAGCACCCACGAGTGGGTAGGGGTGCCCAGCACTGGGCACGGGGCCCATGCGCCCACTGTACAGCCCACCCTACACCCCACGCAGGAGGGGGGCTGCAGGAACCCCTCTTTGCCCCCCCCCCCCCCCCAAGGCCTTTGCAAAGCCGCAGAGCCCCACTCACCATCCCGAGGGATGCTTTGCAGCCCCCCCCCCCCCCGCCAAGGCAGGGATGGGCAGAGCAGATTTGCTGCTCCCTCCCCTCTTCCAAAGCCCCCCCGGCCCCTCCCCGCCCGGTGCAGCCCCTGCTCCCCGTTCCCGGGGCGAGGGCCCCCCCGGGGTACCTGGGCCGTGGGTGCTTGCAGTGCAGGTTCACTTTGAAGCTCCTGCCGTCGCCGTCGCTGCCGGGCTGGCGGGGGCCGGAGCCCTGGGCACAGGGGAACCACTCGGCTGGGGGGCTGGCACCGTTCTCCAGTGCGACGGGCTGGCAGGCGACCGAGCTCCCATCTGCTCGAGCAAAAAGCACAGAGAAAAAAAAAAAAAAACAAAAACAAAACCAAAAAAAAAAACAAAAACAAAAAAAAATACCCTTGTCAGCCCCGCTGGACCCCTCTCCCCAAGGAGCACCCCCTGCCCCAGGCTTGGTGGTGGGGGTGCCTGGAAAGCTGGGCATGATTTGTGCCCCCACCCTTCACGCTGCCCCCTCAAAGCCACAGCCCACGGGGTGGTGGTGGTGGTGGGGGGACACGCGGGGACAGGGCGATGTCCCCTCCGCCCCACAGGATGGGGCCCATCACGGGATGCCCGGGCGTGGGGTGGCATTTTGGGGCAGGACACCCCTTTACCCCCTCTCTGAGGTACCTCCCCGCCAGGCTGCGGGTGCACGCATTGCCAACACGCGTGCGTGCCCACACGGATGCGCGTGTTGCACACGCGTGTGCACACAGAGGTGGGGAGGAGGGGGGGGACGACACCACTCCTACGTGACACCGGCGTGCTGGGGAGGGTCCAGGCACCCAAGGCAGCTGCCCATCCAGCACAGGGGGTGCATGGTGAAGCCCCCCACCCCATCGTGATCCCCTTGTGCCAGCGTGTCCGCCTGTTCCCCCCCCCCGCCAGCACTGCGTGTGAATCCCTGCCTGTTGGCTCCCTCCCCCAGCAGACACACACACACACACACACACACACGCAGCCGCTCGGCGTGATCCAGGCTCTTCCCGGTGTCTGGATTAGCGTGACAACTTATCAACAAGGCAGGGAAAGAGAATTCAAACCTGTCAGTCCATCCGCATCCCACCCTCCCACCTCCCCCCCCCCCCCTTTCCCTCCCTCACCCTCCCCTCCCCATCTCCCCACCAGCCTTTGGGCGCAGCGTTGGCACGGAGGAGATGCGGGCACCTCTCCGGCAAACGCCGCGCGGTGTAGAGTTACGCCAAGGGCAATGTGGAGCAGGAAAATATGTGCTAGAAAGACCGGTCTAGTCTCTGATGAAGCTGCTAATGTGCCCGGAGAGCTGTTTGGAGGGGAGGCAGGCAGGAAGGAAGCAAACGGGAGGTTTTCCAGAACAGCCGCTGGAAGCCGGTCTCTGCCGCACACGCTGCGCACGGCTCGATGGGGAGGACCGGGGTGTCGTGGAGTGCGGCCCCCCCACCCCACCCCCGCCCCCAAAATCTCAGCACCGGTATCCCCCCGTGGCGCACGGAGCTGTGGATGGGGCGGTAAAGCCGGGGGGGATGCTTAAGGGGTGCATGGCACCCACTGGTGAGCACCCAGGGGTGCCGGGAGGCGCTGGGCATGTCTGCCTTGCTCTCCCCTGCCCGCCCAGCTGGCTTTTACCCCACGCTGGCTGGTGTAAGGCTCCTGCCCTCGGACCCCCCCGCCGGTGACAAAGTGGGGGACGCTCCCCACGCCAAACCAGCAACCCCCTCCCTCACCCCCGCCGCCCCTCCCCAGCAGGCGCCACCTGCACCCCCCACGCCACGCCACGGGGACGGCCAGCACCCACCATCCCCACACCACCACCCACCCGCTGCGTGGGGTGCAGGGCGGGAGGCCGGGTGGTGGGGAGGGGGCGGCGGGGGGGGGACCCGGGTGTGCCGGGATGCTCGCCGGGCCGCCGCGCTCACTTTCACCTCCCTGCTCAGCCTCAGGCAGCCGCCACATGTTTCGCATTAGGCTCTCCGGACTTCGCCATTCCTGGCTTGCTCGCCAGGGGTAGGGCCTTTTTCCTTCTTTTTTTTTTTTTTTTTTTTTCCCCCCTTTTTTTTTTTAAATTTTTTTTTTTTTTTTTTTTTTTTTTTTTCTCCTCGCTGGTTACAAAACACCAGCCGAGACCACACAAGCGAGAAAGGATGGAGGGAATGAAACGAGAAGGAGAGATAGATGGGCGCCGCGGGCGGGGGAGAGCAGGCGAGGCCGGGTGCTGCGGCGGGGCTGGGGGGGGGGGGGGGGGATTGAAGAGGGGGGGGAAGTGGGCGAGATTGCAGTCACCTCCGCTTCCCACCTCCTGACCCCGCAGCCCTGCAAAGATAACAGCCCCCGAAGACTGCTGACTCGCCTCGCAGAAATCCAATATCCTCGCCTGGTGAACTAATCGACTACCTGGGCTCGCCACCTCCCCTGCCCGGGCTTAATCCTGCTG
This sequence comes from Tyto alba, assembly GCF_018691265.1. NCBI lineage: Eukaryota > Metazoa > Chordata > Aves > Strigiformes > Tytonidae > Tyto > Tyto alba. Next base: position 6,609,162 of record NW_024881283.1, on the reverse strand, counting down.
CTGCAAAGCTTTAATTAGTTTAACGGTTTCAGGCTTGATGGAGGTTGGTGGCAAGTGGCATGCCCCCCCCTCCCCGCCCCCCCCCCCCCCGCCCCTGACTTCCCCTCTCTGGACAGGCTCCCCGGGGGGGACCCTCTTGGGTGGCAGGGGCGCTGTGGGGTGGCATCATGAGGGTGCAAGGGGGGATGCAGACATCCCCCCCCCTCGTACCCAACTCCCCAGGTCCCCTGAGGCTGCTGGCGCCTGGCCCCGACCCCCAGCTCTGGCGGAGGAGGTGGGGGGGGGGTTTGGGGGGGGGGGGGACACACACGGAAGGGCTCGCTTGGCACCAGCGTGGCGGCAGCTTGCGGCGGAGGGACGGCCCCGCAAGACACGGACGTGGTTTGGTGCCCGGCTCCCAGGCCACCCAGACGTCAGGGTGGGGCCGGAGATGCCACGGGGAGACAGGCAGGCGGCGGGGACCCAGCCGCCACACAGATGGGGACACGCCGGCCCGACGCCTCCCACCCCGCCAGGGCACCGCGCCGAGCTGCCCGCGGCGGCAGCGCCGGGGATGGGGGGGTCCTCCCCATCGCCCCGCTGCCACCCGGGTCCCTGGGTGCCGTGGGGGTGCTGGGAGAGGTCGGGGTGGCCCTAAATACCCCTCACATGAGTGTGGTGGGTGGACACACACACACACACCCCCACCCCCCGTCACCCGTGTTCTGTGGGCACAATTGGCACAGCCGTCCCGTGCGCGTGCGGGGACACGGCTGGGGCACTGCAGAGGTGCCCCCCCCTCCCTCCTTCCACACACACACACACACACACGATGTGGCATCACGGGGTGTCCCACTCCTGCGCCCACCCCTGCCCGGGCCTGGGGTGGCTGCGGCCGTGCCTCTCCCTTGCACACGCACACGCACACGGCCGGGGCACGGCGGAGTTTTTCCTCCCTTGCACACGCACACGGGTGCCTGGGGGCCGCTGTCCCCTCTGTGCCTTGCCCCCCCGCACCCCCTTTGGCTCACTCACGCTCACCCGGACCTCCCCACCCCCACCCCCCCCTACCCCTGTGAGTCCCCCCAGAGCCTGTCCTGCGCCTGCTGACACCAGTGGAAAATCCCCTCCAGTGACAGCTTCCTGGCAGGCGCTTTCCGAGGGTTTCCGTGTTCCCCAGCCAGCCCCTCCCAGCCACCTCCTCCCTGAGCCACGCGGGGGGCCGGGCAGGCAGGAGGACCCCCCCCTGCCTTCACCCCCACCACCCCGACCTCCATGTCCCCCCTCCCAATTCAGCATGACAGCTCCCACCCCAAAACATATGGGTTCTGCTCCCTCCCTGAACCTCATCACCCTGCCTGCACCCCACGCACCGGGCATCCCCTGCCCTCCTCCGGAATGGGGGCACCCGTCAGCACCAGGGGTGCTTTGGGACCCCACCTAGAAACCCTCCCAGGGCACCCAACCGCCGTGGGGACCCACCGCCCTGCGATGCCACCCGTGCACGGGTTGGGAGCAGGGCAAGAGCCGGGGGTGCCGAGGGGTGGGCACAGATGGGTGCTGGGGCACAGGGTGCTTGCAGGCAGGGGTGCAGGGTGCTTGCAGGCAGCCCTGACCCCTCTTTCGGTTGTCACCCCACTCCCGCCCTGTCACCACGTCCCCCCCATCGCCCTGCCTTCTCTGCTGCGCTTGTAATTAGGAGACGGAGCAGATGGCGCCTGGGTTTCATCTTAGGTAACGGGTCCAGCCGAGCTGCTCGGCCACCGGTTCCCTTCATGGGGCCATCGGTCACCAGAGCAGAGGTTTTTTGGGGTCCCCACCCAAGCAGGGAGCTGGTGGGGGAACACGTCCCCCCCAGCGTGGTGGCTGGGACGCGGGGCTGCTGCGGGAGGAGACGACGGTGCTGGGAAGGGTTTGGTTGGTGCATGGGGCAAACACACCTGGGAGACATGGCCCCAAGGGAGAGCTGGGGCTGGGAGCCACCCTCCCACGGCACCCCGGGGTGCCACGTCCCCGGGGAAGGCTCACACCCCTCCCTGGCACTGGGGAGGAGGCTCTGAGACCACTGGGCTATAAGCAGGGTGTGCCTACAAGTCTTGGCATCCCCCCAACCACCCGGCGCTGCAGCGAGGCAGGGTGGGAAACTCATTGCCGAGAGTTCCGAAATCCCGGCCGGCCCTGGAACCGGGGACCCTGGGGACGCTGATGTCCCCACGCTGCTTGGGGGACACAGCCCTACTCACTGCCCCTGGGGTCTCGGGCAGCGCAGTCCCCAGCCTGGCTGGTGGGCCCGGAGCTGGTGGGACCCCTGATGGGTTCAGCCCTTGACCCCATAACGTGGCACGGTGCCCTCGAGGGGGGCGGGGATGGGGATGCGTGGTCAGACCCCTATTCCCACTGTTGCAAAAAGCCACCTCCCCTGCAAGGACCATCTCCCCTGCAACGACCATCTCCCCTGCAAGAACCATCTCCCCTGTAAGCACCATCTGCCCCGCAAGAACTACCTCCCCCTGCAACGACCATCTCCCCCACAACCATCTCCCCCACAACCACCATCTCCCCCTCAACAACCATCTCCCCTGCAAGAGCCACCTCCCCCGCAATGACCATCTCCCCCACAACAACCTTCTCCCCCACAACCACCATCTCCCCTGCAACCACCGTCTCCCTTGCAGGAGCCACCCGTCCTGCAAAGATCATCTCCCCTGCACGCACCACCTCCCCCTACCACGACCATCTCCCCTGCAATGCCCATTTTCCCTTGCAATCATCTCCCCCTGCAATTTCCCCGTGCGCGGACCCCTTCCACCGCAGCTTTGGGTGGCCACAGCCCCCCAGGGACATGGGTTGTGGGGGGCTCACTCCCCTCCACACCCAGCTCCCCCCAGCCCCAGCAGCATCCCCCAGCGTGGACGCAGCCCCCTCTCCCACCCCAACCCCCTTGGCTCCAGAGGGGCCTGTGACCCCGCTCCCTGGCTGCGGCGGGGTGGGGGGGAGCAGGTAGCGGTGGGTCTGGGGGGAATTGGGGGGGGGGGGTCTGGGGGAGGTGGGGCGGCAAAACCGCTCGACAGATGGACTGCAGAGACGGTGGCACCTCGGCCGGCTGGAGCCCAGAGCCGCAGTTCAGAGCTAGCAGGGAAACGGGCTAAATTTAGCTGCTTTCCTCGGTGCCAGCTTTGTTCCCCCGCCCCGTCGAGCCGGCGCGGGAGGCGAGCAGCCGGCCTGGCCCCCTCCTCTGCCCTCTCCCTGCTGGGGGGGTGGTGGTGGTGGGGGGGGTGTGTGTGTGGGGGGACACGCACACACCCCAGCGCCCATCCCTCAGGGTGCCAGGTCGGGGTGTCGGGGGCTCCTCGGGGTGCCGGCTGTTTTTGCCCGCCCATCTCCGTGCGATGCCTGCTCCCGGCGGTGCCGTGGGGTGCTTCGCCCCAACATGGGGAGCATGCCCCCCAACCTCCACCCCCCCCCCCCCCAAATGCACCAGCAGGCCTGAGGCTGCGCAGACGGCCGCGGGCCTCCCCCTCCCCGCTCTCCAGGCTCCCTGTTATAGCCACAGCATGAGTCACAGCTCCGGTGTGTCCCTGCCCAGCGCCGGCCACGCCGGGTCATGTAACACCCGCGGCTGCCCCGGCGTGGAGGGGGGCTCCGTCCCCTGCCCACAGCCCCTGGCACCCAGGGGGGCTCCGCAGCCCGCCCGGGGGGTACCCCTGGGGTTTGGGGGTGTGTGTGTGTGTGTGTGTACAGAGGCGATGCTCAGCTCCCCCCCTCCTTGTCCCCAGGAGGCTGCGAGGCCGCGGTGTGCTGCGGGTTAACGCCGAGCGGGGCTGGGATCCTGCGAGGCCAGTAACATTTGGAAGGCGCCAGATGGACGCGTGCCCGTGCCGAAGGCTCGCTCGGCACAACCACGCTCCCCCGGCGCTGGAGTTCGAGGGGGTGGGGGGGTGGGGGAGCTGCCCAGCAAAGGGGCTCCCGCCGGGATGCGGGGATGCTGACCGTGTGCCCGCTGGGGGTCCTGGGCCAGCCCCCCCACACACCCCCTCCCACCCCAACACGGGGCATCGCCACGCCGCCGCTCGTGGCCCCACCACGGGGAATGGTGGCCACGGGCTCCAGGTGCTGGGGTTGGGCCCACGGCATCACCGCTGCACCCCTTCGGCACCGACACCGCGCCGGGGCGGCCAGGTGGGGACCGGGAGGGGGGGTCCGGGAGGGGGGAGAGCAGCCAGTTGCCTCCCTTGGCCCATTTTAGAAACTGGCTAGACAAGAAAAGCAGAATGGGCCGGGCAGGATTAACGGCCGGGCTGGTGTCAGGGTGGGTTTTTGTTTTGTTTTGTTTTGTTTTTTTTTTTCTTTCTTTTCTCTTTTTTTTTTTTTTTTTTTTTTTTTTTGTGGGAGGCACACACACACATGAGTTGAGCGGAAACTCCTGGCTGCGGATCCTGTTTCCTGGGAGATGCGGCGCGGTGTAGGGCTGGCTGGGGCCGAGCTGGGGTGTGGGAGCCACTGGGGACCATGCCAGCGCTGGCGTGCCGGGGCAGGGGGGGGCAGAGAGTGTGTGTGTGGGGGGGGAGCAGCCCCCCCAAAACTCCATGGCATCGTCCCCCTCCCCACGCCCCTGCCTGGCACCCCACACGGAGGTGGGCACAGAGGGGGGATGCCCCCACCCACGGGTATGGGCGCAGGCGTGCACAAGGCGGTTGTGCACACGCAGGTGTGTGCACAGGTACACACACGGGGTGGGATTGTGCACACACAGGTGCACCCACAGAGGAGGGGGGAGGATTGTGTCCGCGTGGGTGCACCCACGCAGCCAAGCCCAGGTGCAGGTGCACCTCCACGGGTGCAGGTGCACACGCAGGTACAGAACACGCAGGGGCACCGGTGCGTGCGCAGAGGGGGGCCCACGCGGGGACACGCGGGTACATGGATGTGCAGCACCCGCCTCCCACGCAGGATCACACCCACTCGGGGCGGGGGGACACGAAATGCACCAACAAGCCCTGCTGTGCCCCCCCCACCCCCCCCCCCGGTGGTGACAGGGACAGGAGGCCACTGACAGCTCGCGACGCCGCGGTTTGCCCCCCCTCCCCGATCAGAGCGGGGGACCCCAAAACGCAAATCACCCTTCCCCTTCGAGCGGCCCCCAAAAAGCTGGAGGAGCGAGTGCAGGGGTGCGGCAGCGCTACGCAGCTGGGGGGAGGGGGCATGGGCGTGGGTGGGGAAACTGAGGCAGGGAGCAAGGCAGGCAGTGCTCGGGGTGCGGATGGAAACAGGGAGCTGCAGCCAACTCTCCCAGAGGAGCCAGGCGTCCTGCGCCGCCCCAGCCCCCCGCTCCCACCCAGCTGCCCTCCCGGCTCCGGTTACACCCGTGGCACCGCGGTCCCGAGGGGCCGGGCTCCCCCGGGCCGGGGGATGAAGGCACCCAGCTCTCCCTGCACCCAGCCACGACCCCCCAGCATCACTGATCCAGCCACCTATGAGCCTCAGAGCACGCACACACCTATAGATACGCCTATTTTTTTTCTCTTCCCCCCCCCACCTCGTCTCCCCCCCCCCCCCCCCCTTGCCTCGCCGGGGAGCTTTCCATTAGAATTGGAAGAACACAACTTGCCGGCAGAGCCCCGGCGCGGATCGTACACAGCCTGTCACTCACACATCACTTTGTAGATGCCCATAAATTGCTTCATTACCTCTTCTAATTGAGGAGAACGCAGCTGCTGTGGGGCGGTGACAGAGCGCCTTCCCTTTGAAGGATGCCTCGCTCTCCAAAGACGGGTCCGGCAGAGCCACAGAGCCCCACCAACATCCCAATAATAATAATAATAATAGTAATAATAACGATAATAACAGTATCCAAGCAAAATCACTTGGCAAAGGGCAGCAGGGCTCACGTGCGCTGGAGCCCGCTCGCGGGAGGGGGATGAGGTGCTTGGTGAGCCCTGTGCCGGTGGGGAAACTGAGGCACGAGGGAGGTTGCACCGTGCATGGGGAGAGGGTGGGGATGCAAACCCCTGAGTTGCACTGGGACCCTGGGGGGTGGGACGACACCAAGGTGGTGACAGGGTTTAGGGACAACCCCACGCTCCGGGTGGCAGAGGACGGAGCATCTCCCTGACCCACAGCAGGGATTTGCGGGGTTCAGGGGATCCACGGAGCACGGTGCTGCCAAAACTCCCCGGGGAACTTCCCACCCTGGGCAGGGGCTACGTCCTCCCGGCTTCGCCGGCATGAAGCTGGGGTGCCTGCCACCCTCCCGTGTCCCTGTCCCCTGCACCCCGTCCCTGCGTGGGCCCCCCGGCTTTGTCTGGCAGGCGGCGAGCGGCTGCGGCTGGGCTCGGTCCCCTTGCAGGATACTGCAGAAGGATTTACTGTATTGCAGCTTGTGCTGGCTGCAGCCCAGCGCACAATAGATTAGCTGTAGCCCAGGGCAGCACGTTGCGGGGGAAGGAAGGTGGGATTCATTCGGATGCAGATTGCAGGGCATTTGCTGCAGTATACTGCAGGATCCGGCCACTCGCCTGAGATCCCCCCCATCATCCCACTCCAGCCCCGGGCAGAGGGGTTTCGAGGGGCTCTTGTGTCCCCTCACCAGCCCCGCACCACCACCCCCGCCAAATTTGATGGCATGGTTGTTTGCTAATGGCCACGGGTGCCCACACGGGCTGGGGGACACCCTGCTTGTCCCCCATCCTCATCTCAGGGGTCTGGAGGGGCTGTGGTCCCCGACGGCACCCGGGTGCTGTTGGGGACGTCGGAACCCCCCGCGCCGGGTGCGGCGGCACAAAGCTGGTGCAGGGAGGAAGCCGGGGACTGCAAGCAGCACTAATTGATCGCGATTAATTCAGCTCCTACCTCCCCGGGTGGCAGGGAGAGATGCTGAGACACAAACCCAGCCCACAGAGCTCCCCAAACAGGCTCCGCTCTCCCCCGCGCCCACCCCTTCCCCCAGCGGGGGCACCCAGGCCCGGGGGACCCATGCTGGCTGTCCCTGGGGACGTGGGGGGCTCTGGTGGGTGCCCAGCTCCTGCTGCTGCCCCAGAGGCGTTGGGTGCCCCTGGGTACATGGTTTGAGGATGGGTCCTTGGGGTGGACCCACCTCCCTGGGGTCCTGCTGGCACCCCAAGCCTCCGGGATGCAGGGACGGCGGCACACTGGGCGACGATGCTCAGGTGATGGCACGGGGGAGCGGAGTTGCCAGGGGTCACCAGTGGCTTCAGGGTGACACCGTGGCACCTTTGGCAGGGTCACCAGGTGGTGGGTGCAAACCAGGGGAGCCAGGAGTGCTGCTGCCACCTCCTCCAGCACCCAGCCACCACCCTGGTGGGGACGGCAGGCACCCCATGGGGAGCATCAGCATGGGCACCGCGGGCAGGGGGGCTGGCGTGGTGGGTTGGGGCCGGGACACACACACACACACACGACACCCCAGCGGCCGTCTGGATTTTGAGGGGAGTTTGGAGCCTGCGGATTCCGGCTCCGTAATCCTACGTGGGATGCAGTTTCCACAGCAACAGCGGGTCAGAGGGCAGCGAGGGGAGCCGGCTGCTCCGCTCGGGATTGCAATTGTGCCGCCACTGCCGAAAAGCCGCCGGGGCGAGGTGGTGGGATGAGGTGGTGGGATGAGGAGGTGGGATGAGGAGGTGGGATGAGGAGGTGGGATGAGGAGGTGGGATGAGGTGGTGGGATGAGGAGGTGGCGGGAGGAGGTGGCGGGCCGGCCGGCGGGGCCGTGGTGGTGAAGGCAGGCGGTGGTGCGGGGGCCGTGCGGGGCGCGGGGGCGGCCAGGCTGGTGCTGCCGGGGAGGCAGCGAGCAGCTCAGTGTGGCGTTGTCAGCAAAGATGTCACTAATTGTCTGCAGGAGCAGCAAACTCTCGTTAACCCTTGGGCAGCCAGCGGCGGGCGCGCTGCCGAGGCCAGGGGTACCCAGGGACCCGCTGCCAAGCACCCCGGGTCAGTCCCACCTCCGCTTGCATGGCCCTGGGCAAGTCACTGCGCTGCTCCCGCACCCACCTTCCCCCAGGGTGGCTACTGGGACCCCAGTGCATCCCAGTTGATGACTGCAACTAGTGGGGTGACCCTGAGCAGCCTTTCTCCTTGCGCCACGGGCTCTGGCTTTGCCCCCGCTGCCTGTGGTTTCAACAGCTCTTGGCCACACAGCAGCGTGGAGGCAAACACTGGCAGTGCCAGGGCCACCAGGGCAGGGCCACCTCCATCCCCAGCCACCTCCATCCCTGGCCACCTCCATCCCTGATCACCTCCATCCCCGGTCACCTCCATCCCCGGCCACCTCCATCCCTGGCCACCTCCATCCCTGGCCACCTCCATCCCCGGTCACCTCCATCCCTGGCCACCTCCATCCCCGGCCACATCCCTGGCCACCTCCATCCCTGGCCACCTCCATCCCCGGCCACATCCCTGGCCACCTCCATCCCTGGCCACCTCCATCCCTGGCCACCTCCATCCCCAGCCACCTCCATCCCCAGCCACCTCCATCCCCGGTCACCTCCATCCCTGGCCACCTCCATCCCCGGCCACTGTCCCCATGGGCACGCCCAGTGAGCGCAGCGGGGCGTGGGTGCACGTGGAGGGGGCCGCAGCACCCACGCGCCATGGCCACCACCCCAACCCATACCGTGCTCCACACCTCGCCACAGCTCCGTCCCCGCAGGAAAAGGGCACGTGGCCCTGCGGTGATGCTTTGGGGATGAGGCACGAGCACCCACCCTGCCCCAGGAGGCTTTTGCCACGGCTGGCGGAGGCGTAAGCGCCAGGGCAAAGGCAGAAATGGCTTTTCCACCTCCCGGCTGGCTCCTCTACCTGGGAGCGCTGCCGGGAAGCGCTGACGTCGGCAGGAGTGGGTGGGGGTGGCGGGGGGTGGGGGGGCCAGGGCCGGGGCAGCCAGAGCAGGGTCAGCAGAAAGCCCTCGGCTCGCCCCTGCCAGCTGCCCCGCGGACCTTTTGTTCCCATTCAGCACCTTTCCCAGCACCTCCTGGCTCCCACAGCCTCCTGGGGCTCCTCTCTGGGGGGGGCCAGGGCAGGTTGTTGTGTCCCCCCCCTCCCCAGTACCGTGGGTTTCAGTGAGCAGATGCCTCCTGGGTGAGGCAGGAGGTGCCCAACGTGGCTCACGGCACGGGGGGACCCATGTGGTGACGGGGATGTGGGCGCATCCTGCCCTAAGGTGGGGTGACTGGGGGGAGGTGGTGGCTGCTCTGCGTGGGGGATCTGAACCCCAAAACCTGATGCACACACACACACATGCCTCCCCCCGATAGCACTGGGATGTGGAGGAGGGAGGGGGCAAGGGGCGGAGGGCAGCACAGCTCCCCATCCCCATGTCCCTGAGCATCACCTGGGACCCCAAGTGCTGTCCCAATGCTGAGCCCAGGAGAGGGGACAGATCCTGGCTTGGAGGCCACCAGACACAGCCCCCTGCCCCCACCCCTGGCATCCCAGCACCCCAGTGGGGGCACACCGAACCGCCACCCCCGAGTGACACCCACCCCGCAGGGTGACAGCACAGCACCGGGGACCCCAGGAGAGCCATGGTGGGTGCAGCTCTCCCCACCACCCCCCCCCCACCCCCCCCCCCCCGCAGCCGCTGCCGGTGCCCTGGGAGGAGCCGGGGCTGGGCAGGTCTGTACAAGGCCAGGGACTCTCCCAGCCTCCAAGGACTTTCGGCTGGGATTTCCTGAGCGGGACACGGGTTTGCTGGATGGCGCAACGCTCCCCTATTTCTGCTCCACGAGCTCCTCGGACCCACGCACGCAGTTGGCCTCGTGGGTGCCCACTGGTGAGCAGTCCCGTGGGTTGCGCCTCCACCCTTCGCCGGCTGCTGGCGCCTTGCAGAGCTCCCAGGGTAGCACTGCCAGACAGCACGGCAGCAACACCCTGCCCAGTATGGCTTACTGGGCATCCTGCAGCTGGCACTGCCTTTAAGCAGTTCCCCCAGTTTCAGCACTGCCTGGGGACCTCCTGTCCCCCAACATCCCACCGTGCGTCCTCCAGCTGGGGTGCAAACACATCCCAGGGTGCAAATTCAGCCCCTGGATGCAAATCCATCACTAGGTGCAAACCTACCCCTGGGTGCAAACTCACCCCGGGGTGCAAACCCAGCCCCGGGCCCCTCCACCCCATTACATCGCCTTTCAGCCAAGCTCCAGCACCCTTCTTGTTCCCAGTGCCAGCCCAGTGCCACCCCGTCCCCCCCCGAAGTGCCGCAGGTCCCCCCGCTGCCAGCCTCGCCCTCCGGATACAGCAGACAGGTCTCTTCCCCCCCAGGCTCCCTCGCTCGGCGTCTGGCTGAGCTAAGCGTATTTAGCGCTTTTAATTGTTCTTAATAAATCAATCCCGCCAGCCCCTTAAATCATTTTTGTGGCTTCCCTCTCAGCCGTCCCCGCGGCCATGCTGGTGTGGAGCCTGCTGTCTGCAGCGCTGCCGGGGCTGGGGTGGGGGGGGTGCTGGCCGGTGCGGGGGGGGGTCAGGACGCACCCTGCCCACCTCAGCACCCACCTCGCTGCTCCTCACCCGTGGGTGCAGCCCAGGGGTGGCTGCGAGGCCCCAGCAAGCAGAGCACCCACCCAGGAGCTGGGTGATGGGGTGCTCTGCCTACCCGTGCCTCAGTTTCCCTCCCTGCACGGGATGTTTTAGGGATGCGCCGGCTGCTCGCCCTCTCCCTGCTCTGGGGGTTCAGTCACCCCCAATATTGCCGTGTTTTGGGGGACACCGAGGGAGCACAAGTCCCCTCCCTTGCTGTCACTATGGCTTTGCACTCCAGGCCCCTCGAGGCTGGATGCAGTGGGAGCAGCATCCTGTTGGCCCCGCGTGCCTCAGTTTCCCCAAAAGGCACAGCCCTGAGAGGACAAGCGCTGGGACTGGGGGGGGGGGGGAGGGAAAATGCAGTGCGGGGGGACCCAAGCAGGTCCCTCACCAAAACTGAGCCTGTGCCCAGGGGTGGTGACAGTGGATGTCACCGATGTGGCACTTCTGTCCCAAACCGGTGCCCGGTCTTGCCAGGCGTCCCCAGCACGGATGGACACGTGCGTCCCCCTCCCAGCCCCTCCCAGTGCCACCGCAGAGCCCCAGGGACAGGTGCCACCCCCCCACCCGTGCTCAGCCACGGGAGCACCCAGCGCTGAGCCACCAAGGGCCGGCCCCACTCATGACACGAGTGGGGGGATGGCACCCTCTGGGGTGACTTCCCCCAGCGCCGCACCCAGCCGGCTGCCAGCACTCCTATTTTTGGGGACACACACACACACACACACCATGCACCCACACCACCACCCTGCAGCATCCCCCGGCGCACCCACCCGCATCCCCCCCCCCCCCCCCTCCATCCTCACACCCCATCCAGCACCCCACCAACCCCTCCAGCCCCGCCGGCGGGTTTTGTGGAAGGGATGAACACCCGATCCCCAAGACGGCTGCGCGGGGGGGATGTGTCACCGAACAGCCTGTGCTGGCTTTGGGTGAAAAACAAACCCGGCAGGGCTTGGAGGGAGAGAGCTAACCTTGACACAGTTGCAGCAGTCACTAATAGCAGGCAATATGCCTGTTCTTGGGGGACTGTTGCAGTTGCTAAGATACTGGCAGCCGTGTGAATGGAAATGGGTCAGTAAACCTGTGGAGAGATAGTGTGACACTGTAACCGGCACAGCTGTTGCAGCCTACATCGAAATCCCACCCTTTCAATATTTATCACTCTCCGCCTTCGGTTCCTTCCTCCCAGCAATTTTCCGCGTTGGTTTTTCCCGGGGTTGGGGGAAAGCACCCCGAAGACTTGAATGGGAAGAGAGGTGATGGAGATGGGAGGTGGGATGGGGCGGGAAAGGCTTGTCGGTGGATGGGGAGGGAAATTAAAGCCCCCCCCCCCCCCCCCCCCGACTTTGGGTGGGTGTCCCCCCTCCACTCCGTGAGCAGGATGGAGCCAGTTCTTGGAGAGATTTAACAGGAAACAGGCTATAATCCCCCTGGTAGGAAAACGGGTTAAAAGGTCAATTTACTTCTGTCCCTCGTTTAGGCACTGTGGTGAAATTACACACTCGCAGGAGCCGCCGTGCACGGCTGGGAGAGGAGGGAGCGGGGAGTTGTGTCCGTCCTCGGCTGTCCATCTGTCCGTCCGCCCGCCGCGTTCCACCCGTGCCCGTCCCGGGAGACCGGGAGAGCGTGGCCGGGTCGGCGTTCCCACCGGGGGGGGGGGGGGGGGGGGGGGGGGGGAGGCGAGAGCCGTGCCCGCACGGCCCCGCCAGCAGCACCCACGCGGCCCGGCGTCTCGCCCCGCGTGGACCCGGCACACGCGTCACATCGGGCGCCCGCAGGCACCACGGGCAGGCGTGCAACGCGCACGCCCTGTCCCGGCACGGCTGCCCCGGGACACGAGGAATTCGGCTCTGCTGCCTGCCCCGGGGCAGATGTAAACGGGGGAAGGAGCACTGTGCCTCCCCCTCAAATGCCCCAGCATCCCCCTCTAGTGCCCCTGCACCCCCACCCCAAATGCTCCAGCACCCCCCCTTAATTCTCCAGCATCCCCCCCAGTGCTCCAGCACCCCCATCCCAAATGCTCCAGCATCTGTCAAATCCTCCAGCATCTCCCCAAGTCCTCCAGCATCCCCCCCAGTGCTCCAGCACCCCCATCCCAAATGCTCCAGCATCTGCCAAATCCCCCAGCACCCCCCATTAATTCTCCATCATCCCCCCCAGTGCTCCAGCAGCCCCATCCCAAATGCTCCAGCATCTGCCAAATCCTCCAGCATCTCCCCAAGTCCTCCAGCATCCCCCTTAATGCTTCATCACCCCCACCCCAAATGCTCCAGCATCCCCCCAAATACTCCAGCATACCCCTAAATGCTCCAGCATTCCCCCTTCATGCTCCAGCACCCCCACCCCAGATTCTCCAGCATCCCCTCAAATACTCCAGCATCTCCTTAAACACCCCCTCGATGATCTAGGATCTCCCTCCAAACGCTTCAGCATCCCCCAAATCCTGCAGCACCTCCCTAAATGCTCCAGAATCCACCCCCCCTCCACGCTCCAGCATCCCCCCCATAATGCTCCAGCACCCCAAACCACGCCAGCATCCCCCCAGATACAAAACCCTGGCGCTGCCGTCCTGTCCCTGCCCCACGCACATATGGGATCGGGGAGCCCTGGCCGGGGTCAGCTCCCCGCTGCGTTTGGGGTTGTCGCAGCCCAACTGGGGCAGGATGGGTTGATACTGGGGAGCACTAGCACTGGGAGCCGAGTCGCAGCCAGATGGGAGGGTGCCATTAGCTGTCCCCTTGTCCCCAGCCGCCGTCCAGGTGCGGGGCAGGAGGAGGGATGCCGGCAGGCTGTGGCCGTCCCGGCGCGGCCGCGGCGAGCTGGCTCTGGCCTGGGCCGCGCCGGGGCGGGGGGGGAGGAGGGTGAGAACATCTGGTCGCAGGGAAGAGGGACAGTCCGGGGAAATGTGCCGAGCTGTTGGAAGAGGCCCTCGCCGCCGAAGTTGGGGTGGAGCGAGCCCCGGAATCCCTCCTCCTGCACCCCAGCTGAGCCGGGGCTCGGGTTTGCTGCACCCCAGGTGCAGCGAGGGGGAAACTGAGGCACGGCGGAACCAGGCGGCGCAATTTGGGGTCGCGCAAGCTGCCAGCGCCGGGGTCACACACACACCCCACCCCCCCACCCCCCCCACCCCACCCCATCTCCCAGGCACATCCCAGGTGGCTGGAGGAGCATCGGTTAGTGCCTGCGCCACGATTTATAGCCCGGGGCTTGGGACCCTTGCGGGGGGGGGGGGTGCAGGGAGGGGAAAGGGAGGCTGCGGCGAGAACGAGCGTCGAGCTCTCCTCCTCCCCAAAGGCGCTCCCTGCCACCCCCCCACCCCCCCCCCCCCCGCAGGTGGCTGGAGCAGAACGGTTGATATGGAGACAGGGAAGCACAGACTGTCTGGGTAAGGTGACATTCGACAGATGCCAGGTTCAGACTCGCTCCAGCCAGTATCGTCCCCCCCCCTCCCCAAACACCGCCTGTCTCCGGCCCCCGCGCCCGGTGGCCTCCCCGCCGGCCAGCCCCCAAGCGAAGGCATGTGAAGGCAGAGAAGGGGGGTGGGGGGGGGGGGTGGGGGGCTCAGGGGGAGCCAGGGGCACCCTGTGATCTGCTGGGAAGGTTTTTGCGCTGTGAAATGTCACCCTGTCCCCATTCCAAGGGCAGGTACCGGCACCCTGCCTGTCCCCCGCCGGCACGTTCCGGGTGGAGGAGGAGCGCGCCTGGCCCACCCCCGTGGTGCGAGCCACGGTGCCACGTCCCCTGTGGGCAGCCCACGGGGCACTTAGGCCAGGCACCCCACCCCAAAATGATGGGGGACCCTGCCCAGTGCCAGGCAGGAACAACCAGGAGGGACAGATCTGGGGGAAACACCTGAGGGAAGGGACCCCCCCCCCCCCCACCCCCCCCCGCCCCGACTTTGCAGAGGGGCAATTAGCAGCTGATGCCTAAGAAACACCCCAACCTTGGGGTGAGCACAGGCTTTGCATCTCCTGCCCAGGCAGGGTGACACTGGGCATGGCAGCCCCTTGTCCCCAGGTTCATTAGCCAGGGAGGGGTCTCGGGGTGTCTGACCCGCCCCCCCCAAGCTGCAGCCCTGTCTCTCCGCGCCCCAGCTGGGCCCCTCTCGCCCTCTCACCCCGCGGTGCTGGAGATCAAAGAGCCGCTGCAGGCTAGGCGAGCAGGGCCAGGAGGGATTCCTGGCACGCAACGGGCCGAGAAAGACCCTGCTCCGTGCTGGGCAGGGAGGGGACAGGGCACTGGCATGCTTGGGGGGACACGGGGACCCCCCCCCTGCACTCAGCCCAAGAGCTCACCCGACCGACGTTTGCAGTGAAGGAAATCGAGTGCTTTGGCGGCGGGTGGGAGGGAAAGGGAGGAAAAAACACAGTGGGGTGCAGGCGCTGGGTGGGGGGACCCCCCTGGTACTGCCTCCACCGCGCCTGCTAGATCCCCGTCCCGTGATGCTGCACCCCCAGACTCGGGGCCAAGCACGGCAGGAACTGGGCCAGCTCGTGGGGGCCGGCAAGCGGGACGGCGGGGGGGCCGCCAGCCCACACAAAGCGCCTCCAGCCGCGCTCCCCCACGCCCCCCCGCCCCGGGGCTGCTGCTCTCTGACCCCCTGTGCTGGGGAGGCTGGAGCCTGCTAATGAGCTCAGCCCTTTCTCAGCATCCCCCGTCCCCGGCGGGGCCCTGGCAGGTGTGGGTCACCGCTTGCCCGGGGACGGCGGGGACGCCGCGGCCTGGAATCGGTGGAAACGGGAGGCACCCGGTGAGGGGGGCCGCAAAGCCTTCGGCATCGCCTGGCCGGGCTCCAGCACTCGCTCAGGATCTGTTGCCTCCTCTTCATCCCCCTTCGGTGTCCCCCCCCCCTGCCCCAGCCTCCAAACACCCCCAACCCAGTTTGCTGTGACGTTCAGCAGAGCCCCGGCCGGGGCACGGCATCTACCTGGGGACAGGCAGCCCCCCAAGATGAGGGGGACGCAGCCCCTCTCCTTCCTGCTCCTTTCACCACATCTTTCTCCTTCCTCCTCCTCCTCCTCTCTGCCCTAAAGCAAGAAGATTTTCACCGCTCTGCTGAGCAACAAACTCCACTTCCAGATTTTCAGTACGACCTTCTGGCTACCTGGATCCTGCACTGCAAGATGCCCCCTCTGATCTCCCCTCCCCTCCGGCCCCCCAGCATCCCCGGGGGAGCTGGGGCTGGATGCAGCCAGGAGCTGGATGCAGGGGGGAGCCAGGGGTGGCCGAGGAGGAGGGAGAGGTCGGGCTGCACCTGGATGCAACGCCGGCCTCGGGGGCTCGCAGCCTGCCTGGGGATTTTGGGTTGTTATGTTTAACCCAGCCTGGCCCAGGGAGAAGCAGGAGCGCGGCCAAAGGGCGCCTGCCAAACTCGTTGCATGTGTGGGAGGCGCTGCCATGGCTCCTCGGGCAGCGTTTGCCCTCGCTGCCTGCACGGCGGGTCCCCCCGAAGGGCCCCCGCTCTCCCGTGACACCATCCCGCAGGGATGTGCCTGTTCTCCAGGCTGCTCCTGGCTCCCCGAGCCCGGATCCGGCCCCACGGGAGAGGCGGGGGGTCTGAGGGACGCAGCCCCGTCCCCACGTCCCGCCGTCACCGACCCCCGCAGCCCCCGGCGCCACGCCAGATAACCAGGGAGCGGCGGGGAAAGAAAGGAAGACGTAAAACCCCCAAAATACATCAAACCCCAGCTCAGGCATGGAGCGGGCAAGGGAGGGAGAGGGGCCTGCGGGCGCAGGCAGCACCGCGGGGCACCTCCTTCCAAAAAAAGCAGCAAAAAAATAAAGGCAAAGAGATGGAAAAAGCCCCAAAGTGCCAGGTTCCCCCCGCCCTCCCCACTGCCCCTGCCCTCGCTGCTCTCCCCACCGGTTATTTCAAGCCCTCTGCATCCCCCCCCCCGCCCCCCACCCTGCTCCTCACTCCCTCCCCGGCACCCTGCTCTCCTCCGCTCGCTCTTGCATTCTGGTATTTGGTGTGTTCCTCAGCTGCAGGAAATTCCTGATGCTCTCCATCATGCAGCCTGCGCTCGCATCCCCCGCCCTGCCGCGGCTCCCCTCCAAAGGACAGCCATGTGCTGGACAGCCAGCACCGCCGCCGGCATCGCTCCCCTCCCCGCCAGGGATTTGCTTCTCCCTCTTTCGCCTTCTCTTTCTCCTTCAGCCTTTTTATTTTAAACTCTAACCCTGCAAAACAAGCCCCCTCCTTCCCTGCCAGGGCTCTGAAGCCGCCCAGCTCCGGCCGTTCCCCTGCCTGCCTTTCCCTCTTCGTCTTCCTCTCTTCGCGAGACCGCTCCTGATCTTATTTTAATTCGTCTCAGACGGTGTTGGAGTGTTATTTTAAGAGAGAGGATATGCACAGACATTGTGTTTTCTGCTTTTTCCTGGCCCCAAGCCAGGCTCTCTGGGCTGTCAGCTACCCACTGTGTTGCAGTCACGTGTGGGAAGAGGCAGCCAGAGCCAGCCTCACAACTCCTGGTAGCAACATGGAAATCAAGTGTGCACTTTCTTCCCTCTGTATGTGTCTGTATTATTAATAGCGTCTCTCTCTGCGAGTTATCCATAATGTATCTTAATACCTGTCCGTCTGTAAATGATGTATTACGGTGCGCACACACAATGGCGGCGGTGCCCGCACCCACGGCTCCACATGCCACGGGGGGGAAGGCGTCGCGACGGTGCTGTCGTCACCCCCGGGGTGTGGCGTGGGGATGGGGAACGGGAGAAAGGGACGGGGGACGGGATCTGGTAACCGTGAGCGGCTCCGGCCGTGGCCCAGCCCGCTGGGAGTGCGGTGAAATCGGTTCGTGGGGAGCGGCGGGATGCTGCGGGGAGGATGGGGCCAAGCGGTGCCGGGGACGGCGCTGAGAGATGTCCGTTACCGGCCGGGATGTGCCACCGATGTCCCACCCCGTGGATGCCGGCTCCTACAAGCTCATGTGGGAATGCAACACGCCACTGCACAGCCGAGGGGCCACGGGGTGAGGCTTGCACACGCGTGTGCGAGGCGAGCGCACGCGCGCAGGAGGACGGTTGGGCTGGATGGACGCGGCACGGCGCGGCGCAGGGCTCGGCTTTGCGAGATGCAAATGTGGCCTGAGAGGTTCTGCTTTGGCTGGGAGGGTTGGATTGCCCGGAGCAGTGAGGTGGAGGGGGAGCTGCCAGCCTCGGGGGGCTGAGCAGGGCCTCCCCCAAAAAGCCACGCGCCTGGCTTTTTGTGCAACGCCCGGCACGCAGGTCCCTGCAGGCAGGGACTGCTGGTGCTGCCCCTCTCCAGGCTGCTGGGGTCCCCCTGTCCCCTCTGCGTCCTAGGGACAGGGACATCAGGGCAGGGACAAGACTAGGAAACACCGCAGGACTGGGGTCCTCCCAGTGCACACCAGTAACACTGAACATACAGCCCATCCCGTGCCCACACCCCCCTCATATAGCCAAAGTGTCCGTGCAGGAGTGCATATATACGTACATCACACACCCGCCCTTGTGCACCATCTAGACGCACAGATGTGGGCAGATGTTGTCTGAAGTTGCCTGTGCACGGTGCTGCCTGCAATATCCCCTGCCCAGGGTACCCCCTGCCCGCGGTACCCCCCTGCCCAGGATACCCCCTGCCCGCAGTACCCCCTGCCTGCCGCACAACGCTGCTGTGCACACTGTGCACATCCCCATTCACCGTGCACGGCTGCTGCACCATGCAAGGACGTAGGAGCACCCCAACCCTGCGGGGTGCCCGGACGGGCCAGCCCTGCACCCCGACACAGTGGGAGCAGCGTGGGGGCCCCGTGGCCAGTGCCCAGCTGGCATCCCGAGGCCACGGGGAGCGGGAATCCAGGAAGGCGAACGGGAGCTCGAGGCTTCGCATTTCTGGATTCTGGTTCCCGTTTCTGCTCCCGGCTGTTTCCATGGAAACTGGCGTCGGACCTGGGAAAATAAGGTTAGGGTTTGCAGAGGAGGCCCCTCCGCCAGCGCCTGCCCGCCTCCGCGCCCCGCCGGGGGCACACGCCCGGGCACCCCCCGCTCCCTCGCCCAGCGGCGATGCGTGGGTTTGGGGGCTGAGCGGTACCGGCACCCTCCGGCATCCTCCGTCCTTCTGCCTGGAGACTCCAGGGAGCCTGGCACACGCTGGGGAATTCGGAAACCGGCACCGCCGTGCCACATTCTGGCACCGTGGTGAGGGGCCCCGCTCTCCCTGCGTGCAGCCGGCGCTGGGACTCACCAGACCCACTGCCCTTCCCCGCCACCCCGCTCTCCTCCCCGGGGCTCCAAACCCAGCACAGCTCAGCCTCGACGGGAACTTTGCAACGGTGCCCGTGTGCCCGCGACATCCCATCAGCCCCACTGGGACGGGGGATGCTGGAACGGTCTCCAAAAACCCTGCTGCCACGTCCTCGGGTTTTACAAGGACCCGGTGTCTGCTGGCAGCGTCACCCTTCCCTTCCCCAGCTCAGGATCCCCAGTTGCTCCGGGGAAGGTGGGGAGTCGGAGGGGGAAGAGAACCAGGACACGACACCTCGGGGGAGCTGTGAAGACTAATGAATGGAGGCTTTTAAAAAGCACTTTGAGTGAGAAGTGCTATAGTAGGAACTAATTATTCCTCCCGCCTGCGCGCACACTCGTACGCACACGCGCGCAGACGCGCGTCCCGTTCTCTCCCGGAGCCACGGCTGCAAAATCCCAGCCACGCCGGGCACCCAGCACCGCGGCAGCCGCCGCCTCGCCAACCAGCACCGCCCTAGCCAGGGAAGATTTCCTCCGAGGCTCTGGTTCTCCTCCTGCCCCCCCAATGCTTCTGTCCCCTTTGGCGCAGCTGTGCACCCCTCCTTTGCTGCCATCGCCCCCCTGCACCCCAGCAAAGCCCCGAGCTGGGGGAGCGGGGGGGATGCGCACCCTCCTCCTCGTGCTTGGGTTTTGGGGAGGGTTTCCTTTTTGACTAAAAAGCCGCCATTTTACAGCGATGGAAGGCCGGGCGGCCGGTCCCCCGGGGCCGCTCAGGGATGGACGGCACCTGGCGCAGTGACGGAGCTAGTGGGACCCCCCCCCCCCTCCTTGGCCCCTCGCAGGTGCGACCCCCAACCCCGGCACAGCCCAGCCGTGCCAGGCCAGCGGGACCGGCCCTTCGCCGGCGCAATTAGGGGCTGCCTTGGAGCGCAGCCCAGCTCCCGGCAGCAGCCGCGGGCAGCAGGCAGCCGGCAGGCGCGGGGGCTGAGCCCGCTCCCCACGCATCGCCCCAAATCCTCAGCCTCGCTAAACCCGGAGCTCCCCACGCTGCCAACCCGCAGAGCCCAGAGCTTCGGGGCGGCGCTGCCATCGCTCCCCATCCCTCTCTGCTCCTCGAGCGGGACCCGGAGCGAGCCCGTCCTGCCGTCCCGGCTCTGCCCGCTGCACCATTTTGCATTCTGGTGCTGGCCGGCCCCGCTGCCCTCCCACTCCCACCCCCACCCCGGGCTGCGTTTCAGCTGTTCTTGAAATCTGTCCAGGCTGGATTCATCACAAGAGCCCTCAAGCGGCTGCAAACAAACAGAAAAAAAAAAGAAAAGAAAAAAAAAAAAAAAAAAGCAAGCAGGAGCGAGCAGAGCGATCGATCGGCGCTGGGGGGGCCTGAGTCCTTTCAGTGATGCCAAACCAGCCCCAAATTCACCACTTTGAAGAGAAACGGGGCTGGAGGTGAAGGGCAGGGAGAGGGGGATGGAGAGCACAACTGCCACCACCCCCCGGCCCGTGCCGGCGAAGCCCCCAGTCGCGGTGCTGCGGTGATGGGCGGCAGCGTCGCGGCGGCTCTCCCTTCCCAGTGGAGCCGGGCTCGTACCGCTCCGAAACTTCCCTCTTGTGGTTACTGCAGTTAAAAAAGCAAACAGAAGGCTCGGGCGCATTAAGAAAGAAATAGGAAATCGCACGGGGCGGATCGGATCAGAGGGTGGGGGCACCCACGGGGCCGGGGTTCGCCCAGCACTGACGGCACCGGGGCTGGGGTGGGTGCGGGGTCAGGGTGCCCGTCCCCGGGGCTGGGAGAAGGAGCGAGCCCCCACCCCAGCAGAGCAGAGCGGTGGGGACACGGTGGCACATGAAGGGCAGCTGTGACCCCGTATCCCGGTCCGGGGATGGATGGTAATGGCCAGGGAAGCGAACACCAACACCGCTCCGGTGGGAATTGCCACCACCGGAGCCCGCGGGGTCGGATTGCTGTGCCTGGGTTTTTAAGAGGGGCTGGATAATTTTTACCACCACTAACAATCCCATCTGTGCCTGACACGCTCCGGCTCCGAGCCCGGTGCTCCGGCGAGGCTCCCCCACCTCCCTGCCCAGCCTTTTTCCCCACCCTGCCTCGATGGCTGGGGGCACGGATGCGGCTCGTGCAGGGTGCTGGCGGCTGGACCACGGCACCCATAGGGCGATGTGCCGGGCACCGGGCAGGAGGGTGGCTGCAAAGGTGCCTCAAACAGCAGCCTCCCGTGCCAAGCCCAGGTCCTGTGAGCTGCCAAGCGGAGACGCACACGGCGATTTACTGCTAATTACCCGCACCCGGGCTGTGCTTCGCAGGCCTGGGCAGGATCAGGGCACGGTGGGACCTGCACGAGGGGCAGCTGAGAGCCTAGAATCTCTTGGTGCCACTGTTGTCCCCACCCGAGGTGCTCGGGGGGGACAGTGGGTGACAGCGGGACCTGCGGGGTGGCCTCAAGGTGCGCAGCACCCAGCGGGGACGGGGGATGCTGCACAGCCTGGGGACCCCGAGGGACCTCTCTGGGTTGCACACGGGAGAAGCAGCTAACAAGGGGGTTTTTTTTTGGTGGTGGTCCCTTGCAGGGCTCTGCAACCCACTCCCACGGGCACACGAGGGGACTGGGAGCAGGGTGCCGTGACCCGTCCTCCCTACCCGGGGACGAGGAGCCCCAGGTGCGCTGGCACAGGCTGCCCTCTTCCCCGCTCCGAACAAAGCCCTGCCGGAGCACGCTGCTTTTTGGGGAGGGGGGTTTGCAGCACGCTGCAACCCATCCTCCCCGCAGGACACCCCCCCCCCCCTCCCCTTACGTCCCACCCAGGCAGGAGCAGAGGGGTGCAGGGCCGGTGCCTGCGGCGCAGGGCTCCTCTCCCTGCAATGTCAACCTGCTGCTCCGCATCCGCCAAGGCTGCCCTTGGAAAAGCTGTCGGCTGCGCCGGCTGGTTTGCCAAGCCCAGGACAAGCTCTTTAGCTCGACTCTGCCAGAACAGATGCCTGGGCGACTGTAATTCTTCCTAGCGTGGATGGAGGCGGGGGGGTGGGATGGAAAAAAACCCAACCTCATTTAAGCGTTGCAGCGGCTGCTCCTCCCAACCCCACCCGCCGCAGCATCGTGGCCCTGCAGAGGGTCCCCTAAAAACTAGGGGGGGGGGGGGGGGGGGGCCAAGCGGGGTGGCGGTGGGGAGGCTGGGTGATGCCGGGAGGGGAGGCGATGCGCGGCGGGGAGGGCGGCATCGCCGGGCGCACGCCGGAGCCGAACGCGGCTCCCGCTGCCAGCCGGGGAGGAGAGAGCGACCCGTTGCAAGGACAAGTGGGAACCGCGAGCTCCGCGTGCCACCGGCGTCCTTGCAGCCGCTCGCCTGCTTCGTGCCGATGCTCCCCACAAAACAACAACCCTGTTCTCATGGCAATGTCCTCTGCAAAGAGCACGGCGCGGGGAGGAGAGAACCGGAGGAGAGGGGCCTGGCGCCATGCTCGGGAGGGTCCACGCTCCTCCTCACGCTCTCTGCGAGTTTCTCCTTATGCCAAAAGTCTCCCACTGCACCCAAAAGCCCCCAAAGCCGCCCGGCCGTGGGGGCAGGAGCTCCCAGCCCAGCCAGCCCTGAAACAGCCATTGCACTGCGCGGAGGAGGCCAGCAGCATTTCCACACAGATATTTTCTTCCATTGGCTGCAGTTTGGGGCTGCCAAAAGCCAAAACAAGAATGGAAACATCCCATTTTTTTGGCAAAAATTCAACGCAGGGGTTGTTTTCTTTTTTTTTGGTTTTGGTTTTTTCTTCTTTTTTTTTTTTTTTTTTTTTTTTCTCTTGTCTTTGGTTAGGAACGGAAATTCCCTGCCATAAAAACATGACGAAACCCCAAACCAAAACACAGCTCGGACTGAAACCTTCACCCGATTCCCCAGGGATCCCATGTGGGGCAGGTCTCGGGGTGGGGGCTCACCCTCACACAGCCCCAGGACACAGGACCAAGCCCGGATCCCACCACCAGCGCTGGCCATGTGCAAGGTGAGGGGAGATGGTGCTTTGGGGGGATCTCTCTGGTGACCCGATGTGATTCCCCCCTTGGGACACACCACTTCCAGCCCTGCTCTGCACCCTCCCGCCTCGACGATGGCACACAGGAGCCAGCATTGCGCCCAGCAAGGCACCAGTTTGCCCACGGGGAAGCTGGTCACGACGCCAGGCACGGACCAGGCCCATGGTGCCGGTGGTTCCGAGCATGGTGTTACAGCAGCGTTTGCTCACGATATTCCCGGGAAGGTGCCCGTGCCTGGCTGTCCTGCGCTCCCTGCGGATCCCGGAGACCTCTGGGCTCCTTTTCAAGAGCAGTCGCTGGGAATGGCCTCATCCAGCCCACCCCAGGGAGTCCGGATCCAGCCAAGCCCCAGGGCTCGCCCCTGCAGCACCCCCGGTGCTCCCCCCTCCCCAGCCCTGCTTTCCACCAGATGTTGGGGCCGGAGGATGAAACGGCTTTTCCCACCCCAGTCCCCGCCGTGTCTCTCTCTCCCGCTCCCGTTCCGGAGGCTGGATCCGGCCACGCAGGCTGAATAAGGCTCTGCCTTTGTCCGGCTCCCCCCGCCGCGCTTCCCCTTATCTAGCCCAGCCGCCTTGCCAAGAGCAGGCAGGAGGACGGCAGTGCCGAGCCGGCGAGGGAGAGGCCGTTAACTCTTCTCCTCCTCCAGCCCCAAAGCCCCCAGCACCACCTTGGAAATCGCCGCCAGCGCCTCTCCTCCATCCCTGCCCACTCCCCAAAACTGGGGGGACCCTCCCCTCGTTGCTCAGCCCTGCACCCCAAACCGGCCAGCTGGGCACAGCAGCACCCGCTCTGCATCCCCCCATCTGCTCCTCTACCCTCGGGGGGTCTGAGCATCCCTGGGAGGGGGGGCGGGGGGGGGGTCTAAGCATCTGCAAGGGGCTGCAGCAAACGCAGGGGCTGGGCGAGGCGGGCGTCCCGGGGGCAGCGTGGAGCCGGGCTATCTGTCTGCAGAGCTCCGCGCGCAGCAATTAACCTCGAGAGAGCAGCCGCGGCTCCTGCCAAGAACCACATTAGGTGTGTGTGGCAGTGTCTAGACATGCGAGACCAGAGGCCTTGATCTGGAGGAAGGCGGCCTCCATCCCTTCCCCCCCCACCCCCAACCTCACCCACTTCCCCCCAGGGACCCCCTCGCAGGGGTCCGAGCATCGAGCACGGGAGAGGGGGGATGCGGGGATGGGAGCGTGGGGTGGAGCTCAGCCCCACATCCCTCTGCGCGGGCGTAGGTCGAAACAGCTCCGTGCTGGGCTTTTAAACCAGAGCTCTGCTGCTTGGCACGGCACGGCACGGTATGGCATGGCACGGCATGGCACAGGATGGCATGTTATGGCATAACATGACATGGCATGGCATGGCACGGCATGGCACGGCACGGCATGGCACAGGATGGCATGTTATGGCATAACATGACATGGCATGGCATGGCACGGCATGGCACGGCACGGCATGGCACAGGATGGCATGTTATGGCATAATATGACATGGCATGGCATGGCACGGCACGGCATGACACAGCACAGCATGGCACAGCCACACCACCACATGCTGCATCGCCACAGACACCAGACCCCCAGGTCTCCAGCCATCAGTGGGAAGAGGAGGAGGAGGAGGAGGAAGGTGGCTGCAAGCAGCACCCGAGCCACCTCCCAGCCAGGACACACAAGGACCATCCCAGGGAGCCAGCAGCCAGCCCCGGGATGAGCCCCAGAGCCGGGGGGAAGTGGCCCAGCTCACCATCTCCCCGTTCCCATCGCGGCACGTGGACGGGTGCCGACAGCCCGTTCGCCCGGGCAGGTCGGTGCCAGCGCTGTGGGGGCCGGGCACCCTCCCCGCCGGTGCCCCTCGCACCCGCGACACCCCCTTGCTCTTGCCTCCCGGGTGCAGCCACCCCAGACGGCTGCAGGATGCTCGGGAGAAGAGATTTTCCCGACGTTAATTAATTAAAATAAACAGCAAATTAAATACAGCAAAATTAAAATAGCTCCGGAAATTAATTTTCAACAAAACCCACCTGGAAAGGCTGGATATTTAAAGAATTAATGGAGCCCTCTGAGACCATAAAGAACCGCCGAGCTCCTGGCATCCACCAGCCCCCCTCGGAGCCCACCCGGGGACCCAGGTCCATGGGGAAGCCAAGATGGGACCCTCCATCGGGGCCTGTCCCACGTCCCCACGCCGGACACCTCCTCCACGTCCCCACGCGCAGCCGCCTGCCCACACGCACCACCACGGCCAGGGATGCAGGTGAAGGACGCAGGCACGCTCGCCACGATCCCGCCAGAGGGGAGCCCCCACCCCAGCCCCCCAAGACCCGGTGAGGTTCCGCAGGGTTCCCGCTTGCTTCGCCCCACGGCTGGGCGAGCTGAGGGCAAACACCGGCGGTCCCCCGGTGGTGGGACCCGCTCCGCTGCGAGGATGTCCCCGTCACCCTCCTGGCCAAAAATCTGCTGCGCCGAGGGAAACCCCAACCTCCAAAAGCAAGCTGGCAGCCCCCTGGGGTGCTCCGGGCCCCCCCACAGCTCTCCCCACACGTAATCCCCCCCCAGCCAAGGCGGGATTACCGTGCAAACTGGCAAAGCTCCTTACCAAGCACGATGGGCTCCCGAGGGGCCCGGTGGGGCGGGCGGCGGATGGGGAGAAGTGCCCGGGAGCATCCCCGTGCCCGGCCAGGCTCCGGCCTGAGACCAGGCACAACTCATTGCACAGCTGGGGTGCACCAAACCGGCCGCGGCAGGAAGTCCCGTCCGGCGCACGCCGGCCCTCCCACGGCACCGGCGGCGCTTCCTTTCCCCGCGTGTGCACAGGCGCAGCGAGAGAGACACCGGCGAGTGAAAAAGGCTCCGGAAGGAAATGGAGAAAGCAAGAAGAAGGCGACAGGTGGAGAGCAAGAAGGGCCGCAGCCACCCCCGCCTGGGCGTGGGGTGCCAAGGGGCATCCGGGGCTCCCCACCTCACCGGGGTGCCTGGCTGCTCTGCGGGTGACCGGCCCGCCTGGGGAAACTGAGGCACGGCGGTAGGCGGGGAGCGGTACCTCGCGGTCTCTGCGGAGCCCCCCCACCCTCCCGGGGAGGGAAATGCTCCCCCCCCGCCGCCGCGGCCGGGATGACACCAGCTCCCCGGCCTCCTCCCGCTCCACCCTGTTCCTGCAGGAACCCAGGAGTCCGGGCTCTGGGCGGGCAGCCAGCGCCTCCCTCCCGCCCGCGCCTCCCGCCCTGCCTCCCCTGCCTGCACCGCGGGAGCCCCGGGGCCAGCTCCGACCCTCGACACCCGCGTCCCCAACCCGGCTCACACCGGCCTCCCTCCCCGGGGAACACACCTTCCCACGGCGTGTCACAGCGACCTTGGAGCCGTGCCGCCAGCCGCTCCGTGCCAAACTTCCCGGTGCTTGGCGGCGATGCCCGCCGCAGAGCTGGGGGCGGTGGAAGGGGTGGCCAGGGGGACATTTTCCCCCATTTATTTATTCGTTGGGTGGGGTTTTTTTTTCCTTGCTGGAGACAAAGGCAGCCCGCACGCCCAGCCACAGGGTTTGGAGGGTGCTGGCGGTGCCGGGACCCGCTGGCGATGCCGGGCCAGCCGCGCCGGGGGCTCTGGGTGGCCGGTTTCCTCCGCACACAGATGGCTGTTTCGACTCAGTCGAGCGCTTGACCTAAATCTCCTCCTGATCCACGGGAGCTGCAGTCCCTCGGCAGCACAGCTCAAGGCGAGGAGGAGGAGGAGGAGAAGGATGAAGTGTGTGTGTGTGTGGGGAGGGGACTGGGGCCAGCTGTGGGCTGGCGGGAGGGTCGTGCTGGAGGGCCCCCACCCCAGGCTTGGCAGCGGGGCTGGCGGAGGCGGCGATGGAGAGAAGGAGGGAGGGAGGGAGCGTGGGGGGGGGGGGGGGGGAGGAAAAAAAAAAATTAAAAAAAAAAAATCTCCCACGCTTCAACCTCCAGCGCCGGCTGCCCGCGCCTGCGTGCTGCACCCGCCGGGGCCAGGGCAACCGCCCCGCCGGGCTCGACGCCCCAGCAGACCACTTCCTCGGAGAGGGGCCCCGGCGGAGGAAGCTCCAACGGCTCGAAAGTTTCGGCTGTGACTCAACTGCTGGCTGGGGTGACCGAGCCAGCCCCGGCAAAGGGGGGCCCATGGGACCCCAGGGGTTCGGGGCGCCGGGGTGGGGGATTTTTTTGGGTTCCCCAGACAAGGGTTGTCTGCGAGGCATCGCGCTCCACCCCCAGCGTCGGAGCAGCCCAAACCGGCTTCCCAGCGACAGCAGAAAGCTTTTAAAATCCCCTACGCGCGGCATGACTCACTCCAGAGCCAGTGCCCAAAACAAGCTCCGACACGGAGAGGAATGGCGAGAGCAGAGATGCTGGGGGCGGGCAGGAGGGGCTGGGGAGGGCCGGGGAGGGGGAAAGGGGGAGACAGAAGGAGGGAGAGAAAAGAGAAGAGGCAGAAATAACAGCATCTGAAACTCTGCCTGCTGGAGGCTAATTGGTTCCGGCACAGCCTGGTTTGTTTGGCAATGTTTCCTCTAATCCTTCAGGCTTCGAGCTCCCAGCCCCAGGGACATGGGGACATCTCGCCGCCCGGCCAGCGCCTCTGCGGCACACCCAGTTTGGGTGTCGTCGTCGTCGTCCCCCCCCCCCGCCTTCGCTGTGATGCGGAGGGGTGACGCTGGGGTGGGCTCTGCCCACCCCGGGGTCCCCTGGGGGCTGCACCCCACCACAGTGGCATCCCGGGGATGGTGTCCCCTTCCGCGGTGCTGGGTGCGGGGATGCTGGGGGAGGACTGGGCAGGCGATGGCCGGGGTGGCGGAGGGGAGGGGAAGGGAAGGGGGGGGGGGCCCCACGGCCCAGCATGGCCGAGCCAGAGCACTAGCCAAGAGTCGGCAGCTTTGTTCCAGGTGCCGGCTCCCTTTTTTTCATTAGGCTAATGGGATGCGGATGCATTATTCCATTCCACATGCTGCTAATGAACCACTCAGGCCAGTGCATTTGCATTAATGTGCAAAGCACTGGAGGAGGGTGGAGTGGCTGCATCTGGCCAAGGCTGACCTTCGCCGCGCCGCCCAGCCTCCCCGACGCGCGGCCCCGCAGCCCCCCGCGCCACGCCGCGCTCCCGCCGCTCCGCCGGACCCTTGATCTCCCCGGGACGGCTCCGACGCACATTCCAGGACACATTAACCAGCGCTGAGCAAAGCCCCAGCCCGGCCACCCCAAGCTCGCTGCCCGCCTTGCCCTTTTGCCTGCGCCGTGCCCCGCCGGCTCCCCCACCCCTCCCCACATGGATCCCCGACAGCATCCCGCTGCCAGCACCGCACCCCAGCTTGACACCCCATAAGCAGAGGGGACTGCAGCATCCCTCCTGCATGCCCCACCGCTCCCCAAAAAGCGATCACTCCCCACGTCCTGCAAGGAGACCCACTCGGCATGTCCCCATTCCCCAGTTACTTTTAGTGGGACCTCCCAGCACCACCCCAAAGCTCTCCTCCGGCACCCCAGGGGAGCGGGGGGCCGTCTCCCAGGCCCCCACCCCCCCCCCGGTGCTGGCAGGCAGCGCCGGGTGCGGGCGTCATCGGAGCCCTTGGGTTGTTTGTTACGGCTCCCAACTGCCTCCGTCCCCGGAGAGGTTTCGAAGGCGAGTGACCCACGAACTGGAATGCGCAAAGCCTCCAGCAAACAGAGCCAGCTGCCTGCGCCCGCGCAGGGGGGGGCGGCGAGGGGAGAGCAGCCGGCCCCGTGGCACGGCACGGCACGGCACGGCACGGCACGGCACGGCACGGCACGGCACGGCACGGCACAGCTCCATGCAGGCGGACACGCAGCCCCGACACGGACGCGTGGCCCCGACGTGTCCCCCCGGGGCGAGCAGCCACTCGGCCGGGGTGAGATGAGAGCGGTCCGCTGGCCTCATCGTGTCCCCAGAGCCGCCAGCCATCGCGACAGGCCCCCAAAACCCCGTGTCCCCCTTCCCACCTCCCTCCCAGCCCGGTTTTTGGCAACACGCGGCCTTCCAGCACAGTGCCGGGCTGCAGGGGAGCTGTGCCACGAGGATGATTCACCCCTCGCCCGGCTGCATCCTCGGGTGGCCAAAGGACCTCTAGAATAGGGGACAGCACGGTGACAGCGCCGGGCCCCCATTTTGGCCGGTGCCCCCCTCCCCAGGTGCCGGGACGGCTCCCAGCCCGTGGCAGCGGGGACGGGCACAGCCCTGCCTGCCCTGGGGGGCACAGTGGGGTCCCAGGCGGCTCTGTGCCCGGTGACTGTGCGAAGCCCCCGCGCCCGAGCGCGCGCGCACGCGGGTGTCTGGGTTTGTCACAGCCTGGTGAGCAAGTTAATCTCAGGCTCCCTGACACGTGGAATAAAATCGCGATCCCGTAATGGAATTCATTCGTCTTCCTGTCCAGGCGGAGAACAAGCCCCCCGTCGTTTGCCTGGGCTGGGGCTGGGCCAGGGCAAGGCAGCCAGTGGGCCAGCACCCAGCTGTGGGGGGGCAGGGGGGACCCTGCCTGCACCCACCCTGCTCCCTGCAACGGGACCTGACCGGCACGGGAAGGACATTCCTGTGAGCTACTGCCCAAGGATGTGCAAAACACAGGGTGCTGCTGTGTCCCCTTTCCCAGGTGACCTCAGCCACGTCTGCAGGGACAGCTGGGGTCACCAATGCAGGTTGAACCCCACCCCCCCACCCCACCCCCCCCAGGGCAATCCGGGGTCCCACCCTGCCAGATGGCAGCCCCGGTGCTCACAAAGTGGGAAAGGGAAACTGAGGCAGGCAGCGGGGCTGGGGAAAGGGCAGTGCTGGTGGCATGAAGAGGACAGGGGAAAATGTCCCTCTGTCCCCGTGATGTCCCTCTGTCCCTGCGGTTCCTGCCCCACTGCTGGAGCCTTGGCAGGGAGGACCCACCCCAGGGACCCTGCAGGGACTGCACCGGCTGGGGCACCCGTGGGGGAGCCCAGCATGTCCCCAGGGACCAGCTCACCTGCAGTGGGTGGCCCCGGCCGAGTCCACGGGTGTAAGCGACAGAGAAAAGCCCTTGTGGGAGCCTAAGCCGGGCAGGAGGCCATAGGGCTGCCATGCTGCTCCGTGCCTCAGTTTCCCTCCAGCACCCACAGTGAGGCCACTCCCAGGCGGGAAAGCGCCCCGCGGCCAGGGAAGGAGGAGGAGGAGGAGGAGAAGAGGGAGGAGGGCTGCTCCTTCCCAGGCACACAAAGCCCCTTTCATAGGGGCCGAGTTTGGATTTCCTCCGCCAGCCCAGCACCTCGCTGCCTCCTGCCCTGCCAGAAACGCTGCGGTCGGAGCGGGGGGCTGGTGGGTCGGATGCCTGGGGGGAGATGGGGACCTTTGGACGGCTCTGTCCCTGGCCCCGACCATCCCTGTGATTTTCCCCTCCTGTCAGCTTTTAATTATACCCCTAATAAAAGTCGCTTTGCAGGGAAACGGGAGCTTTGTTGCTCGGGAGCTCATCTGCTCCCGCTGCTCCTTCCCCGTTTTAAACCCTAATCCTCAGCTGGGGACACTGCAATTAGCCACCGCGGAGCCGGGCACCATGTCACAGAGGATTAGGGCTCCCTTCGGCGGGGAGCTGGGGGACGCGGCCCTGGAGCGGGTCAGTGGCTCTGTGTGGGATGGGCTGTCCCCCCCTGCAGCCCCCGAAAGAGGGGGATGAGCCTAAGGGCCACCCCCAGCCACGCAGCCCCTAGCCCACCTCCTTCGCCGTACCCACCGACCTGCAGCGCATCAGTGCCTCTGGATTATTTTTGGGGCGCCACAGACCCTCAGCCAACACCCCCCCCCCAGACTCCCCCGCACAGACAGACCCAAGGAGGGCTTCCCAGGGGTTGGGTGGCTTTGCACGGTGTGACTACGGAGACAAAAATGGGGCTGGGGGGACCAACGTGAGCCTCAAGCCATGCCCGCTCAGCCTCGGTGCCTGTCCCCAGGGCCCCGTGCCCCTGGGAGGGGAAACTGAGGCACGGGGGGGCACCAGGTGCTCACGTCACACATCCCACAGCAGCCCTGTGTCACGGAACCGGGGAGAGACACGGTGCTGCCATGGAAATATGGTGACAGCCCTCAGCCCCCTCCCCAGGTAGGGTGCTCTGCTGCCAAACCCGACAGGCTGCAGGCACAGGGGCTACTGTGCTACTGGCCAACCCCCCCACTCTCAGGCTGACAGACAACGGGGCCACGAGGGCTGCAAGAACCATCGGTGCTCCCCGGCACTGAGCTGGGAGACCCTCCAGCTCCGGCACCGGCATGGTGACAGTGACACAGGACCCTCGTGCACGGTGCGAAGGCCACATCCATGGCAAAGGGGCAGCGGACGTGGGGTCACTCGACCCCTTAAAGCCCCCCGAAAGGAGCCCGAGCATCGCTCCGGGGTGCCTGCTCGCCAATCAGCCTCTTCCCGGGGCTGGGGAGGCGAGTGGGGGGGGCGCAGGAGCTCGTTAGCAGCTGCTCATTAAGAGCCCTCCGGGAGGAGGAAGGTACCCAGGGCACCTGCACCTCTGTTTAATGAGCACCATTAAACGCTGGAAGGGACCTCGGGTACAGTGGAGCTGCTGGGGTGGAGGGCTGACCCCCACCCTGACCCCCACCCAAAGCAGGGTGTGGGTCCCCGTGGCGGTGTGGCCAGGGGAAAGGGAGGGACGTGGGGAGTTGAGTCATGGTGACAACTGCAGGCGGCGGCGGCGGTGGCAGGGACACACGGCAGCTGCTGCCAGGAATGCCCCGAGCCCCCCGGCAGCCCTGAGGGGGGGCACCCAGACTCGGCTGCATTCCCCCCCGCCCACGCCTGCACCCATGGGTGCTGCATCGGGATGGCGACGGCCACCAGTGCTGGAGAGCAGTGCCCACAGGGAGGTGGGACAGGTCCCCTGAGTCCTCGAGGTGGGGACCCTCCCAGCTGGGGGGCACCCACGGTGGGGACCCAAACATCCTGCACCCAAAGACCTCGCCCAGCACCCAGAGCTCCCACTCCAACCATTAAAGCACGGCCTGACACAGCGCCTAGAGGGGATCCAGGCATCCGGGGTGATGCTCCTGGGTGCACCCTCAGACTCACGGACGAGCCCATGACACCCACCCCAGCACCCAGTCCCGCGGGACACCCAGGTCCCCAGGCCCGAGCGTCGTGGCCCCCCCACCCTCCCCGCGTGGGGCTCTCCCTCGTTAATGTTTACTCGGGTTCGTTAGCGCCGGCCCATCGCCATGGCAACCATGCAAGCTGCGCGCCGCCATCGGCGCCACCGCCACGAGGCGCGGGGACATCCCCGCGCGTGGGGTCACCGCGGGCACCCCGCCACCGCCACCCACCCCACCCCGGGCACCGAGGGCTGGGGGGACGGCGTGGGGAGCAAGGCGGGGGGGGTGGGGGCAGGGTGGGGGGGTGTGGGTGAGGGTGTGGGGACACGAAAAGGTTCCCCTCCTCCCCGCTGCCATGGCACGGTTCGGTGTCACCCAGGCGGGGTGACGGCACCCCCTCCGCTCGCCCCCGAAGCGCCCGCCGCTGCCAACGCGCCTCGGTGCTGCATTATTTATAAATCAGAGGAGCAAAGGGCTCGGTGGCAGCTCATGGGCCACCCTGCCCGGTGTCACACAGCCACCGAGCCCGCCGGCACGGTGGTACCGCAGCCCCGGCCATCGGGAGGGACACCGGGGATGAGGCTGCCCGGGGCGGGGTGGCGGGGGGTGTTGGCAGAGCCACGGTTTGCCCAGATGCCACCCTGGTGTCCCCTTGGATGTGGCGTGGGGCTGATGCAGCACGTGGGGCCGGTGGGTGCGTCCCCGTGTGTGTCCCCCACCACCACCACCTCCGCACCAGCGCCAAGGGGCTTCGGCGAGGAGCCCACTGCAGATGGGTTTGGGTGACGGCAAGCAGAGGGGTGCCCCCAGCCAAAACCCAGCCAGCCCCCACCCCCCTCCATGACACAGGGCAGAGCCCCGGCTGCACCACAGCACCGTTCACCAAGAGCAGGATGCGGCCCCAGAATTTTCTCACACCACCGGCCTCCGTTTGCTACGGCAAACAGGTTTTCCTTAAGCTTTGCAGTATCCTCCCGCCTCCTCCCCCTCTACGAGTCCCACCTCCGGGCTGGGGAGCAGGGAAGGAGGAGGGGGGGGGGGGGAAAGGCTGAGTTGGGGCTTTTAATTTTTCATTATTAATTTCCCATCGACGCCGAGAGGCGCCGGGGCTCTCTCAGCCGCCCCCAGCATCGCCCCCCGCACTCCCTCGCGCTCTCCTGGAGCTCTGCACCGGCTGAAGCCGAGCCAGGCTGCCGATAGGATTAATTCTGCATGACTGCCCATCTCCGCGGGGGGATCTAAGACCCTCAGGCCTGCAGCAATCTTTAAAATTCCTCCAGCCCAACTTAATTCCCTCTTCCTGCAGAGCTGGCGCATCTGCTGCAGTCAGGCACGGAGAGAGGGAGATGGAGGGAGAGGGGGGGACGCCGGCACCCAGGACCGCCGTCGGCTCCGGCTCCAGGCGGTTGGTGGCCCTGCTACGGTGGTCACGATCCTGCGTGGTCACCGTGGGGTCACCCAAAGCTGTGTCGGTCACCCATCCCGGCCCCGTGGGTGTTGGCACAAGGAGAAGGATCGTGCTGGGGATGGGGGAAACTGAGTCACGCTGGGGCAGCCCTGGGGACAATGGCTGGACGCAGCCCCCTGCACTGCAGCCCCGGTGCATTGTCACACCCGCCCCGGCGGAGACTCTCCAAACCTTAAAAACGGGTTTTTTCAAACACCTATGGGCTCCGTCTCTCCAGGGGAGGGCTTGTTCAGACCCCCCACCCTGCTCTCACCCTCACAGCCCCCAAAGACAGACACCCCCCCCCCGCCCCCCAGGGTCAAACATCATTCAGGAGCGCTCAGGATCTGGGATCTCTGGATTTTGGGATGGCTCATGGAGACGCAGCTGCTGCTCGGGGAAAGAGCCCTGCACCCCCTCAGCGCAGCCTGGGGGGCAGAGCCCCCCTCCCCTCCTCGGTCCCTCTCCCAGGGGGGACAACGACCCCAGCATCACCTCGCGATGGGGGGGGGGGGGCTGCGCACACCCAGAGCCGGCGCCCTGGGACCCCCTGCCCACACGAGCGGCCACCCAAGAGCGGCAGGGCGAGGAGCCCGGCCAAGCCGGGGGTGCTTCCCCCCCAAACCCCCGCCATGCACCGCGGCAGCCTGGGGACAGTGGCGTGTCCCCGCGCTTTGAAGGCTCAGCCACCGCCACGCCGAGGCTGGCAGCCGGCGGGCAGAGCTAACCTTCAGGGGGGTGACGAGGAGAGGCAAGGGGGGGGGGGGGGGGGGAAGATAGATGCAGCCACCAAACTCCAACCCCTCTGCCTGCACCCACCGGCCGGCAGCACCCTTCCCGAGGTGTCGGCAGCTGCCAGACCCAGGAGAATCATCCCTCTGCCTTCTTGCCTGCAACTTGCCCAGCTCGCCAGGCAGCCGGGAGGAAGATGAGGAGCGCAGCCCAGCCCAGCTGCCGGCGGAGCTGCGGATACATGCATTTAAATCACTTATATCTTTACTTTCTCCTGCGCTGGCTGTGAGATGGGCTTTTTTTGCATGCGTAATTAGGGGGTGGAACAGATGGCGGAGGGTTCGTTTAAAGTAATGCATCCATTAAAATAACCTTCGCTGTCGGGGACTGCGCTCCGACAGGGGCCTGTTTCACTGGGGGCGGTGGGGAGGGGGGGGGGGGGGGGGCTTTGTTCTGCAAGGAGGGGGGTGTCGGACTTTGGGAAGGCGGCCGGGGGGGGACCACACGTTCCCTCTGGGATGCAGCATCCTGGATTGTGGGACGAAGGGGTGAAGCTGGACCGGATACGCCGACCTGCGTTGCCACGGGTGGGTTGTGTAGGAGAGCTGGGACCAAACTGGGGCCAAACTGGGGTTGAACCAGTCCTCTCTGGGGCTCAGTTTCCATAGCAATATGATGGCAGTGAGATGGCGGGGACGCAAAGCCCAGGCTGGGGAGGATGCCATGGGGCGGGCACCGTCCCCCCCGGTCCCCCCCCCGCTCCCTAGAAACCCAAAATAAGCCGGAGGAGGACATTTCGCCCTGCCACGCAGCACCAGCCGCCTCTCCTGTTTCAAACCCCGGGTTCCCGGGAGAGGCAGGAGGGCTTTGTTCAGGCACCGGAGGAGCGGAGGCCAGAGAAAGCAGGAGTGCCCTGCCAGCTCTTGTGTTTCACTCCCGAGGAATGCCGGGGAGGGGAGGGAAACGCTGTTCCCCCCGCCCCAACGGGCACCCGGCCCGGCTGCAGGGTGTCAAGGCTGGGAGGAAGAGGAGGGGAAAGCACGGGGATGAAGGATGGGGAGGTGGGTGTCGCGCAGATGCTGTGGCACCACCACGTGCGGCCGGGGCTGGCAGCGGGTGGGCTGGAGAGGAGGGGCGGGGAGGGGGGGGGACACACACACACACATGGTGACATGCACCCGGGGTGGCATGGCAATGCTGAGCACCGCGCTGGCTCAGTTGAAGCAGAGCAAATAATTCAGAGCAAGAGCTGCCAAGCAAATATTACACCCCTGTCTTGGAGGAGAGAAGCCCCTGCGGGTACGCCTTAAATTTGGGGGCTCCAGAGAGGCGGATTCTGGGGAAGGGCGAGAGCAACAGCAAACCCAAAGCCACCCATGCGTGTTCAAATATTTAGTGTGCACTTGCTAAGGTGCTTCTGCTGCCTTCAGGGCATCGCTGCGTTTGAAGCACGGGAGAGGTGGGAACTGGGGGGGGGATGGGGAGCAAATGCCAGGGCTGTCCTGGGCTGGGGGGGGCCAAGACTGGCCCCCGGCCACGGTGCAGGCAGCCCAGGGAGGGCTGGGACAAGCTCAACTTCACCCCAAGCCATGCAAAAGCTGGCCCCTGCCTCGCCGCCCCCTCCCCAGCCACAGCCCCCAGACCCTGCGGGGCTGCGTGTCTTCCCCTCCTCTTCCTCCTCTTCCTCCAGCCCCTATGCGCCTCGCTGGTCCTCCGCACTCCCACTCACCGGCACCCTGGGGTGTCCCCAAGCACCGGCGTGACCCAGGGGACAACCGGGAGCTGTGGCAACGCAGCAGCCTCCGTGCCCGACGCCGGGGCAGAAAGCCAGACGTCGATGGCAGCAGCGGGCGGGCTGAGGGTGACGATGGCAGGAGCTGGGCGAGGGACCGAGGGGACACGCAGGATAGCGGCGATGGGCTGGGGGATGCTGCAGAGATGCCGGCAGCCAAGAGGGGATCGCAGAGGGACCCGGGTCGCGGGGTGACAGGGGTCCCCAGGCCAGCAAGGCGAGCAGCCCCTCCGCTTCGCCCTCCCCAGCCCCACGCACGCGTCGAGGAGGAGCCGCCGCGCCTGCCAGCCAAGGGACATCGGGCTTTGCCCCGCCGCCACTCGCACAGCCCCATCCCCACGGTGTCCCCCGGCTGCCGAGCCCCGGCTCCACCACCCCCACCTTCCCGCTCGCCGATCCAAAACTCCCCCGGCTCATCCCTGTCCTCTCCCCGGCTCACCTGCCATCACCCCCCATCCCCTCGCCAGGCCCCGGCACGCCGCCCCTTTGCCTCCCCCGGCATTTCGGCCGGTCCCTTTGGTGCACCCCACCACCGTGAGCTCTTCCCACTCCCCAGCCGACGATCTGCCGGGAAAACCAGTCCCAAAAACCTTCCCCGCATCCGCGCCAGCTCTGCGGGTCTGGGGGGGCCGCGGGCTGGCCCCCCGCTCGCCAAGAACAATAGCGCCTTGTTCCAGCCCGGCTCCGTCCTCTCCTGCCGGGCTGCAAACACCTCCCTGGGCAATGCGCTGGCCACTCTCACCTCTACGTCTCTCTCGCTGTTTCCCAGCTCCCTCCTGACAAATCCCTGCTCCCGATCGCTTCTCCTCCCCGCGGGTCCATATTAAGCTACATTCTCCTTTCAGCTGGGTGGAAAACAGCAGTAATAACCATGTGGAGAGAGCCGTGCCCCCCACCTCCACTTCCCTCCCACTTTGGGGTTCAAATTTCATTTCAGCAAAAAAGCTTCCCCCGCCTCCAATTTCTTCCCCCAAACCGAGTCGCTGTCGTCTCGTCTGATCTCGGCAGGGGCCGTATGGATGCTCAGCTCCTCCTGGTTCAGGATCTGCTGCCAATCTGGACCTCGCAAACTGGTTCTCACACAGCTCCCGCCTAGCGCCTCCCTCTCAGCATTTATTGTCCCTCCTCAGCCACCCAGCCCAGCTTGCTCCCTGTCACCCTGCTCCCTGTCACCCTTGCCACCCTGCTCCCCCCCTGTCACCCTGCTCCTCCCATGCCACTCGCCCGGCGATGCACGGGGTGCCACGCTCCTCTCCTGCCCTTGCTTTTGCTCGGGCGCATCCATCCCAAACCGAGCCACGGAGTTCACCAGGCGAGATTTATTCCCGGCGAATTCCCGGGGGCCCGGCAGCCAGCGGGGAGCGGAGCGGCCCCGTTGCCTCCGGCTGAGCAGCCTCCCTCTTTCCTGCAGCTGAAGAGCTCGTCTCCCTCGCCCAAGGCGCTCCGTCCTCCTCCAGATATTTTAGGCCCAGGTTTTGCGAGGAATGTACAGGCGCCGAGCCCAAGCCGATGCGCTGAAGTCAGCAGGAGGCGAAGAGAGTGCATGGGGCTCGGGGCCCTGGGGGCGGCGGCACAAGGATGGGATGGGATGGGATGGGATGGGATGGGATGGGATGGGATGGGATGGGATGGGATGGGATGGGATGGGATGGGATGGGATGGGATGGGACGAGATGGGATGGGACGAGATGGGATGCTGCTCCCTCCGCCTGGAGCTTGTTTGGTGGCAGGAAGGGCAGAGGTTGGAGCTGGCGGATGCCAGAACTGCTTCGCTCTCCCTCCGAGAGGATCAATACCACATTTCGCCGCTCCCCCCCGTCTCCCCGCATCGTGCCAGGCCGGGCTGCGCCACGCCTGCGTGGGGTGGGCTTCAACACGGGGAGGGGTGGGGTGGGTCCCCACTGCTGTCTGTCCCCCCCATCGCCTTCACCGCGGAGGGGACGAAGCCGTTTTCGCCCCGGCGGCGTGTCCCCTGCCCAGGCCCACCTTCACCCCCCATCCCCACGCGCCAAACCCCGCCTGCGCCCGTGCCGACCCCTCCTGCTAACACCCCCCCACTCCTGCCTGCCTGCACCCCGCTGACCCCCTGCACACCCCCCCGCCCTCGCAGCAACTCAGCACACCTCCCAGCCCAGCTCAGCATCCCGGGGTTGGGGAGGGGACACACACACACACACACACATTTTGCTGTGCCGGAGATGGAGTCCCCGGCGTGGCGGCACGCACCCGCCCTTGTCACGGCCCCGCTGGCACGCAGGCACCCTGCGTGCTCCGACAGGTGAGCCCCCGGGGCAGCGTTCCTGCCTGGGCCAGGAACTGTCCCCACCGGGCAGCCGCTTTTGCAGGCATGTTTCTTCCCAGCACGTCCCTCCCTCCTTCCCCTCCGTATCCAGCCTTCCTCGGGCCGGCAAAAGGGGGGAGCCGACGGATTTTAATGAGCTCCCCGGAGGCATGGCTCCGCACCCCCCCTCTTCCCGCCTCTTCCCGCGCCCGGGAACCGATGCTCTGAAACACAACCCTCGGTGGCAAGCCTGGAAAAAAACCACAGGGCACATTTCCCCCCCCCTTTCTTTCCCTCCTCGCCTCCCCCAGCTTTTTGCTCTCCTGCCGATGCCAAAGACCCAGCCGGGCTCTTGTGCTTTCACTCGCAGCTGCAGCTGCCGATTTTCGCTGTAAGCCCTTGTGCCTAGAAGGCCCAGAGCGAGGGATTCTGGGACGCGGTGATTGAAGACAGCACCAGCACGGAGACCATTGCTCAGACTTTCCCTGTCTGTCGCCCCAACGCTCAACCCACAGAGAGGGAGGGAGAAAAAAAAACAGAAAAACAAAAAAAAAAGGAAAAAAAAAATATATATTAAAAAAAAGAGGTGAAAAAAAAATAAAAAAGAAAGAAAGGGGGAAAAAAAAAAAAAAGGTGGAGAGAAAAAAAAATCGAAACCAAACCGGACTGGCCCTTGCCCCTTCCCACCCACGCAGAGCGGCACGCTCCGCTGCGCCCCAGCCTTGGCCCGGGTCAGCCAGCCCATGGGGCCAGGGTGAGCTCCCCAGCCCCACGGCACCCCGGAGAACTCCCGGCCGCTTCACTTTGCAACCCCAAACCCCACCGCAAGCGCCCCGGATCCCTCTCACTGCGCAGCATCGCCTTAAAAACTCACCACCAGCACCTGAGCGGCGCCCTGTTTGTTTCCCCCCTCGGTGTCATTTTGAAAGAAAAAGGATAATAACGCAGCTTTCAAGGCACTGTTTGCTAGGACAGGGTAAATATTGGGGCGCGGGTGTGAGGAGAGGCGACGCCGCGCGCGATGCCAGGTCCCCAGGCGAAGCTGAAATGCTCACCCATGGCAGTGGGACTGTCAGGATGCACCCCGGCACCACGCAAATGCCCCAGCACATGTCACCACGTCCCCTCCGCGTGCAAAAACCCCCGAGGGAAGGGGTGCCCAGCACCCTGGGCATCCGGGAGTGCCTGGGGAAGGTCTCAAGGGACCAAATACCTGCCCTCCAGCACACTGCGCCAGGCCAAGGCATCGCTCAGCGTGTGCCCCCAGGGCAGAACAGGAACAACTCCAGCCCAGACAGATGGATGGACGCCCGGTGGGGAGTGGGGGAAGCCGGCTGCGCCCCCCATGCCAGCAAGAGGAGGGGGGCCTGCCGAGCATCTCCCAGCCAGCCAAGCCCTCGCACCCCAACAACTGTCCCCGGCACCCCGAGGATCACGGCCGGCCGGCGCGGCACATCCCAGCCCCGAAGTTCGGTGGGCGGCGGGGCTGGGGAGGGGACGGTGGCGGGGGACAAACACACACACACACCTCCCACATCTGCGACGCATTCAGGGGCCATCCCGCATCCGGGCAGCCTGGCCACAACCCAGCATCCAGCCCCGGAGGGGGCAACCCTGCCCTATCACCAGGCAAAAATCCCCCCCCTGCTCCGGCCCTCCCGCTCCCCCCCCCTCCACGCTCCCGTTAACGAGCCCGGAAGAAGGAAACAGCCCTCCCCAGCGCTGCCCTGTTTACCAAGAGCTGGTTCCAAGCACTCGGGAGAATAGCAGGAGCATTTCAAGGCCCTGTTTCCACTCGGCTGACACACACTATTTATAGAAGCCCACAATTCTCCCAGAGCTTTCCTCGGGATCTCAGCAGAAATAGCCTGCCCCGGGTCTCTGCTGCCTCCTCTAAGGAGGCCAGGGCAGCGCCGGCCCCCCCAGGCTTCCCGTAACCTTCCACAGGCTTCCATCGCTTCTCCTCCGCCGGCCACTCCGCTCCCGGCACGTCCTTGGCTACCCCGTCCCCGCCACGGTGCCAACCCTTCGCCTCTCCCTCCCCCCTGGCCCCCCTCCCAAAATCCCGGGCACCTCCACCTCCTGCCCCATCGGCTCCCGGCGGGTGCGCGGTGGCTTCGGCCAGTGTCCGCTCGCCGGATGGTGGAGGGAGGGAACCGGACTGTGGTTGTTGGAAGGGGGGGTGTGGGGAGGGGTGTATGTGTTCTGTGTGTGTGTGGTGGGAGGGGGGGGGGGGGGGGGGGGGGGGGGGGGGGAGGCCAGCAGCCGGGCGAAAGCCACCTCCCGCCTGACTGCATCGGAGCGCGGCGGAGCCCCGGGGGACTCGCACCGGGGATGGAGTTGGCCTATTCAGGTTACAGAGACATGGCAGAGCGGAATTTGGCGCCGCGCCATCCCTTCTCCAGCCCCCCCCCCCCCCCCTCCACCCCCCCGCCCTCCTCTTCCCCCCCTCCCCACCACCACCACCACCCTCCCCTGCAAATTCCTCAGCCCAGCAGGAGAAGCCAGTGTAAGGGGACACCTGGGGGGGTGAGAAAAGGGAGAGAAGGGGGAGAAAAAAGCCTGTTGGTTGGGGGGGGGGGGGGGAGGAACACCCGATTCAGACCACGCGCCCCCATTGCCCGCCAGTGCCTGGGCCAAAAGCGAGCGGGCAGGATCCATGCCCATCGCCCCGGGGGTTCGCTTCTGCTCTCTGTCACGCCAGGATAAATCTGGAGCGACTCCACCGCGCGCCGGGGCTCGCGGCGGCACACAATGAGCTCAGCCCGTGGCTTTTGGTGGCCCTTCTGGCAGCCACGGGCCCACGGGGCTGGATGCACGAGGCCACCTGGTCGCGGCCGAGGCCACGTCCTCCCCCAGCACGTAAACAAGCGGGGACCCAGGTGCCTCCACCTGCCCTGGCCTTGGGGACACCAAAGATGTCCCCAAGGTGGGCAGAGGGTCCGGCGTTAGCGTGACCCCATCGGGTGACTCCAGCCCCCCACCAAAGCCACCGGTCCCCCGTGGTCCCCGTTGCTGTGCAAGCACCGAGGGGCCGTACCGTGTGTGTGTGTATGTTGGGGGGGGGGGGGGAAGGATTTAAATCAGCTGATCGATAAAAACAAATCAGAGGGGGGATGACAGGCACCGAAGTGACAACCGCTCGCCGAGCCCCGTGCCGCGGACCACGCAACTTTGCCAGCGGGGTTGGGGTGAGACACCCCCCGCCCCCCCCTTGCCAACCTACACCACCCCTCCCCACACACACACACACACACACGCACGCCGTCCCCCCCACGGGCCTGCCCCGCTGCTCCCCGGGGCCCGGTTGCCAGGGGAAGGGGGGTGGGATGCTGTGCCCCGGGGGGGCCCCCCACGTCCCCCGGGAAGCCCGGCTAACCCCAAACGTTGTTGACACGCTCCGCTCCGACGGCGGCCTGCCTTCTAGCGGACACAGCCCGCTCTGACAGCTGTCACTCAGCGATCGCAGCCGGGGGGGTGGGGGGGGGGGGTGGAGGGGGGGTGACGGCAAGGGGTGGAGGGGGGGGGGGGGGCGGCTAGGCCAAGGGGGAGGCGGCCAAACTCGCGAAGATCGCAACCACCCCCCTCACCACCACCATACACACGCACGTCGGGGGGCTCGCCCCGCGCCCCCCCCACCCCCCCCCACCCCGGTCCCGCCCCTCCCCGCCCCAAGTGCCATTAAACTCCTGCAATTTGGCACCAACTCGCCGCGCAACTTCAGCGGAGGGGGGGCGGGGGGTAGTGGCGGAGGGGTGGGGGGGGGACGGACGACGACGACACACCGCCCCCTTCCCCCCCAACCATCCCCCCCCCCCCCCCCTCCGCCTCGCTCTGCCCGAAGGGGGTGTCCCCTGTGTCTGTGTGTCTGTGTGTGTGTCCCCCCCCCGCCTCCCAGCCCCACACAAAGGCGGGGGGTCCCCGGTACTCACCCGCCGGCTGCTGCGCTCCCAGCCCCTCGGAGCCCGCCCGCTTGGGGAGGCTCCTGCCGTCCGGCGGGGCTGCCTCCTGACCGGCCGCGGGAGTCCCGGAGCCCTCGGCACCGCTCGCCACCTTCAACGAGAGCATTTCCAGCGCCTCCTGCTCACATTCTCCCCAGGCAACTCCGCTCCTGCCAGCCCGCCCCCTCCTCCGTCCCCTGCCTGCTCTTTCCTCTCCGCTTTCCTCCTTCCCTCTTCCCCCCCTCCACCCCTCTATTTTATTTTTTTCCGGGCTTTTCTCTCCCTCTACCGCTTAGCTTCTTTTTTTTTTTTTTTTTTTTTTTTTTTGGCTTTTTCCTCCTCTTTTTTTTTTTTTTTTTTTTTTCCCCCCCCCCTTCGCCTCTCACACACACAAAAGGCAGCGGAGCGGGAGGCGGAGGGGAACCGACCTCCCCTCTGCGCCTCCGCCGCTCGCCGCCTGCGGAAAGCAAAGAAAGACACAGCGCAGCAGAGCCCTGGCTTGCCGCTGCCTCCCCCCCTTCCTCCTCCTCCCTCCTCTCCCTCCTCTCCCTCCTCCTCCTCCTCCTCCTCCTCCTCTCCCTCCTCCTCCTCCTCCTCCTCCTCCACCTCCTCCCTCGCTCTTGCCTTCTGCCGCTCCCGGCTTTGTGGGGGCTGGGATAAAAGGGGGGGAGCGGAGCCGGCGGCGAGGCGCGCCCTGCCCCTCTTTCCTCTCCGTGCGCGGCGGGGACCGCGGCTCCGCTTCGCTCCGCTGTCAGCGGCACGGCCAGCATCCGGCACCCCGGGGAGCCGTGCAGCACCGCCGGGGCATGCCGGGCCTTGTAGTCCTTCCTTTCCCCCCCCCCCCCCCCCCCTTTTTTTTTCCCTCCTTCCTTTCCTCCCCCCCCCTCCGCCCCTCTTTCTCCTCCCCGTCGCGTTTGCGCCCCTCCCTGCGCGCTTTGCCTCCGTTGCGCGCTTCTTGGGGAGGAGGATATTTAACACAGGAGTGGGGGGTACCCTGGGGGGGGGGGGGGCGCAAACCACCTTGGGTGGTTTGCCCCCCCCCAGGGTGCCCCCCCACCCCCCC
Organism: Tyto alba; assembly: GCF_018691265.1. Taxonomy (NCBI): domain Eukaryota; kingdom Metazoa; phylum Chordata; class Aves; order Strigiformes; family Tytonidae; genus Tyto; species Tyto alba. The sequence continues at coordinate 6,566,082 of NW_024881283.1, read as the reverse complement.
CCCCCCCCGAGGTCCCAGTGGGATGCGCGGGGCATTGCTGCCCTCTCCCGGGTTGCACCCGCACTGCGCACCCCCTCCCTGAGGATGCAGGGTTGGGGGGACAGACACACAGACAGCCCCTGCAGCCGCCCACCCCAATCCGGGGTGCGCATCTGCACTTTATCACCCTGTCCCTCTCAGCACCCCTGCGCCCCCACAGATCCACCCAAGCACCCCCCTTATTTTTGTTATTTTTTTTTCCCACTTTATTTAAGTAAAAAGCTCCATCTGGGGCCTGGAAAGTTCCTCGCTGTTTGGTAACACCCTGCTCCTTCACATTCTTTGGGGTACAGCGTTGTGTCCCCTCTCGGCCAGGTCCCAGCGAGGAGGGCAGGAGGTGACCAGGGCCCCTTGGGACAGCGGTGTCAGAGCAAGGAACTGCCCGCCAGCTCCCTGAGCACCCCGTGACCTCCCTCCCCGTGGCTCCATGGAGCATCTCCCCAGCACCTTCCCTCCAAGTCTCCGCCGATGTTAATGTTCCTGGAGCCGGGTAGATAAAATATAATTAAAGTAGATAATACCAGTGATGTTTGTTATGACATTGTGTTTTTGTGAGTGACGAGTGAAGGGTTAACTCCAGGGAATTGGGAATATTGCTCGGCTGCTAATAACACGTGAGTCATCGATGAAATAACACATGGGTGCAGGGAGAGACACAGCACCTGGCTGTACAGCAGCCCTCTGCCTCGCCTGCGCGGTGCAGGTTGGGGTTCGATGCGTGTTTCTGGATCAACAGGCAGTGGGGAGAAAATCTGAGCTCAGGATCTGCACTGGGCACCCCAGCTTCTCCGCCAGACTGGGATGAACTGGTAAATTGGGAGGGGTGGGGGGTGTCAAGCTGAGAGCTGTCTTCCAGCATGGACTTACTGCACCCGAAACAACAGTGGCTCCGTCCTGGGGGTTCTGTGCACCCCAGTGGGATCGGCAGGGGTGGATCGGGGACCGGCTGGACTCTGCACACCCCGGGTAAGGATGGGGACTGGTTTGCATCGCTCCCGGATTGGTGTGGAGAGGAGGCCTGGGCTCCCGCCCGGTCAGCAGAGGAATCTGCACACGCAGACAGGATCGCTGCAATTGCTGGTGGCTGAGTGAGCAACTTTGCAGGCTTCCTCGTCCCCTCGCCCTGAATGTCAGCTTTGAATTTTCTTGCTATTTTTAGGGACGGTTCAAAAAACGAGGAGGATCCCTCCCTTCTCGCCTTGCAGGGCTTTGTGCCCTATGAATATTGCAAGGCTGTGTATTGCTGTACCTGCGTGTGCGCGGGGGGAGCGGGACGGAGGGACGGGTCAGCTCTCCTGCACGGGCAGGGAGAGGAGGTCGTGCAAAAAAACATTACGTTGCAAGCAGAATGGGTTAGAATGTAAAAGATTTATTCATTTAATCCGAAGCATTAAAAGGTCATGTATTAATCAAAGAGATGCTTAAAACTGTCAAAGTCCTTTGTCAGGTTTGAAGTGCATCTCTATAGTTATCATAAAATATATATATCAGTCTGGCATGGAGCCCTCGGCAGGGCTGGGAGTGAGGATGAGGAGCAAAGAGAGGCACTTTGCAGCGAGGTCCCTGTGGAGGAGCACCTGCCCTCCAGCCCTGCCAGGCTCCCATGGGTGCCCAGCACCCCCACGCTGAGCTGGGCGCCTTGGGAATCACCTCACTTGTCCCCAGGCCTGGGTTTGTCCCCCTTCAAATCAAGCTTGTGCCCTGGGGTTGTCCCCAGCTTGGCCTCACGGCGTGGTGCGGCTTTGGGGAGGAGATGGGGAGATGGGTGCGATGGGTTTGGGAGCGGGGTTCTCCCCCACCCCCCCCCCACCCCCCCCCATTCCTGCCGGTGGGCACGGGTGGCTCCCGGCGGTGGCAGGGGGCACTGACGTGGAGGAGCTGTGCCCACGCCACCCATGTCACAACCCCGCGAGTGCTCAGCCCCGCCGGCATCTCTTTTGACCCGGGGGAGGTGGGTGGTGGAGGCGGGTCCCCAGGGCCACCCGGGTCACCCGGGCACCCTGTCCCCTCTCCCACCCAAGTGCTGTGTCAGCAGCGTTGGCGTGGACCTACGCTACCATCTAGTGGCTGCTTTGCCGAGCCGGGGCCACCGCTGTCCCCGGCTCCCAGCCCGTGTCCCCGCACCCCGTGGGCGACTGCCCCGGGCATCCAACACCACCACATCCACCCCCCCCGCTCCCCAAACCCGAGGGGAAAAGGCTCCACTCCCCATCACCCACGCCAGGATCAGACCAGTGGGTGACCCGTCTAGGTTTGTCCCCCAAAAGCTCGGGTTGGCTAGAGTGAGTGGTGGGGGCAGTTGGCACCCCGAAAGCCACCCCAGGGTGGGAGCAGGGGGTTTGGAGGCAGCGGGGTGCAGCGGGGTGCTGGGGGGGGGGGGCGGGGGGAGAGCTGGGGTGCATGGGCACAGCGGGGTGAGGGGGACAAGCAGAAGGTGTTTGTTGCGTTCGCTGGGGTGCGGGAGCTGCCTTTGTGCAGAGAGCGCTCCAGAGACCCCGGCTGGGTTTGGGGGGATCTCACCCCTCCAGCATCTGCGGAGGATTGGGACCAGCCGGATTTTACCTTGATAAATGCAATTGCAGCAGGAAAGACTCACCCAGCCCTGAATTCCAGCCCCAAATTCCAGCCCCGTGCTGCCCTGGAGCGGCAGCAAAACCATCCCAGGTTTTTCCACAGTGCAAGCATTTCTGAGCAGCCCCGAGCAGCCCCGGGCCCCGAGCAGAGCAATGCTCCCACTGCCGTGTGTCTGTGCTGGGATCCGACCGTCCCCACGCCTCGCTTCGCCCAAGAAACCTCTGTCCCCAAATCCTGCTGCTCCCCGGTTGCTGTCACCAACGCTGCTGTGGCCGGTGCATGGCTCTTCCCAAATATCGGTTGGTTTTCCATGGAAAAAGGTATCCCCTCCCAGTGATTGGTGCTGAGCTGCTGGGTGACCCTGTGCCTCAGTTTCCCCTTTGGGGACACGGTCCCTGCAGGCCTGGACCTGCAGTCCTGAGCCTGGTCAAGCCTAAAACCACATTTTTGGCCACTTTCCACTGTTGTCTGGCCACCGCCGCCGCGGGGACGCGGCGCCGATCCACGACCCAGGAGCTCAGCGGGCTCTGCCAGTCCTTGGGGAGCGTGGCCCAAAGGGGACAGGCACAGCCCCCAGACCCGGTTTGGGTGGGGGATGGCTCCTTCCTAGTCACGAGGGAGACACGGCTCCCAGCAGCAGCTCCGAGTGAGGGGGGACACCCACACACACACACACACCCTCCCTGCCCCGGGAAGGGTGGCAGTGCCGTGGCTCCCTCATGCCAGGGTCTGCAGCGTCAGCCATCTGCAACGGTCTCACACCTGCGCCCACCGCGCGTTTGGCACTGGGTGGGCACGTTCGCTCCAGAAACAACCCCCCCACACTCCCCCCCCGCCCGCCTCCGCCAGCTCCCGCCGAGGCTGGCACGGCGCAGGGCAGAGCAACCCAGCCCGGAGTGGGTCTGCGGGGGCTGGCCAGATTTGGGGTACCATGGGGATGGGGGGGGGGGGGGTGTGTGTGCTGGGGACCATCAGGAGGGAGGAGGGGGGACCCGATGCTGCTGCCTTCGTGCTCGTGCCTTGGCTGCAGGCAGGGTGAGGGCAGGGGAGGGGATGCTGAGCTGCTTTGGCCTCCTCTCCAGAAGACGCTGCAGGCTCTGCGGCGCTGCCTGCGATGCTGCAGGGACTGGTCAGCCGGGAGGGGATGGGGCCAGGACCCCCCCCCCCCCAGCCCTGGCCTGAATGCTGAGCTTTGCCCTCCCCAGCATCACCGGCAACACCTTCGGGGGTGTGGGGGGGTGTCTCAGCCTCTTTCCCCACCTCTCCATCACTGCGGGCTGGAAGGGCCTGGGGAGGGACTCCGGGGGGGGGCTCTGCCGAGGGTGACCCCACTCCCGTGCCCCCCAGCAGCCATCCCTCCATTTCTGGTCAATGCAGCCCAGGATTAACATAAAATCAATGTCCCCTCCCCTGCCCAGCCTGCAGTCACCCCAGGGCGAAACCCTTTAACCCCTTCATCCCTGCCTTGGGGAGGGGGGGAAGGACAGAAGGATGGAGATCAGGATGGGGGTCCCTCCTTTCAGCCCCTTCCCGCAGGTCCCTACAACCTTGGGCCCCGCTTTCTGTCCCCCAGAGCTTTCACACTCGTGACACCAAAGGGGAAAATCGGGGACACACTACGGTGACATGACCACGGTCCCGAAGAGATTGCTGCCGCACAACTGCATTTAAAAGCAACATGGCCAAATCCACGCGGGTCCCCGGCGCATGGCACAGCCAGCAAAAACCCTCTGGCTCGGCCCTGAGCTGTTCCTGCCACCGGCACGGCTGGGGGACAGGGGTCCTTGCCTGGGGACATGGCAGGGTGGGCACCGTTTCCAGGCGGGAGGGCAGGATGCGGCCCCAGCTGCCGGGAGGTGAAAGCAGGGCGTTAGGAGGGCGGCAGCCCACACCTCCAGCCTGCCCCTCCGCACCAGGCCGAGCCCCGGATTTACATTTTTATTCCTTTTTCAGTGAATTTTGCGCTGGAGGGAGTTGCCAGGTTGGCAGCCTGGCAGAGCGAGGGGCTGATCCTGCTCGGTGCAACCGTGCTTAGCGGCCGGGGCGCGGTGGGCTCAGCCCCTCAGGGTGCCCGGGCAGGCAGGAACGGGGCGAGAACGGGCAGGAACAGGGATCGGGGAGTCGGGGGGCCAGCACACCCGGGTCTGTCCAGCAGCGTCCGTCAGTCCATTGGACCCTGGATGGGGGGGGCTGCCTGCGGGCGCAGTGATGGTGATGATGGTGATGGTGAGCCTTCCTCCACCCGCCCGCCTCTGCTTTCCAGCCCCCTTCTCTCCAGAGGTGCCCACCCCATCCATCTCTCCCCCCCCCCGCCCGAGCCAGCACTGAGCTGCTGCGGGCAGAGGCTGCTGCCTGGCCCCCCCCCGATGTTGGGGTCCCTATGGCCCCCCTCCTCGTGCCAGCCCTGCTCTATAAATGTCCAGTTGCAATTAAGTGGGAGGATTTAATTACCAGTGCTGAGCTGCGGATGGACCCTGCCCAGCGCCGGTGTCAGGGGACACTGGGGGGGGTCCCCCCCAACCTTGTTTTGTTTCACTGAGTAGTGCTGTGCCCGGCTCGCAGAGCTGGGGGTTAAAACGGGGTGCTCCCCCCGGCTGGAAGGCTCTGCCCCCCCGCTGCATGGGGCTGGAGAGGGACAGCACGTGTGTTCCTGTGGGCCTGGGGACACGGGACACATCACATGGGTGAGACATGTGTGCCCCCCCCCCCCACACACACACAAAGGGAGAGTGGTTTTGGGGTGCTGGGGGTGTGCCAGAGCTGGTGTGCACTGGAAATGTGGGGGGGTGGGGTGGGGTGTGTGCACACCCAGAACACGCAGCATGCACATGTACACGTGTGTGCTGAGCACACGTGTGTGCTCAACAAGCGCGGGGCTGATACGAGGGGGTGGGGGGGGGCAGAGAGGGAAACCCTGGGGTGGGGGGGGGGTGTGTGTGTGACACAGCCCCCAGCCCCAGAGCCCCTGCGGAGATTGGGGGTGATGGTGACGCTGCCGTGCCCGTGGGGTGCCCCACATCCCCCCTGCCCCCCCCCCCCCCCGCCCCCCACCTCGTGTCCCTGCGTGCCCAGCCCCAGGCGTGGGGTGGCCGGAGCGATGTGGCAGCGGTGCCAACCACCTCCTCGCTTCGGCTGGCGGTGCCACGCAATCTGCTGCCCGCCCCGTTCTCCCCCCGACACCACCACCACCCCCACCCCCCCCCCAGCACCGGGCATCGTGCCACCCTGCCCAGCCAAGCCTGGCCCTTCCCGCAGGGATTTTTCCCCGGGATGGGGAAGGAGGGGCAGGCGCATCCAGCTCCCTCCCCCCCGCCTCCCCCCCCCCCCCCCCGGGATTTGCAACCCTTGTAGGGGTGAAGCAGGAGCCAGGGAGGTGCCCGGCGGTGCCCAGGGATGGTGGCATGTCCCCAAGCCCCCCGGGCATGTCCCCAAACCCGCTGGCATTGCCTCCTTGCCCCCCTCCCCACTTGCCCGGGGCCGCCTCCTCCCCCCCCTCGCCCCCACCCCCCCCAGCCTGAGCCCCCCGCCCTGGATGGGGCCGGGGCCAGTCCCCCCTTCCCACCAGTGCTGGGGAATTCATTAGCCGGCCACAGCTGGGCCCTGCTGGGGAGGCCAAGCTGCAAGGAAAATTAACCTCTTCCTCCCCAGCCTACAAGCACAGGACACCCCCCCCCAGCACGTCTGCCCTCACACGGAGGAGGGGGCAGTAGCTCCCCCCGGCCAGACCCTGCCCAGAGACACCCCCCCTGCTAATTAAACACAGGCTGCTGCCTCATTAACGCGCATGCCTGGGAGCTAGTTGGGGGGGGGGGGGACGCTGGGTGCAGGGGGGGCTGTGGGGTGCTCTGTGTGGGGGCAGTTTTGCAAACCCAAATGTTTCCCACCCTCCTTTTCCGGGCTTTTATTTACAAGGGGAGCTGGTGCTGCAACCCCAGATGGCCTGGGGTGGGGGGTGGGGGGGCAGGGGGGGGGCTTCCACTGCTCTCCCCCCATAGAGGTGCCCCCCCCCCCCCCCCGCCCAGGGTATGTCGGGGCTGGAGGGCGTCAGGATATGACCCTGGCTTGGCTGAACCTGGGAGCCTGCCTGCGTGGGGATGGGTGCCCCCACCCCAAATCTTGCAATCCAGGGTTGTTTCCCCCATCCCTAGCCGCCCCACACCCCCCCTTCAACCCACCCTGCCCAGCGCCTATCCCCAGCCGGGGCAGTCCCTCTCCCGGGGGGGGGGCAGAAGGACCCAGGCTCCCCCCACTTGTTAGAAAGGTTTTATTTCTCTCTATTTACAGACTGGATTTAAAAAAAAATAAACAACAAATCCCTCCCATTCCCTCACATCCCCACCCCCCACACCCCCCCCCCCGGAGGCACTGCCCACACACAGCCCTGCCCCATGGATGCAGGGGGGCTCCTGGCCATGGGGAGCCGGGCTGGGGCCAAGCCTGGGACTACAGACACCCCATTCCCCAGGAAAGGGGGTGCCCAGGGGGGCAACCGGCCCCCAGGAGCCAGCTGGCAGCGTGGCATCCCACACACACCCCCCCCCCACCAGTGCCATCACATTCACATTGTGCTCCGAGTCTCCCCCCCAGCCCCCCATTAATGCTTGCTGCAGGGGTTTGAGCCAAGCTGCAGCTGGGACACCCCCCACCCCCGAACGCTGCAGGGGTGACCCCATCCCGTACCCCCCTCCTGCCCCACACGGGGCAGTGGGAAACAGCCCCCAGGGCAGAGCTGCTCCCCCGTAGCCTGTGCCCATGGTCCCCCCCCGCGGGACACATTGTGTCCCCCCCCCCAGAACCCCTTGTTCCCCCCCCCCCAGTGCAAGCAGAGGTTTATGGTTTTCAGGATTCAGCTCTACTATAAGGAGAGGAGATAAAAGGGGGGGAGGCAAGGGGATCCCCCCAAATACAGGAATCCCCGGGGGGGTGAAGTGGCTGCTGGGGTGAGTGCTATAAAATCTTATAAATTAAAGACATTATAAAGGGGAGGGTTGAGGTGACCTTCCCTGGGTCAGCGCCAGGATTTGGGGGGCTGAACCCCCCCCCAATCATGCAGAGCTGACCTGGGGAAGAGGAGATTGGGGTTGGCATGGGGGAGGCCCCCCCACCCCCTGAGGCCTCTGCTGCTGTGGGACTGGGGGTGCCTGGGGGGGCACCGTGGGGTACCCCACGCTCCTGCCCCCAGCCAAAGCACTTCTCAGGTTCAAAGTTGGTGTGAAGGCAATGAAGGGGGGGGAGGGGGGGGGAGGCGGTCCTGGGGGGGGCAAACAGCTTTGCCCCCTCTCTGAGTCCAAAATCCTTGTGCAAAGCTGCCTGTCCTCCCTGGGGCATCCCAAGTTTTGGGGGGCGGGGGGCACAGGCAAAAGGAGCAACAACCGCCCTGCAAAAAGGGGGAGATTTGCCCAAAAAGCCACCCCAGAGCCCAGCTGGGGGGGGTGCCAGCGCTGGGTCACTGGTTGTCCCCCGGCTGATACTGGGGCTCGGTGGCGGTGAAGTAGTCCTCGAGGAAGGACTGGAGGTACTCGAAGGTGGGGCGCTCCTCGGGCTCCCGCTTCCAGCACTGCACCATCACCTCGTGCAGGGAGGGGGGGCAGTTGCCCGGACACTGCATTCGGTAGCCCCGCTCCACCTGCTCCAGCACCTCCCGGTTGTTCATCCCTACGTGATAAAGGACCCCCCCACTCAGCCACCATGGGACAAATCAGTGGGGAAACCGAGGCACGCCGAGGGGCGCGACAGCATTGCTCTGTGGTTTGGATAGGGAGCCCAGCTTAGTGCTGGTCTCTCTGGTGGGGAAACTGAGGCACAGGGCAAGCCTTGCTGGTGGCAGTCCTGGGGGGGGTGTCACCTCCACCCCACTGCCTAGCCCACCCCAAGGGTGCCCGCTGCCCCGGTGGGGCTGTACCTGGGTAGGGCACCCGGCCTTTGGTCACCAGCTCAGTCAGGAGGATGCCGAAGGACCAGACATCTGATTTGATGGTGAACTTCCCAAAAAGCGCTGCCTCCGGGGCCGTCCACTTGATGGGGAACTTGGCACCTGCAAGGGGAGGCAGGTGAGCCATGACCAGGGCACCCCCGCTGGACCCGCACCCGGGGTACCCCAACCCTGGAGCACCCAGAACTGGGGACACCCCGCACCTGGAGCACCCTGGACTGAGGGCATCCTGCACCCAGGGTGCCCTGCACTGGGACACCATGCACTGGGGACACCCACATCCGAGGCACGCCCTGCCTGGGGTACCCCACAAATGGGTCATCCAGCTCTAGGGGGGTACCCAGCACCCAGGACAACCTGCACTGGGGGCACTCTGCACCTGGGGTACCCATCAACCGGGGTACCACCCATTAGGTGGGGTACCCATCCCCTGGGGCACCCATCACCTGAGGCACCCATCACCTAGGGCATCCATCACCCAGGGTACCCCCATCACCTGGGGCACCCATCACCCAGGGCACCCATCACCTGGGACACCCATCACCTAGGGCATCCCTCACTCAGGGAACCCATCCCCTGGGGTACCCATCACCTGGGGCACCCATCACCTAGGGCATCCAAAACCCAGGGCACCCATCACCTGGAGCACCCATCCCGTGGGGTACCCATCACCTGGGGCACCCATCCCCTGGGGTACCGATCACTTGAGGCATCCTTCACCCAGGGTACCCATCCTCTGGGGCACCCATCCCCTGGGGTACCCATCGCCTGGGGCACCCATCACCCAGGGCACCCATCACCTAGGGCATCCAAAACCCAGGGTACCCATTACCCAGGGCACCAACCCCCTGGGGCACCCATCACCCAGGGCACCCAGCATTGGGGTTGACCAACCCCAGGCCCAGGGTGGGACGCAGCACGGAGGGGACGGGGCAGCTGTCCCCAGACCAGCTCACCCTGGCGCGCCGTGTACTCGTTGTCCTCGATGAGGCGAGCGAGGCCGAAGTCAGCGATCTTGCACACCAGGTTGTCTCCCACCAGGATGTTGGCAGCGCGGAGGTCCCGGTGGATGTAGTTCATTCGCTCGATGTAAGCCATGCCCGCTGCGATCTTTTTTTTGGGGGGGGGGGGGGGGGGGGAGGGGAAGCAGTGAGGACCCCCCAGATGCACCCCTTGGGGGGCACCCCCACCCCGTGCCAGGCTCCCCAATACCTGGGCAGCCATGTCCACCAGCTGGGGCAGCTTCAGGTAGCGGCCGTCCCCGTCCTTCAGGAAATCCAGCAAGCTGCCTGCAGGCAGAGCGTGGCATCAAAGCACCCAAGAACCACCCGTGCCCACCCAAGGGTGCCCTCCCCTGCAAGCCCCCGGCCCTGGGACCAGCTCCCTGCCCACCCCGGCCATGCCCGGGCAGGGTGAGGCTTTGCAGAAGAGCTGGGGGACGAAAAGCTGGAGGGTCCCGCTCACCCTGGCTCATGAACTCGGTGACGATGTAGATGGGCTCCTCCGACACCACGGCGTAGAGCTGCACCAGCTTGTCGTGCCGCAGCCGCTTCATGATCTGAGCCTCCTCCAGGAAGGCCTCAGGGGACATGGTGCCCGGCTTCAGCGTCTTCACTGCCACCTTCGTGGTGCCGTTCCACGTGCCTGGGCCGGGGACGTGGGGTCACGGCGAGGGCGGGGGGACAGCCAGCCCCGGGAGGGCCGGGATGGAGGGGTGCGGGGATGGAGGGGTGCGTGGGTGCATGCTTCCGTGGATGGATGGAGGGATGGAGGGATGGATGGAGAGGTGCATGGATGGAGGAGCGAGGAAATCAGGGCAGGGCAAAGAAGGGGCATGATGCCACCATACCCCACCCAGGACAAGGAGTCCCCCTCACCCCGTGGCGTGGGGACAAGGCACCCGTGAGCTCATCTCGTGCCAGCCTTACCCCGTTCCCCATCCCTCCAGGGGGGAGCCTGTGCCAAACTTCCATCCCCACCCCCCCCCCATCAGTGGGTATCTCCTGGCATCCCAGGACGCTGCCTGCCAGGGCCGGACTGGACTGCTCCTGCTCCCCGTGTCCCCCCCACCCCGGCCGGCTGGGCCAGCCTTACCCATCCACACGTCTCCGAAACATCCCATGCCGAGTTTCTTGTCGAGGCTGATGGATTCCCGCACTATCTCCCAGGCATCTTTAGCTAATCCCAGGGTCTGGGGCTTCATAGCGGGGCACGCGCGGGTTAGCAGATGGCACAACCCGTCGTTACGCTCTGCAGGGGGGGGCGCAGGGAGGGAGGGGGTGCGATGGGATGAATGCAGCATGCACGCCGAGCGGAGGGAGCACGGGGCGCCAGGGGAAGAGGATGACAAAGAGGGGACCCCCCCCCCGGCCTGGTTTTGTCTCCTGTCTGTTGTCCCATCCAAAATGGGGGGGCTGCTTGCACATGCAGGGACATTATGGGGCACCCTGGGGTACCCATTGTGACCCCAGAGCAGGACATGGGACATTTCCCCATGCCTGGAAAATTGCGTCGCTCAGCCTGTCCCAGCAGGCAGGAGCTCTTCTGTTCAGGGGGGTGGAGGGTGTGCCAGGCCTGGGGGTGCCCCCCCCCCTCACCCCCCTCACTGCTCGCCCCGGCTTGCCCACTGGGCCCTACCCATCCACACTTCCCCGAACTGCCCGTTGCCCAGCTTCTTGAGGAGCTGGAGGGACTCGCGGGGGATCTCCCACACGTCTTTGGTTTTGACCGAGAGGTCAGCCAGTTTGGGGGTTCCTTTCTGGCACGGCACGGCCAGGCGGCAGCACAGCCCAGCCGCCCGCTCTGCGGCACGGGGACGGGGAGGGGGACACACACACACACACACACACATCAGCCTGGGCACGGATCCCCCCGCCAGCCCCTTGGCCCCCACCCGCTACCCCGAGCATCGCCCAGGCTCTTGCGTGCTCCAAACCCCCTCCCCCCCCAAACAAGCACATAGATAAATGGGGTGCACCCCCCTCCAGCTCCCCCAGGGACAGCCCCACACCCCCTCGGGCTGGGCTGGACCCTCACTCCCCCCAGCTGCACCTGGGGGGTGGCTGATGCCCACCCAGACCCGGGAGTTATTTACCTTCTCCAGAGAGGCTGGGTGCACCCTGCACCGGGGACACGGAAGAGGGGGGACCCTCAGGGGGTCCCCTAACGCCACCACCAGAACAGCCCCCTCCTTCTCCAGTTAAACCCAGTTAGCCCAGCTGGTTGTCTCTTGTCAAAAGGTCTCCTGGGATTTCCCCACCCCTCCCCATCACCCCTTGACACCCCTCCCCGTGCCCCCCATCCTACCCTACCGATATAATGCTGGACCAGCTGCTGGACGGTGTCGAACTGGGCGCGGGTGGTGATGTAGTAACCCCCGTTGTCCAGCTTCCGAATTTTATAGTGCTTGACGTGGTCTCCCTTGGCCTCGTCCCAGTCCCGGATGGAGAGGGAGTAGGCACCTACGTGGGGGGCACGGGTCAGGGTGGGCCAGGGAGGGACGCGGGGCGCAGTCCCCGGTGTCCCCGTCCCTGTCCCCGTACCTTTCGTCGTCTCGCTCTCCCGGATGAGGAAGGTGCCCCTGCAGTTGCCGTGGCAGAGGAGCTGCCTCTCTGCATCCTTGCGCCCGATCTTCCCGAAGTACCACCTGCAGCGGGGACGGGCTCAGCGCCCACGGGGACCCCACGCCACGGCCCCCCTGCCAGCACCACGGCGCTGCCAGGGCTCACCGGGGGTGCCAGGACACCTGGGTCAGAGGCAGATGGGGTCAGGGTCTGCCTCCATCCCTGACCCCCGCCTCGTACTCACTCTTCTGCCTGGATAGAGTCCACGGGGGCCACGTAGTTGCTGGGGATGTAGCCTGTGGTACCTGAGCTCAGCGACCTGGCCTCCCACCAGTCACCCTCCCTGGGGAAAGAGGAATAGAAAGTGAGGAGGAGGGACAGACAGACAAACCTGGCTGCACACAGCACCCCCGGATCCCGCTCTCCCCCACCACAGCAGGCACCCATATCTGCTGAGACCACCCAACTCATGACACACATGGCCCCGGCTCTCTTGCGGGTTAGCCAGCGATGGAGCCGAGGCAGAGCTTGGGTGCCCAGCCTGGGTCCTGTGGGAGTACCCGTGGCACGTCAGCACGTCCTTGGGGTGGCATTGGGGGTGCTGGGGGGTGGGGGGGCGATTGGGGTGGGTGGGGGTTGGGGGCGGGGGCTCACGTGTTGTTGATGATGTGGAATTTCTCCCCTTTCTGGAAGGTCAGGTCGTCCTCTGTCCGGGCCTCGTAGTCGTACAGGGCGATGAAAAGTGTCACACCCCCGCCTGCAGCACACAGAGGGGACCGTGGTGAGCCCCCGGGTCCCCCACCCCAGCACTTCAGGGGTGCAGCTGGACCCCGCCCCCCCCCCCCTCCCCTCCCCTCACCCCCCCAGAGCTGACCTGTGATGCCCCCGCTCCGCATTTGCAGCGTGTTGGAGGTGAGGACCCCCAGCCCCGTGAAGGACGGAGTCGTGGGCATCGCCGTGCCGTGGAAGTTGTTGAAATCGGGGATGCGGGTGAAGATGGCGCCCGGCTGCGTGGGGTCGGGGTCGTACTGGGAGGCGGGGGGCGGGGGGGGCCCCACCTCGCCCCCCCCCCTGCCCTTTGCTGGACACTTTCTCTTTGCAGTGCACACAGCCCATCCTGGGCACGGCCTGGGGGACGGGGGGACCGTGAGCCCCACGCCCCCCCCCCCCCCCCGGCAGAGCACACGCGTGTGCACACACATGGGCACACGTGTGTGTGCACATTGTCCCAGTTAGAGGCACTGGGGGGCATGCCTGAGCCCCTGCCCACCCCCCTCCCCGGCCCCAGGAGGAGCAGGGTCCTGCCACCCCCTGGCACAGCAAGCTGGGTGGCTGGGCTGTGACATGGGGACACCAAGGACCAGGCTGCGAGGAGGGCTGTGCTGCCTGGGGGACCCCGCGTCCCTCCTGGCACCCGGGGGTGCTCCTGTCCATGGCGACCCCACTCACTGAGATGGCTCCGTGGGTCACTTCAGCTGCTCCATGTCACCTCGGGGGGGAGAAGAGGCACCTGTGGACACCGGGGGAGGGCATCAGGCGGGGGGCAACACCCCTTCATGGGCTGCAACACCCTTCATGGGCTGCAACACCCTGAATGGGCTGCAACACCCCTGCATGAGCTACAACACCCCTGCACGGGCTGTAACACCTTGAATGGGCTACAACACTCCTGCCATGGGCTGCAACACCCCTTCATGGGCTGCAACACCCCTACATGGGCTGCAACACCACCCTTACCATGGGCTGCAACACCCCTTCATGGACTCCAACAACCCTGCATGGGCTGAAACACCCTTACGTGAGCTATAACACCCCTACATGGGTTAAAACACGCCCCTGCCATGGGCTGCAACACCCCTACATGGGCTACAACACCCCTACATGAACTGCAACACCCCTGCCATGGGCTGCAACACCCCTGCATGAGCTGCAACACCCCTTCATGGGCTGCAACTCCCCTACATGGGCTGCAACACCCCTGCCATGGGCTGCAACACCCCTACATGGGCTGCAACACCCCTACATGGGCTGCAACACCCCTGCATGAACTGCAACAACCCTACACGGGCTGCAACAACCCTACATGGGCTACAACGCCCCTGCATGAACTGCAACACCCCTGCACAGGCTGCAACACCCCCACTGGGGCTGAAACCACATCCTCAAGCGGGTTCTTCTCCCACCGTGTCCTCAACAAACCGATCACCTCCCCCCAAGGGGGGATGCGTTCCCCGGCTGCCCCAAGGCTGGAGGGGGCCAGCCTGGGTGGCAAGGAGCCCTCAAAGCATCCCCGTCCCCTCTGCTCGGTGGGGGAACTGGTGTCTCGGGGGAGGAAGGGACCTTCACGCCTCGCTGCGGTCGGGGCCGCGCTCTTCCGGCTCAGTAGCGAAGACGGTCACGGAGGAGGAGGAGGAAATCGGACCTCTCCCTCTGTGGCTGCAAGGAGACATTTCTGTCCCCAGCCCTGACACCTCCCCTGGGTGCTGGCCACCCACCCGCACCAGTTTGCCCAGTCCAAACTGAGCAGAGCTCTCTGGTCGAGGGCTCTTGCAGAGCTCGCCCCGTCTCCAGCCTGAGAGCGGAGGGAAGGTGCCATGAAGCTGTGCTTCACCCAGCAGCCGTGTCCTGTCCCCTGCGCTCCGGAGGGCAGGAGGAGATGGAGGTTTTGGGGTGGATGACACGTTTCAGGCGTGTTTCCCCTGTCACGGTCTTTGATTCACCTTCCTCTCTCTCGGCAGGGGGTGGAAAGGGCCCAGCTCTGCCCCTTCCAACTTTGCTTTCGACACCAGCAGTGTGGCAAGGCCACGGCCGTTGCAGATGAGGCAGCGTTGCCAAATCCGAGAGGGCTTGACTAGTCGGGGTCTTTATTTTTGCTGACGATAAGTGGCTATTGCAGCTGACAAACATCCCCGGCTCTCGCAAACCTTGTTCCCTCTGGGTGGGAATCGCCCACCCCGTGGCCGGCATCGTGCTCAGAAACTTCCCATTTTGCTGAATTTCTGTGCCAAGCGCAGTGGCCACGCTGCCGCGGCTCTCGGCAGGGATTGGACAGGCAAGGAGCGTCTTTAGGGCAAGCACAAGCCCGAAATATCGCAGCACTGCGGGGTTTAGATGCTGCTCGTGCCATGCTCCACATTGCACCCATGTTTCCCCTTCTCTGGGCACCCACAAAACTCCCAGGCGCGTCCCCGCCACCTCCCAAGTGGGCAGGGTGGCACAAAAAACGTCCCCTTGTGTCATCACTGGGGAGGGGACACAGCCAGCCCCCGTGTCCGATGGCTGTGTGCTGGCATCTGGCCCCGGCTCTCCCGAAAAGGAGCTGCTTGGAGCCCGGGAGCAGATGGCAACCGAGCCCTTCCCGCACCAGTTCCACTGGCGCCGAGCTGCCAGTTCCCGCCTCGCGCTGAGACTCAGCCAACTCATCACCCCTGCTGCTGCCCCCCACCCCGCCGGGATGCAGCTGCACCCCCGGAGACCCCTCCATCTGCTGCTCCCTGCCCCCCCCCCTCCCTGGGGACAATGGGGCAGTTCAGCCCCATTCCCGGCTCTGAGTCGGAGGGCAATGTCCCCCGGTGCACACCGGTGTCACCCCGCGTGTCACCCTCGGTGCTGAGGCACCCTGTGGGGATCACCCCCACCCTCTGCCTCCATTCCCCTCGGGGGAATAAGAGCGACCGAGGAGGCGGGGGGGATGCAGCCCCATGGAGAGATGGGGGGGCTGCTGGAAATGTCACGCTCCCAGCTGCTGTGGGGACAAGCCAGGGTGGCATTTGCCAGGCTGAGGGGGGGGTCCCTGGCACCCAGGTGTCCCCCGGGGAGTGTGCGGGTGGCAAAGGGGCAGCTGGCAGAGGAACCCGGCCGGCACCTACGCAGCAGGAGGAGGAAGCAGCAGGAGCACTGCATGGGGGAGGAGGAAGAGGATGGTGCTGCGGTCACCAAAGGGAACCTCAGATCTAGCAGGATCCCAGGCCGTGGGGACGGTGGCAGCTGGGAGGGCCAGGCAGGGACCACAGCGGGGCTGGGCAGTGGCTGCAGCTCCTTGGGCACTCTGTGTCCCTGCCATGCTTTGTGCCACCCCCACTTCTCCCTGCACCCCCCCCCCCCCGTCCTTCCCGGGCGGCCCTGCCCGCCCTGCCGCAGCCTCGCAGGGGGAAGAGGAACCGAGATCGCTGCACAGCCCGGCTTGGAGCTCGCCCAGGCTCCCTCATCACCCTGGAGCTCTGGACCTCCCTGATCCTGGGGGGAAACTGAGGCGCGAAGCAGCTGCAGCGCAGGAGGGGAAGGTGCCTCATTTTAGGTGGCTCATTAGGACACACGACTCCGAGCTGTGTCCCCATCCTGTGCTCAGGACCCTCTCAGACCTGGGGAAGGGACGAGAGGACACATTCTACCTCTCCGCTGCCCGCTCCTCGGCCCGCTGTGGTGACAGAGGGTGACATGTCCCTGCTCCTTCCCTGCTGCCCCCAGCCCCGAGCCCAGCCCTGCGACCCACAGCTGGGACCCTGGGGTAGAGCCTTGCTCCTGCTCCAGTTCCCCCAGTGCCTGATGAGTCCCCTGCAGCTCCCAGCAGAGCACAGCAGCCCCTGGACCAGCTCGGCCTCAGTGGGAGCAGATTCCCCGAGGAGAGGGGGTGCGAGGAGGGACTGGAGTGGGGGGGGGGGGGGTCCGGCTGTGTCTGGAGAGACCCACACCATGAAGATGTGGCTCCGGAACGCTGCAAGATGTGGGGACGCCGGCAGCGGCAGCGGGACAGGGCGCAATGCTCCGCTGGGTAACATTTAGCTGGGGTGACAACCACAAGAGGATCCCCCGAGCGTGGGTTTCCCGGCGGGGTGTCCCACCCTGGTTGGGGTACGTAGCGGGCTGGAAGTGCCGGCTGTGCCCGTTGGGAAGGTGATGGTGACACGATGCTCGTCCTGGGCGCTCGCCAGCGGCGATGCCTGCAGGGACACCCCTTCCCCGGCCTGCCTGAGAGCAGGGCAGGGCTCAAAGGGGGCTGGGGCCCCCCAAAACCAGCTGTGCTCCAGCCAGGCATGGCCAGCACTTGGCCAGCATCATCTTTGTGCCAGCCCTAGGAGCTGGCAGGGTGCTACCCCACCCCCAAAAGCGATCTGCCCCCACAAGCCCACCCGCCAGCCACCAGGCTCATGGCAGGGGGGGGTCCCCGAGCCCCCTGCCCTGGGAGGAGATGCCCAGGGCAGAGGGAGGACCTCCCCCCCCAGGCTCCCAGCCCCATCGCTGGCTGGGAAAGCAGGATTTCCGCTGGAAGAAGAGCAATTCCCGGATCCGAGGGGCTGCAGGGGCGGAGGGAGGGAGCCGGCCAGGGCTCCAAATACAATGTCCCGGGAGGAGCGGGGTGGGGAGGGAATTGTGCAGGGCAGGAAGCGGCGAGTTCCTGTCCCTCCTTGGGACACACCAAGTTCTGGGGACAAGGCAGAGCTGCAGGGAACAGGGGGGAGCACCCGCTCCGGCCAGGGCCCGAGCCCCCCACAGTTGCCCCCAGCCCTGGCTGGGGAGAGCTCAGCCTCCAGCATCACCCCCCCCCCCCCCCCCACACACACACACATAGTGAGCACTTTCTGGGCTGGCACACCATGGGCACCCGTGGGTCTGGGGGGAGCAGATGTGCCCCCCATCCCGGTGTCCCCCGGGGTGCTGTGACCTGCCCCCCTCCCCAGCACTCAGGTCCGGGGCTGGCAAAGGCACCATTTGTCTCGGCAGCCTCCCCGCCGTGGCGTCGCCACTGACTAGTGCCGGGAGGGCGAGCTGGAGCTGGCAGCTGCCCCCCAACCTGCCCCACGCCACGGCCCCGGGGTGTGCTGCCTACCCCACCCCCCCCACTGACCAACTGCCCCCCAGGACGTGGAGGATGGGGGTCTCCTGCCCGCACCCCCCCACCAGGCTCTTTGCAGAGGCTGGTGCTGCCCAGAGGGGAGCGGGGAGGGCAGGGCCTGGTGGTAGCCCCCCAGTAGCCCCCCACCTGGGGCACGGGGCCCTCTGTCCCCACAGCTCAGTGCCCCATCCCACCCTGGACCCAGAGCCACCCCACGCATGGCAAGGGCAGCTCTCAGCCCCCCCCCTCCCCAGCACACAACAAGGGGCTTGAGAGACCCTCCCCGCTATTGCAGGGGGCAGAGCCCCCCCACCCCACCCCCCCAGCACCCCACGCCCCACGCAGCCCCATCCATCCCTCCTACCGTCAGCTCCGGCTCGCATGGACCCCCGTTCCCACGTTGCCCCCCCCCCCAAGCGGGACCGCAGGCCGGGGTGCCACCGCAGCACCCCGAACCGCCCGGCGCTGGGGACCGGGGTGTCGAGGCGGGTGGCAGGGCAGGGCAGGGCGAGGCGAGTGCCGTGGGGAGAGCGGGAACGCCTGTGCGTGTGTTTCCCCTGTCTCTTCGGCGGCTCTCGCAGCCGAGCAAGAGCTTCCCCTCCCCTCGCCCCCCCTTTCCTCCCCGCGCTCCCAGCAATGGTTCATTGTACCAGTCAGCCCAGCCGGGGCGGCCGCCGGCTCACCCTCCAGCAACCTCCGCCTGCCCGGGGAGGTGGCACGGGGTGGGGGACACAGGATGGCACGAGGAGGTCCCCGATCCCCAGCAGCACGGCGGGACACTGCTGCGGCTCCCCGGGGCTCTGCCTGATGGGGTTTACAGGGTGTGCGTGGGGATACTGGGCTCTGTGGGGTCCAGCGCCGCTCCCGGAGGCAGCTCACGCTGGGCTGGGGTGCTGCTTGCACCCATCCCGAGCCAGCCTGGCATCACCCCATCGCCCCCCCAGAACCCCTCCCTGAGCCAGCATCCCCGGGCCGGGGACGGTGTGGGGACAGCATATTGCAAAAAGGGGGGCTGTGACCCTGCAAGGGGCAGGAATAAGGTGACGGTCGGACGGCAGCGCACCCCCAGCAGCCACCCGGCCTCCTGGCACGGGGTCTCTGCTGGGAGGGGGTGACCTCAGGGCAGGGCAGAGCTGTGGAGAGGGGTGAGCAGCCCACCTTGCCTGGCAGATGGCTGGGGACCACATTCTGGGGGGGGCTCCCGCGTGTCCACCCAGGACAGGGTGCAGCTCCCACTCAGCTCAAGCAGTTGCTGTGGCCGTTCATAATCCACCAGATACCGGACCCCTTTTTTACCCCTCGACCCCTTATTTACTCCTTGTCCAGATAAAGTTGCTGGTGGGATGAGCCCAAGATTTGGCATCGGTCACACTGACCCACCGAAACGTCAACAAACTCTGGGAGAGGGGGGGGTGACCCCCCCAGCACCCTGCCTGAGCCCCCCAGCACCCTGTCTGCTCTTCCAGCCCAGGGCGCTGGGGCACCCACCCTGCAGAGAGCACCTCAGGCTTTTGGCACCCCAACCCCCAGATCACGGTTGGGCTGGGGGGGGGGGGGGGTGTCTCAATGGAGCTCCCTCACTGGGGGAACCCCCCGTGCAAATCCAGGGTGCGGGGAAACCGCCCCTGCAAGGCAAAACCTCTCCAGCTGGAAATACTCTTTGCAACTTCACCTGGGCCTGATCCTGCACGGCCCCCCCAGCCCCCGGCCGCCCTCCCACCGCAGGGGCCGGTAACAGCGAGGGGCCGGTGATATTTTTATGTGCCCCCTCACCGCAGTTTCCGGCATGGGCTCGTGTTCCCAAGGGGGGGGTGAGGATATGCAGGGAAGGGGGGGGGGGAGTGCTGCAGTCATGCTCCAGCCCGGAGCTGGCTGCCACCCCGTCCAGCTGGGCTGGATTGAGTGCTGGTGGATGGGGGTCCTTCTCCATCTCTCCAGAGCCTTCCTCCTCCTCCTCCTCCTCCTCTCCCTGCGGTTAGCCCTCGCAGGCTGACCTCTTTCCTGTGTGACGGTGAGTCCGGCCCTGGTGTTTCCTGTTCTCATGGGGGGGGGGGGGGGAAGGGGGGGGGGAAGGGTTATTGGAGGTCCTGGGTCCCCACCAGGACAGGGACCTGCCCCCTGGGCTGATGCCACGCTCACCTTGTCACACCCTGACTCGCCCTGGGATCACAGCTCCCCTTTAAACCTAGCTTTGGGGGGTTTGGGGGGCTCTCTGGGTCTTGCTGAGGGGGGATTCAGACCCTGCTGGGGACGGAGCCAGCCCTGCCAGTGTCCCTGGGAGGGGACAGGGCACAGCAGGGACAGGGGCTGCTCAGCAGCCGTCACCTGCAGAGTGATGAGCCCCTCCAGGCTCCACCTGGGCTCCCAGGACCCTTCCCAAATTGTGGCTCCCCGTGTTTCTGGCTGGCTTCAGCCCCAGGGAGGGCACTTGCCCTCTGACTTGAAAAGAGCCGGCCCAACCCTGCCTTCCCCCTGCCCCCCAGCCCAGCTGCCGGCCCCCCGGGCAGGGTGCCCTGACCCCATGGAGGGGCCAGGGCCAGGTTCTGGGGTGCCAGAGGTGCTGAACACCCACCCCCCGGGACCCTGCAGCACATGGCTGGGGGGGGTGAGTCTGGCAAAGCTTGGGGAGACGGGCTGCCAGGGGGTCCCCCATCCCTGGGGGACACAGCCTGGCATCGGACATCCCTGGGGGGGGGGGGGGGAGGCGCGAGGGGACAGCCTTGCTAAGAGGGCTCCCAGCCTTCTGCCCCTGGGCAGGATGGAAATGGGGATGTGGTGGCATATAAATCCCCCCCCAGGAGTGTCCCCATCTCTGCCCCTGTCGCCTGGGGAGGCTGGAGCCCCAGCAGAGAGGGGCAGGGGGGCCCCCAAAGCCCTCGGAGGCAGGTAGGGGTGTGGGGGAAGGCGGGTGGTTTCCCTGGGTTTCTGGAGGAAATGCTTCTTTGCTGTGCTAGACGAGGCTCTCCCTTTCAGCCCGGCTGCCGCCCCGTGCCTCAGTTTCCCTCCTTGCGGTCAGAGAGGCTGAGTGGTGAGTGAGGGCCCACACGCACCATGTCCAGCCCTCTGCCCAAACCCGGGGGGGCTGGGGCTGGCTGTGGGGTGCCCACCTTTCCCTGCACCCCACGGCCAGCTCAGCTCTTCTTCACTTCAAGCCCCACGGCAGAGGATTCCCAGTGCTCCCAGTCTCAGGGTCTGGCTCATTAATGCCAAGCTGCTCGCAGCCCCGGCCCTCTGCTATGGGCACTGCCCCCTGCCCATCACCCTGGCGTCAGGGCTGCCTGGCAAAGAGCTCCCCAGCCCCAGGGAGGTTCTCCCCTTGCACCCTGCACAAGGAGGGGACACACAGCCCCGAGGACCCCAGTGCCCTGCCAGCTTGAGGGGGGGCACCCCACAGATCCATCTGGTCTGCACCCCCCCACACACCTCGCTGCTGGCGGCTCTTTGGGGCCCATCCTGCACCTCCCGTCCCGCCGCAGCGCCCGGCGTTGCTCCATCTCCCTCCGTGGGGACCCTGCCGAGACACGCTCTCCCCACCGCGCACCCCGGGGTGCCCGGCCCCCCGCGCACCCCGCCAGGCACCACATGATGCCGGTTCCTTCCCTCCTCCGGGGAGGGCCCCGGCTCCTGCATTGGCTCCGCCGGGTTTCACCGCCGCTGGCTCCAGTTAAAGGCGAGAGCTGGTGCTGGGCGAGCCAGGGCGATGAGGATGGGTGTTCTCCGCTGGCTCGTGGCCTCTGCGCTCTGCATCGCCGTCCGGGGTGAGTTCTGTCTCCCCGTGGCACTGTCGCCGCCGGGGACACGCCGGGGGTGGGAGCTGGGGGCACCCAGGCAGGTCTCACCGTGTTGCTGGGGAAGTGGTTTGTTGCTTGTTGGGTCCCCGATTCTGCAGTTCCCCCAAGACAGAAGAGAGTTGGGGTGGGGTGGCAAAGAGAAGAGGGGGGGACGTGCCTGGAGGGCTTGACGGGGCTGAGGGGAGGAAATAAAGCTAAATTGAGGCAGATGGGTTTTAACCTGCCCGTAAGCCCAAACAGTTTGCTGCCTGCAAGAGCTGTCACCAGCAGCAGCAGGAGCGGATGGGGGTGGCAGGGTGGGGACCGTGCCCCCCCCCGGGACCCCCTTTTCCAGTCAGCTGTAAAGCCAAGCAGGGTTGTGGGGTTGGTGGATCCATCGCTGCTCCTCCCGCCCCAGGAGCCGTCTGTGGGTGCTCAGACCCAGGGCACAACGGGCCCCCCTGGGACGGCCTGGGGGTGCAGGCAGCGGGGGCTGCCGGTCCCTGCCTGCCCCAGGTTTTGGGTGCAGAAGGAGAGGCAGGTCTGGTCCCAGCTGCCTGAGGTGATCGCTGCTGGGTTGCTCCCGGCGAGGAGGAAGATGCTGACGGAGGGAAAGGTCCATTCCCAGCGGCGGGTGTGTTGGCGTGGGGTTGCATAAGCTGGGAGCCCGGAGGGAGGTTTGGGAGGTCACCGGGAGATGCCAGGCAGGGCCAGCCAGCTCTCCGGCACCCCTCAACCATGTCCTGCTTGTGGGGAACAGCTTGGCTGAATTTCCCCTTGGAATCATCACCCAAAGCCACGGCCACCAGCCCTGGGGTGGCACTACCTCCCATGGGGACATCACCCCAACAATTCCCTGGGGACGTGACACCGCAGGGCTCGCTCCAGCGTAGCAGCAGGTTGTGGCGGGGTGCTGAGCCTGGATCCGGCCCTGGGAGGGTGGCAGTGTCCTGTGCCACGGGTGGGCTCGTGGAGCTGCCCTCAGCCAAACCCCACAGCCCCACGCAGGAGGGGCCGCAGGGATGGGGGGCGCTGGCTCGGGCAGCCTCCCACCCCGATCGCCCCATCCCCAGCTCGGCCGTGGCGGGGGGACAGCCCCCACTCACCCCTGCCCCTCTCTGTCTTTCAGGACAGGACTATGTGCTCTTCCGCCCACCCCCTCAGTTCGGCTCCATCTACCACGTCCGAGGTAACGGGACCCCACAGTGCCCATTGCCATGGGGGGGGAGCGGAGGATGCTCAGCACCAGGCAGGACCAGACCATCCCAGTGTCAAACTGGGGAAGCTTCCCACAGCCGGGGGCCCCTCCCTGCCTCAGCACCCATGGGGACAGCAGTTTGGGCAGCTGTGGGTCTTCATGCTCTGCAGGTGCTGGGGGGCTCGGGGAGGGATGTTAGGGTGCTGAGGCCTTGGGGTTGACCCGTGCCCCACGCTGGGGGCCCTGCAGGTGTCATTAACCTGCCCTACGCTGAGATCGAGGAGCCCTTCGAAGCCTGGTACAACCTGACGGGGAACAAGAGCCGGATCCAGTATTACGGGGGTAAGCAGGCGGGCAACATCCTGCGCCGGGCTGGGCCCATCCTGCACCGGCCCCAGCCCTGTGCAAAGGGAGGACACGGGCATGGCCACCGTGCCTCAGTTTCCCCTTCCTGCTGGCACAGGGCAGGTGATAACCTACCAGCTGGCAGCGGTGAAGCCGTACGGGATGCGGTACAAGATCACGCCGGAGACTACCGAGAAGGAGGTGAACACCAGGAAATGTTTCCAGCTGCCCGGCTCCAAGGAGGACGTGGTCAAGGCTCAGAGCGTCTTCCCCAGCATTGATGGGTTCAAGGTGAGGGAGCCCAAGCCAGGATCCGACCCGCTGCCAGGAGCATCCTCAGGCTCCGGCTGGGAGTGCTGGGCAGCTGGAGCTGCTTCCCTCTGTCCCGGGATGGGGGGGTTCAGGGTGCTGGGACAGGCCAGGACATGTCCCCGCACCCCGGGGCGCAGGGAGGGTCACTTCTCCACCCGGATCGGGGCCGGACTCCCGGCTCCTTTCCCAACCCCGGCAGCCGTGTTGGGACGTGTCGCAGCCCACACGAACGCCAGCGTTTCGGGATGGTTCGGGCAAGTCGCTGCACGGCGGCTGGGCTCCCGCCGGTCCCAGGCTGCAGCCGGGCTGGGCGCAGCAGGAGGGGTGCAGCGCATCAGCGGGGGGGGGGACAGCGAGTTGTCACCGAGCTGGACACCGAGCCGGACATGTGCCGGGAGGGTGAGAGCTTGGAAAAACACAGGAAAAACCCCAGAGCCTTTTGGAGCTGGGTGCAGACAGGCCAGTCCCCCCAACTATGGGTGCACATACAGCACTGTGCACAGTGGGGGGGTCCCCCAGGCACTACTGAGCCGGATTGGGGGGGGGGGTCTGTCCTGTGTTACGCCCCAAATCCTTGCCCCACTTTCTACCCCGTGCACATCTGCATGCTAATGGCCGTGTAGCCGCTGGATCCAGCCCACGAGCCGGGTGTGGGCTGGTGCGAGGTGCACGGGGAGCAATGGGGGGTACAGGGTTCCCACCCAGACCCCCCCTCCCTGATGCCACATCCCCTCCAGTTCCTGCGGGAGGAGTACTACCGGGGCCGGTACTGCGCCGTCTGGCAGAATGTCACCCGCTGGGCGCAGAAGAAGAACGTCTACACCCTGTGGGTGACCAACTCCAGCTGCGGGGTGGCCCCCGTCCACTACGAGATGCGGGGCTACAACAGCCTGCTGGGATCCCACTACGACAAGTACGAGATCGCCTACACCGACTTCGACAACAGCTTCCCCCCTTCCGTCTTCGACCTCCCCGTCAACGGTGAGCCAGGGAGGGGGACCCCCCCCCCCCCCCCATCCTGCCCGAGGGGGCTCGGGCTGATGGCATCCCCTCCTTGCTCCCCAGAGACAAAGAAGTGCGGGGTCCTGCCGGGGAGCGCAGCGGAGCACCGGGTGCTGGCGAACCCCATGGAGGACCTGGTGGGACGGCACGAGCCGTGGGCCCACGAGGTCTTCCACCAGTACCGCAGGCGGCTGGGGCGGCGGTACGGCTCGGCGCGGGAGCTGGAGCACAGGCAGAGCATCTTCGTGCACAACATGAGGTACAGGCAGATGGCTGCGGAGGGGGGGGGGGGGGCTGTTGCTGACCCCCCTTGGGGGTTGCTCCTCATCCCCTGGGGTTGTTGCACGGCGGTGGGAGATGGGGTCGGTGCCGGCTGATGCCGCAGGTTCGTGCACTCGAGGAACCGCGCCGCGCTCCCCTACACGCTGGCGCTGAACCCCCTGGCCGACCGCACGCCCCAGGAGCTGGCCGCCCTGCGGGGCCGTCGCCGGAGCGGGGCTCCCAACAACGGGCAGCCCTTCCCCACCGAGCTCTACGCCGGCCTCATCCTGCCCGAGAGCCTCGACTGGCGCATGTACGGTAGGTGCGGGGTGGCGGGGACGGGGGTCTCGACAGCGGGGTGCTGTGGGGGGCTGCGAGGGGGGGTCAGTGCTCCTCATCCGGGCCAGCGCAGAGTCCGGCTGAGCCGCCCTTGCTCTCCATCATGGCGCTGGGGAACCGGTGGGGCTGTGCTGTCCCCTGGGACCCACATCTCCCCGGGGCCCCCGCTCTGCTCAGCGACTGGAAGATCGGAGCAGGGCTTATCTGGGAAAAGGTAGCTCAGCCGACGCTTGGCCCTCATTCAGTCTCGTGCCCCAGGGACAGATGTGACATCTGAAGGCACATCTGGCTTCCCCCACGTCCCCATCAGCTGGGAGCGACACCCCCAGAGCTTGCCCTAACCCGAGGGCAGGGGCTCCACAGGTTTGCTGGTGAATTCCCCCCCCCCCCCCCGCCTCCTCGCAATTAGCAGCAAGACCCGGATACATTTCTTCCTTGACTCCTGCCTCAGTTTCCCTTCCACTTACCCTCATCCCCCCGGTGCCACACCAACCTCTCACCACCCCCGTCCCGCTGTCCCCAGGCGCTGTGACCCCCGTGAAGGATCAGGCCGTCTGCGGGTCCTGCTGGAGCTTCGCTACGACGGGCGCGATGGAGGGTGCCCTCTTCCTCAAGGTGAGAGCGGGGCCGTGCCCCACGGGGGCGGCTGGGGTGCCCTGAGGGTGCCTGGCCCTGGCCCTGCAGTGTGTGTGTGTGTGTGTGTGTCCCCACAGACCGGCGTGCTGACCCCCCTGTCCCAACAAGTCCTCATCGACTGCTCCTGGGGCTTTGGGAATTACGCCTGCGATGGGGGCGAGGAGTGGCGAGCCTATGAGTGGATCAAGAAACACGGCGGCATCGCCAGCACCGAGTCCTACGGCACCTACAAGGGGCAGGTGAGGGTGGCCCCGTGTCCCTGCTGGGGTCCCCCAGGTCTTGGGATGTGGCCCCTGGGGCTTTAAAGCCACGGTGGGGCCGATCAAGACGGGTCAGAGGTGCTGACAGGCTCTGGAGATGGGGCTGTCACCTCGTCCCCAAGGCACCAGGCTCCCTGCGGTTCAAAGCACAGTCCAAAGCCAAGCCCTAGGGCTCAGCCAGGCGATTTCATCACCACGTGCCTCAGTTTCTCTTCTTGCAAAACAGAGACAAGGCTTCCCCACCCATGGGTGGTGCCACGGGTCCCTCCGTACCCTGGAGTGCAGGGATGGAGCAGGGCTGCCTGGAGACAGGGACGTGGCTGTAAGATGCAGGCAACATCCCCCCCTGGGCTTCGGGCGCAGAGCCAGCTCCCCGTGCTGCGTGCGAGCAGTGCTGTGTCCTTGCAGCAACCGGGAAAATGTCCCCACCACGATGGGCAGGGGAGGACAGAGGGGTCAGAGCTGGGATGGTCTTACAAAGCCCAAGTCCCACATCACCCCTTGCATCAGAGCAGAGCTGCACAGGGGCAACCAGGGTGGGCAGGGTCCCAGTGAGGGGACCTGGGGGCTCCTGATGGCACAATGTCCCCTCCCCGGGTGCTGCAGAACGGCCTGTGCCACTACAACCAGTCTGAGATGCTGGCCAAGATCACGGGCTACGTCAACGTCACCTCAGGCAACATCACGGCGGTCAAAGCTGCCATCTACAAGCACGGCCCTGTGGCTGTCAGCATCGATGCCTCGCACAGGACCTTCTCCTTCTACTCCAACGGCATCTACTATGAGCCCAAGTGCGGTGAGTCGGGTGGCACATGGGGCACGGGAGGACCCGGGTGCCCAGGGAGATGCCAGGACACCCGGGTTCCCCTCCTCGTTGTTGAGCAGCTTGGGCAGGGGTGGAGGAAGAAACCAGCCCCAGCATTGCCGGCAGCCCCGGGAGCAGGGATGCTCTCCGGACAGGGATGTTCCCCGGACAAAAACCATCTTCCGTGTTGTGCACTGCAGCGAACAAGCCGGGAGCGCTGGACCACGCGGTGCTGGCCGTGGGCTACGGGGTCTTGCAGGGAGAGACCTACTGGCTCATCAAGAACTCCTGGTCCACGTACTGGGGCAACGACGGCTACATCCTCATGGCCATGAAGGACAACAACTGCGGCGTGGCCACCGAAGCCACCTACCCTATCCTGGCCTGAGCCGCCTCTCGGCTCTGCGGGGAGAGCCCCCGGTGATGCTCGCAGCACCCATCCCTGGATGAGCCCCTTCGGTGGGAGCCATCATGCAGCAGGAAGCTGGGGACACAGTGGGACAGGGCCGTGGGGTGCTGGACAAGGGGAAAGACGGGGACCCAGCTGTGGCCTTGCCAATAAAGACCCCGGAAAATTAGTGGTTGACCTCTAGAGGAGCAATTCAATTGCTGCCCACCCAGCTCTGCCGGCTTTGCAGACCCCAGTGCCTGCAGTGTGTGACACATCTGTCCCCTGCACAGATCCCCGTCCCCGGGCTTGTTTTCTTTGTCCTGTGAGACCACAGGGGCCTCCCGGGGAGGGGACGGTGCCTACCTGGCAGAGCCAGCTGGATCTTGCAGCCAGTTCCAGACACCCAGGGCGAGGGGAGCAGCTTTTCCAGCCCTGTCTCTAGAGGTGGAGCACAAACAACCCCAGGGATTTCTGCTGAGATGAGAAATTCCTGGCGCGGGGTGTTGGGGAGAGGGGAAGACATCCACCCTCTGCCCCACTGCCCCGGTCCCTGTTGTGGCTACGTGTGGGGATGTCACCGGCAGTGTTTGCCAATGCCACGAGCCAGGCTCCCCTTCGCCCCGTGGAGCTGCTCCTCTCTGGGGAAAGGCACTTTACACCATGGCCATGGCTCACCTGGGTGCTCCTTGTTTGGATTGGAGCCCTCCTGGGAGAGCGGGGTCAGTGCACGAGGGTCCTGCAAACGGGGTGGGAAGGTCTCTCTGCCCCGACGCTGGCTGTCTCCCCATCTTTGCTGGGTCCTCCTTGGGGCAGGACGCACCTCTGCACAGTTGTGGTCCCTGGGGAGGTGCTGCAGCACATGGGGGTGCATCAACCCAGCCCTGCACCCCGGGGTTCAGCCAAATCCAGCCTGGCTCATCCCCAGTGGCACACGCAGCCAGTCCAGGCCGAGCCCTTATCAGCTTTGTTTGGGGCCCGAGGCGGCCCCACGGGTGCTCGCTGTCACCTTGGGCTGGGGGCCAGCTGGATGCACAGCAAGCAGGAGGGGTGAAGGCCACTCTGCCGCAGTGACAGCGCTGCTCTCCTCCCCGTGTCTGTTTTTCCATGCAGCTCTTGGCATTTCATCTGCATCTTTCCCCCTTTTTCCAATGAAAACCCCCTACACGCAGTCCTGGGCTTGCCCTGATGGCATATTGGGAAGGATGCAGGGATGCAAACGGTCCTCATCTCCCCACGACTGCCCGGCGCTGCCTTTGTTGGGGACACCTTTGTCCCTGTCCCGGGAGGGCAGGGAGCACCCAGAGGGGCTCTGGGGTGCCTGGCAAGGGTCTCGCTGCACCTCACTGTCCCTGCTTGCTGCAGACACTCCCCTTGCTCGCAGCACCCTGCGTGCAGCAAAACCTGGCTGCAAACTGCCACTCAGGGTGGGTGGGAGCACAGGGACACCCCCAGCACCCATCACCAAGCCCCCTCCCCTCCTCCTCAATCCATGGGGCACCCAACATTGCCCCAGGGGGTTGGCCCTGCCTTGGGGTCTCACAGGGGTCTGGGTCCCACCCTGCTCCCCCCCCCACCCCAAGCCCTGCAAGCACACAGCATCAGCACCCACCCTGGTGTGGGTGGGAAAGGCACCCATGGGTGCCCATGGGGGGGGGGGGGGGGGGCAGGGGGGCAACATAAAGCCACGCCTCCCCCTTGGTGTAGCCCCAGCCAAGGGAAGGACGGGGCTTTGCCCGTTGGCTGCTGGCAGCTCCCTGCCCGCCCACCAGTGGTATTTAAGCCACTGGTGGGTGCAGGGCAGCAGCGTGGGCTGGGGTGCGCAGGATGGAGGGGCTGGGGTGGCTTCTGGTGCTGGGGGCTGCCATGCTACCGGGTGAGCACCCCCCCTGGCTGAGCTCATGGGGGGGGGGGGGATGGAGGCCGTGCCCCCATCACAGGGTGATGCCATCGTGCCCCTTATCCTGGGCTGCTGCGGGAGTCCTTGCCCTGGGAGGGGGCTGCTCTGTCCCTGTCCCCAAGCCCACAGCGGTGGAGGGCCAGTGGGCACGCTCTGCGTGTGGCATATGGGGGTGCATGCGGTTGTCCCTCACGCCTTGGGGTGTATGTGGGGGGGTTTGGGGTGCCCGTGAGCTGGCTGCACCCCAGGGAGAGTGGAGAGGGGGGAGCGGACTCTGGGTCAACCAGAGGGCTGGCGGAGGAGCAGAGACCCCCCCAGGTTGGGGAGCCCCAGTCTCTGCCCTGTCTGGGCATGTGGGAGCCCTCCCAGCCCTGCCACCAGCACGGGCTCCCCTGGGTCTGTCCCCCTCTCCCAGGGGACAGCGAGCCAGGGACCAGTACCGCTGCCAGCCCCCCGCCATGGAGAGTTGGGTAATCAGCAGTGTAAAGGGGTTCGGGTTTGGGTTTTGTTTTTCTTCTAGGAGCAGAGTGCAAAGCTCCTCTGGAGACACCCACGTTTGGGGACATCTACCATGTCACAGGTACCACTCGGGGACGGGTCACCCCGCTGGGACGGTGTCACCGCCGCGTTGCCCAAGGGGGTCCCGTACCTCCAGCCACCGGCTCCCACCCGACGTGCCCGAGCCGAGGAGGCTCCAATTCCTCCGTGAAACCCGGGGGCTGGGACGCATGGCTGCCGTGGGCTGCTGCTGGTGGTGGCCATGGGGCTCGGCCCCCCCCAGCCCCTTGAGCCCGACCCCTCTGTGCCCACAGGAGTCATCAGCCTGCCCTACGCGGAGATCAGGGAGCCCTTCGAAGCCTGGTACAACCTCACCGGGGGGAAGAGCCGCATCGAATACTACGGCGGTGAGTGCAGAAGCGGGGGGTCCATCCCCCCAAACCTTCAGCATCCCCCTCCTTTTGCCCCAGGATCTTTGGGTGCCCCAGGGAAGCCCCGGGAGCCACCACCATGCCAGGACCCGTGGGCTTGGCTTGACCTTAGCGCTGTCCTTGTCCCCAGGTCAAGTGGTCACTTACCAGTTTGGCTCCATCGAGCCCTTTGGCGCCAGCTTCAAGGTGACGCCCGAGACCACGGAGACAGAAATTAACGTCCGCAAGTGCTTCCGCATCAACGGCACCGACGGGGACCTCATTGCCCCACAGAGTGTCTTCCCCAGCCTGGAGAACTTCAAGGTGAGCCCCAGGCACGGTCCTCCAGGACGCGGGATGGGGCAGGGGAGGGGACAAGGGACACCCGTGGGTAGGGGGTGTCTGACAGCTGCCTCCCTGCATGAGCAGAGCAGCCTTCCCTGGCTGAGAATGGGTAAATACAAGGCTGGATGTGGCTGTGGGGGGTGGAGGGGTTGCATCCAGCGTGGCGTGATGCAGGACGGGGTGCCATCGCTGCGGGGTGCCCCCGGCTCAGCGGGGGTGCGGTGCCGGCGCAGCACCCCGGTCCCTGACACACGCGCTGTGCCCAGCGGGTGCGGGAGGAGCGATTCCGCGGGCAGCCCTGCGCCGTCTGGCAGAACGTCTCCTACTGGGGTCACAAAAAGAACGTCTACACGCTGCGGGTGGGCAGCTCTGCCCGCGGCCCCGTGCCCCTGCACTACGAGGTGCGGGGCTTCAACACCCTCCTGGGCTCCCACTACGACAAGTACGAGATCGACTACTCCTCCTTCAGCCACCGCTTCCCCCCCAGCGTCTTCCACCTCCCCGAGGGTAAGTGTCCCTGGCCACCCCACAGCCCTGCCTGTGACCGGTGCTGCCACTGAAATCCATCTTTCCAATTTTTTTTTTTTTTTTTTTTTTTTCCCTAAGAGCCTGATAATTTTCATTAATTGGTTTGGCTGGGTTAAAAAAAAAAAAAAATGGGAGAAATGTAATTAATATTGATAGCTGGGGCGATGCGGGTGTGAGCTTTCGCAGTGCTGGCTCCTCCATGCCGGAGCGCAGGGTGCTGGGTGGGATAGTGGGTGCTTGAGAACCAGCTCTGGTGTGGGTGCAGATCCCCGCTGCGTGCACGTGTCTATACGGGACGGACAGCCCCAGTGGTTTGAGGGGTGACCATGCTGTGTATTTTGGGGGGGCTGGGAGAACCCAGCCCTGCTTGGGAGGCATCAGCCGCCGTCCGTGCCTCGTGGCAGGGGTGCAGTGCGAGCAGTGGCCCGCGGCCGGCCCCGAGCACCGCATCGTGGCCAACCCCATGCAGGAGTTTGTGGGGAGGGCGCCGGAGACGGACCACATCCACCACCACCTCTTCCACCGCTACAAGGAGCGGTTTGGGAAGAGCTACAACAGCGAGGAGGAGCACGAGCATCGCAAGCGCACCTTCATCCATAACATGCGGTATGGGATGCCAAGGGGGATGGATTTGGGGGGGGGAGGCTCAGGGATGGGGTGCCCAGCGCTGTCCCCAGCTCCCCCCTCGCAGCATCTCTGCTCTGCTGCAGGTTCGTGCACTCGAGGAACCGCGCCGCGCTCCCCTACACGCTGGCGCTGAACCCCCTGGCCGACCGCACGCCCCAGGAGCTGGCCGCCCTGCGGGGCCGTCGCCGGAGCGGGGCTCCCAACAACGGGCAGCCCTTCCCCACCGAGCTCTACGCCGGCCTCATCCTGCCCGAGAGCCTCGACTGGCGGCTGTATGGTGAGGAGGGAGCTGGCACCGCCGGTGTGCAAGCCCTGAGCGTGCATGAGGCTGGGGGGGGGGGGGGGTGTGTCAGCCGTGCACGCCGGGGTTTGCGGGGGGACAGCCAGCATCCTCCACTGCCCTGTGAAACATCTCCCCCGTCCCGCTGTCCCCAGGCGCTGTGACCCCCGTGAAGGATCAGGCCGTCTGCGGGTCCTGCTGGAGCTTCGCTACGACGGGCGCGATGGAGGGTGCCCTCTTCCTCAAGGTGAGAGTGGGGCCGTGCCCCACGGGGGCGGCTGGGGTGCCCTGAGGGTGCCTGGCCCTGGCCCTGCAGTGTGTGTGTGTGTGTGTGTGTGTCCCCGCAGACCGGCGTGCTGACCCCCCTGTCCCAACAAGTCCTCATCGACTGCTCCTGGGGCTTCGGGAACCGGGCGTGCGATGGGGGCGAGGAGTGGCGAGCCTACGAGTGGATCAAGAAACACGGCGGCATCGCCAGCACCGAGTCCTACGGGCCCTACCTGGGGCAGGTGAGGGTGGCAGCACCGCTTTTGGGGGGGGTTGGGGGGGGTGCAGTGCCACCCCCTCCCCAATCCTCTCCCAGATCAGCCATCAGCCCTTTATCAGCAGATGGAGGCATACTTCGGTTTATAGATGCTCCATCCCAGCTGCTCTTCACCCTTATCAGTGTGGGTCACACCCCCCCAACCTGCCCCGGGGATCCCAGTGCCACCTCAGCCTTAATCCCCCCTCCCTCCACCCCCCCCCCAGAATGGCTACTGCCACTGCAACCAGTCGGAGCTGGTGGCCCGACTCGCCGGCTACGCCAGCGTGGAGCCGGGCAGTGCCACGGCGCTGAAGGTTGCGCTGGTCAAGCACGGCCCCGTGGCCGTCAACATCGACGCCTCGCACAAATCCTTCGCCTTCTACGCCAACGGCGTCTACGAGGAGCCCCGCTGCGGTGAGTCCGGGTGACCCAGGAGGCTTCACGTCCCGCTCACTGGGGTTGGGATAGGCAAAAACATTTGCTGGGTGGGATTTACCTCCCTACTAAGCTCCCAGACGGGGATACGAGGCCACTCGCTGCAGCTCCAAGGGATGGGGACTGAGATGTCTCCGTTTTCTTCTCCCGGCCAGGAAATGAGACGGGAGCGCTGGACCACGCGGTGCTGGCCGTGGGCTACGGGGTCCTGCACGGCAGGAGCTACTGGCTCATCAAGAACTCCTGGTCCACGTACTGGGGCAACGACGGCTACATCCTCATGGCCATGAAGGACAACAACTGCGGCGTGGCCACCGCCGCCTCCTTCCCCATCCTGGCCTGACGGGACACAGCCCACGCGTGCCCTGTCCCTTCCATGTCCCCCGGGGCAGCCCCTGATGGGGGGGGGGGGCTGGCAGAGGGCTGTGGGGCCCCAGGAGGTGGTTGTGGGCCAGGGGAGGGCAGCTCAAGTGAGAGGTCAGAGGATGCTCCCACCCCTCTGGAGAGGCGTTTTACCGTTTTGGCAATAAAAGCCTGTAGAAGCGATCCTGTCTGTCATGCAGGGGTGTCTTCCGCCAGCCCCAGCCCATGTCCTGCCAACCACAGATCTTCTGCAGCCCTCAGTGTGATGAGTTTCACCCAGTGCTCAGCCGAGGCTCACCCGTTTGGGTTATGTGTGCCCTAACCACAGAATTTTCAGTGCCACCCCTCCTTCCTCAGAAGTGGGAGGGAGCCTGAATCCTCTCTCAGAAGCTGGGCTGGGCTCAGAGCCCTGTTGTTCCCAACTGGACTCTGTCCTTTCCCAGTGTCATGCCGGGAGGAAGAGAGCTGCCCCCCACCAGAGAGAGCGCCTGGTGCCTCTCGGGACACCTGGGTCTTCTGCTCAGCCTCTCTCCAGGCTCCTACATGGGTCAGTGCTTGGTGACTCAGTTTCCCCACCCATCTGGGCAGAAAGCAGAGCTTCTGGGAGTTTCCATGGTGCTGCCAGCAGCCCTCTGGATGGAGGGAGTCCAACTGGACCCAAAGAAGACCCCAAGCTCATTTCATCCAGGACACTTCAGGGGGGGTTTGTCCAACCTCCTGGGGAGCAGCCAGGCTCAGAGCTGCCACCCCAGAGCTATCCTGCTCCTTTTGTCTCCCCTTGCTCCAGTGCTTTACCCTAAAACTGCACGGCCACGGGGAAGCCTGACCGAGAGCCGAGGGGCTGGTGAGGCCAGGATTGCTCTTGGGGTGTCCAGGCTGGATATCAGCACGGGGTGAAGGTTCATTTTTGGGGCTCTGGTGCCCTGCTCGTATCCACCCTGGGGATGGAACCAGGCAGGCAGCATGAGCAGGCAGCCCAGAGCTCCCAGTGAGAGAGGTTGGCACTGCCAGGTTCTGCCTTCCCAATTTGAGAGCCCAATTAGCAACTGGACAGCTGGGGAGGGGAGCCTACAAAAGGGGAAAAGTCAGCCCTGGCTTGCATCAGCATGTGCACAGGCTGCATCTTCCCCCAAAATGGGTTTCTGGTAATTGAGAAGTGACGTTCCCTCATGGCTACACCCTTATTTTGTATAGCAAAGGGTCATCCACCGCGCTCCCTCGCTGCAGGTGCTGGCTGGCGGCACCCAGGGCGCAACGCTTCCTTCCAGGCGACGTGATTGCTCCCAATTGAGGGTGGCAGGTCATAATATTTTCTTGTTTTCTTTCACTTGTTCACCTGCTTATTTTACAATTTGCTGCACTGATTTCTGAAGTGGTCTTTAATCATTCTCAGCAGGGGTGCTGACTCGAATTCATGTCTGGGAGAGAAATGATCACTGCGCAGGAATAATGTGGTTTATTCTGTGGGAGTCCAGGTCTCCAGATCTTTGATTCTCTTGACTGCAGTCAATAAAACATGCTTTGACTTTCAGGGAACCGTGACTTTCAGGCTCCCTTTGAGCAGGTGATGTTCTGAATTTGCTGCTGAACACACAGGTGGCTTCAAGAGCTGGAGGTTTTGCACCCCCAGGAAGCATTTAGCAGGAGCCATGAAATTTTGCATTTGTGGCATTAGGGATGGCAGTTCTGAGCGTGGGTAAGTTAAGGATGGCTGGGAACTTAAAAAAAAAGATCTATTTATAATATTTGAAAAAAGAGAAAATAAGAAAGGACATACCTGAAGAGAGGTTTGCTGTTTACAGAGCCAGCCTCGGGTTCTGGCTCCCAGCCCAGGTGAGCTGTGACCTCCAGACTTCCGACACCCAAACCTCAGAGCCACTCCAGGTTTCGCCAAGCATAGCAAAGAACAACCACCCTAAACCCTGCCTTTTATTGAAAGCAAAGCTGGCCTAAAGATATGCATTTAAGGCTTCCTTTGGAAGAGGCACGTTGCCTGCATACCGTGCCTTTCCAACTTCCCAGCTATGTAGGAAACTCCCCAAATTTGATACCTTGATGGTGAAATATCAGCTGAGGTTGGTGCTTTACAGAGAGCAAGCACCACCTGGAGAGTGAAAGCTGAGAGGATTTGGCACCTACCTCCTGCATGGCTCCTGAAGAATCCCATCTTCTTCTTGGTCTGCAGGGTGAAGTAGTTCAAGACATCACGCTGAAAGCACAGGACTTGAGGTAGCCCTCAGTGGCCAGCTTCCAGCTCTGCACCCTGTCCTCTGCTCAGTATTTCTCGTGGTCCTCTGCTACCTTCAGGGTCTCCTCCTTGTTCAGCTGCCCCTTCTTGGCAACTGCCACCCCGGAGATTGGTGCTCAGGTGCCTAAACTGGGCATGGGTAACATCTGCCTGCAAGCTGCTCCCTTTAGAGGCAGTCCAAGCCCAGGTGGCCTTCATGCTGGCGGTGGGAGGCCGTTTGGCCACCTCACAGGCTTTCCTGAGCCTTCACACAGCTCGCTTGTCCTTCCTGATGATCTCTTGATGCTTCTTTAAGAATTTATCCACGAAGACACCCACCAAATGGTTGTCAAAGCCATCGCCTCCCAGATAAGTGTCCCTAACTGTGGCTTGCACATCAACACTGTCCCCGTCTACGATGAAGACGCTGACGCCCCTCACCGCCCCTATTAAAGACGAGGACATTGCGCTCTTCATCAGGGTGCTGGAGGCTGTGGGGCAGGGCTGCTGACGTTGTCTCCCCAAAGCCCCTCAGCACGGCGATGCCAGCAATTACCCTGGCATCTTTGGTGGCCTGGATCTGGGAGCTGCCGAGATAAGCCGGCACAGGGACAATCACTTCTCCTGGCTGCCCTGCATCAACTCGTCCCCCGGGACGGGGATGGGAACCTTGGGGCGATCCCAGCTCCACACTGGGCTCCAACCCACCCACTCCCACAGAGCCCAGCGCTGGCCAGGACGCGGAGAGCGAGCTGAGACAGAGCACACCGCTGCAAACAGCTCCCGAGAGGTGTTTTGTTTCCAGTGAAACGGCCTTTCTGTGGGTGAGAGCATCCAGATCTGCGGGATCAATCTGTCCACACATCCAGAAATTCAGGGTGGGCTGACTCTGCCAAGCTAAATTATTCTCTGAGGAAGGGCGGCTGGGATTTCAGCTGGGTTTGGTTTTTTGCCTTGCCCTCGGCTGTCCTGGATACGGCACTTCCCTCCGGAGGCAGCTGCGCTCCAGTGCAGACCTCTGTGCAGCAATGCCAGGTGGCCAGAAAATGTGCTCCAGCCCCAAAGCTGGCTGCTTTTCAGTGCTGGATGAATTATCTGTGAAAACCTCTTATGGCTCGCACAAAACAAGGTAATTATTCAGAAAGCAGGGGACATGGAGAGAGCCAGAATATGAAAATATTATCTGTTAGTGATTTACAGAGAACCACAGACGGTGTCAAAGAACTGCAGCTGAATCAAACTTGCTTTGGCAACTTCTTGGCACCCAAATGCTCCAGACGACCCCGGGGGGGCTGATCATGAGCTCCCAACAAAACTGCTACACCCTGGGGAAGGGGCTCCTGGGGGTCTGGGTCTCTGGAGCCAGGTCAGGGCAGAGCCGGGTGGTTCACGGAGGAAAAGGATGCGTGTTACAGAGCCCTGAGGTTTTAGGGCGGCAAAAAGTTCGACCCAGGGGGAGGTCATCTCGCTTTTTCTATCTAATACAGTAACTGGAGCTTTTATGGGGTACAAATGGTCACATCCAGTGTGATCTGGACGGTCTCCCAAGCTCTGCAGAGCTAGAAACTGCTCTCCTGCTAGCAAGGCTATCCTGGAAAATCACCGAGGCAGTGGCTTTCTAAACGTTTCTTATTACACTTCCTTCGGTAGCAGCTTTACAAATGCTCTTCCTTAGCCAAATGTTTTTCCCTTGGCGACCGTGACTGCTCTGGCAGGTTTGTTGTTCACGTTCTGAAACGAAATCGCTCCTCTCCCTTCAGCTCGGGAGATTTGCAACTCGCCCCCCCCACACCCTCCCGCTCTGACTTTTAGGAGGTTTTATTTCTTGTAACAGATCGCTCGCGGCGTTTACGTTTTCCAGGTGCGCTGTCAAGCCCCAGAAAGCTGGGCAGCCCCAGCCCTTCACCTCCGCCCCATTTCCCCAAGAACCTCTCCTCAGAGCATCGCAGCCCCTAAGCAGTGAGGAGGGTTTTGTTTAAAGCCATCCGCCGCCTCTGCCAAGCTCTGCCTTCTGCTTTCACCGGCTGATATTTCCCAATCACAATCTAGCATCCAGCACAATGCAATGAATTTCATGAAATTAAGTATTTCTCCTACACACAGCATATTTGCCCGGTGATTATAACTAGTCCCCGAGGTAGCCAAGCACAGCAGAATTTCAGTTTAATATGCACACCCACGCAGCCTTACTAAAAACCCAAGACACTCCCCCGGTCCTTCTTGGGAAAGACTGAGCACTGCAGCGAGCATCTCATATTTCAGCTTCACCACTTGCACAAGCTAGGACTGGGAATACTCTGTCATCTGGTGTTAAAAAAAAAAAAAAAAAGGTGGAGAAAGAAGTTTTCCCAAAGATTTCAAGGTATCCCTTATGGTCTGAGAGAAGGGTGTAAGAACACAGGAATGTCAGGCAACACAGGCACAAAACGGACCAGGTCACATCACTGTGGGTTTATTAACACAACTGTGAGCGGTTACTGCCTTTTGGTGACTCAATCTCGG
Organism: Tyto alba; assembly: GCF_018691265.1. Taxonomy (NCBI): domain Eukaryota; kingdom Metazoa; phylum Chordata; class Aves; order Strigiformes; family Tytonidae; genus Tyto; species Tyto alba. The sequence goes on along the minus strand of NW_024881283.1, from coordinate 6,528,184 downwards.
ATCTACACCGTGAACTTTTAACTCCAAAATGCTTTATTTCCCCCACTCATTTGGGCAGGCAGCATATACATAAGCTCGCAGCACCTGTTCTGTGTCACATTGTAAAAAAATGACAACTACTCTTTTCAAAAAAAAAACCCAAGCAACTATTCAGCGTGCGCGCCAGTGCATGATCTGCCCTTGCTGCAGCGACTGGAATCCAACCCCACACCTGAAACGACACAGGGACAAACCCTCCCAGCGCCCGGAGCTGCCAGCTCCAGCACCCCAGCTGCGGTGGAAGCAGAGCGAGCGGTTTGCAGTGCAGACCCTGCCCCAAACCAGCGGGGGATCCACCCGCGCCCATCGGAGCCTCGGCTGCGCCTGGGACTCGCAGAGGAGCAGCTGCCCTCAGCGGGCTCGTGGCGGCTGGAGTCAGAGCAAAGGGGGAAACAAGTTCACGTAAAGGTTTTTCCTTTCACTGCAGACACTACCTCCCACTTCACTCTCCCTTCCTCTTCCTCCAATTCTCTCTTCCTCAGCCCTTCAGACACAGTTTTCACTCTGACCCTGTCTCCAGCCCTTCTGGCTCTGCTGCCCCCTCGGCTCCATCTCAAGGCAGAGACACCCCCTCCTCCCCACAGTCTTCTCCATCCTTCGCCTCCTCCAGACCTCACTCTCCTTCACCCACCTCCGCAGAGACCCGACCCTCCCCGCCGCAGCTCCCCAGCCCCGCCAAGCCCTGCCCTCACCCAGCCTCCCCTCTTCCTCCTGGCCCGCATTTCCCCCAAGCCCTGTCCTCCCTAACACACACCAGCTATGGATCCTGCCCCGGCTTAGCTCTGCCACCCCCTTCCTTCACCCTTCACCCTTCCCTCAGCCCTGGCCTGGCCAGGCCCAGCCCAGCTCAGCCCCCCAGTTCGGCCCAACTCAACCCCCTCCCCTGGCCTTGGCCAGACCCAGCTCAGCTACTTCCCCCAGCCCAGACCAACTCAGCCCCTTCCTCTGACTCGGCTCAGCCCGGCTCAACTCAGGCCCTTGCCCAGGCCTAGCCTAACCCAGTTCAGCCCAGCCCAGCCCAGCCCAGCTCAGCCCCTTCCCCAGGCCCAGGCTCAGCCTAACCCAGCACAGCTCAGCTCTTTCCCCTGACTCGGTTCGGCGCAGCTTAACTCAGGCCCTTGCCCAGGCCCGGCCTAACCCGGTTCAGCCCAGCTCATTCCCCTGATTCAGCTCGGCCCAGCTTAACTCAGGCCAGGCCAGGCCCGGCCCGGCCCGGCCCAGCCCCTTCCCCGGGCCCGGGCCCGGCCTAACCCGACTCAGCCCCTTCCCCCGACCCAGCCCCACTTCCGGGTCCCCTCCCGCAAGGCCTTGTGGGTCAGCCCCCACCCGCTGCCGTGATCTCGCGCGACCTCCCCAGCGCCGCGCGCGCCCCCGGGACGCGGCGGGGCGGGGCGGGGGTGGCATCACAGCGGCGCGCGCGGCGCTCCCCGCGTGACGTCCGCGCTTCCCCTTTCCCCACCGCCGGGCGGAGCGGCTCAACGCTCCGCCCCCTTCCGGGGAGTGACCGGCTCTTCGACCAATGAGACGCGGTTCAGGCGCGAGTGATGCGGCGGATGACCAATGGAGAGGGGGGAGCGGCGGGAGGAGGCGGGGGCAGGCGGCCGAGCGGCCGGGGCGGTTTGGGCCGCGCCTGTCAGCGGGGCGGCGGGATGGCGGCGCTCTACGCCTGCACTAAGTGCCACCAGCGCTTCCCCTTCGAGGCGCTTAGCCAGGGCCAGCAGCTCTGCAAGGTCCCGGGGGGCCGGGGGCGGCCGGCGGGGGTGCTTGGGGGACGGGGACTGGGGGGGGGGCGGTCTGTGAGGGAGCTGCTTGGGGGCGGGCCGAGTGGTAAAGGGCCGGCTCGAGCGCTGCTTGTGAGGGGGGATGTTTTTAAGGGGGCTGGGGGTTTTTAGAGGGGGCTGAGGGTAATTGGGAGGCTGTTTGTGAGGAGGCTCTGAGGGCATCTGGGGGGTCCGGGGCCTCGGGGTGCCTGTTTGGGGCCTGAGGGTACACAGGGTGCGCAGCTGGGGTCTGTGTGGATGGGGCCCAGGGAGCATTTGGGAAGTTTGGGGGGGCTGGAGGCATAAGGGCAGCTGGTAGAGCTGGGGTATGATACTGAGGGGCTACTGGATGGGGCATTGAAGGCTGTTAGGGAGGGCTGGGAGGATTTGGAGGGTGTTGGAGAGGGAGTCATGGGGCCGTTGGGGGGAAATTGGGGTGGGGGCGGGCGCTGTTCATGAGAGAAGGTCTGAGGGCAACTGAAGGCATGATTGTGAGTGAGGCTGTTAGGCAGGGGCATTTGGGGGATCTTGGGCCATTTGGGAGTGTCTGGGGGCATTTTGGGGGAGATCTTATAGTATCTTGAAGGAGGGAGGTGGCTTTTGGGGGTCAGTTTGGGTGGGTGGGGCAGTTTGGTTGGGGAAGAATGAGATGGGGGTGAGTTAGGGGATTGAGGGGTGGGAAATGGAGTAGCCTGGGATTGCTGAGGCAGATGGGACAAAGCAGGGCATAGGGGTGAGAGGAGAGTGGGTCCGGAGGCACTGTGGGCACAGGAAGCTTGTTGGAGGACAGAGGTGTGAATGACTGTGTCAGGACTCTGTGTTCCTGCCCTGGGAGGTGAGGCCAACCACTGTGACCCTTGCCTGTGGGTGTTGGGCACAAATAAGCCCTTGTTACGAATCTCAGTTTACTTCTGGCTCACCTGTGACACATGACATTCCTGCCACCCTTCTTCTGCTCTCAGCCCTTGTAAGAACAGCGTGAGTCTACAGGGAGGAAATGTTTTGAGTTTGATGGATGTGTGTGCAAGTGGTGGGAGTAGGGGTGAAGCAGGTGACCTAGGATTTCGGGAAGCAGTGCGAGGGGAAAGCGCTGCATCTCATCAAATGCTTCTGTTGTTGCAGGAGTGCCGGATTGCGCATCCCATTGTTAAATGCACTTACTGCAGGACTGAATTCCAGCAGGAAAGGTAGATGCCCACTGGAAACTGATGTTTTCTTTAGAGCAGATGCACATGGGGAATCGTAGCTTTTCTACACCTTCAGTGGCAGAGCCTTGACCTCTAGATTGTTGCTGTGGAAAAGTTGGGGGACCTTTGGCTTTCTTCAAAGGTCTGCTGGGCAAGTTGGTGTGCCTCTGAGGTGTCCTTAGATTTGCACCTTTTTTTGGTTTTTATTTTTGGTTAGTGCTCGGATTCTTCCAGTGAAGGATCTGGGTTCATCTTCCCATGAAGTTTCCTCTTACATGACTTCTGGTATCCAAAAATCATCTCCTAATGTGTTTCCTTTAACTGTGCTTTTGCCTTTTTGCACATTATGTGGCTCACAGAGGAAGGATTGGTAAACCCAGTAGCTGTGTGCAGGCATTCTGTGGGTTTTTTCCTGTGTTTGTTGGACAAATACACCTCTGTTCTGACCTGCCTTAACCTCCTCATTCCGAGCAGACCTCCTCCAGAACGGAGGCTGTCACCAGTGCTGAATCATTCCTGCTGCCAATTAGCTGATGATTGGACTCCTGTATTTGTAAGGACAAAAAACTGGTGTCATCTGGGGATGCCTTAATTAAAAGATACCTCCTAGTAGTACGGCTTTTTGGCAAATTATCCTCAACCAGATGGGGATAGGAAATGCACTTTGATATCAGAGTCCCTAGTGAAGATGAATACAGTCCCGCCACTAGAGAAAGGGCCTAGGGGAGACTGGGATCTTAACCACAGGGGTTTGATTTTCTTTGGGAAAGTGTTAATAGAATGATCTGTCCTTCTTTTTTAACAGCAAAACCAACACAATATGCAAGAAGTGTGCTCAGAACGTGAAGCTCTATGGAACCGTAAGTGAGGAGGGCTCGTTCTCACCAGCCTCTTTTCCTTTCATCTTTCTTGTCTTTATCCTGCTGAATCCCAGAGCAGTTTATGGGCTGGCTCTGTTGTAATAGCATGACTGATCAATAACACACAGGTCCCTCAAGCGTGAAGCTGTTACCTTTCCTCTTCTTTTACTACAGAAAAGAGCAGCTTTGCATCATTTGAGGCCAGGAAATGAATTATTCGATATCCAATAGAAACAAGAGCGTGCTTACACAAACTGAGATTGCTGCAGGAAGCAATGATAAATCCATCTTTTCTGCTTGTCTGAGATCTGAAAAAGCGATTTTGATTGCTTCTATTTTGGTGATATAGTATTTTCTAAAGATTTCGTAGCACTTGATAAATGGTCTGGGTGCCATGGCTAAATACACTGAGCTAGAGACCAGGCGTCCAAATGTAGGTATATCTCCTGGATCAGCATTGCAATTAGCTTGGAACGGGGAAATAAAAGTTCTGAAGTGATGGGGAGAAGGGAAAAGAGCAAAGTATTAATGTAATTAGAAGGCACTGCTGTATCAGATATTCTTGTTTCTTAAAGCCAAAACCCTGCCAGTACTGCAACATTATAGCTGCATTTATTGGAAACAAGTGCCAGCGTTGCACAAACTCTGAAAAGAAGTATGGACCGCCGCACTCCTGTGAACAGTGCAAGCAGCAGTGTGCGTTTGACCGGAAGGATGACAGAAAGAAGGTCAGTATCTGTAAAAGGAGGCCAGAAAGGTATCACAGCGATCATCTTACCATCTCCTCACATATTCTCTAGCATTTCAAAAGGGGTGTCTCTTTCTTAAAAGATTTTATTCTGGAGTTGAGCTTTGCTATGGGAGCTGTGTTTTGGAGCTGTTTAATCTTTGAGCCCCTCTGCTCCTTTTCCAGATCTACTGAGAAAGATTTCTTGAATTTAGCCTAGGGGTAGGTGGGCTGGCACAGGCAAAGGGGTCTCTGAGTGAAATGTGAAGTGCCAGCATGGGAAGAGGGATGGGGAACGGTATTTGTGCCACAGCCTGAGGAGCTGGAAGTGTCATAATTCCACTAGGAAACCCATTCCATGGCTTCTGCACACCCTTTGCTTAAACAACATAAGTGCTCTTTGGGAGGTGTGCATTTCTAAGGCTATGAACACCTATCATTCGTTTGGGATTCTGCACTGATAATCCCTGTCCTCCCACCAATCCTCCTCAAGCAGAGACCCTTGCTGTTTTGGTCTCCAGTGACTACCCTGTCACGTACCATTCCTTGGCGTTGCTTTGTCAGAAATCTCACGAGAGTTACCCTGTCCTGGTGAATGGGTGCTGTAAGACTGTCTGTAAGCAAAGCCTGGCAGAGACTGTAGTTACACTAGATAAGCTGCTATTAATGAGTACTGTCTGCATTGCACCAGCCACACCAGATGCACTTCTCACCCTTTCCAGGCATTCAAGGGAGCCTTTTTGCATCGCTGCTTGTTCATATGTGATTTTAAGCCTGAAGGTGCTTCTTCTCTTCTCTGTGTTTGGTTTGTGGGTGGGAAGCAGGACCAAAACTTCTTTCCCTTTCTTTCCCGCTCTCCTTCCAGGTGGATGGAAAGCTGCTATGCTGGTTATGCACACTGTCCTATAAACGGGTCCTACAGAAGACCAAAGAGCAGTGCAAGCACCTGAGCAGCTCTTCCCGGGCAAGCCTGCAAGAGAAGGAACAGTACAGTAGGCTCAGCAGTGGCAGTCACTATAACAGGTAACCTGCACGAGATTTTTTTTTTTTATGCAGGGTGAGCTTGCCTCTGGGCTGAGCAAACAGGGTGCTTGGCTGCTCCATGCTCCTTGGGTGTGCTTCCTGAAGTAACAGAAGTGCCCCGGGGCTCAGTTCCTCAGTGAATCTGGCAAAGTCAGGCTTTGCTAGTTTGCAAATCCTACTGTGCTGGAGTAAACTTGTAGTCCGACAGTGCTTCTTTGTGATTCAACTTACTAAACTTGTACACAATTAAAGATAAATTGCATTTGTAAAATTTAATGATTGAAATGTAGATTTTAAGCATGAGTTATTCACCTACGTACTGATCTGACTGATGCATTGTTTTCTGTTTATTTTTAGTCTCCAGCTACTCTTCAGGGAATGAATTTTTCATCATTCTTTCTTGCACTAGGAAATATGTTTTAATAGGTTCAAAGTGGGTGGGAATATTTATCTGCTGCTCTGTCTTAGACTGAAAGTCATTCAGGTTCTGACATAAATTTCCTCATTTTTTCTAGCCAGAAAACCCTATCCACCTCTTCTATTCAGAATGAAATCCCAAAGAAGAAAGCCAAGTTTGATGCCATATCTGCCAATGGTGACAGGTGAGCCTGTTACATGGGGAAATTGTGGGTGGGCGGTCTTGTTTGCTAAGTTTATATAAGACAGAGTTCTGTGCAAATAGCAGGAAGTGCTTATGCTAGAGCAGGGATCTCGGGCTTTGGGACCTTGAGGGGCTGCATTAGCAGCTTTCCAGAACCTGGCAGGTCAGTGCTGCTTGGAATTTAGACGTAGGTTTGAAGAGGAAAAGAATACTTAGTGCCTGTACCTGCTAGAATAGAAACTGCTTGTTGGCTGAGCTCCCCAACAGTCAGAAAAACTGCAGCCAGATCAGCTTTATCCTCTCCCTGCAGATACAGGGAGACGGGGGCTGTTGGCTGCGCTGTAGCGTTGAGCTCTGCAGGTTTTGTGCTTTCGGGGCTATCAGACTGATCTGCAGGGAGATCTGCCTCAGGAGAGGATCAAGACCCACCTCCCATTTCCTCTCCTGCCTTCTGGGGGAGGACTAAGCAATCAAACAGCTTTGCTGGAAAGCGTCCGATCCCATCCTGCTGCCACAGTTTGTGCTGGATTATGTTGATGCCAGCTGCATGTACAGCAGAATGGGAGTCACTAGCAGAAACAGGAGATTGAGATGGATTTTTATTTTTCACAGTCTTTTACATGCATATTTTCATTCCTGCCTTTATTCTCTGATTCTCAGCGTTCCTTCCTCTCCTGAGATGCTTTGTCCCCCTATCCAGAGTGCCCCGTCCACGTTGGCGCAGTGGGCTGCTTCCCAACAGAGTCTCGGTGCCCACCATTGTCCTGTTTCTCAAGGCACTGACATCCTGAAGTGAGATCACCTGTTGTTTTCTCCCCTGTTCCCCTCCCTCCCTGGGAACTCGTACATGGAAACTGTCCCTCTTGATGGATCTCTCTCCAAACAGCACTGAATTGGGAACATGGACCAGAGCATAGGCTCGTTAGTGCCAAAGGGTCTGTTAAAGCCACTGGTAATTAATTAATCACTACCTGCCTTGAATGTCTCTTGTCTTCAAAATCAGAGATCCCATCTCTCCTACAGATACTATTGACACCTTGTCAATGTTTGTTAATATGTGAAACGATACCACAGGAAGTAGAACTTAAATAGTTTTGTAGGGCAGTGGTTCCCACAGAGTGGTCTACAAGACCATTTATCATCTGAAAAGTGGTTTTGGTTAAAAGTTGGAAAAATTTAAGGATTAGCTGTGGCTTGGGAGCCGCAGCTGAGCACAGAACGGTCAGAGAATTCATCTGACTCCCTTCAGTGCTGGTGGAGCCAGAGGAGAGACTGGAGACAGGTCCCTGGTAGAACTGGTGCAGCCCATCAGTATTGCTGCAGCTTTGCCTCTAGAGAGGCTCCACTGCACCTACCGAGGCTGCTCTCTGGGCCATAGCACAGCTCCAGGTATTTTTATCTGCTCACTAAATCCTGGGCTGAGACCTAACAACTCGTCGTAATATGCCTGCTGGCTTGAAAATAGACAAGAAGCAAAAGGTCCCATGCTCTGGCATCAATTGCTCAGCCATTCGTTTGCAAAAGAGTTGCATGTATTAGTGGAAACGAATGCCTTCGTTTTGCTCGTGTCAGATGTTGTCAGGCTGGCTCCTGCCAAGGCTGTGGTCCTTGCCACAGACTTTTTTTGATGAATCCCAGTAACAAACTGTGTGTAATTTTAGCAACTACTGAAGAGCTCCAGCACTGTGCTGTAGAAGAGGCAAGCTGCAGCTGCCTTAAATAGACACATGGCTGTGTTTCTTGAGTGGAATAATAATGGTGGTTCATTGTGTGTTTTTGAAGTTGCTGGGTTTGTTTTTTTTGAGGGTGAACCCCCCAAGCCACTTCCTTGCACCATTTTCTCTAGGACTGTGCCCCCCCAGAGTCAGCTTGGGGTCTGGGTCACAGCCTGAGTGTAGAGTTAGGGTCTGCCACGGCACAAGGATGTTTTCAGCAGCAGCATAGTCTGGAGTGGGGTGATAAACACACTCAGCACCTCTTCACTGCTGAGATCAGCTACAACTTTGTGTAAAGCGTGTCTTGGCTCCAGCCAAACGTCTGGTGCAGCCTTCAGCTGAGCAAAATTTGGACGTACTTGAGCTCGGTTGATTTTGGCAACACCTCCAACATGGTTCAGCTTATCTGAAATTGTTGCTCCTTTTTGGATGCAATAGGATTTCCTTTACTGTGTCTTACTGAATTCCCTCCGTATGTTTTTGTTTACACGTCAGAGTGGATGTTGCCCCCAATGGCTGTGATATGGGACTGACCGCTTTCCAGTGGTCATTTAATGGGTGGCATTGAATGGTTCGTTCTGGGTGAGCTCTGTGAGGAGCTAGCAGCCCTGGCCCTGCTGTGCATGGAGTAGCTTTCCCCCGCAATGACTCTCAGCACATCTTGCAGCAGCCCTTGCCCTACTAATCCCACTGTCCTGCCAGTGCTGCTCAGTCCTGAGCTGCCCCTGTGTGTGTGAGCACCCCGGCTTCACCTCCAGCCTCCGGTGCTGCACTGGTCCCGAGTCGGGCAGTGCTTGGGGTCCCCATCCTCTTGTGCAAACGCTGCCAGAAAGTGTTTTCATATTAGACTCTGCAGATGAACACACAGCAGTCCCTTCCCCTGTGACTATAGACAAGGCGCTAAATTGTGCTTTTAACACCAGGCAATGATGAGTGCTACTGACTGAGCTGGCTGGGGGAGGGCAGTGATGCCGGAGGATGCTAAGCAGCAGAGTTCATTTAGTAAAAAGATTCTCATTTGCATAGAAAAGTCCTGATGTACACGTAAAGCACTGGGACTTGGGCTGAGCTGTGTCAGCTTTTGGTGGTGTTAAAGGGAGCAATAGTTCAGGTGCTGGTTCCTATTGCCCTGGATGGATTTTTGCACATGGGAGGATATTTTTGTCTACGGTAAAACTTGGATGCTGGTTCAGTCAGCCTGGTCTGTGCCTCTTTATGCTAGCCTGACTTGAATAGCAAAACCTTTAAGCTTGGCATTTGTTTTGCCTGATTTCAGCCATTTAACAGGTGTGGAGTTTAAGGCAGTCATTTTAGTTTCCACTCAATGGAGAGAGGCAGGTGTCTTTGGAAGAGCTCCATTTTTTCCTCTGTCTCCACTGAAAGCAACGGGAGCTCATCAATTAACTTTGATTAGAGGCATGCATTTTAGACTGTCCAAACATGGAGAACGCTTGTCCTACTGACCTGTCCCAAGCGGCTGGGATCCTGGGTATGGAGTTTATTTGTAGGGGAAATGGCTTTTTTTTGTTGTTTGTTTGGTTGTTTTAATTCTTAGTCTGTTTGATAAAGGAATGGCAGTTTTCCTTCTAATTTTGGAGTCTCAGGCTGCTTCCTTAATGCAGGGGTAAAGACAGAGAAACCTTTCATTACTAACTTGTCAGTCTTTCAGAAAAAAAAAAAGGGGGGGGGGGGAAGCTGCTGTGTTAATTATCACCGTGACACATTTGAGGGTGCATTTTGCAGTGACTGGACAGGAAAATACCTGCCTGTGCTCATGTACCTGACAGGAGGGGATGCCTGGACACTCTGGGCCCACTGTTACCCACTTGTGGGTGCAGACCCTGGGGCAGGAGGGGACCCTGGAAGCCCTGGGCTCGGATGCCAGGTCGGTGGCTCCGTGCGAGGCTGGTGGCCCGTCTGTCCCTTCTCCCCGCTGGGTGGCAGGGCCGGCTCTCACCTTCTTGGCTCCACAGCATGCTCTGCAACAGGAGCTGCCAAGAAGGGGATTTTTCCTGCCAGAGCTGCTCAGAGAAGGAAATGTGAACATCTCTCAGCGCTCTTTATCACCCCAGGACACAGCAGGAGGAAAGCTTGCCTGGGCAAAGGAATGGTGTAAGCAAGAGTTTGGGTTTAGCCAGAGGGAATCGGTGAGGAAGCCTTTTTTTCTCTGTGCAGGATGGGGTTTTTTCTTTCTTTATTTCTTCTCTCCTCCCCAGCATATTTGCACTGAGTGGGAAATTAAAGCTCCTGTTAGTAGCATGCTTGCACATAGAAAAGTGCTGGAGCACCCACCATCATCTTGCACAGCCTCCACTTGGGGAAACTGTACTCAGGAGCAGTTTTAAAATGGAGGTGTTCTCTGCTAGCATGTGTGTATGAACCTCTTCTGCACTTGGCAGCTGCACAGCGTGATGAGCGCAGTGCTAGATCCAGCGTACCCAGAGACCTGCCGCATCTTACGGCGTGGGCTCTGCTGTCAGCAGGTTTTAACCACGCAAGACTCTTCCACCGTGGGCTGTCTCCTACAGACCCTCAGTTCTGAGTTTTCCTTTGCCAAGCTGTCTCTCCCAGTGCCTCAGGGCTATCCTGTGACTTTCAGATCTGTGAAGCTGCCCCTGCTTAGTTTCCCGCTGTAGATCCCCAGCACAGGGGTAGAAAGAGCCTTTTCTTCTGCCATATCCTCACTAACCAGTCCAATCAATGCAGACCGTGCTTTTTATTAGAAAATGGATTCTTTCCAGGCACTGGAGGAGACCCCTGTGCGAGGTGAGCAGCCAGTACTTTCCGCCTCGTTGTACAGATGGGGGACTGGAAGGCCAGAGGTGACAGCCTACTTGAGAGAGGCAGCGGTTCCAGTTCAGGCTGTGCCTTCCCCAGTCCACCGCAGCTCCCAGCTTTAGAGCTGAACAGAGGCTTTAGGACATGTGTTGACCTACTCTGGAGGCTTTAAAAAAAAAAAAAAGTCAGGCTTCAGGTAACCCTGCCTATTTATCTTTATAACAGCAGTGCTGTCTGATAACGGCCAGACTTGAAGTAATCTTCTAGGTGAAGCTTTGTTGTCTTACTACTGTTAAATTTTTATACAGCAGTTTCAGGTGTGTGCAGCTGGGAGCATGCTGCCCTTTTAGCACCAAGAGATAAAAACCAGACCATTACAACAGTAAGGAACAGAAGGCAGGCAAAGATCAGGTGAGCTCCCTGGGCCTGTAGCTGCAGCTTATCATATCTTATGATCTGAAATATTCCTGTAGCACAAGACTCTGCATGGCTGCCCAGATCACTGGGTATCTTGTAGGGCAATTGTGAATTACCAGTGCAGTGGCGTGACTTGTGTCCAGATAAGTTTTCAGCTGCTCACTCAGGTTTGGGGTAGCTGGTGCTGTACAAATGGTGTGCTCAGCTATTTCTCTGTCCTCCCAGAGAGAGTCTTTCCTGCTCCGAAGTGGTAATAAGGCTTCTTCCTAAATTGCTCTATCATGGTTGAATCAAAATACAAAAGTCCAACATGTCTTTTTACCCGTTTCCCCTGCTGAGGACAGTGCTGACTTTAATCTAGGTGTCTCCCTTTGCTTTGTTTGTTTAACTTGGAGGTTATTTGTTTCTCTTTCATGTTCCCTCCTTACCAGAATGTTTGTTTATATTTAGTGAAAATTTTTGCTGAACATCCAAGGACTGCCAGTGAGCAAAGAGAGTTCCTAAGCGGTTACATAAAGTTTCATTAGCTCTCTGATTGCTGTCCTTAACCATTTGGTTTGAAAAAGGATCCTTACTGTTTGAATGGTTGCTGCAGGCACTGGCCAATGGTCACCTAAAGCAGTTCCATGTCCCTGCTGATCATGCAATAATACAACTTGATATATCACACGTAATCTCTGTTGCCTGTCATCCCGTGTGTTTCGCAAGTTCCATGTGGCATCCAGGGCAGGGCTACAGGTAACACCTGCATTCAAGAAATGTTTGGAGGACACAACGTGTGTCGTGAAATGATTCCCATTCTCTTTCGAGTGCCGTCTGTGGGAGTTCCCCTGCCTCAGTGAAGAGAAGGGGTCCTGATGAGAGTCTTTCCCTCTTCTTTGCTGCAGTTTTTCTCCGGACCTCGCCCTGGACTCTCCTGGCACTGACCACTTCGTTATCATTGCCCAGCTGAAGGAGGAAGTGGCTACTTTAAAAAAGATGCTGCACCAGAAAGATCAGATGATTTTGGAGAAGGAGAAGAAGGTACAGCCCTTGGCTTGCTTCCCCCTACAGCATGCTGACATGTTCACACAGATCACACTCCAGCAGAGTCTGGCTTTTTTATCTTGGAGTGAGCAGGAGATTTTTCTGGCTCTTTCCAGGCTGCCTTCTTTCCAAAGTTAAAGAGGCTTTCTGGACCCACCTAGGAGATCTCATTTCATAAAGGGTCATTTTCTGACCACAGTCTGAGACCTCTGTGTGGAGGCAAGGCTGAGAAAAAAACATGCTGCTCCTTGCAGAAACAGTCCTGGCCGCTCCTGCTTCTCTGTGCCACTCAGTGATGTGGTTCTGGCCTCGTTGGGCTCCCCCAGCCCACCCCAGCATGTTTCTGAACTCATCCAGTCTCACACAATTTCTGCAGAGGCAGTTTCTGTGGCAGGGTGTGTCTGGGGTGAAGGCATTAATTTCTTCTTCCAGCTCAATTGCTCCTTACTGGTTTACCTGCAGATCACAGAGCTGAAAGCTGACCTGCAGTACCAGGAGTCACAGATGAGGGCAAAGATGAACCAAATGGAGAAGACACACAAGGAGGTCATGGAGCAGTTACAGGTGACAGCATTTTTGTTTTAATTTGCTGAGCTGTGCTGAACCCAGGAGTGACTGAGGACACTCCTGATCACACCACCCCGTGAGCTTCTGCACACACAGCTCTGCTAACGCTTCTCAGCCCTGTCCTACAGCCTCTCTGCTCTGCCAGGCAAGCCCCTCCCCAGCCCTGTATCAGGCTGCAGTGTATTGTAACCTCTATTTATATCCTCCTTGCTGCTCTCTACTCAGGCTCAGACCTACTGTACTGTAAAGTGCTGTGTTGTGTCCCCTATGGACTAGATGGGAACCATCAAACTCATTTTACCTATTGCCAAAATCAGGTTTGAACCTGTTTCTCCAGACTGCAAACCTTTGTCAGCTCCCTGCACCACGTAACTCTTAATGTGATTTATGTGACCAGTAACCAGAAACAACAAAGCTCGAGAAACAATTGGCAGTTCTTTAGCCCTGTATCTCTGTAGTCCAAATAAAGAAGTCCCTGAGCTCGAGGGAACAGGGAGAGCAGGATTCCTGTCATGGCCATGGAAACCCTGGGCTGACTATCGGCACGAATACGCTCTGAGCCACCGAAGAGATCAGGTTAAAGGGGAGCTGGTTACAGGGAAGAAATCAGACAGAGAAATGAACTTTGCACCTTTTAATTACCCTGGGGTATATAATGATCTAAAGCCCTAGCGATGAGAAATGGGAGGGGATAAGACAAAAGGCTTATATTCCCCCTGAGAAAACAGCCCCTCCTCCATCAGCACACACGCAAGTCAATTCTCAGAGCGGAAGATGGGTTTGGGAGACCTCAGCTTCTGTCAGAAAGCTGGTGCCTTTGTCACAATGCACATTCTTGAGCCCTGTAAGCCTGCCTGAAGGTTGGAATATCTGTGTGGTGTGCAGCGGGGTGGACGTGTGTCCCGCTCCTCGTGAGCTGGGAGGCACTGGTGGTTTGTGTTTGAGGGACTGACGACAGCCAGAGCCTTCTGTCTCTGTTCTGCTTTATTGCTCCTGCACCGCCTGTGTCAGCCCGGAGCTGTTTCTATCTCGTAGCTTTGGGTGGCCTGCAAAGAATGACTCGGGTTTCTTACTCCAGTTCTCAATAGACAATTTTCCAGTAGCGCAAACCACCACTTTTTGGTTGCCTTGACAGCCTTGGCCATGAGGTCAAGGGCTAAGTGGGAGATGGCCCCGCTCCTCGCAGTGGCTCCCCAAGGCAGGGCACGCTGGTTGCTCGGCGTGCGTGGGGCCAGCGTTACCCTGCTGCTGCCTTTGCTGTAGCTCACAGAGGACGTCTGCCTTGAGAGCTGTCGGACACCTTCCAACAGCCTTAAACTTGCTCAAATCTGAAAAGAAAGAGGAAACATCAGATCCGCGCGCAGGTTTGCCTGCCCCCACCTGCCTCTCCCGGGTGGAGAGGGTTTGCATGTCTGTGCTGTTCTGTACCTAGCTGGGACTGGGACTGCCCTGAACTCGTTCTCTCTGGTGTCCAAATGTTTTACTTCAGCTGGTATTGACTGAGGCTCTGGAAACTTTCTTCTCTGATTCAAAAATAAAAGTTCAAATCCTCTCGGTGTATTGTAGGTGCCTTGAAGTGTTCATCTGATTCCCTTTTTGAACGTGCTCTTGGTTTTTATTATTTTGTCATTGTCTTTTCATGGGGGGAAGCAGGGGTGCTTGTATTCTTCCAGTCTGCAGGAGGCAAAAGAAGCTGCTTTACCACACGCAGCACTGGAGCAGAGGGTTTAATTGCTCTTCTAACCCTTTGCATATTCATTCATTCACTGGAAACTAATGCAGAAGACCTGTATCTGGCTTCACATGGGTTTTACCCCTCATCCTACAGCTATGGCATGATTTACTTCATAGGCTAGAGGAGAGCGAGCTCAGAAGTTTGGTAAAAGGGGCTTAGACAGATTTGTTGGTGAGTTGCCATGATTTTTAATTCGGTGCAAACCAGAGAGACTGGAAGTTGTTACATGTTGGTGCTCTGATGGGTTTGAAAAACCCCTAGTAGGGATGCAGGGTCCGTACAGAGCTGAATCCTGGTAAAATGTTGGTGGCATGCGAAGAAACCGAGGGTGAAGCAAAGCTGGAGAACAGTGAGCTGCTCCGCCCTGCTTTTTTGATGTGAGAGTGTGGGGTGGGGGAAGTTGGCCTTCAGCTCACTAAAACAAGAGTCAGGATGGGGACCTGAGTCACCAGAGTTTTACTCCGTCGCTTCTCACGCTGTCAAAGCACGGCGGCTGGTGAAAGGGGAAGGAAGGAAAGCCAGTCCCGCTGACCTTGGAGAGTGTCCCTGGCTGGCTTAATGCGAGTTGTGCTTTGGTCACCTTTCACCCTGGAGGCTGTTAACTTTCAGCCCACTTCTCAGTTCCAGCGGGGGGAAGTGATGGGAAGGGCCCCTTCTGGGTGGTTAGAGAGGAGATGCCGGACTGGAGCTCGTGCTGTGATGCCGCGCGGCAACATCTCCCTCCTTTTTTCATCTGCGCGCAGGATGCCAGCAGCTTCTGTCCAGGCAGTTCTAGGATCCCAAGAACTAATGCTGATCCGTGCCATTAAATACCCATTTTCACTGTGTTTCCAGGCCAAGAACAGAGAACTCCTGAAGCAAGCAGCTGCCCTATCGAAGGGCAAAAAGCCTGAGAAGTCGGGAGCAATAACCTCCCCTTAAAACCAAACCCCCAATCTGGGAGCTTTCCCCAGCATTAGCCAAGGAGTCTAGGAGGCCTGCCTGCTCGCTGGAAGCCAAAACCTCAGTGTTGTCACTATCCCACTGCCGTGGACTCGATGGAAACGCCTGGTGTGTGTTGCCTTTTCGACAGCATGCTTGAGCGGGTCTGGTTTCGATCTCTGTTGAATACCGATCTGAATCACGGGGAGAGGTCCCAGCCGTCCCAAACCCCCCCCTCCCCAAAGTACTGTTTTCTGGAAGAAGTTTTTTTTCTTTCCTAACCAGTTACTACCACTGCCAAACCCTTTCTTTAGCAAACAGGAACCTGCTGCATTAGAGACTTCCTGCTGGTTCCCAACCTGCTGCTGTGAGGCAATAGCCATGGCCAGTTGATACGCAGATAAGACGGGAGCTGCGTGTGGTGGGAGCTTGATTTTTCTTGAACTGTTCCCTCTTCAAAAGGAAGCCGATAAATCACCAGCCCAACAGATGTTACTGGAAGGTTGTGCCACTGCTGAGAACGGTTGATCCAGCTTTTTGAAGATGCTTCCAAAATGGGGGCTATGTATTTATCTTGGAAGTTTTTTGTTTTGGTTTGTTTTGTTTTTCTTCTTTTCTGTGTCGATTTGGCAAACCGAACTGCCTGGTTTTGTGTTTTCTTGTTTTGTTACAATAGCTTTTGAGTTGAGAGCCAGAGCATAATGATACAGACCCAAACCCACCCCGTATTCCCACCGGAGCCCTGGTTACTTGGTGACCTCTGGGGCTTTGATGAATTCCACAGCTTGATGTGATCAAGCGTCTTTTACTCTGTTGCTTTACACGAGGAGAGTTCAAGGCTTGGACGTTCCCTCTGTTCCCCTCAGTCCCTGGGTTGAGCTCGCCCTCTTCTCCCCAGAGCTCTCTTCCAGCTGGAGATGTAGGGGCCAGGTTGGCTCCGGGAAAGCGCTTACTCAGGCAGCGACCCAAGCCAGGGAGTGTTTCTTGGGGCTCTCCAGGGACATTTCTCACTGCTGATGAAAAGCCAGCAGAATAAAAGGGCTATGAAAGTTCCCTGTGACAGGGATGTGCTTCTCGGAAACAGCACCCAGACCACAGCCCCTTCCAGCGAGGCCAGCTGGGGTGGGTGCTCCCCAGGCTCCGTCTCGTGGGGTGAGGGGGGGGCAGGATAAAAAGCACTTGGCTGCTGCGGGGAGGGGAAGCACCGCACAGCTCCGGGCTGGCAGGAGCTCCTCGGCCTCCCTGCACCCAGCTCCCTTTAGGGTGTGAAGAAACATCTCAGGGTTTGGAGATCCTCGGGGCAGAGGAGCAGGGGATGAAACCTTAGTCTGGAGGGTGCCGAAGGTAGGTGGTGAACAGGAGAAACCGCCCTTTTGAGGCAGGGCTGGCTGCTCTGTCAGGGTTTTTGTTAAGATTTTAACTAGAGATTGTGATTTTTTTTTTTTCATCCTTTTTTTTTTTTTGTTACTAAAGATAATTTTACTCAAAGGCACTTTCTTTTGATGATGTTGGCTTCCGGCATGGAAGGAGCACGCTGCAGCATCAGACACTCTGCCATGTGGTTTTTTGTTCTTTCGGGTTTTTTTTTTAAGAGACTTCTGATGTGAAAACAAAAAAAAAAAAAGAAAAAAAGTTGTTACACTTTGCCAGAGTGTGACAGCAGAAAAATACTCACCTAATTTTATACTTCACATGTTTTTAGAAAATGAGGTACATTGGTGGGATTTTTTTTTTAAATGGGGGCTTTGCTTTTTTGCTTCCCTCAAGATACGGAAATAGAGGGAGAAAGGCCCTGTATATACTATTATGTTGGGGTTTTTTTAATTGTGATAAATTGATCATGCAGTTGAGTAGCTGATAATTTGTAGTAATAACATTGTTTCTTTGTATGTTTGTAATGAGATTTTAAAAGGGATGCTTTGATTTGTACAAAACTCTGACAACTGTAAAAGTGTTTTAAAAAATCCTCATCTGTGTCTGATACTTTCTATTTGCCTTAAAGAAAAAAAGAAAGGGGGGAAAAAAACAAAAAAAAAAAGCAACGAGAGCACCCTTTCCTGCCTGGAACTGATTTATTTCCTGCTAGCAGCTGCCTGGTCGAAGCATCCATCGTGCTGCTTCAGGGTCTGGTGCGTATGGGAAGGAGACGGGATTTTGCTATTGTTTGGTTCGCTCCTACTTTTGTTTCTGTCTCTAAATCCTCCCAGCCAAGCCTGTTGCTAGGATCCTCGTTCCTTGGTTACATCCAGCTTCCCAGGACCCATCCGGCTGTATTCGACAAGATCTATTCTCTATTTTCTTCCCCAGCCACATGAATGAAGACAGAGCACAGAAACGATACCATCTTGGTAGGAAAAAGACAAGAGGGTAAGGGGTTCTTGCTTTTAAGATACAGACAAAGTGAGTAAACACCATTTGTGCGTCTGAAGTCTTCCCCTTATCTCAGCCATGAGTCTGGAGCAAAACCAGGTTGGTTTGGGTTTTGTTTGGGGTTTGGGTGTTTTGTTTATTTTTGTTTTGTTTTGTTTTTGGGTTTTTTTTGTTTTTGTTTTTTGTTTGTTTTGGTTTGGTTTGTTGGGTTGTTTTTTTTTTTTAAAGCTACTTTTCCAGCAGAAATTCGATAGCGAGAAGCTCTGCGGAGATTCCCGTTGGGAAGCGCCCCCGTCCTTGTGGGAGCGCAGGGTGGGAAGAGGCAACCCCCAGCTCTCCCGGAACACCGCAACAGCTCTTCCAGCTCGGAATAATCTTTCCATATTACATTTTTCCAAGCCTGGAGCTGCGCACAGAAAACAGCCATTTTTCTGGGAACCATTAGTTGGGACAAATAACCAAATTCATCGTTAAATGAGGCGAAGAAGAATAGTTTCTATGAGATCTTTCTCATCAGTGCTATTCTTCCAACCTCTTTGTTATTCTTCCAGCCTCTCTGGCTAATGGTGCCTGTGAAAGCAGAGGCTGATGTGCTCTGGCTGGAGTTTTCATCCCGGATTTGCCGGATTTCAGCCCCCTGACCTAGCGGAGAGCTGTGGCGGGGGAGGCACGTCCTGCTTCAAGGACTGAAGCTGCTCGGCCTCGCCGAGTTTCTGCGGCTCAGGGCGATGCCCCGTACAAACGCCTGTGCTGGCGCAGACCAAAAACCTGGGCTAGTACCCTCGGCCTGGGGACACCCGGGTGCCAAACCAGCACGGTTTGTCCCCTGTGTCCTCCACACCAGGGGGACTTGGAGGCGTCCTGAGGCGAGCATTGCATCTCTGGCCTCGGGCAGCTCCTCGTCCCTCCTGCTTCGGCTTGTTTTTCAGCTGAAAGTGCCTGAATCGCAAAGGCTGGTCCCCCGTGCACCAAGGGGAGCTTGGCACCTCTCTCCTGGTTAATGCTACCCAAGCGTGCCAGCGGTGCTTGGCGCTCACGGGGCGCTTTATCTGCGCTGAGCACGAACCTTGCCTGGCCTGGAACGGGCCCAATCCGCCTGGTTTCCAGCAGGGCAGGAGATAAACCAGCGCTGAGCCGCCAAAGGCTGAGCCCTGAGTCACCGGGCTGAGCTGGAGCCAGCCGAAGATCCCGGCGCTCTGAGGGGGGGCTGCTCCCTTTCTGCCCCGCCTGGAGCTGCAGGGAGGATTGCAAACAGGTCGCAGGCGATTTTTTGCAATTCCTGGCCAGGCCTTGGGTAAGGAACGGCTGGCTCCTGCCTTTGGCTGCTAGCGCTTGCCTCCTCTCTGCGGTTTATCCACTGCTTCTAAAGCAGTTTGGATGCTTGCAGAAGGATATATAATTTTTTTTTTTCATTAATTTGGGGTTGCGATTGCTTTATTTCTATTTCAAAGCTTTAGGAAAATACAGCTTTTACAGTAACAAACATGACTATTACATACTGATCTCAGCCAGCTGCTAGTAACAAAATAGAGGTCAAAAATGAGACTCCCAGTTTTTTGGTCAGTGTTTTTCCCCATTCCACTCACTTCAGGTGAGCTGATACTTGGCTGCCCCTTGCCTGCTTCCAGCAGAAATCTCTCCCGAAGATGCAGAAGCTCAAAGTTTCTGGAGTGCTGACCTGGGGAGCTGGAGGTGGTTGCATTTTCAGGGCACAATGAAAACTTCCAAAGCATTTCCTGAGACCTACTAACCAAGAGGACTAGATTTACTTTTTTTTATTTTTTAAGTAATTACTTGAATAAATATCTCCTTTCCAAACTTGCAGGCCCCCTGGCAAGGATCTGAAACTTCAGTATGTAAATTAACATAAACTCTTTTGCAGACTGACAGCGGGTACTTGCAGCAGAAGTAAACCGACTTAACCAGGCGGTAATTACCCACAAACACACTCCCTTCCATTCCTCCCTAATTGCTGGGGCTTTCTGGGAGCGCTGGCTCAGGCAGCGTGCCCTGGGGGGGCAGCAGGCTTTAAAATTAACTTCAAAAAAAAAAAAAAATACCACTAAGGATCTTAAAATTCTTTAAAGCTTTAGTAGCTTGTGTTGTATAGCTGAGCCAGGAGAGGTAAAGCGCAAGCCTTGTTCCGGAGAGGAGGGAAGCAGGAGGAGCTGGGCTGGGCAGAGAAGTGGAATGAGCTGTGTGAGGAGTCGGGGCTCCTGGCACACCCGTGGGGAGAGTGGAGGGGGGAGCCCTGCAGAAAGCCAGCGGGGTTTTAGGGTTGGGAAAAGCTCAGCATTGCCTGTTGATCTCAGTCATTTGCTAAGGGGGTAAAACCGGCAGAGGCAATGAGCCCTGCTCCTCCGGGATGGGGCTTTCCCCTTTTTCATGAGATTTTCATCAAGAAATCTCAGCTGCCCTTTGCCTTCTTCCAAAGGAAATCTCTAGAGGTCCAGGAGTCCAACGTCTTTATCTGTCCTCAATATTCAGTCCCGGCTCCTGGAGCACATGGGGATAGCGGCTCCCCCCTGCTGCTCTCCCCAGAGGCTCCAGAGCAACAAGGATCACTCACCAGCACAAACCAGTACAAGCCATTGTTTCTAATGTGTTTATGCTATGAAAGCCGAACCCGTCTGCCCGCAGCGCAGAAACCCTGACGGAGCGAGGTGCTGAGCTCCTGAGGGAGCGAGGTGCTGAGCTCCTGACGGCCCAGTGCCGAGGGCCACGTTGGGTTTCTCCTTCCCTGCGCGGCTCCAAACGCTGGAGCTGCGGGGGGATTCCCTCCCCCAGCCCACCAAGGGTCTGGGCTTCCTGCTTCCAGCCCACCAAGGCCGGGGGGGCCGGTGGGTTTTCCCACCAGAGGCTGTTAGTGGGGAGGTGTGGGGTGACCAGCCACGGTGGCAATCCAGCCCCCCAACCTCCGGACAGAAGTGAAACGCGTAAAGGGAAACGCTGCAGCGATGGGGTGCGTCTTCTCTGCTGCAGGGGGGGGGGGGAGTCCCTGCAGAGAGGTCTCTGCTGCTTCCATTTGTCCTCTGGGGCTGGGCTGGCCAAAACCACCGGGCTGCTGAAGTACCAAAAGGCTGGACAAGGCAATGACTGTTCTCAGCCAACCTTGCTATTTGCTCTAAGGTGACTTATCTTAAGCAATCAGCCTTGCCTTCCTGTTTAGCTTTCTTGCAGCGCACTGTTAAACTAAAGCAAGAGACTTGTACAGTCAGCATCTTGATAACTAGGGCACTGTCAATCCCTAAGTAATTACTGAGCCGTTGCATGTTTCCCATGATAGGTGTTTCTGGAAACAGCGTGTTTGGGTTCAGCTCTTGGGTTCCTCTCTCAAGGAAATTTTGCTTCTCCTTTGCCACCCTTTTCCTGATGAATATTGTAATGAGCCCAGTAAACCCCTGTGAATCAGCCAGCACGGAGAAACCCCCCTGCAGCTCTATTTCCCTGAAGAACAAGCACTGCTGAGCTCAAATTGGGACAAAAGCTGAGACCTCAAGCACTCTTGGGTGAGGCTTGTGGGACGAAAGGACTCGAGATGGTGAAGCTGCTTTGGCACTGCCGGGCACAGCTCGGAGGTGGCTCAGAGGGTCGTCTCCTTTTCCCAGGCTGCTGCCAGCGAGGGGAGATGCCGGTGCCAGCCTGAGCCGGCTGCTCCGCGGGCAGGAGCATTGCACACAGGCCAGGAAAAGTGCTGAGGCTGCGGAGGATGTGCCGCCTGCCTCTCATCGGCCGGGGGGGTGGGCTGACCCGGGCCCGCCGAGCAGATGGGGGATTTACGTGCCGGTCCGTATTGCCGAGCGAGTGAGCGAGCACGCTGCCCGGCTCGGCGACCACCCGGCCATGCCCGGCCCCTCCTGGCCCTGCTCTGCCAGCTCCGGGGCACACGTCCTCCCGGCACAGCCCGCGGTGTCTCCTGAGGGGATATTTTTATATTAAATATTTGGCAGCATCTCCAAACCAACCCTCCGGCTGGACCACTGCCTGATGCACCACCACCCCCCCCCCACCAGCCCTGGGGTCCCCAGGTCCATCTCGGCCAGTCGCCCTCGTGTCCAGAGCTTTTTGGGGAGGCAGAAAAGGGAGAACAGGGGCAGCCCCCACCTCTGCTTTGCTCCCACCGTGTTGCCTTTACTTGTGCAAAGGAAGAGGCGGCTTTTCAGCTCTAGGCTGGTGTGTTCAGCCAGAGCAAACACAAAGCTCAGGTGGCTGCAGCCCGGGAGCAGGTATTGTCTTGGCTCTTGCCCCCTGTAAGGCAGCTCCGGGTGTCTCTGCAGGGTGTGAGGGAGCCAAAGGAGCAGGCGATGGAGCTGGACAGAGGCGACAGGGGCTGAAACAGCAGCTCTGGCCCCAGGGGAGCGTGGGGGCTGGTTCCCCTCACAGCACGCACCACTGAGACCACGGAGCAGGAGCAATTAAAACCCTAATTTGTTCCTCGTAAATGCCGCAAGTGTAAATGCAGAAGCAGACACCTCCGGGTGGCCAAAGCCGCCCAGAGCCCACACCCTCGGTGCAGAGCCACACTCGCAAAACACCCCTAAAAATAGCGCGGGGTGTTTGCAGGCTGCGGTGCGCCACGAAGGGGACAAGGACAAGAAGCAGCAGACCGGGGGACATTTGAAATTTGCTCTGTCCCCTCTCCCCACAGAGGTTGGTCGGCTCTGCCACCAACACCGTGCCACCGAGGCGTGCTGACACGTTCGCTGAACAGGCGAAAGCTCAGGCCCGGAGCCGGCGGAGGCTGTTGCCAGGCAAAACCTGAGTTGTTTGTGCAGCGACTCCTGTTCGCTGGACTTTGCCATGTGCAAGCTGTCAAGCAGCACCAGATTGTTATCAGCGCTGCTGTCTGGGGCTGCCTGTGGTTGCGGGTTTTATTTTTACTTTTTTTTTTTTTTTTTTTTTTTCTTTCCTTCTTTCACCTTCTTTTATTGGGTTTGGTGTTTGTTGTTCAAATGGCCAGGAGCTGCGCAGAGGATGGGAGGGGAACGCTGCTCGGCAGCTCTTGGGGTTCTTCTGCAGCGAGCTGATCGAGCTGCTGGGTGCAAAGCTGGGGGAGCCTCGGGGAGCAGCGGGGTGTTCGGGGGGGGGGGGGGGGGGGGGGGGACGACACACGGCGACCCATGGCCGCGGGGCCGGCTCTGTGCGCAAGGTAAGGGCAGCTGAGGGATTTTGGACAAACAGCCCTGTCCGTCACGGCGCGCGGGCTCCTCGCCATCAGGTCTCTTTTCCCTTCGGCCCCAGGAGACGTTTTCCCCCACTCCCCGGCGAAGCGAGGGGACACCTCCCCCTTGGAGCAGCGAGGGTGCCCACGGGAGTGCGAGACCCCCTCCCGCCGTGGAACCGCCCCGGGCGCACCACCCCGCGGCGAACTACAACCCCCAGCATCCCTCGCGCCGCCGCTCTCGATTGGCTGGCGGCCCGCGCGTTGGCAACGCCCCCGCCTTTCCATTGGTTGAATGGGCGTGCGGGGGGGGGCGTGGTTTCTCGTCGCCCCCCTCCCACCCGCTATGAAAGCGGGGCGGGCGCCGCGGGTCCCGCGAATGTCCGGGAGCCCCGGGGGGAGCTGGGGACCCCGTCCCGGGCGGGGGGGGCCCGGGGCCATGCCCGGTACCTAGCCCCCGCGCTGCCATGCTGCTGGCCGGCTCGCCGTGCCGCCCCGCGGGGCTGGAGGAGTACCGGGGCTGCGGGGGCGGCGAGGTAAGGGCTCGGCTCGGTGCTCGCCCCCCCCCCCCCCCCCGCCTCTCCCGGGGGTGCTGCCACCTCGGGGGACCCTCGGGGAAGGGCTGGTGGGAGTGTGTGCGTGTGTGTTTGTCCCCTCCTCGCCCCGGGACCGCTGTGTGTTCCCCCCCCCCCCCCCGCCATCCAGAGACCACCCCCTCTCTTGGCTGGCTGCAGGGAGGTCGGGCCAGGCTGTGAAAATAACCTAAAAAAAAAAGAGGGGTGCGGGAGCAAGTTGGGGTGCTGGGAGCCCACGCAAGGGGTCCTGGGGATGGGGTGGGGTGGCTGGATGGGGAGATCTTGGGGTGTCGCGGCCCCTCCAGCAGCAGCGCTGGGTGGGGAGCGGGCAGAGGTCCTGCCCGTAGTCATGGGCCGGGCGGCGAAGGGAAACTGAGGCAGCGGCTGGCGATGGGACATACCCACGGGGGTTGGTGGTGCGGGAGGCTGGGGGGCTCCGTGGGCTCCGTCCCGTCGTTTGGCTCATGCTGCCGGTCCCGGGTCAGGCACGGGATCTCTCTGATGTCCCAGTTAACCCGGCGGTCTGGGAAACGTCTCCCATCTCCCAAGGCTTTTGCGTTTCAAGTCCATTGTGCAAAACTGGAGCCCTGAGGTGCCCGTGGAGCTCTGCAGGACCTCCCTGCCCCTCCCAGGCAATCGGACTGCTCTGCAACTTCAGTCCACCAACCTGCTGAGTTTACTGAGAAGTTGGGAATTGCCTCTATTTCTAAGACTTATTTTCCCCTCAAAAAAAAAAAAAAAAAAAAAAAGCTGTTTTTGTCCTTGCTCCTGCATTCCCCTTCCCTCAGGTTTCCCCAGGGATGGCAGGATTGCTCTGCAGCTCGGGGCTTTGGTCCCCAAGTAGCTGTGTCACTTTGGTGTAGCTGCAGGGATGGTTACTCTCACCACGGGCTGGAAGCTGGAAAACCCGGGATGGCGGGTGGGAAAGACCCCAGAGAGCCTCGCTGCTGGGAAATCCCCTCCGGTGCTTGTCCCAGCATGAGCTGAAGCCTGAAATTAGTGCTTTGGAGCAGGATGGGGGGAGGATGGGGGTGGTGGTGCCACCGACATCTAGCAGGTACCACTGAAACTCCGTGGGCTGGGACTTTCACACCCACCATTGAAAGCACCTCGGTTTTGTTGCCGTGTGCTGTGGCAGCGGGGTTTGCACCGCTGCAGGGCTGTCTGCTCCGCTCTTCCCCGTCAAACCTCTTCAGGTTTTTCAGGGCGAGGCAGGGATTTGGGATTTGGGGATCCCCTTGTCCTCCTTGCTGGAGCGTGGTGGCACCTGGGTTTGCTTTCTGGGCGCGGGGCTGGACGGGGAGGGGGCAGCTCATGCCAGGGGGGGTTGCACTCACACCTTGGCTCCGTGCGTCAGTGGGGCCGAGCCCCGGTGCTGCTCTTGCCCCCCCTTGGTATGACCCAGGGACAGCCTCGGTTCCGAGGTGTTTGTTTAACCTCACCTTATCAGGAATGATTTTCCAACACCTGACCAAGCACTGGCACCAGCGTGGGGGGCTCGGCACACCCGTCCCCCTGCTCCCAGGGGATTAATTCCTTCCCCCGGTGTCTCTGTTGAGACCCGCTGCCTGGAGCCTGGGAGCAGGTTGTGTGGCTGGCGTGGATCAGAGCATCGCCTCCATGCCTCAGTTTCCCCATCAGCAGAAGCAGGAGGTGATACCCTACGTGGTGGCGGTGCGGTGAGGGTTAACTGCAGTGCCCCTGAGGATTGCTTAATGCAGCAAAACATAACGAGCTGCTGTGTAGGGATGATTAAAATGAACCTTCAAAGGTCACCCTGAGTTATCAGGGAAAAGCGCCTGGCCGGGCTCCCCAGCTCCTCGCTGCCTTCGGGGTTGGTTGAAGTCCCCTGATTTCCCTTCCCGGGGTCTCCCCGTTGCTGTCCCCTCCCAGGGAGCCTCTCAGAGCTCCAAAGAAGCTCTTTCTCCCCAAACCGTGAGCCAGTGCGGAACCAACTCCAGCACCCAGAGCAGCAACGGCGTGAGCCCCCTCCCTCCAGGCTGCACCCACCATCACCCGGGCTGTGCCGGGCTCCAGCCCTCGGGTGTTTCTCCCAGTGACACCCAGTCACAGCCCCAGTGCTCATCCCTTCACAGGGTACCTCGGAAAAATCCCCCGCGGAGAAGCATCTCCCTGCCCTGTTGCTGGACGGTGAGATGTGCCAGTCGGCACCCCCTGTTGCGTGTGTCCAGGGACCCTCCTGCTGCTGCTGTCGTTCCCCCCCCCGTGTCCTGTCCCGTCTCCCTCGGGTGGATCCCAGCAGTGGGACCCTCGCTGCAACCTCTCGGGCACGGTTGCAGGAGGCCGGGAGCGTGGGACTGGGGGTGCTGGGTGCTGCCCTTTGAGCTTCCCCGTCGTTAATGGGCTGGAAGGTGTGTGTCCGAATGGAAGGCTTCTCGGGTTTGGGAAATGCAGCTGGGCGCCGTCCTTGCTTTGCTCTGCCTCGATGCCGTGGGTTTCCCGTGCATCCCCCGGGTGCGGGGGGGTTGGCCGTGCCCTGGCCGCGCCCCAGGGTGGGAGGTGACAAGGGGGTCACTAGGAATTGCCGTGGTGCAGCGCGGCTGGGGGGAGCATCTGCCTGGCTGAGCCGCGGGAGGGAGGAGGGCGATAAAATGAGGGTGATGCCTTTGCCCCCCGCCCAGGACAGCAAGAACCGGGGGTCCTGCGGGAGCAGCAGCCTTGCAGACAGTCCCCGGTGCAGCTCCTGGCTCCGGTCGGTTCACCCAGTAACGGGGTGCTGCGGGAGCAAGGCTACCCGCTGCCGGTGGGGAGGAGTGTATGGGCAGCACCCCGCTCTCCCTGCTGGGGAGGAGCCATTTATTTGGGGGGGCCGGGAATGTCTTGCAGCTTGGGCTGGCACTGTTTTTGGGGTGCCCGGCTCCCTCTGTGTCCCCAGCGGTGCAGTCAGGGGGTGACGGGTGAGCTGTCCCTTCCCTGCCGTGTCTCTCCCTGCACCCGGAGCAAAGCCGGGGGGGGGGGGGGGGGGCAGCTGCTCTCCTTGGGCCGAGGCATCCCTCCGGATGGGCCACGGGAGTTTAGCCGTGTCCGACCCCATGGACAGGGTGGCTGTGGGCATCCCGGGGGGCTCAGACCCTGCCCGCTCCCTGAGTGGGTAGAACCAGACCCCGGGGCTCGCATCCTGCCTGCACGATTGGTGCTGGGCCCCCATTCAGAAGTCCTGGTGGAGGTGACTGAGGGGACAAGTCCCAGCCACCCCGCTGGCAGAGGGACCCGAGGGGGGGCGGGGGAGGGGGTGTCTGCAGGGGATGGGACCTGAGCACCCCCTCTGCGGGCTGCGGGTGCCACCGCCGGCACCTGTATCCGGAGCGTGGGCCGGAGGAAGCGATGCTGCGGGCGTTTGTCTGCCAAATGCCCTTTCTGCTACTGCTGCCTCGTCTCAATCCGGGTTTCATGCAAGCGCCGTGTCCCCCTTGTATTTGGGGGGGACCGTGCACCAGCCCCCCCCCTTCCCCTTGCCTCCCTCCCAGGGCTGGGAGCACTTGAACCCTTTTCCACCCTCTTTTCTCCCAGCCCCAAACCAGGTTTGGGTTCTCTGTAGGTGTTTTGGAGGAGGATTATTTTAGCTCTCGGGGCTGAGTGCTGCATCCCACCCCCCATCTCCGGTTGGCACCCGTGGGTGCTGCTGTGATGCGGGCAGAGAAATTTCCCCTGCACCACTGCAAACTTGCAAGCTGGTGGGACGCTGCGGTGCAAAAGTGGGACGGGGGAGGATTCGGGCTCTGCTGCACCCCTGCGTTTCAGCTCGGGGGGGGGTGGGGGGGGTGTCCCCATGGGCACTGAGCCACCCTTGCAGCAGGAGAGCTGGGGGGGTCCTGGCCCCGTTGTGCTCTGGGTGGGGGGGTCCCGCTTGTGGTATCCCCATCACTCCCCCCATGTGCACCCTGGTTGGGTGCAGCTGGCCCCCACCCACCAGCAGAGAGGAGGGAAATATCTGCTTGGAGAAAACAGAGCATGGAAACGCTTGCTTTTCCCTGGGGAGCTGGAGCATTGGGGGGGTGGGGGGGGCCAGAAAGGAGCCCAAACCCCGTGCCTGGAGTGCGGAGAGAGCAGCAGGTACCCTCGTGGGTGGCTCGTTTCTGTTTTAACTGTGCTAAGGGATTTAGGGAGGGGGAAAAAGAAACTGGTGGAGGTGTTTATCGGCATTTTGGGCCCTGGGGAGGGGGTAGCGGGAGCCCTGGGTGCCATTTTTATGCTGGTGATTGCTCGTGCTGCTCCCAGGACCTGCCGCCGTCCCACGGGACCCCCCGGGCTCCGGTTTTGGGGTGGAGGTGATAAACCGAGCCCCCCGGGGGTGTCTGCGTGCTCCCGGCCCGCCACGCCGCAGCTCCGGTGTCCTGGCACGGTGCCGGTGTGTCGCCTCCCCGGGGTGCAGAGCAACACCCCGGCCCGATTTCATCAGGTGCTGCCCGGCCTGACGTAAGGGCGCGGGGGCGATGGCCGCGTGTCCCCGTGGCCCATGGGGGGGTGGCTGCCTGAGTCACCCTTTCCGGTGCCACCGCACTCGTCCCGCCGCCGCCGGCGGCTGCTCGGTGGCTCCCGGCTGCCCCGGTACCGGGCTAACGCCGCTGCTCCTTCCTTCCTAGGACGGAGGGGTCAAGGTCCCCCGGCAGCTGGGGAAGGGCCCCAGCGCCTTCATCCCCCTGGGAGAGGTAAGAGCAGTGGGGATGCTCTTGGGTGGGTGCATCCCTCCCTGCTGGGGGGGCTCGTCTGCCCTGGGAGGGGGGGCCACCGGGGGCTGTTAAGGACTGATTCCCATCCCAGCACCCCAGTTTCTAGTGCCGGGGTGGGGTGGGATGGGGAAGGGTCACTCAGCCTGGGGGTATCCCCAGGGCAGTGTGTGTGTTTGGGGGGGGGTGTGTGTGTGTGTGTCTCGTTTTGGAGAACGGGGGGAGCAGTTGTGCTGTTCCACCCTGGTGTTTACCTGCCCCGCGTCCCTGCCCATCCCGTGCCTCAGTTTCCCCACTCATCCAAACATCGCTGTCTTTCCCCTGCGCTGCAAAGGCAGACCACGTCCTGCCCTGTGTCCTGTCGTCCTCCCCCCCCCCCCCAAAAAAAAAAAAAAAAACAAACCTGTGCCCTGAAATCCTCGGGGCTCCCTACGCTGGAGCACCCTCAGCCCTATCTTGGCACCCGGCCTCGGTGTCCCAGATGGTTCCTCCTTCGGCAGAGATAGCGCCTGGTTTCGTCACCGTTGCGGGGGTGGAGAGGCTGGGGGGGGCAAGAGGAGGGAGGGGGAGCTGAGCCCCATCTCCTTCCCGCTCCACACCAGCGCCCAAATAAACAACCCAACCCGCGGGCTGAGCGGGGTCCGGCATGGAGACCCCTTGTCACCCCCTGCCCCCCGGGGCTGCGGGGGGGGGGACGGGCAGCGGGGGCTACCGGCGGTGTCCGTACCGGGCGGCAGGGAGGCGGCGGGGCACCTCGGACGGGGTGAGCACCTGATGCGGTGGGATGGGTGCTCCTGGGTCCTGCTTGCTGCTGATGCTTGGTTTGGGGGTGGTGGGGTCTCCCTCTAAGTTGGGAGGGGGGGGGGGATGTTTTTGGGAAGAGTGAGGAGCTGCGGCACACAGCCCTCCACCCCCCTGCCTCCTCTCCCCATGCCAGCAGATCCCGCAGGAGGGTGCGGAGGGCAGCCTGCGCCGGCTCCTCATCGAGGCCTTCGTCTCGGCGGGCAGGGTGGACAACATCACCATGGTCATGGGGCTGCACCCCCAGTATCTCAGCAGCTTCTGGAAGACCCAGTACCTCCTGCTGCGCATGGACGGGCCCCTGCCCTACCACAAGCGCCACTACATTGCCATCATGGTGAGGACCAGGGTCCCACGGGGTTACGTGTGGTCCCAGCACCTCCGCTGGGTTTTTGTCTGGAGGCAGGAGGGGTTTGGGGATCCCAGAGACGGGTCCCTCCCCCGCTCTGATCTGTGGTCCCAGAGGCTTGGAAGCCCCTTTAGGATTGGTCCTGTGGTGCCCACCCAGGGTACCCCAGCACCCCTCCCTCCAGGGCCCATGGGGACTGGCATCGATGGGGGTGGGGGGTGGAGACCCCTTTCTGGACTCTCATCCCCAGGGAAGACCCTCCAAGAGCAATGAGGGTGGAGGGTGGCTCCCTGCCTTGGCTTCTCCAAGGGCTTGTAGAGGGTTGAGGGGGCCCCTAGCTGACTGCCCGGCTCTCCCCACAGGCAGCAGCCCGGCACCAGTGCTCCTACCTGGTGGGCTTGCACATGGGGGAGTTCCTGCAGGTGGGGGGCAACCCGGCGTGGCTGCAGGGGCTGCACTGTGCCCCCCAAAAACTCAGGAACCTCAACGAGATCAACAAACTGCTGGCGCACCGGCCCTGGCTCATCACCAAGGAGCACATCGAGGTGAGAGCTGATACTGCTGGGGCAAATCCATCCCACACCCCCCCCCCCCCAACACAACACACTCTGATTTTTGGGGCCTTGACCCTGGGGCCTCATCCCTGCTTGCACAAGCCCCCTCGGGTTTAACCCTTTCAGGGTTGAGGGAGTCTCTGGGCTGGAGGGCAGGGTGTGTGCTGCTCCGGATGGGTGAGCAAGGGGTGACTTGTCCCCCGTGGCTGGGGACTGTCCTGCCAACAGCAGCTCGTCTATGGGGGAGGCACATCCCAAACACCCTCCTGTCTCCCTGCCGTTGTCTTACCCCGGCTCTGGGGTGCAGTGGGGCGTACAGCACAGCAAGCCGGGGGGGGTTAGGGGAGGGGATCTCTCCAACCCTGCGCGCTTTGCAGGCTCTGCTGAAGACGGGGGAGAACAGTTGGTCGCTGGCGGAGCTGGTGCAGGCCCTGGTGCTCCTCACCCACTACCACTCGCTCGCCTCCTTCGTCTTCGGCTGCGGCATCAACCCCGAGGAGGACCAGGATGGGGGGCAGAGCTGCCAGCCCCCCTCGCCCCACAGCGACAGCAGCCCTGCCTCTGACGACAGCATGGGGGGCTCCGGGGTAAGCGGGGGGCTTTGCCTTGCAAGGGGAAGGCGTGTGGGGTTGGAAGGGAGGGCATGGTGGGGTGCTGGACTGCTTTATTGGGCTTCCCCCTGGGAATTACCTCCCGAGACTTTTACTGGGGACAGCAGATAGTTTAGGGCTGCGCCGTAGCATCCTCCACGCCGTAGCATCCTCCGCAGGGCTTCCCCCTCCACCTAGTCCCTGGCACGAGGCGTGGGAGCAACTCGGGGGGGCAGGGGGGGAGAGTCTGGGCAGGACAAACCCAGAGGCGAATGTTCTTTAGAGCAGCCCTGGGGCTGCTCCCAAGTGACAGCAGAGCTGAGAACTACTCAGGCTCTGCACTACTCTGGGCTTGCAACCCCCCCTGCAACTTGGCTCAGCCTGGGGCAGGGTTGACTCTGCCCTCTGCTTCACCAGGGCAAAGACGCCATGCGGGAGGTGGAGGTGCTGATGGAGAGGCTGAAGCTGCTGCAGGAAAACCAGCTGGAGGAGGAGGGCGTCACGCAGGAGGAGATGGCAACGCGCTTTGAGCTGGAGAAGACGGAGAGTTTGCTGGTCGCTCCCTCGGGTGAGGAGGTGCAGGGGTGCAGCTGGCTGGGGACGGGGTCCCTGTGGGCCAGGGGGGTCGCGGGGGGAAGGGGGAGGAGGGAAGGGAGGCAGCATCTGCCCAGGGCACATCAGGATCAGGCCCCCAGCTGCAGGGCTGGCGCTGGCCGGGGTCACGCCGTGTCCCTCACAGCCGCTGCGGTGGTGCCTTGTGTAGATATCGCGGATCACTCCCTGCAGTCCAACGTCCTCTGCTTCGTGGAGGACCCCGAGTTCGGCTACAAGGACTTCACGCGGAGGGGCGAGCAGGCGCCCCCCACTTTCCGTGCCCAGGTGGGTGCTCGCGGCCCTGCGCCGGCCGTGGGGTGCTGGGTGGCGGGGTCCTGGGTGTCTTGGTGTGGGGACAGCGGGGCTCTTTCCAGGGTTTTGGCACCGCACAGACAGCGTGAAGGGCCGGGACCGGGCTGGAGCTGTTTGAGCAGTGCAACTGGTTGTAGGGGTCAGCTAAAGGGAGGGACACCCCAGCTTATATCCCTGGCTTTGAAGGGACCCCACGTTTCCCTGCCCCAGCATCCTTTCTCTGGCAGGATTACACCTGGGAGGACCACGGCTACTCGCTGATCAACCGCCTCTACCCTGACGTGGGGCAGCTCCTGGACGAGAAGTTCCAGGTCGTTTACAACCTGACGTACAACACCATCGCCATGCACTGCGGCGTGGACACGTCCATGCTGCGCAGGGCCATCTGGAACTACGTCCACTGTGTCTTTGGCATCCGGTAAGTCCCCACGCCGTGGCTGGAGCCTGTTCTCTGCCCGGGGTAGAGTCCCTGAGCGGATCCAGCCTGGGATCCCTCAACTTGGTCTTGGTGAGACTTGCTATTGCTTAGATTAAGGCAAAGCGATGCTTTTGGGGGGGGGGGGGGGGGGGGGGGGCAGGGCTTGGCTTAAGTCTAGAAAGACCCCGGGGTGTGCGAATGGGCAGGGGGTGTGCCCGGGGATGACGTGCCCTCCTCTCTCCCCCAGCTACGACGACTACGACTACGGGGAGGTGAACCAGCTCCTGGAGCGCAGCTTGAAGATCTACATCAAGACGGTGGCTTGCTACCCGGAGAAGACGACCAAGCGGGTGTACACGCAGTTCTGGAGACACTTCAAGCACTCGGAGAAGGTGCTGCCCCATCCCTTCCCCCCCCGGCAGCGTGTTGGGGGGATGCTGAGCCCCCTCCCATGCCCTGACCCCGCTCTCCCTATGTAGGTGCACATCAACCTGCTCTTGCTGGAGGCTCGGATGCAGGCGGCTCTGCTCTACGCCCTGAGAGCCGTCACCCGCTACATGACCTGACCAGCCTCTGCTCCTTCCTCCTCCTCCTCCCCCAGGTTTGGGGGAAAGGCTGGGGGGAGCTGGTACCCTAAAGACTTTGCTGGAATATTGTCTCCCCTTTTAAGGGGCCTGGAGCTGTGGAAGGAAAAGGGGGGACATCCCTGTCCCTCATCCCAGGAGTGGGGACCCCAAAGAAGCCGTCAGTGCTGGGGACACCCCAGAGTGCTGCCCCGGGCTTGGCAGAGCTGGGGGTGCTCATCTGCTCCCTGCTGTTCTCGGGGAGAGCCTGAATGAAGCCAAACCGGGGTGCCTGTGGGTGCTGCCTTCACCGTGCAGTGCTGGTGCTACACCTCTGCGCCACGTCCCGGCACCGAGACTGCCGCCGCGGAGGACCGTCCTCGTGCCAGAGATCACCAGAGGGTATCGTGGGCTTTGCCCCTGCTCCTTGGGGTCTTGTCCTGCTGGAAGACGTGCAGCTGCTGGTGTGGGGATGCTGCCCCTGCCCAGCTCTTCGGCTTGCACCCAAGGAAAGCACCGCAGGGGTGGTGGGAAGGATCCAGGCAGCCCCCGGTGCCACTCGCCTTCGAGCTGAGTCCCCCCACGTCTGGGTCCGAAGGGCTGGGGGGGAGGAGAAGCTGCAGCCTGTTCCTGCCCTGGCCTGGGTGTTTCTGCTGCCTTTAGTGCCTGCTGTGACACAGGGATGTCCCCTCCTTGGCTGGGGGTGTGCGCAGCCCCTCGCCGCTCCTCCCCAGGGACCCCGGCGTGGCCAGACCCCCAGCCCAGCCCGCAGACGGGGGCTGCAGGAGGGGTTGAGCTTCGCCCCATCCCGCCCACCCAAACCCCCTGCGATTTGGGATGTGAAGTGCCTCTTCACCTGGGTCCCCCGGGCAGGAGCAGCACGAGGGGCAGAGTGCCTGCGGTGTGTTTTTTACGCCTTTTTTTTTTACATTGTTTTTCAGCCACTGCCACATCTCTGCTGCTTCAACCTTCATGGCTGAGGCGGGGAGCTGTGCGGGGGCACGGGGCTGCCCACCGGCCTGCGCTGGGGGTGACGGGGTGGGACGGGGGGTGCCCATGGCTTTGCCAAGATGTGCCAGAGCATTTCCCAGCGGTGCAGGTCGCCGGGGAGGTGTCTGTTCGGGGGAGCCCCCACTCCCAGCTCTGCTGGAGCCTGGGTCCGGGTCCAGCAGCATCGCCTGCCCCTCAGCCACTCTTGGTTTGTCTCTGCTGAACCTCAGCTCGAGTTAAGTTATTTCTATATTTGTTGGGTGTATTTACTCCTGACTGGGCATGGGAATGCCACTGTGACTTTGCTACAGAACTTGTTTGAAAAAATAAAATTTTGGGGGTTTGTTTTGTTTTGGTTTGGTTTTTACTCCTTTTTTTCTTTTTCCAAATGCCTCTGAAGGGCAGTGCCACCAAGAAAGAGGGTGAGATGCAGTTTCCCTTTCCCCTTGCCCAGCCCCAGGGGCTGATCCTGCATAATGCAGTGGGGAGTACAAGGGGGGTTAATGGGGAGCCTGTGCACTCCCCCTTTGCCTGAGGTGGGTGGGCTTGGCTCCAGTGCCCCCTCCTTGCAGCAGCCCCTTCCCAACCTCTCCTGGGGGTAGTGCCCTCCTGGAAAGCCAGGATTTGGAGCACTGACACTCCTCCCAGTGTGGGTGTCCTGTGGGATGTCCTGCTGCTGGGATGGAGCGGAGTGGGCTGCAGTGGAGCTGGGGGGGGGGGGGGGGTGAAGCAGCACCGGGGGGGGGCACACCAGCCCTGTGATGTGGAGCCCAGCACTTATCAGGGTGCAGGCAGCAGCCCCTGGCAGCTGCCGATAAGATCCCTGAGGAGGGCCCGGCCCCTGTCCCTGCAGAGCGAGGTGCATCCCTGTGCCCGAGCAGAGCAAGGAGCCTGATCCTGGCTCTGGGGCTGTCCGGACCCTCCAGCCCTGGGGAGGACCCTCTGTGCTGCCCCTCGGAGCAGGGATGTGGGGCTGGGGGCAGCGAGGCTGGCTGGGGCTCGAGCACCACCGGCACAGTAAGGGTTTGCTGGGGGTTTATAGGGCAGAGCCTCTATTTGCACCCCGCACGGGGAAAAAGTGCTCTTGGGGCAGCTTAAGGGCTCTGGGGAAACTGAGGCAGGAGGGTGGGTCTCTTTTGGCTTTGCTGGTTGTGCCAAAGTCCCTGGGCTGGAGTCCCCATCCGGGTCCCCTTCGCACAGCCGGTGACGGCAGGAGGGTTTAGCAAACGCCTCGCAGAGGAGAGCTGCAAACCGCACGGAAGGGTTAGCTTAATGCATACGAGACACCGGAGAACCCCCGGGGGTGGGGGGGCCCTGCCTGTACCCGCAAGCCCTCAGCCGGGGGTGAGCAGTTTTCCCGCGCTGAGCCACAACCTCCAAATATTTCCCAGTGTGTTTTCCCAGCCCTGGCCGAGGCGGCTGAGCCACCGACGGTGCCTTTGGGCTGCGGAGAAAAATGCAGAGCCCCCCCCCCCACCCCTCTGTCCCCCCCCCACGTGCTGTACTTCCAGGGTGTCACCCCGTAATGCCCAGCCAGCGAGGGGACACCACCGTGAAGAGGTCTATGGGTGCTTGGGGACCCCCAGGGTCCCTCAGGCAGCCCCCAGCCCCTGACAGGATGACAACCCCCTGCCCCAGGGGGTTTATTCCCCAAATGTCTCAGGAATAGCAACCAATGACCTTATTTTTCGAGTCTAGCATAGTTTTAGGGAGGGAGCTTTGAGCTTTTTAATGCTGGTGGCTTTTCTATATGGGGGGGGGGGGGGGTGCGTCTGCCTGTAGGGTCTCAGGGACCTGGCATGGCTGGAGGTCCCAGTGGGATAGCACTGGCGGTTCAGCTGCAGAGGGGAAAAAATTTTGTTTGTGTGTTGTTTTTTCAAAAGAAGTGAGAAAATGTCATCTTTTAGAGACAGCTCAATGACAATCATTAGAAAAGGGTCAAGTCAGAAGCGAGATTCTGTCCGAAAAGGAGTTTTTTTTCCTGCTGCCTTCCGGCTCTCTTTGAGGCATCCAAAATATTTTGTTCAAGTGGAAGAAATCCTCCCAGTAAAGGCACTGTTTCTGATCACAAAGACATGGGGAGGTGCTGAATCTTTGGGGAAAAAACCAAACCAACAAACAAAAAACCACCCCAAAGCCTAACCTTCTTTGCTGAAGTTTCACCCCAGCACGTCTGACAAAATCAGCACCAGCATCCTGTGAGGTCGCCGCGCTGCGTCCCCACCCCGTCTCGCTTTTCCCAGCATTATCAAAGAACTGGGATGAGACTTGAGTCCAGCCGGGTCCAGGGGTACCCAGGGAGCAGCAATTCCACCCCAGCACCCAACCTCCAGCCCTGCAAGCTCAGGCCGGGCTCCTGGTTAAACCCCAGCGCCCGGGTGATGCCTCAGCAATTGCAAACCTGTCAGGGATGGCGACGACGTGAGGGTTTGTCCCAGACAGGGCTCCAAGCAGCCGGCTGGAGCTGGGCACATTGCTCACCTGCAAGGTGGTGGTTTGGCTTGGGGAGCAGAAGGCACGAGCTCAGGTCATCTCCTCCAGTGCTTCAAAATATATATATGCACGCGCATTTTTTAATTTTTATATATGTATAAAAATATCTAATATATATTAAAATTATAAAATAATATAAATAACATAAGCAGCACAATATTATATAAAAATATAATATATAAAAATATTATATATCTATATATATCAAAAATGCCCATGGCACTGCCCACCCCATAGCAAGGCAGGGACAGTATCTTTTTGCGTTACTTTCTATTGTTTCTGCCTGTCCCCTGCTGTGTTTGCAAGAACACGTGCAGTGACCCGGTCTGGGTGGGATGGCTGCTCCCTGCCCCTCGTCCGCCCCATCTTTGCAGCTCCTCTGCCCCTCTCCTCCAGCGAGACCCTATTTTGGCTGCGTGTGGGTGGGTGTTACGGCCTCACGTTAAAGCAGAGAGCCAAGGGTGCTCGTGGAGCCCACGGGCCGCCCAGCACCCAGCAGCTCCCCCCTCCCCAGGGTGCAGCCCGGGAGGGAGCTGGTGCCTGGAGCCAGGGAGCTGCAAAGCAGGAAGGCTCTTGCAAGTGTTCTTTTTAATCCCTTTTTTCCCCCCTGCTACAGTCTTGCAAAGCTTGGCCTCAGCACCAAGTCCTGGGTTGGGCTTCAAATTTTCCTGCCCGGTTGCCTGAGGTTTATTTTAAATCCACAGAGGATTTACCATGGGCACCCAGCGTTTCCTGTGCTTCTCCCAACAGGTGGCTGCCAGCAGCAAGGACACCCAGGAAGGACTGGTCCCTTGCTTTATTTTTCTCCCCATATTTCTGCTACAGCATCAGATAACTCAGGGGTGAGTGGGTGCCATTTAACCTGGGTCATTGTACCAATTTAACTCCCTTCTTTTTTTTCAGGTGGTCACAATTATAAACCAATAAATTCCTCACTCTGTGTTTAACCAAAGCCTGCAATTTGTATGCATATATATGATTTATTGGCAGCTTTCACTGTCTGTCTTGCATGGCAGAAGGAGTGTTAATAATCTCCCTACCTGTAGCTGATAGTTATGATTCCAGTGTCTGCAATTTTTTTGCACTACAATTGCCCTCAATTTAAAAACATATCATGTTAGCGGTGCTTAACATGCAGCAATGCGATGGGAAAATAATAATAATAATCGTGGGCTGTGCTGAATGAGCACTTTAAGAATGACGGAGTCCAAAGTGCTTTGCAAAATGAGTATTCCTGGGGCTGAGCTGCCCTCGCCAGCCCGTGATGTGGGGAGGGTACAGCAGCATCGTGCCGTGCCGAGGGTCGTCCCTCGCCGAGCCCGGTGCCCGGCCGAGCTGTGGAGGGATTTGAGCTGCCGGGGACGTCCCTACCCTGGAAGTTGGCCAGGATGGGGATGAGGAGGAATATCCATGCCCTGAGCGTTGGCAGCTCGTTGCCCTGCGGCTGTGAGCCGACGTCTGGACCCGCTGCAAGGGTTGGAAATGGGTAAATTCAGGCTGGAAAGAAAGCAGCTCTTCAAGGGTGAGGTGGCGGTGGAGGTTCAGCCCAAGTGCGCGGTGGTGGGTGCAGGTCTCTGCCCAGCGCCCATGTCCACCATCCCCAGTGTCTCCCGTGGGATCACACATTTCCCAGCCGTGAGCAGCTGCCTCGGCAAAGCCACAGCCGTGGTCACCCCAGGCCCCACAGCCCCACTGCTCCCAATCCCTCCCTGTCCCTTTCCAGCAGTGGAGCCCCGGCACTCAGGGACCCCAGTGAGGGTTTTGAGGGGTGGTGGGTGGGAGGGAAGAGACCAGCCCCAGGTCGCTGCCTTAGCTCATGGGAACAGAATGTGTCCTGCCCACGGAGCCCAAAATACCCCCTGGCACCCTCTGTGCCCGGCGCCAGCCCCGTTTCCTCGCGTAACCCCCACCGTGCCCACCCCCACCGGCCGTGCCACCGGGTCACCGCTGTGGGACAGACACCGTCATCCGGGTGCACACGTGGCGTTGCAGTTTCAGGATGCCAAGCACCTGCTTTTGCAGCCAAGTTTTATCCAGACGTGCAGCTTTGCACCCTGCCAGCGCCCAGCTCTGCACTGAGATGGGCACTTTTGGGGTTCTGGAGCATCAGGAGCCATCCCACCAGTGGCTGGGAGCCCCAGTCCCTCCACAAGCCCCTCCAAAATCAGCTTGATCCTTGCAGGCACAGAGGGAAAGCTCAGCAGGGTGGGGGGTGGAAAAGCACCCAGCCCTCTGCTCCTTTGCAGCAGGTAATAAGCTGTTTTCTTTGGATTTAAGAGTGACAATTT
Source organism: Tyto alba (assembly GCF_018691265.1). Classification (NCBI taxonomy): domain Eukaryota; kingdom Metazoa; phylum Chordata; class Aves; order Strigiformes; family Tytonidae; genus Tyto; species Tyto alba. Next base: position 6,490,082 of record NW_024881283.1, on the reverse strand, counting down.
GGCTGTCGCCGGGAAGCCAGCTTGCTGTCCTCGCTGGGGACAAACTGGGTTTATCCCAGGGGAACTGCAGGCTCTGGGCACCGTGGGCTGTAAATCCCAGCTGGCTGCTGGAAGGTTTTAGTCCTTGAAAAGCAGTAATTCATGATGTGGCCCCGAGCTGCTGTCACCTCCCTCGCCCGGGCTCTGGGGTGCCATCCTGCACCCCCAGCTGGGCGCCCTCCTGGGGACGAAGCACCACGATGGGTGCAAAGATGTGCCCATCACAGAGGGGGACAAATCAGCGACCCAGGCACCGCTGCTGCTCAGCCTTCAGCCCTCCATTGCTTTGCCTGGCATCAGATTTTCAGCCCAGACGAGCCCCGGCTGAGCGGCGGTTCCCAGCCCCGGCGGGGGGAGCCGGAACGGGGGTCGGGGGGGCCGGGAGCAGGGGGAGCCGGGGCTAAGGGGAACCGGGACTGGGGGGGTCGGGGCTGGGGGAACCGGGACTGGGGGGGTCGGGGCTGGGGGAACCGGGACTGGGGGGATCGGGGCTCGCTGTTGCCGCCGCTCCCGCTTGCCTGGGTCGGCAGCGCCGCTCACTGGGAGCCGGCAGCAGCGCTGCGAACGAACCAGCCCCGCTGCGAACCAGCCCCGCTGCAAACCAGCCCTGCTGCATCCCTGCCCTGCATCCCTGCTGCAAACCTGCCCTGCATCCCTGCCCTGCATCCCTGCTGCAAACCAGCCCTGCGTCCCTGCTGCAAACCTGCCCTGCATCCCTGCTGCAAACCTGCCCTGCTGAAAACCAGCCCTGCATCCCTGCTGCAAACCTGCCCTGCATCCCTGCCCTGCATCCCTGCTGCAAACCTGCCCTGCATCCCTGCTGCAAACCTGCCCTGCATCCCTGCTGCAAACCAGCCCTGCATCCCTGCTGCAAACCTGCCCTGCATCCCTGCCCTGCATCCCTGCTGCAAACCTGCCCTGCTGCAAACCAGCCCTGCATCCCTGCTGCAAACCTGCCCTGCATCCCTGCTGCAAACCAGCCCTGCATCCCTGCTGCAAACCTGCCCTGCATCCCTGCTGCAAACCAGCCCTGCATCCCTGCTGCAAACCTGCCCTGCTGCAAACCAGCCCTGCTGCAAACCTGCCCTGCATCCCTGCTGCAAACCAGCCCTGCTGCAAACCTGCCCTGCATTCCTGCTGCAAACCAGCCCTGCTGCAAACCTGCCCTGCATCCCTGCTGCAAACCTGCCCTGCATCCCTGCTGCAAACCAGCCCTGCATCCCTGCTGCAAACCTGCCCTGCTGCAAACCAGCCCTGCTGCAAACCTGCCCTGCATCCCTGCTGCAAACCAGCCCTGCTGCAAACCTGCCCTGCATCCCTGCTGCAAACCTGCCCTGCTGCAAACCTGTCCTGCATCCCTGCTGCAAACCTGCCCTGCATCCCTGCTGCAAACCTGCCCTGCTGCAAACCTGCCCTGCATCCCTGCTGCAAATCAGCCCTGCATCCCTGCTGCAAACCTACCCTGCATGCCTGCTGCAAACCTGCCCTGCTGCAAATCTGCCCTGCATCCCTGCTGCAAACCTGCCCTGCATTCCTGCTGCAAACCTGCCCTGCTGCAAACCTGCCCTGCATCCCTGCTGCAAACCAGTCCTGCTGCAAACCTGCCCTGCTGCAAACCTTCCAGCTGCAAACCAGCCCCATCTCAAACCTTCCACACTTCAAGCCTCCCCACTTCAAACCTGCCCTGCAGCCCTTCTGAAAACCTCCCGGCTAAAAACCTTCCCCACATCCCCATTGCAGACCTGCCCCACTGCAAACCTTCCCTGCTGCAAACCTTCCCCACAGCCCCGCTGCCGGCCCTGCTGTCAACCCACCCATGTCCCTGCCACCAATGCCCCTGCAAACTGTCCCCATGTCCCTGCTGCCAGCCCCACTGCCAACCCTGCCAATGTTGCTGCCAGCTCCGCTGGGAAAGGCCACCCTCATCCCAGTTTCTTGCTGGAAGGGGACAAGGACCCACCCCAGGAAACAGAAAACACAACTTGCATTCTTCCCTCTCCCACGCGGGATTTGGACCATCCTTGTCCCTCCGGGGAGATCTGCCAGTGCTGGCTGCCCACCCTCGGGGCAGTTTGAGCCTCAGACCCCGTCCCCAGCACTCTCCCTGCGCTGCCCATGCTGCAGCCACTGCACAAAGCAGGGAGCAGAGCCAGGATGGTGACAGGGACCCGATCCTGCCCCTGCCAGCGGTGCTACGCACCCGGCAGAGCCCAGGCTCTGCCCGCAGCCTGCCTGGCTGGCCGTGGAGGGACGTGTCCCATCTTCCTCCCTTCCCACTGGGCACAGGGGTTGGGGAGCTCCGCGTGGCCTCCAAGGGCTGAAAGCTGAATGCATGGAATGATGCTCTCATCTAAAAACGCCTGGGAGGAGAGGGAGGGCTGGAAAGCAAAGGTGCTGGGCTCTGGCTTCTCTGTTCCCTGCAGGGGCCAGTTGCCTTCGAGCAAGCTCTGCAGCACACAGCGTGTTACAGGAGCAAAGCCTTTTCCTCTCATTATTTTCCTGACACCTTGCAGAGGTCCCGTGAAGCGCCGCGGGGTTTGGGGAGGAGGGTTTGACAGCCAGAGCCGGGGTTTTTAGCAGTTCCTGGGGGCTGGAGGTGGGCTGTCACAGCAGTCTGTGCCTTGCCAGATCCAGGATACAGCCCTTCAGCTCGGATTTTGCTCCTACAAAGATGCTGCTTGGCATCCAGGAGGTGTTGTGGGGGGTTGTGCCGCATTCCCCTGACCCCCTCACAGGATAATGTCTCTGCTGTTTAATCACCCACCGGATGGGCTCCGGGCACGGGCACGACTCATAAAATATGGATGGTTTTGAGCTGTTAATGCCAGCCAGCCTCTGACATGAGTGAGGAAGGGGGGGGGACGAGTCAGTGGCTCCAAGCAGAGCACCCCAGGGTGGGCTCATCGCCCCCCCCGCCTCCCGCCCTCCGCCCTGGGCACCTTTCCAGCGGTGGGTGGCTTCACTCACAAGTCACACAGGGACAGAGACACAAAGGTTTTCCCTGTGTGACACCCATTTGGCATCGTTGCCATCCACGTGTGCATGGGACGCTGCTCATGCCAGTGCTGGGAAGGGTGCATCGCCCAGCAACGGCTTCTCTGGCTAATAAAAATCCTTATTGCTGGCTGAGACATTAGAGGAAGCTGCTTGTAAGAGCTGGCTTTGCCTTGCTAGCTCCCCAAAATAATTTCTCCGGGGTTTAGAGGCGCTGGAGCAGGAGCTGTCAGAGGAAGGACAGGCACAGGGGAACTGGTGGATGTCCCTGGCCGTTCCTGCTGGGACAGAGGACGAGCTGGTGAGCATCTCACCTCGGTCCTGGCTGGGCTGGAATCAGCAGGACTCCACCATGAGCTGCTTTGTCTTCGCACGTGTTTAATAAGGGTGTTTCATGGCTTGATCCTTACTCCCAGGACCATCCCAGTCAAGGCTGCCCTTGGGTTTTGCTCCCCTGGGGTGACCAGGGTGGTTGTGAGCACCCTCACCCCGTGTCACGAAGCCGGGCTGGCACAGACACACAACAACCATTTCCAGCCACTCTGGTGGCTTCTTTCTCTGTGGCTGAAATGGGAACCCCAACCATGACTGAAGGATGAGTCACATTTCCCAGAGCCAGCTGCAGAAGAAGGGAATTAAATACATATATTCCCGCTGAAGAAGGGAAAAGCAAGCTCTGTGTCGCTTAGAGTGTTTCCAGAGGGGCTTAGCCAAAGCCATGGCACCGAAAGTCTGGGGTTTGTCTTGGAGGAAGGTGATGTGTGTGTCATGGAGGGGTGGGGGGGGGCTGGGGCGGTGTGGTGACACACCCCCCCCCCCCCGCCCCGGGTGCTGCAGCAATGGGGAGAAGCTGCTGAGCTGTGCCGAGAGCTGCGGGAGGGATTGTGGTCATGGCTCCCACCACCACCTGCTTTCTCCCAGTATCCTGGCGCTGCGGGATGCCGGCACACCCCCCGCCCAGCTCCGCTGGCTCTGCCGGCAGCACCGCGATGCTCTTTGACTCACTCAGCGGGGAGAGCTCACCCCAATCAGGGGGCAGGAGGGTGCAGCCCCGATGTCTCCTTGTCCGCATCCCGCAGCTGCTGGGAGCACTGGTAAGACTTGAAAAGTCACTCGGAGAGTAAAGGCTGTGGTTTCCCAGCTCGGGAGACAGCCCTGCTGCAGCTTCCCCTGCACAAATCCCTCCCAGAGCCTTGAACATCCCAGGATTTATTTGCCAGAGAGCTGGAGGCCACCAATTAATGAGCCTGGGATGGAAATGTGGCACAGAGGAGCCCGGAGGTGGGGGAGAGGGGGTCTGGGGAAGGTGGGGGGATGTCATAGGAGACCAGGAATCCCTCCAAAAATCCTGCCCTGTAAGACCCCCGCTCCCACCCTGGCCGGGCTCCTCAGCGTGCTCGAGGGGGCAGGGAGCTGCCTCCTGCCCGCAGCCCTGCCAGCGCCGTGTCACCTGTGGGTGCTGTCGTGCCGGCAGCCTCCCAGGACTGCCGGGGGTTTGAGGGGGACGTGGGGGGGGGATGTCTCTCACCGGGGTGCTAACGGCTAAATCCACCTCCCTGGTGACCCAGGGAACATCATCTCAGGCTTCTGCAGGCAAACACCATCCCTCCCACCGGGGAGCGGGAAGGCGAATTTGGTGCGGGCAGAGATGGTGCGAGGATGGGAGATTTCAGGCAGTTTTGCAATGATTTAGGGTTTGCATCGTGGTGCTGGGAGGTGGGGACGGTGGCTGGGTGCTGCCGCAGACCCATGGGGCGAGGGGTGCCCACCCCGGGAGGGATCTTAATGCCAGCGGGAACAAACGGGCTTTGATGTGCCCCTGCTTCAAGCTCAGAAAACACAGCAGCAAATAAAAACAACCTGTGTTTTATTATTTGAAGGTGATGGTTTTGATTTACGGGGATCTGTCACATGAGCTTAGCCTCTGGATGGACATCGGGATCCATTAACGAGGGGAAACTGAGTGAGATCAGCCCCAGTGGGGCTCCCCGGAGAGGATTTAGGGCTGGGGGTTGGCCTGGGAGGGCTCGGGGATGCAGGGGGGGTGCTGGTGTGGGGGGATGCTGCGCTGGGGGGGGGAACGGCACAGCCAGACAAACGACACGGCCAGACAAACAACCGCCTGCCGGGAATCGGATGGTGGCAAATGAGCTCATGGCCGGGTTCCCCCAGCCCCGGGGTCCTGCTCACACCGCAGCACAGCCGAGTGTTGGAAAATTGGTGTTAAGCTGTTGGCGAGGGACAAGGGTTTGGGGTTTTGCTTTTTTTTTTTTTTTTTTTTTTTGGTATAACAAGTGTTTGTTTCTGTAATTTGATGTATTACAGTGATTGAAAGCTTTAATATAAAAATTAATCTGAGGAAAGTGGGGGTTTGTTGATGTTTGATCTTTCATTGGAGAGAATGGAAATGAAAATAAAATACATATATATATGTTCTTCTGTTTTGCTCAAGGACGTTAAATACTCCCTCCCTCCAGCAGGTCAGATCTGAAGCCCTGTGCATGCCCCACGAGCATTTTAATCTTGATTTTCTGTCCCTGGGCCAGCTGGTGGCCCCATAAAACCCCTCATCCTGTGATTTAGGGGAATTTCCCAGCGGGAAAAGGAAGGGGCAGTGGAGTTCGATGCCTCGTGGATGCTCTGCCCCCTCCTCCCTGCACCCCAGCTGTGCCCTGAGAGCCCATTTGGGGACGAGGATGCGTCACCCTGTTTCCCCAGGGGCTCCTCCCATACAAGCTAATTTGGACAATTAGAGAGTAAAATCTTCACCCCAGTAATTAGAGAGCCTCATGTGGAGGTTGGTGACAGTGTCAACAGTGTCACGTCCCTTTGGTTATAGCCCTGCCGGGGTCGGGGTGCGGGGAGGGGGCCTGCCCAAACGCCCAGCCTAGGTGGGAGATGCCATTTGTAGGGTTTTCTCTTGCCTGTCATCCCCAGCTCACCCCACACCTCACCCCCCACTCTCCCCACTGCCCCCGCCAATAACCCACCCCACAGCACCCCATTGACACACTGGCCCCAGATTCCCCCAGCCCCGAATCCCTCCATGCGTGGCCCTAATTGATGACAAGTCCCCACCCAGCAGTACCCCAAATCCCACCTCATCCCCAATCCCCACCCCACAGCACTCAGCTACCTGATTGACCCCAAATCATCGTGCCACCCCAAATCCCTCCAACTGCAGTGCTGCAGTAACTGGCCCAACACCCCCACCTTGCAACACCTCAACGCCCTAGGTGACCCCAAATCCCCACCCCACAGCACCCCAGCTCCCTACTTGAAACCAAATTGCCGCTGGACCCCTCACTGCTTCACAGCACCCCTGTACCCTGCTGACCCCAAATCTCCCTATTCTGAATCCTCACCCTGCAGCACCCCAGCACCGCCTTGGCCCCCAGATCCCCCAAGTCCCACAGCACCTGGTTACTGACCCTTAATCCCCCTAAACCCAAATCCTCCTTGTCCCCAAATGTCCACCCAGGGCACCCCATCATCCCCTGACCCCAAAGCCTCACCCCACACCCCCCAGCACCCCATCATCCCAGCACCCCAAACCTCCATGGCCCCCTTCATCCCTCACCCCCAAAGCCTCACCCCCACCCCAAATCTCCATGACCCCGTCACCCTGCGACCCCAAACCCTCACCTCAACCCCCCCCAGCACCCTAGCACCCCTCACCCCAAATTCCCACGGCCCTTCTCACCCCCAAACCCTCACCCCAACCCCCCCAGCACCCCCCACCCCAAATCCCCATGACCCCTGTCACCCTGCAACCCCAAAGCCTCACCTTGACACCTCCAGCACCCCATCACCCCCCACCCCAAATTCCCACAGCCCTTCTCACCCCCAAACCCTCACCCCAATCCCCCCCATCACCCCCCACCCCAAATCCCCATGACCCCTGTCACCCCACGACCCCAAAGCCTCACCCCAACCCCCTCCAGCACCCCATCACCCCTCCCCCCAAATTCCCACGGCCCCTCTCACCCCCAACCCCCTCCACCCCCCCCCCCTTCCCACGGCCTCGTTCCGCGACGAGGGGGCGTGTCCTACCACCGGGGGGGCGTGGCCAGACGGGAGGGAGGCGTGGCCTCCCGACGGGCGGACTACAACTCCCGGCATGCCGGGCGCGCCCCTTCCCCCCCCGAGGCTTCCGGCGGGGGCCGGCCCGGGAGCGGCGGAGGGAGCGGGCGGCCGCGGGCTGCAGGTGAGGGCGGGCGGCCCGGGAGAGCCCGGCCGCGGGGTGCCCGGCCCGGGAGAGCCCGGCCCCGGGGTGCCCGGCCCCGGGGTGCCCGGCCGCGGGGTGCCCGGCCCCGGGGTGCCCGGCCCCGGGGTGCCCGGCCCCGGCCCTGCCCTTCTCTCCGCCGGCCGCGCTCCGGGCTGGGGGGCGGTGTGTCAGGGGGGGCCTGTGAGGGGGATGGCGGGGGGGCCGGGCCTCCCGGGCTGCTCGGCGGGGAAACGGGGCCGGGCGCCGGCTCGCCGGTCACACTGGCCCTAAAAACCCGCTTTAAACACCCAAAGCAGCGGCGGCGCGCCGGCCGGAGCCTCGGGCTGCGGGCACCGCTGTCCTCTGAAGCGCTTGGGCTGTGACTAAAAGTAAAACCTGGTTTTTCATCTTTGTTGCCGGTCCTGTTGCTTTCCGAGGGAGCGCTTTCACCTTTCTGTAGTTTCTCCCCGAGGCAGCCCCTTTGGTATTTCTTTGTTTGATTTGTTATCTTAATGTTGACTGAAATTTGAAACGTCCCCCCCGCTGTGCTTTCTCGTTTAATTGTTCTTTCTTTCTGTTTGCGCGCAGATGAATTATTTACCTCTTTGCTTTGGGTTGTGTTTGTCCAGGTGAAGGTGGGTGAGGGCTTCGTGCTCTTCTCTGGGGCTGAAGGTGCTGGAAAGAAAAGTGAGTGATATGAGAAGGTGCTTAATCGACGCAGAAATCAATTAAAAAGCTCCTCAAACGTTACGAGGTTTAAATGTGGCTTCCACAAGCCTGGAAAGAGAAGTGGGAGTGCTTGTGATTGCTCCTCTAATGTGTAAAGAAACCTTGAATTGTATAACAGGGAGTTTTAAACTTGAAGTTTGCCTTTGAAAAATATGAACATCAGTGAGTCCTGGGCAGAATCGCAAAGGAAGGGGAATGATGAAGTTTTCTGTGGTCTGTTCTTGGTGGGTAAAGGATTGGTTCAGCTGAATTAGCTTGATGTGCTAGTGTTGTAGGAGTTGCATGGGAGTGTAATTAAATTCGTCTGCCTGCTATGATTTCAGTATAGATGCCTGTTGCTCTTCAAACCGTTTAAATTAATCCAGATTACCTTTCAGAGTAGACAAGACCTAGAATTGTAACTTCACATAGTTTAAATTCTTTTCAAATGAGAGTGCAAAAAAGGGGGAAATACAGCCAAAATGAGGCCACTGAGGGAACCTGGTTGGCACATGGCTGAAGTTAATACCTTAGGTGGTGGTAACAAACCCCAGTTCCCACTCAGAGTAGGTTTAAACTTGTTCTTCCCAACAGTGCTGGAAATGACTGTGCTGGTCTGTCCTAAATTACTGTGGTTTCAAGTGTGTCAGCTTGTACTTCACAGGGCTGGCTTTGTTACTGGATAATAACTCAAAGGGTGTTTTTGTAAGGAACGTTTCCTTTCTGGACTAGTAAGAAATGGCTGGATGAGCTGTATCTGAGGCACAGAGCATCCTCAAGCCCTGGAAGATGGTGTGGGGGGGGAGCGTCCTGTTGGGAGTACGGGGCAGCATGGAGAGGCTGCCACAAACAAGGGGAATGTGATTGCATCCTTGTTTTCATGCTGCTGGATCAGTAATCTGTGATTATACAGCCTTCTACTTCATTCAAGCACTGGTTAATTTGATTTCCAGTTTAATTTGATGACAGTTTTGAGAGCCAAATCGCTTGTATTTAAACAAATGGCTCTATTTTGATCAAATTTCATTGTGTTTGGCATGTGTTGGGGCATTATATGTATTAAAAATCGCTGACACTGCGGTTCCTGCAGGTCTATTAGTCGGTGATGAATATTCAGTTACGAGCTGTACAAAACCTGTGTCTGGTGGGGGAGGCTTAAAGCAAAACCCACGCAATGGTGGAAGCTGCACTGATACTAGTTTTCTGTCACTGGTCTAAGTGATGCTGTGCCCAAAGCAAACTGCAAATATCCTTGGGGTCATCTGGGTCACCTCAAAACATGTTAATTTTTCAGACAAAACCAGAACTTTGGGCTACAGGGAGTGTACAAGGAAGCTGATATGGCTGTTGGGGGCAAAGATGTCACCTTGTTCCCGCTTCCATTAAAGGTGGGAGTGGAGCGTGTGTACTGAAGAGATGCCCTGTGTCATGTGGAATTGGTTCCCTAATTTTGTTTAGTTGGGACTTCTCTGCATACAAATGCCAAGTGGTTTTTTTTTTGTGAGTGTGAGAATGCTTTTTTTTTTTTTTTTTTTTGCTGGTGGGTTTGGAGACTGTGGAAAACTAATGGATGCGCGACTGCAGCAGTGTTAGGCCTCGGCTTTGTGTCGAGGGGAAAAAAGCCCTTTCAGAGATCTATTTTTATCATTTAATTAGTAGCTCTTGCTGACTTGTCAATGCTGCGGTGATAACTATTTCCAGTTTTTCTCTGCGCAGTGGGGTCACGCATTAGTCAGGCGGTGAGCGCAGCAGCCAGCCGCTGTACCCTTGGCTGACTCTGGCTGGGGGTTTTTAACTCCTTCCAAACTGTGCCCCCAAATCCAAGGGCAGATTCCAGGTGAGGAGTCGGCATGCAGAATTTTTTGAATCTTCAGCTGAGAGTCTCAAAGTGTTTTCCAAATGGTACCCTTATTTTTTCTCTGCCCCGGAGGACTTTCTGTATCTCATAAGGAACTGAGGTGTGGAGGTTGGTGTGATTTGCTGATGGCTGAGTGACAGGCTTGGGATCATAGGTAATAAAACTGCAGATTTCATGGTTCTGGCTCTTATCTGCTGGTTTCGAATGACTGGGGTAAAATCTTTTGGGTTGGATGGTGACCATGCAAAACCTTTAGCAATGACTAATAGTGCGCTGGTACTTATGCTCCTTGCAAACGGGGAATTGCCGTTTTCTTCCTTTCTAAATGACGAAGCCCTTTATCTATAGATACTGTTCTCGTGTTGCTCATTCTATTGCTTGTGGTGTCGACTTGGTTTTGATTATCAGCTGTGCTGAGATACGGGGGTGAGAGGCAGCTTTTGGCCTCAGCTACAGCCTGGTTGTCACACTGTTTGAATTTCTTTGTTTACTGATGACTGTATGCTCTTTCCACGTTGCACTGGGGAAGAGATGGGGGAGGGAGGACTAATTATCTCCAGAGAATGGCTTTTAGTGCTGTTTGTCAAAGGAACAAGCTTCATCTCATAACTGAAAGAATTGTGTGAAATAATATGAAGCACCGGTGGCAAAGATAGGAAAATTGAGAGCAGTCCAAATTATTTCTCTTTGCTGAATCCTGGAAATAGATATTTCCCCCCTTGTTCCCCCACCCCAAGCCGTTGGCTAGCTGCCGCAATCAGAGGAGGGGGGAACAGGTAAACAGATTGTTAACTTTATTCTTTTGTGCTTGTGCGTTTGGCATGCTGACTACAAAACACAGTTAAGAATTGCTTACCTACCAGCTGCACAGCTAAGTTCAGAAGTCATGATGGGCGATGCATTATCACGAACTAATTAACCATGCCTGCTGAATGTCATGGGGCAAAATAAGGTGCATACTGATGAGGTCAGTTTGTGCAAGTCTGGCACTTCTCTAGCTCCTGCGCTAAGCTCCTAGTCTCCAGCAGCTGCATGACTTTTGAAACAGATTTGGTATAGATCGTTGGACTTCAGTAAAGTCTAATGACACTTAAACTAGAGGTTTTGAACCTTTTCACTTTGTCGGCTCCAGAAAGCTTCTGCTACGAGTATGAACCCCTTTGCAGACAAGTCAGGTACTGACAGCCAGGTCTTCCTTTAGTTAACTAATCCACAAGAGTGAACCCCTTAGAGATGTGTTGCCATGGATATAATTGTCTAAAATCAACCAACATTAATCCCCACCATTGATTTTAAACTGGAGGCAGCCCCCTTTGGGCTTCCTTCATTGCTTTACACTTGTCTGCAGGAGAGGTGAATCTGTGCTTATTCCCCCCAAAAGACAGTTAGCTTTTAAGGGTGCAAGCAAGAAGAATTTGGCCCGAGTCCTACTGGGAAGCCTTGGTGTGTAAACTTGGACCAAAGTCTGAGAGACACTGTCTTGTTTGGTGTCTGCACAGTGTTTAGCATCAGGGTGTGCTCAGGGCTCTTGCTGTTCTAAACACCATGGTGCAGAGGGTGTCTTAGGAAAGAAAGAGCTTCTTGCAGGATGTGGCCTTCGGGTAGGTTAGGGTCACAAGCCATGTCTCAGTGGGGTTGCAGCGACTCTGCTCATGGAGGTGAAATTTCCAGAGGTCTTTATACACGGGGGGAAAAGCCGGAGGTCGTCGCCTTCAGAGAATTTGAGCTTTGAACAAAGCATGTAACCATCAAAGCCAATTTTAAGAGAACTTTGGCATTTGCTGGACTCACATGCCTTTGAAGGTTGTGTTCACTTGTCTAATTCTCCTACTTAAAGTCAAAGCAGTAGTGTTTATGTCACCGACTAAATTTGCTGGTATAGGTCTGTGGTAATCGACTGTTCTAGCAGTGCCTGCTGGAAGTGTGATTTCTGTCAATATTATTTCTGCCTTGGCAAGAGCTCCCCTGCAGATGCATAGAAGTGCTGGTGGTGGTATGTTATTGATTACTGTCATCTCCAGAGCTGTCTAGAAGTTTTTGCAGGTTTGGGGTACTGCCAGGATCGGCAGGAAGCAGGTTTGCAGGTACAGCCAGCCTTCATATCCTAGTGCAGAAGAGATGTCAGCAGACTTACACAGGGATAGAAGCAGGATCGAGAGTGTTTGGACTGGTTTTTGGTGGCAGAACAGGCTGCTTCAGGTTCTGTGGGAATGCATTTTTTTAAAGCTGCTCTGCTGCAATGTTGACAATGGAAATCTGGATGGACCCACAGAATTTCAGTTACTGATGTATGGAGTGACCTTGTGTTGCCTATGTTATCTTTGTCAGCTGGGACGTAGGAGGAGGAGGATAATTATTACTGAAATAAGTGATAGGCTGTCTGATTTGTGCTAGCAAGGTTGGTCTTTTAGTGTTGGTGGTATTTAGACTGTCTGTTGCAAACCAGGTGTAATTTACTGCTAGGTGGGAAATAGGAGAAGTGGGAAAAGGGCTGTTAAGTCCATTTGGGTTTGTTCCCCTGTAAAGGGTGTTTGTGTGATGCCAAAAGAGAGAACAAATAATTAGAAGCAAAGTTTCTTTCACTTCTTACATTTTTTGATTAGTAGCAGGTGAGAAGTGGCATGTTCCCTGTAGGGTCACTGAAGCTTCATTTACCTTGTGCTGCGAGTTAAATTAGTGCTTATATCCTGTTCCTAACTTGATCTGTATCCTGTTCCTCCTGGCTGTGGATCAGGGCCAAAGGTGAACAAGGTCATAGAATTTTTGATCTTGTACTTTTAAATCAATTTTTAACATAGTCCCACAATTATCAACAGAAAAAACTGAGATTGCAGGCATGTTTAAACACGATTTCTCTTGGCTCAGCTGTGCCTTTTGAGAGTAATATCAGCCTTTGGGTGGAATTGTCAAGTGAGTGCTGTCAGCCTCTCTTGGCTTGTGCTATTTTACAGCAGTTTTGAAATTAGCTATGGCTTTAGGCCATCTGGCTTTTCTTTTACCTGTTCAGAACAAAGTGAAGACAGTTAATAGAGGGCCAGCACTGTCAGAGCAGGGAAACTTGAGGAAAATTCATACCTGCCAGCTCAATCTGACACCTAACATTACAAGAAGTGTTTTTTGCTGTTGTTAGTGTTTGGTTTCAGTTGTCTTATAAATACTAGATTTTTTTCCTGAATATGAAGATAAATAGGTTTTGCAGGGAGGGAAGTTCCTGGGCTGGAAAACTTTGCTCATGCACAAGCTGCTCAGTTGCTGTTGCTGATACCTGAGTTCAGGCTGGCTCCTTCTGAACCTGACCCAGCGAGGCTGTTGTCTGGGAGCATTAAGAGAGTATCCAGCTTCTCTGGGGGGTGTTGGTGGACTTAGACAGAATGCATCTAGTGGAAAGAAATTGGGGCATTTTCAAGATTAATTTATTAAGCAGGCTTTCTGAGATGTCTGGAACACGTTGCAGTGCGTACAGTCCGGTCACCAGCTTTGGGTGTGCAGAAACGTGTGTGAACACATCAGGCTTGGAAAGTAGAATGAGTGCCACGAGGCTGCTGGATCTCCCGACTCAATTTGACACCAGTGAGTACGTTAATCAGTACTATTTCTCATCTGCTTTTAGCTTCAAAACGAAGCCTTCAATCTGTATTCTAATGACTGGGTTCTGCCTACCTATCAACTAGGCTGTGCACAGGGAAATTAAGGATGCTTGGCTGGACAGAAGGCCTCATTTAGCTCCCAGCTGTGGTGCTGCTGTGCTGTTTGATGTCAGGCAAGTCACTTTTTCCTGTACCTGTTCCATCCTCCTGTCTATCCTCCCTAAGATTACTTGTGCTTAGTGAGGGCGTAGTCACACTCGTGTTCATAGCTAGAGGGATGTATTAATGCATCTCAGCCTTAAGGGCCATAATTAGCAGCCAGGTTATACTGGTCTGGGTCCTATCATACTACGTGTTGTACAGTGTGTAGATGGGGCCTTTAGTAAACAGAGTATGAATAACAGGAAGAAGCATTTGTCTGAGTAGCAGGTATGTGTTGGGTACGTCCAGCAATGCAGATGGGTATTGCTGCTGTGCTCTGGTTGAATCAGCAGTGTTCAAGTAGTTGCTTCTTAATTTGCACCATGTTCTGCATTTTGTGAACATGTAATTTGAAGTTTTAGCTCTGCATTTGTTTTATTTCAATGTTTTTCCAGGTTTCACACTGGGCTTTTCTGCCTATGGATCTTGTTTTCTCTGTGAAGTTCCTTTGCAGGGAAGGATTTTTCAGAGCTTTAGGAGAGTAATAGAAACAAGTTTGCCTTGATTCTTTAGTAAATTACTGCTGGTCTTGGAAAGTGGTGTTTATAAAGCTGCTGTGCTACATTTCAGGGTGAAAAGGGAGGTGGGGGGAGAAACTAGCAGAAATCTGTTTCTCCTTTAGTATGAAATTGTATAGGTGATGCTCTTGCATGGAAAGAGCAGCAGTACTAGCAGCAACATGGGATATATTAACATTTCTGACTGGTAAATTTATGGATAATCTCTTCTTTTGCAGGATTTATTCTGATTTGAGAGCATTAGTCTCTGGGAAAATTAAACCTCTTTTAAATCCACTTTGTTCAGACTCTAGACTGGGGAACTGCTGGTAAGCCCTGCCATCTTCCACCAGCTTTTCTGCGGGCTTGGTTGGAAATGCTGTGCAGGGAGACACAGCTGGTCCAGCGGCATCTGGGGTTTGGTTTTAGGTGCTTTATCCAGTTGTGTCAGAATGGATTTGGAAACTGTTTGCTCTGTTCCTGTAATGAGTGCGTGCAGCTTTGAGCACTGCTGAAAAAAAAGCAAGCCCCTGAACCAAACAACCCCAAAGGTATGAAGGATTAAATGTTCATGGGAACTGTGAAGTGTCTCAAAGCTGCTCGTCTGCACGATGCTGCAGCTTTGGGATGCTGGGGGGGCTGGTGTTGGTGACTGTGTCAGCCTGCCTGCTAGTGCTGGGCACTTCCATGATAGCTGAGGTGTACCTTCATTTTGGGTGGCTGATTCATGGCCCTGTATATTTAATCATAGTTTCTATAGCAGTTAAATCTTTAACGAGAGGGTGGAGTTCACTTTCAGTTCACTGCAGGTTTTTTGTGAATATTATGGCCGATTCGTTAATGCGTTCTGCTGATCAGAGTCATTTTTATAGGGGACTAATGTTGAAGGATATTCTGCGTTTGTGGTGCATGTAATGAGTACTGAAACAACTCCAGCTTTTTAAATAATTGACGTGAGTGTTTCTTTAGGTTTGCTTGTACCATGCTGTGAGGCTGCATTGCTAACTAAATGCAAAGAGTAGGATTCCTTATGTTGGTTGGAGACGTTTAGTTTACTACCTCTGATTATCAGTTAAGATAGTAGAACTACCTGATCATATACTGGCAGTTCTCCTGTGCTGTCTACAAATTGTTCCCTCAGGGTTTGACATTATCTGTTGACTGGTAAGTTATTGGGACTACCTTTACAACTACACTTTAGTCCTGTCTTACTGAAAGCTCAAATTCTTAGGTATTTCCAAGGTGACTTTGCTGCAGAAAGCTATTTGAGCCTTCATTCTTGATGCCAGTAGCAAGGGTTTTGATTTGCATAATCAAGATAATGTGGTGGATTGTGTTTCTCTGTGTATTTAAAGCCACATGTCATCTTGCTCTTGTGTCCTATAAAAATACGGTGCATCCTTGAACTTGGAGCACAACAGAGACCCCGGAGAGGTGCATTAGCTGAATGGGTCCTCAATGGGCAGCGCTTCTGGGATGGCTGACCATGCTGGTAATGAGTGGGGCTTCAACAAAGCCTCGACTGAAGTTGGTCTTAGTGGTTGCTCTTGGGAAAACATGACAGCTTGTGTCGTTGTTTGCCTGCATCGATTGTCCGCCCTGTTCATCATTGTACCCCTGCTAAGTATGAACGCTTTAAAAGCAAATAAAGCTTTCTTGTCCAAAATTCTGGTTCTGATACGGCATGTGACTTGCCACTGACAACGAGGGCAGTTGAAATAGGAATCTGTTGGGAATGGATTTGTATCTGCCTTAAACAGAAGGAGAATGGGTCGATTGCCAACAGTCTGTCAGGGAGATGCTGGTTAAAAATCATCGTGTTTAACTTACTGTGTGCTGGGTTCACCAGCAGCGGACTGACTTTTGCCTGTGTCTCCAAGATGAATCATGATTTGGGTTGAACTGCTGTTCAAAAACGGCCAGTAAAGCAGTTGGGAATGTGGTGCGTGAGGAGCTGGGTGGTGCCTGTCAGCATGGGGCTCGGCTCCAGCAGTGATGTTCGTGTCTCACCCTCCATGGTGATGAGCTCCTGTGTTATTGTAGTGTCTCTTCCACGCCTGTCTCTCCTGTATTATCGAAGTGTCTCTCCCACGCCACAGTGGGAGATAGAAAAGCTTCCCCTGTTACGCAGAGACTTTGCAGTTGAAGTGGAGGTCCTGGATTACCGGCCTTTTCTGTTACAGCACTGAAGGCAGAACTGTTTGCTCCTTGCTCTCTGACTGTAGCAGTTGGGACATGAGATCTTCTAAACCTGCGTTTGTGGAGCTTCCTTGCAGTTGCAGGCTTGAGTCTTAAATTCAGTGTCCCCACAGGCTCTGTCTTCAAAAAGAATTACTTGCTGGAAAGTTGTATAGAAAGGCTGATACTGAGCTGCATTGCAATTGCTGTTGGACTGTGTTTGAAGTAGCCATTGTGGGGTGAAATGTTTGCTGTCTTTTAGCTGAGTGCTTGTCAAATAGTTTCATTCAGTGCACTCGGCTTTTTAACAGATGGGATAGATTTTTCTGAGCCTGGGCAACCGCAGCAGTTGTTTTGCAAGGTGAGACATTTCTGTTTTGACGGGCAGGAGAAATAATAATGTTGTGTGATTCATAAGAGTGATGAGTCTCTGGTTTTGGATCAGTGAACTTTATTTTTTTTTTTTCTAAAAAAGCGTATTAATTTCTCTTCAAAGAAATTTGAGTTGAAAGCCAGCAGTTAACAGAAACAGTTTCTGAGTGGTGCTGATAGGATGGGTCTTGTGGATAGAGCTCCCAGCACACTTGAGGGGGCTGGAAGAGCTGGTGCTGGGGCAAGGTGAGCTGCGCAGCACCGCGCTCACAAATTGTTCCCCCTGTGCTTGAGGTGCTGAGAGGGAGGTTGGCACCCAGGGCCCGTGGGTGGGTGAGGGCTCGGCCGGGATGCAGGGCCTGGGAGCTGCCGTGTGGCAGCTCTGCTTCAGGTCTGCTGGGGAAATGATTAACCACGCCGGGAATCCAGCCCCAGCGTTTCAAATGGAAGCGTACTGCAGATGGCCCAACAGCACATAGAGGCAACAAGTAGGGGAGAAGGGAAGGAGATTTCGGTCCCTGGTGCTTGTTGTAGTTGGTGTGAGTCGCAGAGCACTACAGGAGCAGCCTCTTGTGCTGATTTGGTGTCTTGGCAAAGGCAGCAGTGAGTATCTGTCTGAATAATCGGCCATCTCTGGTGGCCAGGTGCTCCCTTTGCCTAGTGCAGGCCTGTTCCTGCTGAGAATCCAGGTCTAGCCTAAATACCTGCAGACTTGAGGGATTACCTTGTTGGGTGTAGGTCCTGCAGCAGTGAGCAAGGCAGAAGATTGGCTTCCATTTCAGCGTTTTATTGCCTGCTCTCAGGGCTATCGCTTCCTTTTTAAAGGGGTTATTTCCTTCCTGTAACAGGGTATTGAATGGGAGGAGGACGTGTGAGAAAGTGAAAATCTGTAGTTGTCTGTGGTGATGACTGAGGCATTGCATTTTAAATTTAGTCACTGTTACTATCTGGGGACATCTGGGGCAGGTAGTATGTCAGCTAGATTGCAGGACCTGAGCTGCCAGCTGGGAGGCAGAGTCCCCAGAAGTCAGAGAGAGTGCATGTGTGTTTTAGCGGATTGCAAGTTCAATTGGCCTACATGTGAGTTTGAGCTGTTTTTGTGGCTGGAGGATTGCTGATTTATGTTGTGATCCCTTAACAAAACAGTTCTTGTGGAGGCAGACTCTGCCATTAGGCTTTGTGTCTCGGGCTGCTGCGGTACAAAGGTTTTGCTGGAAGCGGAGCGGGGTTTCTGTGCTGTGCGTGCCTGTTGTGTCCATCTGTCTGCACTGGCTGAGGGAGAGCTGGAATTTGGAAACGCTTTTAATTGTGTGGGGGGAGCAGGTGGCTTTGCATTGCATGGGTTTACAATGAATTGTTTATTCCGGTATAGATTGGGGTAGGGTTTTGGAGCTGCTGTTCCAAGAAAATGGGAGGAATGAGGGGCAGAAAGGGTGGAACTGGTTGAACTGGAATTCCTGGGTCATGTTTGGCCTTGGGTTATGAACAGCAAGGTCCTGCTCATTTCAAAACCTGGGGCTGGCAGATCCTGGTGCATTGGGATCTGTTGGCATTTCAGGTTTTTGCTTCTAAGTACATTGGAGGAGTTTATTAAAGTTTTGCAGCAGAGATCCCAATCTTATAAATATGAGTAAATGAGTCCTGTTTTGTCACGGTATTAGATACTCTGAGAGTATATAACATAGATACTAATGGCTTGGTGATTTAAGTGGCTCAAACAGCATGGAAAGGTAAGGATGGCACCTTTCCTTCGTGTTTGCTGTGGAAAAAGGAATAGAGGAGTGGGCAGGATCGGATGATTCATGTCATATCTTTCACGCCTGTCTGTGGCGCTGGGAAGCCTGACTTGATGCCTTCCTATCCCAATCTTACCCCTTCCTCTGTGACAGCAGACTGTGCTCTTCAGTGAGAGACCTCTGTTTGGGGTTGCAGCTGTGTAAACACCTAAAACTGCTATAGTTGCTGAAGAAGAGGTCCTGTGTATTCACTCCCTTTCCTTGTACTCAGGCAACTGTTAGGGGGCCATGTGACAAACAAATTGAGGAACTGAATTGGATTAAAACCAGCTGGTTTTGAACCAGGCTGGTTTTGGCTGGGGTCAGCTGCTCGGTGAGATCCTGATGCCAGCAGAGGAGGGCAGGCAGAGCTGCTCAGTGTGCTGCCAAGCGCCTGAGAAACTACATTGCCTTTGCAATTTTGGGGTTCAAGTGCAGTTGCTCTGGTCTGTGTTTGGTGATTGATTGTGCCTGCTTCCCTTCACCTGGTGCTTGCCACTGAATTGCTCCTGCAAGGAAGCTTTCAGGTTTAGTTGCTTCTTCAGTTTTGTTTTCAATTCAAACTAACACAAAAGAGTTGTGATGCTACAGGTATGGAGGAGCTATGTTGAGTTCTTCAGGGCTGGGATGGTTTGTTACTGGGGGACTTCTTCTCAAGCCTGTTCATTTTTGAGGGAAGCCTGTTCTTTCCTTTGGTTCACACAGGTGAACGCCTTCTCCTGACAAATTATTTGATCCCAAATGCACTACTATGTTATATCGTTGCAAGATATCAGGGAAATTGGGGTGCTTTGTTTATTTTTGTGGTGCACTCTTTGCTGCACATACAGGTATGGGACAGAGAGACCTCATTAGTTTGTGCTATGATAAAAGCTACTCAAAGCTTGACTCTGCAGCAAGATAGATAATACCCAGACCTAATCCAAGACTGAAGGGGGAGGACGGTTGAAGGAATCAGTCACTTCATTCCATTTGGCTGCTGAAACTGCGATGGAGGTAGGAAAGTGTTATGGTTGAGCGACCCGAGCTAGTCCTGGCTGCAGAGCAGTTACAGCTCGGACCATGAGCTGCCTTTCCCTGGAGCTCCCTGGCCCATCTGGAGGGACAGGAGAGGCTGCAGCGAGGTGCAGTTACAGGTTCCAGCAAATAAATTTACAATGAAGCAAATGACTGGTAGTTGGCAGAGCTCCTGCAGCTTTCTGCCTGCTCATTCCTCGCTGTTGGGATGTGAGAGTGCAAAGCTGTTAGCTTAAGACCCAGTGAAAGCTGCTGTAGGTTTGTGTTCGATTGCGTGTGGGCGTTTTACAGCTCACTATTCTGGGGTAGCTGTTTATTGCTGTTGTGTATCTCAACGCTGTTTTTTGTGGACACCTCTTTGTGAATTGAAGTGTTCTTCAGATGAAGTCATTTAGGAAGTCTTCATTTATAGCTTTGTCACCCAAAGCTGGCTGACAGATACCTTCTGTGGCCTTCAAAGGAATTACATCATCTGCCCACCTTTGACTTGCATCAGAGGGGAATGGATGCATACCAATTCTGAAGTTTGCTGTAAGCATCATTAATTTACAGTGAAGCTGGGTCAGATTGGATCAAGCTTCAGTTCGTTTTTACAACAAAATAGTTATTTCTTCATACCCTTTTTACTGCAGAACTGTGATTCCCTTTAATAAACCTGCCACTGCAGGTCAGTGTAATCTCCACAAACACTTCCTTTGGCCGTCTTACTACGAGATGTCCTTTTAGAACAGCTTGGCTTGACATTTGGAAGTGAGAAGTGATGGTGTGCTGGGCGTTTATACGCAGCGATGCAATCCCTGCGTGCGAGGACCAGGCTCCTTATCTCGTGTGGCAGATGTAAGCAGCGAGCCTGTTGAGCCTGTGCCCTCGCCTGTGCGCCGAGTCGCAGTGTATGTGCTGGAGATGACTGTCAGCAGTGGCAGAGCCGTGGGTTTTGCTCCTTAGAAGGGCATGTTGTGCTGAGGTAGGGTTGGAGAGGGCGTTTCGACTGTGTGACTTGCTGTGGACACATCTAGCAGGGTTAAGCATTAAACATGAGTGGGTATGTGTTGTGCAGTCTCTCTGCGGCTGCCGGCATCTCCTTGGAAGCATGGGCCATGCAAAATCTTTCTTCTCCTTAAAATGGTGTGTTTCACCACCTGCTACCTTCTATAAGAACTGAACCAAGGTGTGTTTTGCATGACTAATGTCAGCTTTCATTTAAAATGAATAAGTTTTCCAGCTGTAGGTAAGGATACAATCCTAACATGATTTCAGCATATATTTACATTTCCAGAAACGCTGTCAGCTTATACTTGTGGCTGCCTGATATGCATGCAGGTTTTTAACTCCTGGGGCTTGCTCAGAGCTACCTTTGAAGTCTTAAAAAGGGTAGCAAAGCACTTTTTGTTTTTCTAGTTTATATGGCTCAGTATGGATTTAGGTCCTGCTAGTGTTAACATTTTTTCTAATTATGCCTTTTCCATATTGCATTTTGTAAGTAATCACATTCTCCTTCAACTTCACTCCTTTTCATCTGTTTTGTTGCTCTGATATAGTTAAGTCCATTCCAGAAACCTTTAAAATTTGCTGGGAGTGCTAGTACAGGTGGAGGGAATGGGGGGGGGGGTACTTTTGTAACCATTATTCATGCTGGCACCTATCAAAAGGTCTTGTTTGCTGAGCAAACCAGCAGTTTCTGGCTGGTTGATAGCTGTGCTTGGGAGTGCGGGGAGGCCACGGTGTGTGTTAACGAACTTGCTCTGATGTCCAAGGACACAGCAGTTGAACAGGACTGTATCTGGTGTACAAGAGAGTCATAGCTTTTGGTTCAAGCCACTCACCTTTTAAGGATATTTTTTTTTCCTTAGGGGCTTTTAGTTCTCTTCTGAAGTTCCTAACAGGTTCTTTCTTGTATTGGACTTCTCTTGTATTGCCTTGGATGTAATTCTTGCTTAGCTCTTAGATGGATTTATTCAAGGTGAACCAGACTCAGGTGGTCTGACAAACCTCCCAGGTGTGCTGGTTCCCAAGGCAGGGGATCCTGAGTGCTCCTGTCCGAGGCACGTTTCGTGTAGGGGATCCTCTGCTTGTGAACAGGGAGCTCACCGTGCCAGGTACGCAGACCAGAGAGCCAGCTCCTGTGGGCTTACAGTTAGTACACCCCCTCTGAAGGCATTTCCTCAGCTAGCAGCTTCTGTGCCTTGGAAATGTGTTTGAACACTTGATGCTTTCTCCTTCCGTGTCCTGTTTGTTCACTGATAGCCGCTATTGAAATGGATTCCTCTTGTTTAATTTTGCAGGGTTGGTAGAAGGGCCGTTTTCTCTGGGTTGACTTTCTTGGACCAGATCAACTTGCCTGCCTGCAGGGCATGATGTGAGATTTGCTTGTTCAGCTGGGTGTTTTTCTAGCTATTGTTATGGTAGAAAGTCCTGTTGTGGCTGAAAAGAAGTGGTGATAGTTTGTTGAGCTCTTAATGCAGTTCAGTGTGTTGGCTGGAAATTGTCATCTCTAAGTTGAGATGTAGTAGAATAGCGAGGAGAGCACGAGAGCAGGCTGAAAGAAACATTCCTGTTCATAGTGGAGTTTCAGGAGATCATCACCACCCTGAGGTTTGGGGAAGTGTTTCAGTCCAAAACCTCCTCTGGGTCTGAAAGATGAATGACCATGTGTGAATTAGCAATGGTATTAATCCCTATCGAGAAGTGTTTGGAACATCATTAGAAAGGCACAATTTCCCCTCAGATTAGAATCAATTTGGGGCGTGTTAGATCAAATTGCTGTAGTAAGCAGGATGCTCATGCAAGCAGTGTCATTGCTTCATAAACTTTGTTCACAGCAATGAGAACTACAAATGTTTTTTTCGTTAAAGCAAATGTTCTTGTTCAGACACTTTATGGGCTTATTTTCACTGTGGGGTGCCTTGCTGGCTGTACTTATGTTATAAAGCGTTTGCCAGATCAGTAGTGGGAATTAATTTCTCTGTTTTACTAGCTATGGCTGGGGCACCTTTTTATTAAAGCTGGAGCTGTGGAACACAAGAAAAATAAATTGCTTGGGGAGGGTTTCTTTAAGGAAATTCGATATCTTAATCAGAAGTAATTAGAAATTACTGTAGTGAGACTGTGAAGGAAAAAATAAGGCTAAAACTGAATTGCAAACTCTACCTGAACTGCTTAGTATTTTGCAAAATCTGAATCAAAAGGTGAAATTTAAGGCTCCTGTAGATGCAGTGACGTCGTTTCAGCGTCCAATTGGAAACATTTAATTTTAAATAGCTGAGCTTTGTCCAGTTAATGACTTTTGACTTGATTCTATACCTTAAGTTGATAAAGACACCTACACAGCACAGGTTTCCTGTATCTTGCATTTTTTCAAGTGGGAACATTGCATTGCCTTTCAGTATGGAATTTGATTAGAGGTGCCTGTTTTATGTACTTGAATGTGCACTGGTGAAAGCTTGGGCTTTAATCAGATTGCACGTACCCTGTGGTCTGTTTATCCCAGGAAGCAGTCCGAGGTGCCTTGGGAAAGACCCATATGGCAGAACTGCAAATTCAGCTACTGCCTCAACTGCTGCTGGCTTTTTCAGAGTTCAGGTGAGCTTTCTGACAAGATTCATTTTAGTGCTTTAATAGTGGCTAAGCTCATTCCTGTCTGTTCTTAAAAAGAGGCAAAAAGAAACACTTTGCAAACTGGCTTTGCATGGCTGAGACAGTGGCCTCATATTGGTGAGGAAATGGTGGTTACAAATGAAATCGTGTCTAGAGTCATAATTACGGGGGCATTACCGCAGCCTTGCAGTGTGTACTCGGCTACTTTGTTTTCATTGAAAGTTTGACGAAAATGGAAACCACAAAACTGAGGCAAAAGTGGTTTTTATTTTACTCCAGAAGCCAGAGGTAAATAAGTAACCCTATTATTACGCACCTTTTGGGTGCCTGTTACAGTGCACTGCAGACACAGATTATATATAGCCCAGATGATGTGTGCAACCCACAGTCCTCAACTGCACACTTTAATGGTAGGTTGAGGATGGTGGGTTTTGTTGCTGATACATCCAAACAAGCTCATTCTTCTGTGTCGTGGCAGACACTACAAGCAGAGGACCGAGTTCATGTTTTCAGTAGCGTTTGTCAGGTTAAAACAGATTTTGTTCATTAGATGCAGGTTTTCTTGGGAGGTCCCCTTGGGTTGTAAAAGCAGTTTCTGCTACCTCAAAAGCTGTAGGCTTCCTCCGAAACAGTAAAGCCTTGTCACTGAGTCAGTGCTGAAACCTAATGAATGTGATGATTATCTCTGATCGGTCTTTTGTGGCAGAGGTGTGAGATTCTTCATTGGTCTCTGTACAAATTCAAAAAAGGTGGAAAATAATTGTTAAAATTGGGGGGGGAAATGTAACTTCATATGTACAAGTGAGTGCATGTTGGCAGGTGCATTTATTTCTATCGTGAAGTTGCTATTCAGTCCGCTCGCTTTGCTTTGCAGTATTGGATCTTAGCTTCAGACAAGCTGTCCTGTGCTTTTGGGCTGTTACAGTTTCTTCACCCTGGAGTCAGAAATCCTCTCATTTTTAATTGTGACAGTGGTTCTGTATGGGTAGAGTCAGTTAGGGGTTTTTTGAGTAAATTGAAATGCCCTGTGAGGTGTGGTACAAGAACAAACTGTTGTATGAGCAGGTATATACAGATCACAGAGGAATTTTAATTTCTGACAAGCCCTATTGTACTGAAATCAGTTGTGCAGAAAGACACGATGGAAACATGCCAGTTCCAGAGTTGAAACAAGTGTGGTGCTGCTGGGGCTGGGATTTCACAGGAGCTGCAAGCTGACCTTCTGCAGCCCTGTCTACCATGTTTTCACCCTTAAAAAAAAGGTGAGGTTAGTGTTTTTGTGGCAATGCAACAAGCTGCAGAAGATCTGGGTGGGAATTAATCCTTTTATTGGTGGCCTGCATTTAGTGTGCTTTAAGGCAGTCAGGCTGACTTGGGGTTTGATTCTTAGACGCTCAATGTTTAATATGTTGTGTGTTGGTTTTATAGCCTTTAGGGAAAAAAAGGTATCTCAAGACTTTCTGTTTTAAAATTCACAGGTCTGAGGAATAGGGACCATACTCCTGAATGCTTTCCCTTTACACTAGTACAACCCTCTTGGAAAGGTGAATTGGACTCTGGGCATTTCCTGATCTCATGTGCTCATCCTACTTCTATAATTAATTTATATAGACCTTGCTCAGGTGCAGAGATTGGGCTGTGCTTCAGGTTTGCAGAGACTCAACTGGTATTTTTGTAGCTAGCTAGGGATGCTCTGGTGCTATGGTGGCTCAAGCAACAATAATGTTATTTCTAATATGGGTTTTATGTAGTCAAGAATTCAGTTTGTCATCTCATGCTTTTTGGAAAGAGGGAGAGATAGAAAGTACAGCTTAGATTTTGGGCAAATAAGGTCTGCACTTCAAATAATCATTTTTTGCTTGCAGTATGCTGATGCAGGTGCTGGTAGAGTTGGTTCATTTTCTTAAGTCCCACTGTGCAAAAATGAATTGGGTACTCAGATAATTGGGATCCTCTGTGGAAACTATATCACTTTTCCTTCTCTCCTTTTGGTGTGCCCAGACTTTTCTGGGTAATAGCAAAATGTGTGAATTGTGTTCTTCAGTATAAGAATTTATTAATTCTCGCATTTTGAGGGTCAGTATGTGTTGATAGATTAAGTCGTGTTTTTTCATTGTGTGGATGTCTAGAACATCTTTAATATCCTGGTTTTAATTATATCAAGCTTGGTCTTCTGGCTTTTTTTTTTAAATTTCAGCCCTGGGTTGCTTTTTAGTTTTCATCGTTGATCTCTGCAAATTGGGCTATCTTGTTCGTTCTGTGTTATAATTAAATGTACATCTTCTTCTATTGAAAAGATTTCTGCAGTAGGACTGTTATGCAGCTAGTGTGGGGGGAGAGTTTTGAGTTTGTGGTTCAAGTGTTAGGTGTTGAGCCTTCTTGCTGAGCCAAGCTAAAATCTTGTCTTTTATGAGACTTTTCCAAGCTGAAACCTGCATTGCTAAATGTTGGCTAGGCAGCTGATTAAATGGAGTTTTGAGAGGATGGGGCATTAAATACCAGCTGCACACAAATGTGTGGTAACCTGCAGGTGACAAGTACACCTGTCAAACCTTCTAGGGAAAAACTTCCACATCTACTCAACAGTAGAGGTAAATCTAAAGTTTTACAGTCCAGCTGTCAGTCAGGAATCCAGAGGGTAAATAGTCTCTTGTTCTTGGTGATTTAGGGCTTTTGGGAGGTTGATCAAGGAATAGCTGTGCCTTGTTACCTCCCTGGATGCTCTTACTCCTGTGTCAGCTTCCACAATAAGAACAAAAGCATCTGTCCTCTGCAGGAATCGGCCATTCTGCCTTAATTTTACCCTCTGCTATTATCAGGAAGATAATTTTGGTAGAGGCAAGCCCTTCAGCTGCTTGAAGGACAGTGAGTAGGGAAACTGGTTTGCTATATTCATGCTGCAGGTTTTTTCCCCTGAGTGTATCCACACCTTCAGAGTGGTTGGTTGATCAGCTGCCAAAAGGTCTGGAGGCGAATTATAAGTGTTTACCCTACTGATAGCTAAACAGAAACAGCATTTGTCACTGGGAGCTGGCTTAGGAGTCGTGCTATGTTCATCTCTGTGCTATGCTTTCCTATAGGCTCCTGGCTTTTTGTTTAAGGTTTGGTAAATATGGCTCATTCAGTGAACTGAAACACCTGGGAGAGGCTGTAGTGGCTTTGTGAGACTTTGTATGATCTGTTTCAAGTAGAAATATGAAAAAAAAAAATGCTGTGTTGCTTGTTAGCAGAGTAGGGTGTCCAGGTGATACTGGGGGAATACTATATAAGGTAGTAGTTTCTAGACAATGGAATATTGCAAATTTTAATTTGGTTTTGAATTGGTTTACAAAAGAAGTTAATCCCCTCTTGAAGAGGGGGAAACTGAGGCACTGACAGACAAAGGGCCTTGACCAGGGTCCAATGTGCTGGTCACTAGCAGAACTGCGAGTGAAGGTGGGTCTGGAGTTGCAATTCAATGTTCTGCACAGCGTGTTGATGAGTATTTTTAAGATTTACATTGCACAAGTGATGAAAAAACCCCACTCGCCTACCACATCTTGAAGCCAGAGAGGATGCATCTCCCTTCCCTTTCCAATTCCTCTCTGGTAATGTTATATTACTGTGCCACCCACAGGCAGCTACCATGCTGCTGAAAAATATTTGCTGTTTGCATGGGGAGCCAGTTATCAAATGTTAAATCTGCGATGAAAAGCCACTGGTTTCATTTGCTGTAATATCTGCTGTGTTTAGATTTCTCAAACCTAGTGATTTTAGTATTCTATTTAAATTTCATCTATGGTTGTTATAATATTTTCTGATTTTTTTTTTTCCACGGTTTTCCACTTCTTCCATAAAACTTTTTCCGTGTGCTAAGCAGCTGCAGTGCTCCTGCTCGAAGCGATCACTTTCCAGTAAATGATGAAATACAAACTGTGTTCCAGTCTGAAGCGTTGGGATCCTTGTGGAGAGAGAGAGAGACTGCAGGGCTGTTAATTATGGGTGTACCCCATTCATTGACCTGTTGCCAGATTAGGTTGTGAGAACAACTTGGTTTAATCTGTGTCATTTTATTGAGGGGGAATATTCTGATTTACCTCTGGGATGCACAGGAGTCGACCCTTCCATCGCTCTGTGCATGATTAGCGTCGAACAAACTGGGTCAGCAGAGGCTGCTTGGAGGATTTTGAAACCAGCATACCCACTTGTAGCAAATTCTGTTCAAACCATGATAACTGAAGGACGTGAGAAAACCAAGATTTTTAGGTGGAATTGATTTGTTATTAGATGAAGTCAAAAAAACAGACAAGCTTTTTGGCTTCTACTGACCTGAAGAAAGGGTTGTGCATCTCTCTCTCCTTCTGTGGTGCTTGGTCCAACAAGAGGTTAACTTTACCTTCACACCTTGTCTTGTAATTTATAGTAGTGCATTTGGCATGGTTGGTCTGGTTGGGTTTTTTAAGAATTTCCCTTGTGATATTTAAATTCTTGTCTGTGCACCCATGCTATAAGCTGCCCCTTGGGAGAAGTGTTCTGTGCTGTTGAGTTATTCTGCTTTGTAGAACAGAATTTTAATATTGTTTACCATGCTTTTAATCTTATGGCTGGCAGATAAATTGAGTTACTTTAGCCCTTCCCCTGGGGACTTCACGGGCAGCATACCCACAGCATTAGGTGGAGTTATGTCGGCTTTGCAAAAATCCGCTCATCTGTCTTCCTGGAATGAATAATTGATTGGTGAGAGAATAAAATGTTGATTTTTTTTTTTTTTTTTTTTTTTTTTTTAAATTGCATTTATAAAAAGGGATGGACAACCAGGTCTGTTGGGAAGTTTTTGCTGTGAGTGTAGCCTTTCAGAAACATCTGCAGCTGGGTTTGATGCACTGAGAAGAGTCCTAATGGCTTGGTTCAACTGTTTGAGTGAGGTTGGCAAGCCAGGGATGAAAACTCCCTGGATAAGCTGGGTGATGAAGAGCAGGCTGCTGGCTGCCTGGCCTCAGTCTCCCAGCTACCCTTATTCTTGCTGTCCACTTTTTTTTGTTAAAATTGTGAGCTCTTGCAGGCAGGAGCAGTCCCTCACTGGGCTCATCTGGCATCTAGTCCAGCGGGGACCTGCTCAGGATTTGGCCTTCTGGGTGCTGCTGCAGTAATGTAATTTTTTAAATGGTGTAAAGCAAAGGACTGAATGAGCATAATGAATTATAATATTTATATGTGTTTATTGACTGTTAATAGCACCACACTAGGTCAAAATAAAATATCTTCTTGGAGGTTGTCAAAGTGAGCTTGGTTTCATTTCATGGGTATGTCACTTGAGTGCTCAGTAATGGTCTGTATTCATGCAGGACCTTGTTCCTGGGGCTATTGGGTGTTTGTTAACACTTCCCTTTCCCTCTCCCTCCAACTGATGGATATAGTTCAAGACTGTTCTGAGAACATCCTTTCTCTCCCCCACATGCTTTTTTTCCAAGATAGCCTCCGGTTTTGTCTCTCATTACAGTAAGAGCCCTGTGGTAGCTGCCCAGCTGCTGTCGCGTCCCTCTCTGGAATGGTGATTTAGGGCTGAGCCAGCATGGAAACTGGCTTTCCACGCCTAAGGCAAGCCTGTTAGCAGACACTGCGGAGAAGTAATGTGCCACTTCTGTTTGGAAGAGTTGTCAGTTTTCTGGTTTAGTTGGGAAAAACAACCAACATTGACTTGGTTTTTAGTTGGACTTTTGGAAACATCCCTTAGTCTTTTGAAGGAAGCTGTTCAGTGTTACTGGAGGAGAGGAGCAGTCCAAGATCAGAAACGCCTGCGGGGACAGAGTGGTACAGCTAATGAGCTTCACTGTGGAGGAAGCTGAAAGCATAATGTTCAAGAGGTCTGGGTAAGGGCTGCTGAAAATGAGACCAAGAGAAAGTGAGTGAGCTGGTAATCAATAAAGCTGGTAGCTGAACTACGTGAATTGCCCAAAGCTGGAAAAAACAGTGGCACCTTAGTGTGCAGCCTGTGGTGACTTTGGAGCTGGGGCTGTCAAGGTCCTGTCCTTCCCAACCCCCCTGTGGGCTCCTCAAAGTGCTCAGTTTGCATCTGGGCCAGCTTTGAGACTGCTCTCTGGGCAGCTGGATCAGTGCTGGTGCGAGGAAGGGGTGGGAAGGCACGGGAGGAAGTCCAGAGTCGGGACTTTGGTCGGTTTGTGTTGCTGTGGGACCCCACCCTCAGGAGGATGCAATGGATCTGAGCACATGGGCAGAGCTGGGACAGATGAAATTCCTCTCTTCAGCAGAGAGTGTGTTAAGAGTGAAAAAACAGGGTAGAAAACAATGTAGAAAATACTACAGGATGGCTGCGGAGCAGTTATTTTCTATTGTGTGTGGATTAGCTGCCTAGCTGGAAAAAAGCCATCACCTTGCTTCTGAGAGTTCAGAGACGGGTCAATGGAACAAGAATATATTGGAATGAGAATATATTCTTAGGTTGGTACGAAGAGCTGGGGAAAAAAAAAAAAATAGTGAAGTGAACTAACAAGCCAGACAAAGGCCATGCTTCTGCTCGCTGCGATGCTGAGCAGCAGCAAGGGGCAGGCAGCAGGGCTGCAAAGCGGCGTATCCTGAGCGGTGAAAGGAGCTGTGCTGTGCTGGTAACAGAGGAATTTCACACAGCTGTCAGGCCAAGGGAATGTGTGTGCACTTTGAGGACATGAATATTCAGAGGAGCTGTAGCATGTGTCATGCTAAAGGAAATGCAAAATCGAAGTTTTCTCAGGCTTACGTACCTGGGAAATGTCTGACAGTAGGGGATAAAAGGAATTTTCTGTGCTGCGGGGCAGGTTATCTCAAACTGTCCATTGCAGAATACAGCTTCCCAATTAGCCAGTCCTAGTTAATGCTGGCAGCAGGATCTGCACTACTTAATCCATTGCTTTGGTGAGAAAGTGCCTGTTTCTTAGCACAGGCAGAGACATGCGCTTCTGCTTTGGCAGCCTCGTGGAAATGCTGTGAGTTCTGACTTTGCTCCCTCTTGCTCTAACCTGGCATCACTTTTTTGTTCTCTGATGTGCCTTTTATGCTTGTTCTATTAATAATCAGATGGCTGTGGATTTGGTGTTTTGCTCGGAAGGATCCCTCCCCGTACAGGCTGCGGTGCTTCCAGCCGTGCTGTCAGGCGATGACAGATGTCCTTGGTGTGTACAGTGAGTGTCCAGCAGCGACAGGCTGCCAGGATTAGTATTCCAGGCACAAATGTGCCCCTTGCAATATGCAAAGCTCAGCGCAGCCTGTGCAGGAATGCCCTTGAAAGGAGAATTAAACTGAACTCCCTGGTGGCTCTAGGGGAGTAGGAGGGTTGCTGTCATCTACGCTGAGGTTCAAGTAGGTTTTGAGGTGTCTGCTTTTGTTTTTCTTTTGCTTTTCCTTCCCAGAAGGGTTTACTTCAAAGGGCAGGCAGGGAGACTCTACCTACAAATGCCCTGTACGGTAGAGTTGCTGCTAACTGGGGGTTTGGGTTTGTGTGAAGATGCTGACTTGATGATGATGCTTGTAAAAATCATTGTGGCTCTTCTGCCTTCAGTGGCGAGTTCTAGTTTTTTGCAAATGGTGTCCTCGATGCAGCCTTCAGGCATATTGTGTGGATGTCCCAAATCATGCATCCAAAATGCATGTAACAGTAGTATTTTAACAGTGTTAATGGATGAAGCTGGAGGGATTCTGAGGGTGTTTCCCAAGTAACCTCATGGTAATCTGCCTCTGAAATGAAGAGCATCTCATGATCTTGAGCAACTAACTTGCTGCCCAGAAGCCTGCACGGATAGAGCTTCTCTTTGTTCGGCTGTTTAAATGTTGTGATTGCCAACAATGTTTTGAGAGTTTAATGGCTTTGTTGAGGTGTTCTCTCTATCTGAGGATATTGCTGCAGTGGTATACAGAGAGAAGTAGCCTGGAGCATGGTTGTCTGATCAAAAGAAGTGTTTCACCCACGCAGTTCAGCAAGGCAAAGCTTAAAAGCCCTGCTGGCAGTAGCTTGTTCAGGCCCACTTCCAGTGATGGTGTGGTAGGGTTATCTCCTCTGACACCGCAGCACTGTGATGCTCCAGTGCTTTCGTGCAAGCTGAGCACGTGCTGTAAAGTCAGCAAATTATCAGATGGAAATGATCCCTCTGATCTGATGTTGCATTACAGACAACAAACAGCACTTTGCTGCTGGGAGGTAAGGTGATGAGCTGTCCTAGACTTAGTGGTGAATGGTTAGGCTGAAATGGGCTACACATAAAAGCTAGCTTTGACTCCTCAGCACTGGAAATAAGCTTGTTTTGTAGCTCTTTCCCAATCACCCCATGTTGTGCCTGTTGACACTTCCTATTGTGGTTGTCTTAGTTTGAACGGTAAGCTCTTCAGGACAGAAGATCCCTTTTTCTAAAATGCTGAGCATGTTTTTACTGTGCTACGTAATATATCCGAATCAAGATGTCTCCCGATTTCCCCAAACTTAGTTCCTCTTGCACCTCATTTCAGAACTTTCTCCAGAGAAAAGCTGGGTTTGCTACTAAAATCCTAGTTCCTCCTTTTTGTCTTTTTTTTTTGCCCCAGTGCATTCAAAACTGTCTTGCTGTTGTGTGACATCTAAAATACTTCCTGTGCGCGTGCTAATCTGCCTTTGCTAGATAAGCATTAGCTGTTCCCTTTTACGGCAGACACATGCCTTCTTGAAAAGTCAGATGTGGGATATTTTCCCTGGGAGCAAACACTTGATGCTTTATAATGATTATACCTTAATTTTGTTTCCCTT
Organism: Tyto alba; assembly: GCF_018691265.1. NCBI lineage: Eukaryota > Metazoa > Chordata > Aves > Strigiformes > Tytonidae > Tyto > Tyto alba. The sequence continues at coordinate 6,458,309 of NW_024881283.1, read as the reverse complement.
TTCTTTCCAGCACAGCATGTGTGTGATTAGAGGCTAGTGATATCTTCAAAGAGGGGTGAAGATGCCACATACTCTCGTTCCTAGCTTGCTGGGGCAGCATTTCTGCTCTAGGTTCCATGCTGGTTGTGCGTAGGCTCAGCAGAGCTGATAGAGAAGTGAAACTAAACCTGAGCTTTGGTCGCACTTGGAATTTTAATTTGTGTATCAATTTTGTTTCCTGTTTTTGTAGGGATTTCCCAGAAAGCTAGTGTGCAAGAGGAATGGAAGAGAACACTGGTGAGTACACTCTCAGATATCTTACCATGGGCTGTGGACCTGTTCTTTCCTCCTTGGTTAAGCATTGTGATGAACCTTATTTTTTTAATTTTGTCTTCAATTCAAATGTAGAAGGTGCTTAGAAAATAAGCTAGTTTGACAGATGCATTGGTTGCAACTGTACTGCACTAGTGGTATGGACCAGATCTGATTAAAGCTGTGTTGTACATCTGGAAGGTATTTTTTAAAATCTCCCACCTGTGAAACCTGGAATACAAGCCTATTGACTGTCCCAAGCTCTGAAAACAATTGACATCCCCTTTCTTAATAGGTAAGAGGCTAGAAGCATTGAGCTGGTGTGCAGTTTGAACAAGGCACATGGCAAGCCATAGGGAAGGATCAGCTCATGGTAGCTCCTGACTTCTCTTTCTGTATTTATTTCTTTAGACTGCTCTGTCTTGCAGAAGATACAGGATGTTTTTTATTAAACAAAATTTGGCTTTAAAGCTCTTGTTTTAGGCACTGTGTAGTATTTGCCCTAAGGCAAGCCAACTCATCACTGTTAGGTTTAAATGATGCAAGGATATGGTTGCAACTAAAACTCATAGATTTTTGGCTTCAAGGTTGTCTTGAATAGCTTTTCCATCTGTTTGCCTAAAACGACTATGGAAGACATGGGTTAAATGGCCATTTTTTTCCCTCCCATTGAAATGAGATTTGCATGAAGGCTGTTGTCTGCCTGTGGGAAGGCAGTCTCCGTTAGGCATGTTGACCTCGCATCTTGTGGACCAATATGTTGCAGCTGGTGACTTCTAACTCATAGTGAAGTGCAACTCTGTGACCATAAATATTATTTCGAGATTATTCCTGTGCAGCAGCTAGGTAATGCCATCCTTAAAACTTCAGAATGGATGTACTTGTCAGCAGTGCTTGGCGTGACAGATGTACCAGGCATGTCTCTGCTGAAGGCCAGTTTTTGACTTCCTACAAAGCTGGTCTGTTGGAGCCCAGTGGCCTGGTTGGAACAGCTATGAGCCAAGAGTACATGCATAAAAACATGTCATGCTTATAATCCTGGTGGAAAAAATTGCTGCTGTGCCCTCTAATTGTTAGCCTGTAAGGTGCACATTTAATTTGTGGTGATTGCTTTCCCTTATGATTTGCTTGTGGCAAACTAATCCCAAATGATTACTTCGAAGGGGGAGGATGGGTAAAGTGAGTGTGGTGCTGGCAGCTGATGTTGAAGCAATGGCTGTGGAGATGACAGCTCCCTGCTCAACCCCAGGACAAAGCACAGACAGCAGCAGGGCGAGTTTTTCCATCTCTCCAGCCTGCATTAATGGGATGGCTTTGAGCAACACTGTGAGCTCTGCTTATTCGCTGGGACTTGGCCTCTGCTGGGACTGCCAGCAGCCAACTGTGTTCATATCACAAAGCTTTTTGTCCCTTTTTACATGCAGTTGAACTCCGTTTTTTGGGTAGATCAAGTGAGACATGGCATTGGAGCCTGTTGAGGTTACTGAGAGCTTTGACTCCTGATTTGAGCAGCTCTGGTAGCCTGGGATGTTAAAGGCCTTATGTTCTGTTTGCATTTTGCCAACTTAAGTAAAATTACCTCCCCTTTCCCTCTGAACAAATTCAGCTGTGCAAGTTTAGGATGGAGTATCTGTACTTGATCTTTGCATGCACAGACACCCCACACAGCTGGTTGTGAAGCTTTACCTGTTGCCTCCTTAGTGCTGGGAGCTAAGAGACTTATATGAAAGGCAGAATAAGCAAATGGGTCTTTCATTATTATTTCCTTAAAATTACTTTGCTTTTAAGGACACTCATTCTCCAAGTGCTGCTAAGCTCAGGACTCCTGGGTTGTTCCTGGCACTGAGACTGGAGATGAGGTAAGGCGGAGCTGCGTGCAGGAGCTGAGCTGAAGTCGATGCCCTTTGTTCCCTCAAAGCCTGGTGCTTTTTTGATGTATTGCTGTCCTTAACTGGTTGTATATTAACTGCATTCACAATGCTGCATGGCTGGCTTTTGTTTTAACTGCATTGGCACGTGTTCAGAGTTGGTGTGCTTCGAATGGCCACTGGGACTGCACAGTGAAGCATAAATCCTTTTTAGCTGTCAGGCTTCACTAGCCATGGGTGGGGGAGCCCTCCTTGGCTGGCTGCCCTGGCTAATTAAAAATGAAATTTGCTGTTGTCTTCAGATTTTAATTCATGCTCATCCCTGAAGACTAGTGGAAGCGTGGTCTCCAGGCAGCTGCAGTGAAGTGTCAGAGCTGTTTCTATACACAGTTATTTTAGAACAGGTATGCAACTTCAAATTTGATCTCAGCCCTATCCTGTGGTGTTCAAGGATAGAGAAGAATACACAGAAACTTCTTGCAAGTCTTGGGATGTGGCCCTGAGCAGGTGACTATAGTTGAAGTAACCACATGTTGGCTATCTGCAGTAATTTGGATGTGTGTGTCTTGCAGGTAGGGCTGCATCAGATGGCTTCATTTTTCACTGTAATGCTGGACTTAAGTAAAACCAAGTTACTTTGCTATAGGTTGTGCCTGTGTGACTGGCATTGGCTTAACGAATGCATAAACTGCTCAAGTCGCAGCAACTTCTGCAGCTTGTCAGCCTGAGCCCTCAGCTGCCGACTCATGCTGTGAAACCTCCCGGAGATGGAAGAAGTTTTGAAGCAGTGGGAAGCTGCAAGGTTCTGTGTAGGAGCTGAGAGGTGGTGGTGATGGATTGTGCCTTGGTGTGAGGCCGGGGCACAGCCCCGCATAGTCTGTGCTGGAGGGAGAGCGCTGCCCCCGAGCCGTCAGTGGAGCTGTCAGGCAGGTGGGAGGATGGAGGTTAGTGAGAGGAATAAATGAAATCTAAATATATACACATTGCCGGGCCGAGTTTCCCTGCTTTCCAAGGTCCCACCTACACAAGTGATTCGTTGAAGGGAAATGTCATTGGAATACCTTTCCCCTCTTCAGATCCTTCCTGTGGTGCGGGTGAAGGATCACACTCTATTTTCGGAACCTATTTCCTCTGTTCCATCCACTGCCTACGCTGTCACTGCCCAGACCCCCTCTCAAAGATCACTCGCTTATCTTAGCATGATAGGAGCGAGGTTTGGACTTTTTTCTTTGTCAAGGGATTGTAGTCTTATGTAGCATTTCATCTGCCTGGAAGTCTGAGAGATCTTAAAAAGCAAAATACTGAAGTGCGACCTTTGTGCTTGGCAGTCCAAGTCTCACCTTGTGCCTGTGGTTCCTTGAAAGCTCTGTGGTGGTGTTGGATTGACCTTCCATGGAAGCAGGCCTGCAGTTCACTTGCCCAGTAGTGTTTGAGCTAATCATTCATGGATAGCTGTGGAGGGAGCATGGCAAGGCCTTTCTTCATGCCAAGTGTTTGCTCTTGGGTCCTTTGACCTCCTGTACTTCAGTATTCTGTTTACAGTTTCTGCTTGTGGTTCCGTGCTTCTTCTGCAGGTATTGGGATCTGAGCCTTTTAGTAGCTTCCTTAAAAGGTCTCAACCTCTGTGGGACAACTGTTGAAGCATTTTGGGAAATTAGTGAAGTAGCCTTTGCACACACAGGCTCTTACCCAAAGCTGCTTTTTTAGAGAACCACTTGAAATACTAAGTTTATGGATGCTTTAAGAATCTTCTGCAGTTATTTCTTTATTCAAGACTGACTTTCATCCCCTTTGACTTTCATCCCCTTTATCTTCTGCTGTGCTACTTTTCTCCAATTCTTTTCCTTCTAAAAATAGGAAATATTCTTCGAGTCCTCAACCTTTGTGCAAACAAAGAAGTAATTTGTTTTAGCATCTATGCTGACTTCTGGGCTACATGCCTCATAAGGAAACCAGTGTGATATGAATCTGCTGCTTTTGGAGACTTAGACTCCAAATATAGTCTGAGCAGAGGAAACGGCTAGAAATGTGAGTACTTGCTTCTTATGCCACCAGTTCTGCTACTTGTTCCTGGCAGGATGCATGGCTGGCTACACAATTCCCATTTTTATTCCTAAAAATGAGAGCAATACCTTCAGATGCTCAGAGGTTCAAAACCATTATGGAAATGAGGGCATGATCATCGGATGTGCATAGGTAACAGGATTTTTTAGATCACTTCTGGTTCAAATCATGTCTGTAGAAGCAATACTTTTTAGTATACAACCATTGCTGCCAAGTTCCTAGCAGCTCTTCTGTCTGAAAGGAAGTTTGAGATCAGAAAGACCTATCAAGCTGTTCCAGGGCTAGATTGGCTGAGCAGGTTCTGGCACTGCAGCCTTTTAGAAGACTAATGCTCAGAGGGGGAGATGGCCACAGTGGTAAAGGTGCCACGACCATCACCTGTCTCAAAGACACTTTAATCACTGGCTTCCATCAGCCTGCTGCTTTGGCATCTGAAAATAACACTTTGTTTTCCTAAGGCTGCTGGCAGATGCATTGAATATGTGTGGGATCCCTCCTGCTCTCTGCCAGGACCCCTTGCTGCTGCTCTTTCCCAAAGCCCACCACGCTTGACAGCTCCTCTGGGTAGGCACCATGTGCGAGTAGAAGAGAGCAGAAGACTATGGATGTGCAAAGTCTGTTATGACAAAACAAAACCTGCTCAGGAAAACTAGTTTTCTGCTTCAAAGGTGTCTGCCAAGTGACTTTCTTCTTGCTATTCCTTTGTTTATGAAGCCTTTTGTGTTTAGTGGCAGTGAAAGCTGAGGGAGTGGCTGCTAGGATGTAAAACGTTTGCTTGTAGGTTGTTAGCTTGAACCTAAAGAGAGAGATTGTGAGTTTCCATCTTGTGTCACTGGAGTAGATTGGAGGCTGGTGGCAGAGACAAGGACTTTGCAAGGACCACGGCTGCCAGATGGAGCTGCCTGGGTGGGAAGGTGGTCTCCACCTGCACCTCCCTCTGATCTGATGGTGACTGCCACAGGGTGTCAGGGTTGAGGAGGAAATACATCGTGTGCTCAGTGTCTTCTGTTCCTCAGAAACCCACCAAGGCTTTAGGTCTCAAGGACGATCATTCTGGTACTTTGGGTAATGCTCTTCAAAGAGAGAAAGGTGCAAGTGGGGGCAGGAAGGGGGAGGGTGAGCTGGAGGGCACTTCGTTTTGTTCTTTGCATTTGCTGAAGAACTTGGATGGAGGGCCAGCCACTGACTGATTCAGGGGTTCCTCATCTTGCTGTCAGTGCTTGGGACTGGCTGGGTGGGAATCCCCTTTTGATGACTAAGTTTCAACTGGAAATCAGCTGCTTTGTGGCTGCTGCCAGGACAGGCATTTAACTAACTGTTCAGCAGCATTTAGGGAAAACTTGTCAAATGTGCACTTTTATGTTGGACTAAAGTGTTTTGACAATGTGGTTCGTAGTTTAAACTAGGCTGCTGGAGATGGTGTTTGTTGTTTTCTGGTTTTGATCTGCAGAGTCAAACAGAGCGTTGCAGTGTTGAGTGCTTCACTGTCACACAACTCTGAAGTCTGCTGAAGAAGGTTAATGCTAACTAGCCAGTGGAAATCTCTTTGTATGTAATGTCTGTACCAGAACAAAAGAACAGGTTTTTCTTCCAGGAAGACACAGAAGCTGCAATTCCTTTCCTGAGATCCTGTGTATTATGTATACAGCAATATAACTGCTTTGTGTAATACAATAGGAGAGAACCAAAGTGGTCAAAGTGCCTGAGATTAAACATTTAATTACAGTTGATGTGTGCTAATTTGCAAGCATGCAGAAAGGCAAAATCCTACTGTTCCTTAGTCAGATTTACCAGAGGGTTGAACTCATCTCAGTGGAGACCATTTGACTTTTAAACAAGGTGCAGTGCATGACACTTGCTAACCTACGTGAAAGCATCATTGTAAATAAGTCAAGTGCAGTTTACAAGTTAGCAGAATACTTCAGGACATTATCCTGACAGCCTTTTGTTCTTAAATTTGCAACGGACATTCTTGTTCTTACTGTAATTAATGCGCTGAGTGCTGTCAGGGTGCTTGGGGCAGTTAATGGGATGCTGGTGCTGCTGTTCTGCCTGCTGTATTTGCAAGTGATTCAGATCAGCTATCCATCTGCTAGCTGGTGTGGCATTTAAGAAAATAAATACCCAATAATTCCTCTGCAAACAAGCCCCTTATGATTTGAGTAGGTGTCTGAACTCTTGCTGCCTTTCCCTCCCGATCTACAAGCCAAGTGTTTTACACAGATTATTTGCTGACCTGCCAGAGACCTTGTAATTCCATGGCACCCCATTTCAAGTGACTTTTAAAGCTGTTGTAGTAAATGGCCATGCAGTTTCTACAGATATCTCTGCCTGGAGGAAAGCGGAGGTTAATTTTGCTGGTTTTGTGGTTTAGTGGCTAAGCTGAGGATGTGCTGGGAATGAGATGCTTTGGCCTCCAGGCTGGCTGGGGCAAGATAGTAGCAAAGGCTGATATTGAGTGAGAAATGTTGTAGCAGCTGAAGTGCTTCATGATTGAATTGAATGATCTTTTTCCTTGTATTAAGAGATAAGACCTTGTAGGACATGTAATCAATCCTCTGGATAATTCAGGTCGACTCGTAAAATAGTGAGTGCGGAGTTTATTGTGGTTCTGTAAGTAGGGCATGGAGCAGAAGGGTCACATTTTCAGAGTTTCTAGTTTCCACTTTCAACTTGTTGGACCTTAAATTCACCTTGCTCTCTAGAACATTGCTGCCTGTAAATTCTGTCAAAGGATTTTAGTGGCTGATTTTATTGGGGTTTGGGGTAGAAGAGGAGCTTGCCTGGAACCAGAGGTAAGTGGGTTTAGTATAAATGAAGTGATTTTTTTTATTACTGTTTTTCTTAGTTCGGGCAGCAGCAATGTGTCCAGGCTGAATGGCAAACCTGGCCTTTGAAAAACAAAATACTGAATGTTCTCATTAATGTTGCTGCCCTTGTGAGTTGTAAATAGTGTTAGCTGAGCCATTGGCTGAACAAAGCTGCCTCTCAGGCCCCGCCGGGCTGGGGGCCGGTGCTGACCCACAGTCCTGTTGCTGACAGTTCTATGTTGTCACTGCTGACGTCACCACTTTATCTATTTCTTTCTCGTTTGTCTTGAAAATCAACCTGGCTCTGATTTCTGAAGGTGTCTTTTTGTCTCCTAAAACGCTTGAGTGCAACAAGAAACCGGAGATCTGGTGTGGCTTTTTTACAGATTGGACCAATCCAGCTGTGATGGGATGAGCGATAACCACGACTTGGTTAGGAAGAATATTGCTCTTCAACCCAGCCTGGTTTTCTCTTGCTTTGTGAAGAGTAGCTTTTAAGATTTGTGAAGAACTTACCAGCTGGGTTATGATAAATTTTTACTGATTTGTACATGAAAAACAATATTTATAGGAGCTACTAAATTCCGCTTACAGGTCTGTGTAGCCTGTTGGTACTAGGGCTGTTCAATTCCTGAGCTGAGGTTTTGCAGATTCAGGATCAGCAATGGATCCTGGTGCCCATTAGAGCTTGTCTTAAGGCTGTGTAAGATGAAGCTTTGAGCACCGCTGTAACTCAGCTGTACGATTTCCTTGCAGCGTCTCGGTTCCTTTTGTCAGCATCTTCCAATTCAGCCTAGAAAGTTGCTTTCACCCTCGGGCACACGGGGCGTCATTGCTGCTAACCTGGGAGGTCTCGGGGTGGTCGCTGGAGAATTCTAGAGATGGAAGTGAAGCAGGCTGTGCTAAATTCATGTAAAGAGGCTGGAACGGTGCTGAGAGGAGCCGTCGCCTCTCCCGTGGGACTCCTCACGGGCTGAACGCGGGCGCTCGCTGCAAGGCAGCAAATCCCTCTCCCTGCCTTTTGGGGCCGCGGGTGGCACCGAGTCCGGGCCCCCCCCGGGGTCCCGGCGGGCCCTGGCACCCACCGACACCGGCCCCGAGCCCCGAAAAACCCCCCGGGAATGCGGCGGGGGGGGGGGCGGGAGCCGCCGCGGCTTCTGCGCTGCGGCCGCCAGGGGGCGCCACCGGGCGGGAACGGGGGGGGGCGGGAGGGCTCGGGGGGGGGGGTCACCGGGGGTTTTGGGGGGGGGGGGGCTTGGCGGGGCCCCCCCCTCCCACAGCAGAGTGCTGCCCGCCATGGCTTCACCCCCCCGAGAGGGCGGGAACGGGGGGGGCGGGAGGGCTCGGGGGGGGGGGGGTCACCGGGGGTTTGGGGGGGGGAGCTTGGCGGGGCCCCCCATCCCACAGCAGAGTGCTGCCCGCCATGGCTTCACCCCCCCGAGAGGGCGGGAACGGGGGGGCGGGAGGGCTCGGGGTGGGGGGGGGGGGTCACCGGGGGTTTGGCCCCCCCTCCCACAGCAGAGTGCTGCCCGCCATGGCTTCACCCCCCCGAGAGGGCGGGGGGCACACAACCCCTGCCAGGGCGCTTCCCTGGAAAAGCTGCATTTCGGTAGGGCACCCCCCCCCCCCCCACCTTGCAAAGAGCAGGGCCCTGGGGGGTCTCCCCCCCTCTCTTTTATTTGGGGGGGGGGGGGGGGGGAGTGGAAGAAACAAACCATGAAGGTGCAGCCAAGCTGTGGCTGTGGGTGTTGGCCTCCCCAGGCGCTGAGGCAGCAGGGTGCTGGGAAGTGGGGGGGCCACTCGGCTGCGTGCTGCAATTGCGTCGGGTTGGGGCAAAATAATAAGGGTGGCCTAATGAGTGTAGTGTGGCCAGACAAAAGCCTCCCCCTGCGCTTGAAAAGGTGGAATTTAATAACTTTGCTTCATAGAAGAATCCCATAGAAAAACACGGCCCGGTTCCTGTGGTTCTCCCCAGCTCTCCTGCGGGCTGGGAAGCGGCTCGGTGTACTGTTTGCTTTGTATGTTTTCCCTTTACTTTCCCCAGCAGGGCTGCAGTAAGGGACTCATTTCCAAGGCTGGGCAAACAGTGAGTCATGGCTTGGCGGGGAAAAAAGCTCCCGAAGACTCAGTGGTGCTCTGTGCTGGAGGGGTCTGCTGGTAGCTCCGTTCTCAAAGGGCAGATCAACACCCTCTCCCCATCTCAGGAAGGTGGAGTTAGGCAGACATCTGAGGCTGACCCTTGATCACTGAGAGGACTATAACCAGCCTCAGCGATGGTTTTCGTTGAAATTCAACCAAAATGTTGGAAAAGCTGCCTCCCTCCCCAGCCCTTTGATCTTAACATTAAATCTTGGAGATGTTAGTGGTGATTAGGAAAGTAAACATGTCCCTTCCTGGAGGGAAGGCAGAAGTTTATTCTCGGGCATTGTGCATTGCAGGGGTTAAGTTACATTTTGCTTTGGGGAGGAAAGGAAAAATCTCTCAAAGTAATTAACTTAAGATGCTGACGCTAATGAACAGGCTTTCAAAGCTGGGGCTGGTGGGGGGCTGATGGGAATCCCCTGTTGAATCAATGACATTAGGGCCTTAGGAGTGATTCTGCAATTATTAGGCTGAAACGATGTTGAACATGAAGTTAATCCTGTTATCTCTCAAATATTGAGCAAACTGCCTGCTCTGGATAACTCTATAATGGGATTATACTAGTCAGTCTGGCACCCTTGACACTCCCTATCTGTTCAGGGCTTTTTCTTATTTTCCTGTTCAGGGTAAAGTATTGATAAGTCTTCCTCGAGCTAATTTTGGGAGATGGTGTCTGGGGCACTGTTTTCCAGTGGTCCTGGATTTTTTTTTTTTTTTAAATTAGTTTGATAATGAGCACCCTGTTGCCTTATGAAGCCATTCACTCCTCCACAGCAAAGATCCCTTGAGCCCATCCCTAAATAAATGTTTAGGAAAAGAACTGAAGAACAAGGGCAAGTATAAAAGGAGACTTCCCTTCGTCATGCCTTCCTGGCATCAAAAATCTGCAGTTGAGTGAGTTCCTGTGCCGGAGACCATTACCGGGCCATCATATTTGCAGAGTATAATCAGTTCGAGTTTGAAAGCCTAATTTTCCATCCGTGATAGCCTATAGCAGTTGTTCTAAGCAAAAGTAACTGGTGGGGCTTTTCAAAGGATTATCTGGAGTTTGTTTTTAAGCAATCCAATAAATGGCAAGGTAACCAATGTCAGAAAAACACAAGAACCAAAATAATTACGTAGGGAGGAGAGAGAAGAACCCTATTGCATGTTCATTATACATGGGTTTGTTTTCCTGTTGGGCCCACAGACCTCCAAGTTTTAGCAGCCTGACTTTTATGCAGGGTTTGTCATGAGCTGGAACAACGGTGTCGTTGCTGACAGTTTGTGTCCTTGGTTGCAGCAGGGTAAAAGTTACGGTTCTGCAGTTATGGATAGAGATCAGACTACTGCGTATCATCAGAGAGGTAAAGACCTACACCCTGGTGAGAATTACAATTTGAGTTTCAAAGTCAGAGAAAACAGTTTTTTCTCCACACTATAGCCAGAGGCTCAATTAACAGTAAAACAGGCCTCTTTCTCTCAGCATCACTGCAGTATAGAAGTGATTTCTACAACACCCACTAAATAAGCAGATGTTTTTGTGCCAAACCAGAAATTTCCATAAATATGGGAAAGTTCCATTACAGGGTCAGTCAGCTTTTCGTTTCCAAGCTTTGATTCTTTTTTTTTTTTTTTTTTTTTTTTTTTAGTGCTGATCTGAATCTCGTTAAGAACTGTAGATTTTTGGCAAGTTTGTGTTTGGTTTTTTTTTTTTTTTTTTTTTTTTTTTCCCTCGAGGAAGGTGAGAATTGCTTTGGAAGCTCTGAGGAGCTCCCTTACAACAGAAATGGGCTTCAGTGTTATTAAAGACTTATGGGTCCAGGCTGCCTCAAGGCAGTGAGAAGATACTGGCTGGTGTAGCCAAGGGGCCATCTAGGATTTTAGACCAACTGGGGTTTCAGTTTAAGTGCCCAGGGGCCAGCTAGCCCTGCTGTTGATAAGGTAATGGATTTAGGTGGTGTCATTGTAGCCTGTAATTTCAGGGACCTTGGGGGAAGCCCTGGGATGGCATTCTTACAGCAAGGGAGCTAGTGCCTTCTGCATGCTTTTTTTTGATGGGAATCCAGCACAAGAACAAACTCCTTATTTCAAAACTAAAATGCACAGAGAAATGTTTGTTTACACACCCTAAAACTCATACACCAGTTCAAATGTTTGCTCTAATGTATCCTTGCTATAACTACTGCTTGAAGAATATGCTTACTGGACCCACCTTTTCATTTGTGCACCTTTGAACATTGTCTGCTAGGAGGGAAGCACCGACCTCTGTGAAGTTACTTAATCCAAATGTACCTGGTTTTCTCAGTGGCTTCTCTTTGGACCCCTTCCTGCAACACCCCTGAACTTGAGTTTTGGTGCTGCTGAGTCTTGCATGCTGTGGATCTTGAGGCAGGAACTCTTTGATGGATACTGTGGTAGGGAGTTTGTACTGATAATTGCCTGTAAGATCTTCAGACCTAATGAGCAGTGTTGACCTCTTTGAGCATTGGGAAGTACGTTGTAACCTCATGGAGCCATGGGATGTAGCATGGAACTCTGTGGCTGCCTAATCTCTGCCACGTATTTCTTTGATCCAAGCCCCTATCTCAAGGTGTTTAACATGGGTGTGAGGCTTACAAACTGCCATGGGCAGGAGCAAGGCGAATCACGCTGCTCTGTCTAGCCCACTGACTTGGGGGTTATCTGCATTGCAAGTGAAGGTAGGACTATAGCTCACATAAGCCCTCCTAGGTTGGCTGTAAACTTGTTAGCTTACATACTTGAAATAGTAGTGTGCTATAACTCTTATGCTGCAAAATTTGTCTGAGAAGGTGAGTAAATATTTGTGTAGCTTGCCCTTGCAGAGATCATGGCTGTTGGCATTTGAGCTGGCTCCTTCAAAGCCGATCCGGATGGACTGCAGTGGTCGTGCTGGGCTACAGTCAAACCTCTTACTGGCAGAAACAGTCCTGTTTCAATTTATCCACATTTCTTCTCAGCAGCAGTGCCCAGAGACTGTCTGCAGCCCCGCGTGCAGCCATGCCAAGTGTGAGGAGATGGGAGTGTTATTTGATTGTCTCAGAAAGGGGGTTTGGCTGCTCTGTTAGTATGGTGCTACTTGCTCCTAAAGCAAGGTCACTTCTGGTGCTTGACAAATGCAAGAGAATAAGGTGAAATGATGTGAAATGAGGATTCTGGGAATGTGTGAAGGATCACATCTGCAAGAAGGGGAGCAGCTCTGGGAGAAACGGCTTCTTACAAGGTTACGATTAGCTGTACCTTCTGAACTGTTGGTGTTATCTCATTTCTTGACATTTCCTTTAATTATATGAAATGGCCTTGACACTGTAAACAATTGCCATGGCATTGTCTTTGCAGTTTGTGTGAGTCAGTGCGATGCGTAAACAGCCTTTGGTTTTGGGGACTTGATCTGTGTATGTCTTGGGACGCAAGCTACCTGTTTGCAGTTGTCACGTCTGCTTTTTGTGCCTTGTTCTGGGATCGCTCTTGGTGCTCGTGTCTGCCACCATTTTGTTTTCACAAGAGCTCTTGGTGCTGGCAGAAAACAGAGGAGCATCAGGGCAGGGGCTGGGATTTCGGGAGGAGCCTGAGGGGGTTAGATAGGGTGCTCACGTTTTGCTTTCAGGTCCTTTGGGCCTCCGTAAGTCTCTCCCCATTGAGCCAGTTCGAAAGGGGTAAAGGAGGGGATGATTCACGACGTAAACCCAGGCATTGCTTTAATCACGCTAGCAGCAGTCATTTACTTGACATGTTTCCATCTTCAGCCTCACTGCTGCTTGGAGACACCTTGGTGGTTGAGCAATTGTAAATATTTAGCGAGTTGAGGTTGAGGTTGGCTGTCTTGCTGATGGCTTTTGTCAGGGTGTGACCCGTGGTCTGGATGTGCCACTGTTTAGGGCAGTCCATGGCGGATCTATGCAATGTATTTGAGTAGATGAACTGCCTAAGCGTTATCTTGTTCCTTAAATAGAGAATAGAGCTTGTATCAACATGAATCACAAAGTTGATAAACTGGAATGGTTCCTCTTGGAGTTGTCTTCTTGTATTGGGCAAATATTTATCCACATTGTTTCAAAAGGCATATTTGTGCAATAGAAGGAGGTCAAACCTGTAATTACCTGTTAGATTCACTCTGGTAGAAATGGCTTGTAAAAACACAGTATGTTTGAAAGGAAGCTTTAAACATGATGTTTGTGTGTGAATCTAAAGTTGTGGTTTAAAATTTCAGCTTTTAGGAGAGTTTTCAGTAGCATGGGTGCAAAAAGTATTTTTCTTGCTGAATTTAAGTGCCTTAAGCCAAATCTATCTGCCATTTCTTTTCATTTCTGAACTGTGGCAGGGAATTTGGGTGTCTCTTCCAAATGTATCTGCTTGAGATGATCAGAAGCTGAGGTTGTGTGCCAAACTTGCCTTGCATTTTAATAAGGAGCTTCTAGCCTAGTCAATAATTAAAGCAGAGCAGGTGCGGTGGGGAAGTTGGGTGTTCCCCAAAAACTAAACCAAGGCGCTTTTGTAAGTCTCCCTGGGCAGAGCCAAGTGAGTGAAGGATGGTAGGATGCCCTGGCACTGCTGGCTTTGTGCAGTAATTTGGAAAAAATGTAACTTCAGACTGAAGAGCTCTAGGTGTCGAAGGATAATTTGGCTTATTGGTGCACTGTGCCTGCAATGAGCCCTTTGGGGTGGCAGAGGAAATACAAAAATGTTTTGCTGCAGTTTCATCTTTGGATATGAAGAGCAAGTGCACTTACTGAGACTTTTGTGAACTGTTAAAAAGGGGAAACAAGACTTTTACAGAGAAATCTTGTTGCCTTTCTCTTCAGCTAGCAGGTGGGCAGAGAGAAGCTTTCAGCTTAAGATATAGCTTGTCATTTTGAAAGATTAGAAGTAGGAAGAAAAATTTGAGATCGTAAGTCTTTTAATGAATGGGAGCAGGGATTCGGATTAGAGCCTGTGGACCTTGACCTATACATTGCAGTCTAGTTTCTAGAGTTAAATATAGCGCTACTTCTGAGGGTTAATTTCAATTTAATCTTATTTTAGAAGTTCAATATTTATTGCTATTCTTGCTGTTAATTTGCAGTCTCTGGTGTAGTGCTTAACAGAGTTTATCCCATCAATTTTATAAGTGGCATTGATGGACTTTACCTTTTTGCCAAAGGACTCGGGTTATTTTTGCATAATGTCTGTATAAAGCTGTAAAGTCTTATGTGAGTGTGACTGTCTAGTGTGTCTGTACTGCAGTCACTTGTTTAGGAAGAGCACTGTATACTTGTGTCGTGCCAGTTTTAAAAGCACATGCTGGGTATTGGTTTGAAAGGAGAGGAATATATTTTTGATTTGTGCTGAAGCTCTGTTAGTTTTGTCATTCCTTAACTCCAGTGTTTTGCAAGGGGAAGCCTTAGCTGATGTCAGTTTATGGGTGGTTCTCTGAGTATCTTAGTTTTTGCTGCCGGAGAGGGTTGAATGAGAGTTAAGTGAAATGCCGAGTCTGTTTCTTCCCTAAACAATGGAATAATTAATGTAATTTTCTTCTCTGTGTTTTTGCTTAATGTCTTCCTAATAATATAGCTGGAAGTGGCAGATGGGTATCCTGCCTCCGAGTGCTTCACTGTTGGGAATATGCTGATGCTTTGCTGATGCCTGATGCTTTGCTGGAATGTGTCCTATATCTGTGCTTCCTTTGGCTTCTGACCAGTGTTTCTTTTAATGCTACTTCAAGGTGCTCCAAAAAGTAGTTTGTCAGCTTTGGAGGTTCCCTTGCCTCAAGATGGCATAGCCATGAATCACCACGGTGATCAAGTTAGCCAAGATGTGACTGAATCTTTAATTTTGTCAAGATTACATTCCTTAGCATTCCCTCACTAGTAAACAAGAAAATATTTAGCATGTGTTGTAATTATAGTGAATGGTGAGGAGGCATTGAAGATGATACGTTTTCAGTACTGGCTAAAATGTTCTCTCATTGGAAGCTGCACTTCCTCTGCTGGAAAACAAAGCTGGGGGATATTTTGGCCTTAAGCTCCTCTTGGCCCCAAGACCTACTACGCAATTTTCTTTAGCCCAGTCCTTGTGACAATGAAGCGATTCCTTGTGTTCCAGCTGCCCGCTGTGATCACGAGGCTTGTCAGGAGCATGTCCTCAACTTTATAGTTT
Organism: Tyto alba; assembly: GCF_018691265.1. Lineage (NCBI taxonomy): Eukaryota > Metazoa > Chordata > Aves > Strigiformes > Tytonidae > Tyto > Tyto alba. Next base: position 6,442,999 of record NW_024881283.1, on the reverse strand, counting down.
CCCTTCCTAAACGTGAGGCTGAACGTGCTGTCGGTCAGTTTATTGGCAGAGGCTGCTGCTGAGCCCAGAGCAGTGCTCCTCCTCCAGCTGTGCTCCATCCTGGTCAACATCTGGGCTGCTGCAGGACGTGGGTTGCTCACCTTCCCCCCCCCCCCCAGCACATACGTGGTGGCACCAAGGCAGTCACTGGTGTTCTAGATCCGCTGCCCTTTCTTGCTGGGATTGAGCAGCCGCTATTGCCATGCTGACTAATTGGTGGGGACGAGGGGACTGGAATGCTCTGGGAAATAGGAGTTTCCCTCTTGGAAATGTCACAGGAAGCATGGAGGAAATCATGTGGTTCAGGAGCGGTTACCTCACTTTTCTGTCTCATCTGAACCAGCGCCCTTTCATCAAAGTATACAGAAGCTAAACAATGCAATGCCAGCTGGCTTATAAATAAACCATTTTCCATTTCCACACTGGGTATCAGGCTGACTTTTGATACCATGTGAGGAGAAAGGAAGAGCGTCACGTTGTGTTGGCTTGTGACCTTTCAGACTGACTACCCGGCTTCCTACCTGCTTGCTTCCCCTTGGTCTGCTGTCGTAGTTAATAACGCTTCCACATGCTCTGTTTCGGAGCACAGCCCAGAAATGGTCATCTTTGTACGCAGCCAGAGCTGTTAAGTATATATAATATAATTTCTCATATTCTCCTTGTCCTGCCAAAGCTGCTGAGGATTGCTAGCAAACAGATTATGGTGAAATACATCCAGAGTCGTTTTCTTTTGCCACTTTTTCTTCTCCCTGCCAGTCGTCCTGGTAAGATGGTACCATGAGCCTGTTAGTGGATGCATCTCCAGTAAGGAAAGAGCCTTAAATATCCTGTGGCTACTTTTGACTTTTGCTGATGGGCTCTAAAGGAAAACACCCAGTATCACTGGTTTTAAATAGCTCTGTCTGCATGGATGGGATAATGCAGGAGTCCTTTTCAATGTTCCTGCGGCTGAATCATGGAACATAAATGTCTGAGTCACTGGAGATGAATGTGGTGTTTCACGTTGGTGTGAACTGAAATGTGAACAACAGTGTTTTTATTAGAGGAGCTAATATTTCTGCTCATTATGGGTTTCATTAGATTTTCAAGTGAAACAATCTAGAATAGTTTCTTTTACAATGTATATAAACAGACTATTAACATGTGAATGCCAGGTTTTTAATGGGATGCTGGTCTGGATGAAGAGGAAAGCCATGTACCCCACTTCTTGAGCATTTACTGCCTGTAACCTGTTCTCTTGTTTAGTTTTAGCCATCTGACTCTCCTGAAAATCTGTTCTCTTGGTTACTGCATTTTTAGAAGAAAATATTGAAGAGACTATCAGCAATATCCCTTTTTGCTTTCCTGTAGAAAGCTTTTTGCTTTTCTAAGTTCTTCCTTCTCATAAAGGTCTCCACCTGTCCCTGAGGAGTAAAGCCTTTCCTCTGGTTTCTTCTGGTTGCTGTGCAGCTAAGTCAGATGACCCTTCTGCATTATGATGGGAATTTCGGACATTTGTTACTTGTCCGGGTTTGAAATGTAGATTTTCCTTTATCCTAGATACCGAACTGGATGAGGGCTGAGGTTTTGTCTCACTGCTGTTGGTAGAGCTGAAGCAACCTTGCTAGATGGGGTGCTAAACCCTGAGTGTTGGTGCTCTGTGCTCTTCACATGCTGCTGGTGGGGAACTTGGGCAGGTTGCGTTGTCCCATACCTTTCCCCTGCTGTGAAACAAAGCACTATGGATGGGAAGGGTTACTTAAGAGCAGCCATAGTTACTGTGCTCTTGTGCTTGGGCTGGAGTTGAGATGGGAATATTTTTTGTGTTGTGTCTGCTGGTGTGCAGAATTTGCACCTTTCTTTCCAGAGATGGAACTGAAGGATGGACTGGCAGGTTTTTCTGACCAGGAATCCACCTTGAAAGTAACAATGTTGGTGTTAGTTCTGGTTTGGATTTCTGCTGTTTTCTGCATTTCGCCAGCCCTCTTCTGGTGGGGCTTTTGTTCTTTCTACCCCAAAGAGGAGAGGGTTGTGGCTGATACTCCTAAAGGATGTTTGAAGTCCAAAGCCAGTTGCAATTTGAAATGCAGATTTGTATCTCTGCTCCTTGAGCACCACAGCTCTGCGCTTCAGAAGCAAATATTAATGCTTCTGGTACAAACTTGATTACAAGTGCCTTTGCCAAATAGTCTTGCTACTCTCTTCGTGATGGTTCATAAGGCCTGATCAGTGATACAGAAATGTGAAAGGGCTTTATTGTATGATTGGTTTTCACAGCCTAGTGTGGCACCAGAGCCTGAGTAACTGTCATGCATGCTCTTGGGCTACAGCTGCTGTGAGTTTAAATGCATTTGTTTAAATCTCTTTCATTAAAATTTAAGCTAATGTTTCATGTTTTACTAATGTAGAAATAAGGGGTCAGGCATGTGATTGTGCTGCTGTGCTTTAACAACCTACCGTGTGTCATCTGTTCAGCAGCAGAACTTTGTACACTCTTAATTCACAGCAAATGCAATATAAAATGCAGTAGTTTTAATCTCCTTGGAAGTCAGGCAAGTCTAGATGCAATGTTTAGCATTCTGTAGCATTTCCAGATGCAGGGATATTTTTTCCAGACCTTCTTCCAAGCTGGACAGCTGATTTACAGACTTGGAGAAGTCTTCCAGTATCTATCTCTGAACCTTGTGGGTCTTTGCCAGATGGCAGTGTATTTAAATGACTTTAAAATGGCTTTTTCTTTGTTTCAAAGCAAAGAGTCTTAAATGAGGTGGAGCATGCTTGTGAATCAGTATGCTAATTGCCCACAATGAAAATAAAAAGTATTTGGAGGACTGACTGCTGTGGCTGACCCGACAAACACAGGCTCCTCTTCTGAGCAGAGATGTCTGGTGGTGGGAGGCTGAGAAGAGCAACGCTTTCAGGAACGTCCATATGTTCTGAGCGAGGGAGGAGAGTGCTATTTGCTCCTCCGCCCCCGTGTATCTGCTGATCCCTTGCTCCTCCACCTGCTCCTGCTGCCCTGCTCTTGCTGTCCGTGGGGATGGTGGTCATCCGCTCGGCACGCAGGGGTTAAGGACGAGCAGGGTGCTGGTGCAGGTGGAGAAGGTGCAGAGGTGTCCTGCTTCCTCCCATGTTTTTTTTTTTTTTTTTACAGCTGTGCTTCAAAAGAGAGGAATGGATTTGCAAGTTGTCCGATGGCATGTCTAGTATGCTAGTAGAGGAGCCAAGAGCATCAACGTCTTCCAGGTGTGTTTGTGGCTTAGGTGGAGATTTATTAGATTTCAAAACTACCCCTTTCCCGTTCCTGGGGTGTGTTGGCTGCAGAACTGCCTCCCACTGCGACATGCGGTTGTGAATGGCAATCCCTGCCACAGCAAAGCGGGCGTTCGCTTTGGGTGTCTGTTCTGACTAATGTGCAGCATTGATTGTTCCCAGCTGCACCAGCCCAAATTGACAATCTCAGATTTTGTTGTTTCCTAGAATAGAAGATTTTTTTTCTACTGGGACTGCTGCAGTAGTGAGCTTGTCCTGAACTCTTCCTGGCTGCCTGAGCAATATTCAGCGATACTGAAGTACTGTGGCTGCTGGCCTGGCAAGGACAGGGACCTCAAGGGCTGCAGTGAATCTTGGTGTGGTTAAAACTGCTTTTTCCTGCAGCCCTTCCTACAGTGGGAGAGGGCAAACCTGGATGTGTCAGATGGGTTCAGGTTCCTGATTAGTCACTGGTGTGATGCTGCAGCAAATTCCTGTCTGTCTGTTTTTGAAAATTGTTTTTCCTTTTCCCCCGAGTTACAATTAAGCTTCTGAATGCTTAAAGGCTTTCCCACTCCTCTATGTTATGGTGTACAGGGGTTGGAAATGATCTGTAGATTCACTGAAGTCCTAATATAAATTTTGATGAAAAACTAAAGAATCCAAGCGGACATATATAAACTCTGGAGATCTTTGTTACTGTGATGCAAATGTTGAGGGGGATATTTGTTACCTTAACCACCAAGAGGTGACACACAAATAAAAAAATCAACTCTCACTTTCCTTGTTGAATTTAAATTTTCCTTTGTTAAATTTAATTTAACGAAGCAGACACACTCCCTGCTCCTACTTTCTTCCTGGTAACTTCAGTGGAGAGAGGAATTGCTACAAAATTGTATTTTCATTATATGTCTGGCTAGATGTATATCAGCTCAGGCACTCTTTGAAATTCTCTTTACTCTCAGGTTAGCGCAGCTCCTACAACAGTTAGAGTACCATGCTTTCTCATTCATGACCGCCTTGGTTTGTATTTTGCAGGCTCCGGTAGGCTATTACCTTCTTGATCCCATCTGGGATGTGAATCCCCTCCGTGCATTGGCGTGTGTGGCTTCTCCAAACCCTTCCTTGAGCAAAACGCCCCGGTCTCCCTCTCTCCTCTCTCCCAGCTTTTCTCTCTTCTTGCTAAACTTGATGCGAGGAAGGAGCGAGGGGTGTTGATGATTTGGATTATGCAGCTAAGTGGCTGGAGCGTGGCTGGCTGTCTCCTCCCCTTCCTGAGCTTTGGCCCTAGCTAGCTCGGCTCTGGAATGACAGGCATTCCTGCGTGAAGGGAGCTGGCACGGCCGCCTATTTATGAGATTCAAGTGCCTGGCCATGGGGTACGGGAAGAGCGGGACCCACGCTGGACTGTCGGACACCCATGCCATCGCCTGAGAGTTGGCAGCCGCCTCGCTTGCCGGGCTCTTTCCTAGTCCCAAGTGTGGATTTATCATTTTAAAGGACTAAAGTGCTCTCTCAGGGTCGACTTTTTTTTTTTTTTTCCTCCTCTCTCCCTCTCCCGCCTTCTCTTGGAGAGCTGCTTAGAAAAGAATCTAATGGGGCAGCCGCACTTCTCGAGACCGGTAAATCCAGCTGCTTTTGGTGAGTAATGGAGGGCAAGGGAGACGGAGGAAACTTTGGGGCTGAGGCAGGGCAGGATTGCAGGTGAAACGGAGGAGTTGGGAGGAGTGGAATGTGGAGCTTGTGTAACCTGTGCCCGGCTCAGGAGCTGGGAAATCAGAGAAATAACTCCATTTCCTTCCTTTATGTCACATGCAGTCGCTGTGCAACACGTTCTGCTGATCTTCCAACAGGCTCCGAGCTGCCGTTTTTAGGGATAGCCTCTGTCTTGCATGGCCAGGTTCAGGGACACTAGCTTTGCAAAGCGCTTGGACAGCGATAAAATTCACCTGAGTGGGGTAGGAGCCAGCCCCGATAGTCTGCGCAGAAATGCTTCCTTGTGTGTAATTCCACCCTGTCTTTTGGGGCATTTATATAGTTTTGGGGGGAGAAGGGGCTTAGCAGTCATCTTACTGCTTTGCTCTCCCTACTCTGCGAAGTATCGGAGTAACCGGCAGGCTGTAGCAAATACAACCTTGCTTTAAGTCCTGGAAGTAGTACTACTTCTAGAACGCTCTGTGTAGGTCGGTGTTATTTCCAGGTCTCTGTCTTAGATGCTGTTCCCAGTGCTGGAACTGCAATGCACTGACGATGAGGAGACTTTACGCATCGTGCTGTTCCCTTTTATCTCATACCGACTTGCTGTCAGCTGTCTGGGCTGAGTTAGTCTCATCTGTAAAGTGGAATTATCTGGTTTTTAGAGAAACACTTGACATTTGCACATGGAGAGCTCCCTGAGATACAGATCAATTTTTTCATTCTTTTTCACTTCTATAACTTTGAACCTACTACATATTTTTAGGTCTCTGATAATACCGGTGGTTCTCTCTTCCCCACGCCCAGTTCACTCCAGCTAGTCTTGTTCAAGAGCTGCTAAAAATAAGTGGTATTGAGAGAGTGGAAGGGAGAAGTAAAACTTCAGTCATCTTTGTACTGTCGATGGAGATTAACAGCATCTTCTCCCTGGATTTATGCTCTGTTAGAAGCTGACCTGTTCAGTCTTGGGCTCTTTCTCTCATCAAGCACCAGAGACAGTGGTAATTTCCAGGGGAGTGGGCTCACTTGGTTTAATGACATGTCCTTTGCCAGAGACTGGAGACCAGCAGACCTGGTGTTTCCTCAACTGGTCATTTGCCATTTGAGGTGATTTTTCATGGTATAGCTTGCATAGTTTCTACTGAATAAATCGTGAAGAGATGGTTCTTGCATTAACTTTGGCAGGATGCTGTTGAAAAGTCTTGTGAAGATTATAGTGATTAGAAATGTGCAGAAGACAGGGAAGCTGAAAGCTTGGGGCTATTTGAGTCTGTTTTGTGACCACAGCCTTTTATTGCTTTGAGGTCAGGATTCATGTCTTCCCTGGACCATTCAGGAAATGCACATGAAGTTTTTAAAGCTGTTACAGGAAGCTTAGAAACATTTACCTAAAGTGCTTTTTTGATACTTTAACAGCATTTCCCTCAAAAGAGTCTTTGTTTGCTTTTTGAGTTGTAGCTGTTTGCTTGAAAGCTGTTTGGGTTCTTAACTGCTCTGCACAACAAAGCTGAAGAGAGGAGGGAACTGAATTATTTTCCAGCCTGTGCATCAACACTGTTTTGGCAATGGGAGGGTTTATTAGCTGGTGAGGATCCCACACAGGCTCGTTGTTGTGAGGTGGTCGGTCCTGCTGTAGCCTTAGGTCCAGGCTGTCCTGCAAAACATGCTTCTGGAGGTACGGTGATGGTGGGTATGTAATGAGCAGCCACATCCTCAGCAGAAGTTCCTGATGAGCCTTCTGGGCTTGTGTGATAACAAAACTTCAGGTGTGTGTGTAACTTGGGAAAAGTAAAGATGATTAAGCAGAAGTGTTCAGAGTTGCTGCTGTGGCGTCGGAGTGCTTTTTAGTTCTCATCTAAGCGTTTACACTGTCTTTTGCTGTAGCAGTCTCACTGCTGCAGTTCTGTCTGGATGTGAGCCTTGAGGCTATGACTGAGAGACAGAAATGCCCAGTGAGCTCCTTATGAACAGAAACTCCTGGGATTTGTGGAAATCCTGTAGTAACGACTACAATAAGAGATGGATCAGGTTCTGGGTGAACTGTGGTTTGCAGATGGAAAGAATCTGGCTCAAGCTCATGATTTACACGCTATGCAAGTCTGGTTACAAAGCAAACTACTGATGCTTTCTCGTTTCCGTTTGAGGGTGACTCTTAATGAAGATAGAATTTAACAGATCTTACCTCTCTGAAAAGGACTGGCGCAAAGATCCTGTTGTAGTGCAGGCAGTGGTAGGACACATCTTTTGGAGTTAGTCTGCTCCACCAACTCTTGGATGTTAGCAGAGATATTTCAGGGAGAAAAGCAGCATGTTCTCAGTCTCTTCCTAATAGCTTCAGTCTGCAGTCCTGTCCTGGGGCTCACTGACCCTTCCTCCTTAAAGGATTGTGCCATTTTCTTCATGAACACTAGAAATCAGTAGTTTCCCTCCCAGGCATATAGCAATATAATATGAATTGTCAGCATCTAGGATGCAATTCTTTGATTTCTTCACTGCCTTCAGTCTTGCTTTGTTACGGTCTCTAATTTGGATCTTGAAGTGATTTTTTTTTTTTGTGTATGTAATGGTGTGCCAGTTAAAAACAAATTAAAACTTCTCCACAGCCATGCTGGCTTTTGATGGTGTGTGGCCCAAGCTACGATGGTTTAAAAATTCACCAGGACTATGTCTGCAATGATCTACACTTAATGTAGCTTGGTTTTAATTTTTTTTTAATAGTGTGCATCAGAGGTGCTGCTATCTCATGTACTGTTGCAGCTATCTTCCCTATGAGAGATGATCCTTATTGAAATAAATGCTTTTTGTTTATTTGTGTTGATACCTAAAGTTTCTACTGTTCCTTTTTCTAGGCTGGTAGTGCATTACTGTACAAAAGGGTATTTTGGGGCTCGATGTCTGGAGGTGAGGGTTAACTGTCTTTGCTCACCTGATGGCTTTTCCTCCCTTGGACCCACGGTGTGACCATTAAACCATTACATTTATATGTTGGCATTTCCTAAAGGTCAGCTAGATAGCTGCTTGCTGTCATGAGTGTCCTGTGTGCGTGGCAGTGGTGTGAACACGTGTGATATTTTTAATTGATCCCATGGGTCCTGGCTCTGCTGGTTTGACCCATCGAGAATAGTGGTAGACATGAAAGCTTTACCATTTTTAATAGCAATGGCAGCCCCAAGCCTGACCAAAGCTTTGGGAGCAGATAACACCTGCAGCACCGCAGCCACTTGCTGACTGTGTGATGAGCTTGAAGACCAGCTGTGAGACTCCAGCTTCTTCCACTGAAATGGTTTCTCTCCTCTGGAAAAAAACATCACAGCAGTAGATCAACACCACCCATGTTCTTGCACAACACTTTGCAGCTAACACAAGGTGCAGTGGGAGAAGAGCTTTTCTTCTGCCTGCGTTTTAACTGGAAGACTTGAGTGTAAATGTGTGTAGCAGGCTGCAGGGGGAGGGTTTGAAGGACCAGCTGGCCAGGCGTACCGATGGAGAATTGCATCCCTAGCTGCTTGGCACTGCTGGAGCTTTCTGCCTTCTTGTGTCTCCGGGCTGTGCCAATTTTGTGACGTTTCCCTAGACTATTTCAGTCTAAACATTTTGGGTTAACACAAATCTGCTGTTTAAACAGCTCAAATTCACCTGCTTGTTTTGATGGAAGGGGATCAGGACATGTTAAGTGTTTCAGAGGGAAGATCTGAAATGGCAGCAGGCTCTGGTAGGGAAGCTGGGATCTGGTGGCCAGGCCACAACTCCCTCCCCGACCAGCTGGGTCTGGGGGGGTCTGTCCAAGGCACGGCAGGTTGAGTGCTCCAGCCCGGCTACTCCAGGAGAAGGACCCACTCGTGCCTGGGGCGATGTGCAGAAGCTTCAGCAGGTGTTTTATTCAGGAGCCTTTCTCTGCCGGGGCCGTGTTGCAGGGCAGTGTGTGAGGCACGGTGTGCTGGTGCTGGGGTGGGCTCTGTGGGGCCCTCCCCACCTCAGGGTGGCTTTTCTAAAGTGGGTGCTTCATGTAGTTGTTGCAGGAAGGTTAAACAAAGCTGTGCTTTGGCATGGGGGCACATTAGGGACCTGCTTATTGGAAAGCTCTTGACCTTTTAATGAACACTCCCCTGGGTTCACCTGCATGACCTCATTTAACCTTTTTCATAAAAGTTAAATGGGTTTTCCAGCTTGGGACCACAGTGAGGGAGGGTGAGGCTGGTCTCTTGGACACAGGCTTGCCATGCAGGTAAAACAGCAGTGGTGTTGATCAAGAGCGGGGTTGGGTGAGGGCATCAGCTTCCTGACACTTCTCGCTCTTTATTTAACCTCTGGTTCATCTTTTTTTTTTTTTTTTTTCTGCCTGTTTTTTTTTCCCCAAGCACTGGGCTGTTGTTCCTTAGCAGTTCCCTAGTGAACGACTGGGATGAGGAGGGGTTTCTGCCTTGCATTGCAAAGCGGCTTAGGGACCCTCCTGTACCTTGTGGAGCAGAGCAAGAGCAGGCACAGAGAATCCACCTTGCTGAGGCTCCCTTCACAGTGAAGGCAGCTTGGGCAAGAAATGTCCTCTCCACCATTTCATGGAAATTGGAGCTGGAAATGGGCTGTAAATGGAAGGGAAGGTCCTTTTCTGAGGGAGTATGAGTACTATCTAATGTGAACAATCACTGAACAATGAGGTTATTTAAAATACAGATCAGTAAAGCACACCTACAGCTGCTGATCCACCCGCTAATTAGCAGTAAATGTAATTCATAATTGCATCACAACAGACTGTTTTAAATGTCTGTGTCTATGTGGTAATTATGGATGGCAAAAGGAAGAGTGCTGTGGAAGGGCATTACAAGCTCTTCTGTGAGCAGCAGCCTGTGCTGCAGAGCCGGACAGAATTAATCCTATTTTGTATTGGCGAGGGAAATTGCTTTCATGGCATCAGTATTGCCTGGTGGGCTGTAGTGATCTCAGGGTGTTCACACTGTTTAATAATGTGTATCAAGCTTTATTCTACACAGAGCAAAAGGGATGGTGAAAATGATGTTGACTGCAGTTTTATGCTATGGAGGGATACATGGTGTGCCTGTCTCCCTCTCTTGCCAGGCTGTTTTTAGATGTGGAACTGATTATAAAGCAGCAAAACCGAGTGTTTTCATGTTAGACAACGATGCACAGCACAAGCCTACGAGCAGTTGGTAGCATGGCTGATGGAGTAACATGGCAGAGGAGCGAGAATTGAGTTATTCGATATCAATGCTGAATGTCATTGTGAAACCTAGCTTTTGTGTTAACCTGCAGGATTGCAATTAATGGCAGTCAGGCACCTGGTGTGAAACTCCACCCTGAGATGGTATTTGATTTGACAGCCAGACCTGGACTGCAGAAGCTGCTGAAAGAGGTTCTTCCTCCTGAAGTAAAACTCGCATGTGGGCTCTCCCCGACACTCCCTGCTTTTAGCTGGTCCTGCTTTGGGGATATCGTGTGTCCCCTGCAGTTTCGGCTCATCCTTTCACATCCACTGTTCCTCTGTAGCTGCTCAGAGGTGACTGTGCTGGGGGAATGCTTGTCGTTCTTCCTCTAATTGGAAATGGAGACATTGCAGCTTGCTGAGGTCTCCATTCATTAATCCGTGGTTGAGTTTTCTTTTAATAACTTATTTTGCTTAGTGCAGCACTCTGACACCTTGGGTGGCAGACAGCACATAAGTTACATTCCTAAGAGCAGTTCAGGGAAGGGATATGTATGAAGTGAGCTTGGTATGACTGCCTTCAGCGCTGGTACTGCTCCTTGGAAAGGGGAGGAAAATGCCTTTGTGTGGCACTTGGGATCCAAATCCAGCCCACAGCTTGTGCCTGGCAAGCGGTCTTGCCTGCCTGGTAAACTTTGGGAATGCTCTATTGAACAAAGTGAATACTGCTTTTTAAAATTACATGTACAACTCCAGGGCTAATGTTCTAGTCTCTGAAGAAAGTGCCTCTAAACATCCAGACAATTCATCTTGGGTTTCTGGGAGCTTGAAATGCCTTTTTTTTTTTTTTTTTTGTGTCCGTTCTTCTATCCACCCTCCCTCCCAGGAGAAAATCACAGATCAGTGCTGACATCTTGTATGTTACTTTCCACCCAATTTCTCTCCTGTTATGAAGCCAGATTTTTTTTAAGCAGCAGCTCAGATGCTGAATTGATCTTGTTTTTTCAAATAAATGTTGGCTGGCATAAGCTTTTCACTGGTCCTGAGTAAGCTTTCTGTTAGGGGACTGATTTAAAAAAACAAGATACAACCAATAACCGAACAGACAAACCCCATCAACCACCACTGTGTGAAATCTGGAGTCCTGTGAGTGAGAGGAGAGAAACCTGTGCAGAGCTGGAAGAGTCAGGCATTTTAGGCAGAGTCTAAAATGGCCACAATCAGCTTTGAAAATAATTTTTTTGTGCTGGTTAGCACAGTGGCACTTCCTTGCTACTCCAGCCACTTTGTAAACCTGAGTTGTGGGCTAGTTTTCTTCATCATTTGGTTAAAGAGCGTGTAATCTAGATCTTCCTACTGGAATACTCTCTGGCTTCCATTATGCTGCTAGCATGGTCTCTGTTCTTGTCTTTGTTATTCAGTGATCTTCCACTTCATTTGTGCTCAGACTGAAAACTTGGGGTCTGTCTGTCCTGCAGTGTTGCACAGTGACAGCCTGTCCCCAGCCCAGCCGCCTGAGCCTGCTTGGGAGCCCGTGGCTGGGGCTCCTCGTGCTCTATGTTTGCTGGGGTCTGAAATCTCAAATCTCGTGCTAGGAATCACGACAGGGTTGCAGGTAGAGCTCCAACAACAAACAACTAATTTTTTTCCTGTTTGTTTTTTTTATCCCCATCACAAATCTACTCTTCCCCATGCTGACAAGTATCAGCTTTTTAACATCTGGATCTGTATCCTTGATGGATATATTTGTAGGATATGGCAGATATGTTATTAGCTCCTTGACCTATGTGCAAAATGACTTTCCCCTAAAATTCCTTTCCCAATCTCTTAGCCTCAGGAGATGGGATTCTTGGCTGAACTTTCTGCATGGCCTATGGGGTATTGTCTTTTCTGCAGGCACGTCATACAGGCTTCTCTGAAGTTGACTAAAAGGTCTTTTGTGATCCCAGAAGACTTGCAAACTCCAGAACGTTTGTCTTGGAGGCTCAAAAATAAAAGACGCGCAAGTGCGGTTTGTAACGCGGCACCTCAGCCTGTGGTATGTGGTGTTTGGCAGGACGGCATCGCAGGACTGTAGGAAATCTCAAGGCTCTGTTCTCAGTACTGCATGTTTTCATGGAGTTCTGCAACGCAGCTTGGGTGCTCCTGTCTTGCAGTGCTGAAGACAAGGGATTCTTGGTCTGTAGATTAAGACCATGAAGCAGGTCACCAGCCGGCTTCACTTAGGTTGTGTGCACTCCAATTATTTTTTTTTTTTTTTTTTTTGCAGGCATTGCTAGATTCTGCTGATTGTAAGTGTTCCCTTATGTTTCGTCAAATACCCAGAAAACAGCAACACCAGGCAAGCCAGAATTGACAGTCACCAGCTTAGTGTTTCATGCTCTGGTTCTGCTTTGCAAGTTGTTTCTTTATGAGCTTTTTTGTTGCAGCAAGTTGGAGGGTTTTTGTGTGTCCCTTTCCACCGCCATGTCCTTTTTGTGTTGTTCTCCAGAGACTTCGAGTACAGTAGGTGGAGCACAGGCCTGTATTGTGTTGCTTTCCTGTGTAGTTGTTGCTCTTGGCCAGCTTTGCTGGCCTTATTTATAGAGGGGAAAATCAGAGAAGCTAAATTCTAGCACATACAGCTGTTGTAATGGGTCTGGTAATTTCAGTGTGTGTAGACAGTCATGAAAGTAGTCTGGAAGGTATTTGTGTTCATGTAGTTACTTGTGTCTAGCACCAGTTGCTTCCAACTGAAGATGAGAAACTGCAGCAAAATGATTTGTGTTCCCTGGGCAAAGCTGTGACACTGCAAATTTAAACTAATCCTTGTTTCATTAGAAAGCCTCTTACGGGTTGCACTGTTAACATTGGAAACCCCACTCTTGTCTCCCCAAGCTAATGTGAAACGCGGACGGGTTACGTGAAGGCATGGAGTCTTGCTACCTTCTTTGCATGAACGTGCACCACCATTTCCCAGTGTGCAAGGGGCAGGCTGGTGGGAGATGGAAGCTGTTTGCAGCACAAAGGTAACTTCTTTATTCTTTTCTGTGCAGCTGAAGAGGTGGATCACCCCCCAACTGATGCCGGCATGGGGGTGGATGTTTTGGAACTGGGTGACACCACGCCACCTACAAAGAGGAAAAGCAAGTTCTCAAGCTTTGGCAAGATCTTCAAACCCTGGAAGTGGAGGAAAAAGAAAAGCAGTGACAAATTTAAGGAGACTTCAGAAGGTAGAGTAATTGGGACCGGGTGGGAGTCCCTCCCTTCCTGCCATTAGCCATCTGGCTAGCGGGAAGGGCTTGCTGTCTCATGCTTGAGTGCTGGCACGCGTAAGAACCAAAATGTGACTTTGGTGATGGGCTGGCACCTGCAATCTCTCCAGAAACACCTCGCCATGGAGCAGTAGTTTCAGACAAATTCCTTTCTTGCAAGGAACCTCCCCAAGCAGCTTTGGGAGGAAGGGTTAGCTCCACAATCACCAATGTAGTGTGAAGTGCAGGCCTGAACGTGCAGTCCCTCCTCCCTTCTCTTAATCCATGCAAAACCAGTGAAATTTGAAGCCCTTTTATTTCCTCCAGAGGATCCCTTTAAAAAAGTATCATCTCGAACTTCCAGTTTACCCTGTTTTCTGAGTGCTTTTTTTCAATTTAATATCAGTTTTAGAACGAAAGATTTCTATGCGAAAGCCAAGAGAGGAGCTGGTAAAAAGAGGGGTTCTGTTGGAAGACCCTGAGCAGGGTGAGTCTGCAAATGAACTTCTCCTCCTGTCTGTGTTCTGTGTAGCTGATCTTCCTCTGGCAAAACCTCACCCTTGGAGCCACTCTTTTGGGAGAAAAATTGAAAGGCTCTCTGCTAATGTGGTTCCTGTCTGTTTGTCTTGTGCTTTTCAATATGCTCTCTCGTCTGACTTTTGCACCTGCCAGGAAAGGCAGCCTGTTCAGCCAGGAAGATGTTGCTAGGAAAGCGCAATGCCTGTCTTGGACATCTTCCTGTCTGCTGCCAGCGGGGAGGGGTGTTCTGTGTGTCATTGCCTATCCTGTCCCTCTTGTACGTGTCCTGCTCCAGCCACTTTGTCTTGTCCTGCTAAGCTGCTCTGTCACACTTGCACTCACCATCTCCAGCTTGTTCTGGTCACGCTCCAGACTGCACTGTAACCACCCCAGGAGAGGCGCTGGCCTTGGAGCTCAGGCTTGGAAAAATAAGTAAATTTATGACCTTTGAGCTGCCTGGGTAGGGGCATTTCCTCAAGGAGTTATAAATGAGATGCTTCATGGTACGGTGTCAGTCACAGCTAAGCTTACTGAAGCTTGCCCTGCTGTCAAAGAAGTCTTATCCCCTTTTCTGTCATCCCTGATGTCTCTGAGTTGAGGCCACCCTGCCAAAATAACTTCTCAGCCAGATCAGTTCATCACCTAGTCACCTGGCTGTGTGTTGGGTGATGTGGGTACAGGGGAGGGGTCAGGAACATGTGGTGGGATGGCAGTCCACCTCTCTGGGTAGCAACGTGGTCTTTGGCTTAGAGCAATGTATAATTGCACCTCAAAAGACATATTCAGAGGCAGCCTTAACTTAATGCAAATTTCAGGGTTCTCCTAAGGTGCAAAGTGGAAAAGTGGAGGTGAAAAAGTGGTTTTCAGACCAAACCACTGAAAGCAAAACGGAGAGGAAAAGTCTTAACACAGTTACTGGCTTTCTACACAGTGTAGCTGCAATCTATGACTACCCCAGGGTGCAAATGCCGGGCTGGAGGAAGAGTTCACTGAGGTACAAAAGTGTATGAGGTCACAGGATGAAACTGTGGAGGAGAGATCAAAGGCTTTGGGTAACAAACTTCCAACTAGAGATGGAGAGATCTTCCAAGCTGTAAGGGTGTAACAGAAGCGTGGCTAAGAGATGGAATTATTTTCTACTTTGAGTCATCTGATCTGGTTTAAGAAACAGAAGATGGCTATAATCTGGACAAAGTGCAAACCCAAGGTATGAGGGAGCAGTCAGTTATTGTCAGGAGGGTTAGATTAGAAAGCGCATTATCTTAATCCCTTCTATGAGTTTAAGGTACTTGGCCAGTCATAAGATGGTAGTGATAGGTTATTGTATTTGCTTGCAATTTTAAAACCTGCTCTTTACAAGGCCAGTTAATTTTCTTAGGCAATTTCTTAGGGGAAAAAAATGCTGGAAATCCTTTGAGATGAGTAAGTGAGGAAGTAGGAAAGAAGTACAGCAGAGGCTCTCAAAGCTGGCACAGCCGGGAGAGGAGGCCCTGCTGCTCTCTGAGCTGGCAGTCAGCAGGTTGTGCTGGGCTCACAGTAAGGAGAGAAGATAGTGTTGGACTGCCTTGACCTTGAAGGAGGTCACTGGAACTGAAGGCAGGAGTGAGGTGGTGTGAGAAGGCCATCGGGAGCGTTCTGTGTGTGCTCCCTGCCAGAGGAGGGCATGCAAGGTTTGAATGGTAAGGAAAGCTAGATCATACTGTTCCTATCCTTGCTAAAAACTTCAGCTCGCCAGGGGCAATTGCTGCTATAAAAAGCTCTGGCTCATCTCTTGAGTTTCAGCCCTGGCTGGGGAGGAAACTCCCTCTTGTTGCTGTCTGTACTTCCTGCGTTTCAGGGAAGGGCAGCTGAGCAAGTGAGGCAGCGCAGTCTTCCATCTCCTCTCAGGAACCAAGGCCATTTTATGCAGAAAAAGCCCAGGGAGCTTTTGACTTCTTGGCATCTTTGCTTTCAGCTTCTGAATAACACCCAAGTTAGGAAAGGGGAGGTAATACCTTGGCGAGGAGGAGAGGAAAAGCGAAGAGGGCAGTGGAATAAATCATCAAAAATCAGAGCAACAGAACATGCTGGGGTCTGACACCAGCGGGGCCTGTGGTGCCATACGCAGCAATTGCTTGAGAGATGGTAGACTGAAAATGCTAAGGCTTTTAAATCAAATTGGTGATGTATTAGGTCAAGTTTTCTTCAGTTGGAAAGCAGTCAAAATGGGCAATGCCCCATTAAAGTGGGTGCTAAGTCCAATTTTGGAATTATTATTATTATTAAGAGTTTGTCCTGTCAGAGCAATTACAGAGGCAGAGAATGGCTGAGTATTTCCTTATTGTGACTAGAACTTTAAGTGCTCTCAAGAGCATGGGCTTAAAGAGGATTTTTTTTTTTCTTGGTCAAAAGAGGTCTTGCATCTAACATTTGTGAAGCTCCATGCTAGAATCTGTAAAAGCAGAAATAGTCAAGATGAACTACATCAGATTCTGGAGATATATCATTACATCTGATTAAAACAAAGGTAAAGTAAGGAAATACGCCTTGCTGTGGGATGTTTTGGGTAGAGTAGTGGTTTTGGTGCCAAATTCAGGGTAGAAACAGGAGGAAAATAGAGGTGCTTCGACTAATTTTATGACTTTATTAAAATCTGTTATTGCATGTCCAGTAGATTATTTGGCTAGTGTTGGAATTTGTATTGCAGCAGAGAATTTGTGAATGCTCTGTAATGGTGAGTTAGATACAAAAGCTGCTGGAGGTTTTTAACTGCAATTGCAACTTTCTTGGGCTGTGGCACAACATTGGGCGGGCTAGTCTTAAATGCCATAGCATTCTTTCTAAACAAGGTGGTAGATTAAGAGGCTGCTGAAGAAAAACACTTGATGGGATACGGTGCTGTACTGCTTTGCTTGTTGATATCAAGGGTGCTCAGCCTCAGCTAGTTGGTGTTGCTGTCAGCTCCTCTGCAGAAGGTAGAATGAAGACCAGCTGTTTCAGAAGCCAGAGAGAATTTGATGTGGATCGATGGCGGTTCAGTCAGCTCAGCCGTATCTCCTTCTTCTCCTGCTTTCTGAGTGTGTTCTGTTTGCTTCTCTCCCCTCCCGTCCCCTTGCAGACGGTGAAGAACCAGACAAGCTGAACCCACCTGCACTGAAGAATGGCCACACAGTTCCAATCGGTGGTCCTGGGGTTTGCAACCTGGCCAGCCAGGAAGAAGAGGCTACAAAGTCATCCAGAAAGCCTGTTCCAGCTGAGGAACCAAAGAAAAGGCAGGGT
This sequence comes from Tyto alba, assembly GCF_018691265.1. Lineage (NCBI taxonomy): Eukaryota > Metazoa > Chordata > Aves > Strigiformes > Tytonidae > Tyto > Tyto alba. The sequence goes on along the minus strand of NW_024881283.1, from coordinate 6,425,866 downwards.
AAGAAAACAGATGTGTGCAAAAAGCTGTTGCTTCAGATTCTTCCAGAACCAGTTTTGAATTTTTCATGATTCTTTCCACTCCAGTCTCTTAAACAGAGCTGTCTCACTCCACAGGCTCCTCTAGCAGCCACTCTGGGCCTGAACTGGAACCACCTCAGGAGCCGTATGTTCCCAGACAGCCTCTGCTTCCTCCAAAAAGACCTCCCTCCACTTCCCAGGAGGCGAATGAAGCACAGGGGAAGGATCCAACGCCTGCCAGCAGCACTGCAAAAACTGCACCCTCCACCACAGCCCCTGTTGCAACAAAGACAGTCAATTCCTCAGCTGCCCCTTCCCCAGCCCCCAGGACTCTGCCCCCTGCTCTTGCCAGTGCCAACACTACCACTCCCACGAGTACAACCAGCACAGCTCCTGCCAAACAGCCTCCCATCCCTCCTCCCAAACCTGTCAACAGAAATAGCAACTCAGTAATAGGTAAGTGCTTCCACGAGCTGATTTTTGTACCCTGGGATGTTCAGGAGCCCTTGCTCTGAGGCTCTCTTCCCTTTGTAAGGGAAGATTTTTAGTATGATGTAGCAAATGTTGTATTATGAATACCTGACCATCTTTCCTGAATACAGTCCAGTTTGGACTCAGAAGATCTGCCAGTGTTTAGCCAGGGCACACGTGTGCTGAGAGCAATGTAATTACTGGAGTCTTCTCTCACGAGCCATCCAATCTGTCAGACGTGCGTGTTTGCAGCATCTACCTGCAGGAGGGAATCCCTGCCTGCTTTTGGCAGGAGTGGTGATGGTGCAAGGAGAAGGGAGGGCATTTCTCTGGGATTCAGCTGTGGACGGCCAGGATTGGGATTGGTGGATGGCGTATGAGATTTTGGCTTTGTGAGACTATGGTCAGTGAGAATTGATGCTTTCAGCTGGTCTTTTGAGGGGGAAAAATCCACATCACACCCAAACAATGTCTGTTATGGCTGTCATTGCTGGGCTGTGTGGTTTCCACTTAATGCAGAGTGGCTGGGAACTGGCAGGGATAATTCAGACTTCCCTGGTTATACTCTGGCACCTTCTCAAAGGTCTGTGGCTAGGGTATTGCCATATTAGTCTTGTCCTTAAGTCTTGTCCCATGGATAAATCAGCTCAGCTGTAATTTGATCTGACTCTTCCCACTTAATTAAATGTCTTTATCTCTGTAACTTTTCTGAGCAGATCATCTGAGGAGAGTTTCTTAAAGCTGAATGAGTTCTTGCTCTCTTTAGGATTTTGAGAGGTCTTAAAGATGCAACATTGCTGGAGTAAATGAGACAACTTCCATCCAGTCGATGGCCTGTTCGTATTTCACAGACCACCTGCTAATCTTTGGATTGGATTAGCAGAGGCTAATACTGATCAGGAGGGAGGTTCCTGGAAGATCAATCAGACAGGTCTGCACTGCTATCACAGAAACTGGGGGCGTTACCCAGATGTGGTTTGGGAGGTGGTGGTAGAAGCTTAGATCCTGTGCAAGTTACTATCTGAAGGAGCCTGGGCCACTGCTTTCAGTAGGAACTGCATCTCTGCTCTGCTCAGGACTTCTTGCTCTAGCAGGTTTTGCAAGCAACCTTGATATGGTATTAAACCCTCCTGTATGCCAGACTAGCTTGATTAGTCTGACCATGCCTAAGCACTTGATGAAATACTTTCTTGTTTTCCTTAAGCTGCTTGCACACATCATGGATGGTATTTGAAATGCCCCAGCGCTAATTGCAGGAGGTACTTGTGGATCAAAAAATGTGGCTGGAGACAGCAGTATCAAATGTGTGTTCAGACCCAGGCCGCCTCTCTCCATGCAGGGCCAAGCCCAGTGCACCTACAGCTCCAGGGGTGTGGAGGGGAGGCGAGGAGAGCAGCCGGCCCCTCTTTTGTCTCCTGGGTGAGAACGCAGATGCAGAGAGGCTTTGCAGCGCTCTGCCCGGCCGCGCATCTGGCGCGAAGGAGCTGGAACTGCCGCATGCCCGCAGTCCTTGCTGTTCGAGCTGTGCTCTGTTGCTGTGGGTAAACAGCAATGGTGGAATTAGCTTGCGAGCTCTTCACAGGTCTTTGATGCACCCTCCCATGCGTGCTCTGACTCAGGTGCGCTTTTGTGCTGCTGTTATAACCTAAGGCAGGGGAGGACTGTTAATGTGCAGATCACCCCTTTGTGCCCTCTTGAAGTTGGTCACTTATGCTCATTCTCTGAGCAGTTCTGGCATGTCTGATGCAGTACCTGAGAATAAGGCTCAGGAAACACTTGCTTTTGGGGAGTGGGAATTTAATCAGCATCGGTTTGAAAAAGCAGGGGGGTGGGGGGTGGGGGGCAAATGCTGCTGTCCTGCTGGCCCTGAGCTTGGCAGCAGCCCTGGTGCTTGGTGCTGCTGACGGGTTTCGGGAGCCACGGGTGCTGTAGCCTGTGCTAGAGCACCGGGTCTGGCCGCGGTGGCATGACACAAGAGGTTGTGCTAGTTGGTGTGCTGGATTTATTGCAGTGAAGGCAGACGGGCTGGCTCGGGAGGATGCTCTGAGCAGCACCCAGCCCTTTTCTGGTTCTTCTTTTTGCCACTGCTTCGTCCCTTTCGAGATCAGGCGATTTGAGCCTGGTCCTGCCAGGCTTCGACCACCTCTGAGGAGATACTGGAATCCCTCTGGGATAGGTTGATGGGAGCTGAGGGCACTCGGTGTTTTGCACAATCTGTCCCTTAATCTACAAGGGGAAAGTCTGAAAATGCTAAACATCCCAAAAATGCACCCACCTCTCTCCAGTTACGCAGCCGTATCTCAGTGAAGCACTCCCTGCTTGCAGCACCCTCTTGTGGTGTCTGGTCCGGTGGATTCCTCCCAGCTCTGTACTGGGGCCGCAGCTGTGTCCCCATCGCCCGCTCCAGCTGAAGCGCGCAGTAAATCTGGTCCTCTTCTAGCAGGTGGGCAAAATCTTTCTGAGCCCAAGGAACCATTGATACATGAATGTTAAAGGCTACAAACTCCTAAAGCAAGAGCAGTCTTCACTGCTGTAACTTCTTCCCTAGGAAACGAGGGGTGTGTGAGGAACTTGAGATTGCTGCAGGCGTGTCCAAATGGACACAGTTCCCATCTCTCCCTCTTCCATCACACAGCAGATATAAACTATGTAGACTCAAGGCTTTAAAGGTATTTTGGGAAGTTTTGCCAGTTATTTTGTAGTTGCAGAGAATTTTATATGGGGCTTCAGAAACAGAGTGCAGAGGGAGTAGAACAGAGCTTCACGCTGAAAGAGGCAGGAGCTGCTGGCAGCAAGGTGTTCTTGGGCTGGGTCTGGCAGATGAATGGAAATGGGGAGAGCACATTGCTGCTTGCAATTCTGCTGACTTTTGCATTTGAGACTTCCCCAAAAGTTTTTTAATGTGCAAGGGAGCTGTTAACACAACTGGAGTCTGGGGTGTCCTGGATGTCTCAGATTCCTTTGTAAACTGATGCTGTAAATATAGCCATAAAGTGTCCTACATACCTGCATTCCTTGGCTGAGGCAGCCTGCTTGGTCTGGGTGAGCTCCATCTGCTGACACTTGAGGGCTGGTGCTGTTTCTCTGTCTCCAAAGCAGCAGGATGCACAAACGTCTCCCAGCCTGCTTGTTTCTGGCTGCTCTCCCAAGTCTTACCTTTGCTGCAGGAAGGACAAACTAGAGGCTTGCAACCTGGTTATTTCTGGCACTGTGTTCTAGCAGAAAAGCAGCAGAGATTGCTTGGTCCATGGTTTGCCATGCTTATTCCACACTGGTGAAGGATATCTGGAAAATGTCCTGTTAAATATAGTGGCTTTTGCGGTTTTTATTTTCAGCTGAACTTTCTCAAGCAATGAACAGTGGTACAGGCTTGTCCAAACCTTCCCCTCCGCTCCCGCCGAAGAGAGGCCTCCTGCCTAACAACACGTCAGAGGCAGCTATCGCTTCCAAGCCCCCGAACGACAGGACAGTGGCAGCTAACCGCCCCGCACTCATACCGATGCACATCACCTCTGCTTACCCACCGCCCTCGCCTTCGCCGCCGCTGCCCACACACATTCCCCCCGAGCCTCCGCGCATGCCCTTGCCTGCCTCCACCCCTGCCTTGGACCCTCCGCGCTCCCTGGACCCACCCAAAGAGACTCCTCCTGTTCCCGAAGACTTCAGGTCCTTGGAAGTGGCGAAGAGGACAGCAGAGCAAGGGTTTGGCGAACCTCACGCGCTGCCTCGCCTACCCCAAATCCCGTTGCACATCCGTATCCAGCAGGCTCTGGCCAGTCCTCTGCCTGTCACCCCGCCTGCCGAGGGGTCACACAGGGCTCACTCGCTGCTCTTCGAGAACGATGGCTTTGGAGAGGACAGTGGCACCCTGGGCAGGACGAGGTCCCTGCCTGTCACCATTGAGATGCTGAAAGTGTGAGTACCTGCTGTACCCGCGTGCAGTAAACAGCTGGCGGTGGGGTGGGTCACACTGGGCTCTGGCACGTCGGGGTCGTACTCCCTGCTTCTGCGAGGCTGTGATGGTGAGGAGAGCTGTGGGCAGGGCTGGTTTCCTGGCTGTTTTTTTGAACCAGCCTAGAAACCATTTTGTCTGTTGGCTAAATCTGTGTTTCAGCCTCTTAGGGGGCCAGTGCATCATCCCTATGAAATTAACCCTGGTTCTGGAATTTTATTGCTCACAGAGGAAAATGGGTTCCAGACTACAAACACAGGCCAATGCCAGGAACCCAGGCCTGCCTTTATTTGCACCAAGACAAAACAAAGTCCTGGATTTCATCCTTTTGTGGCCTTCCTCAGCCTTTCGTTTTGCAAAACAGAAGTGGGAAAAGGACAGTCTTGTAATATAAGAGTTGAACCTGCAAGTCCCAAAGTAGGCGGGTGAGAGGGCTGTTTGGTTCTACAGAGAACCTGCCTCTGGCATTTCCTCTGCCAGAGCTCCCTGTGCTTTGGAGAGAGGGGACAGTGCAGGATTGTGGGGCTGCACTTGGATCTCTGGTTCCTGGGCTACCCACAGACCTGCCTTCTGTGGGCTGACAAGGTGTTCATCTCGGGATTACTCCCCCAGTCCCTGTGGCATGTGTTAAGAGATGTAATAGTATGCTTCTCGTTAGTCCAGACGATGAGGAAGAGGAAGATGACCAGGAAGAGGAGCAGAATTCGGGCCCTCGTGTGTATATTGGAGATGTGCCATCTGTCACAGTCATCCCCAAACTGGTACCCCACGTCCTGCCAGAGGAGCAGGAAGGAGATGAAGGGATGAGCGACTCTGACTCAGAAGGGCCCATCCTGTACAAAGATGACGAGGATGAGGAAGAAGATGAAAGCCATAACAGTAAGGCTTTGACATTGCAGCTGGCTTTTTTTTTCCTCTGCTGAACTCGTGCCTGGCTGTATTGAGATCTGGATCAAAGAGCTAGTTCACACAGTGCTTCAAAGCAGCTGGTTCTTGGTTTCATGATGTACCACATGTCCTCTTCCTCGCTTTTTCAAAGGCTCTACAGCCAAACCGATATGCTCATCTGCTGAGATGCACACCCCCCCCCCCTCCAGTTGCAGATGGCTCCTGCAACAGCTCGTGCTGTCCCACCCCTTCAGGTGGGATAGCGTTAGGTGAGCAGGTGGGCATCACGCAGAAATGCTGGCGGCTGCCGTAGTGACTAGCTCCAGAGCTGTAGTGCAGAGCTTGGAAAGCAAACCTCAGGGGAGAGCACAACTGCCAGGGGCACGTGGCTCGTATCGCTGTGCTCGGGCACTGCAGTCTTCAGTCACATCCCGCTGCTCTTCCTCCCCACAGGCACGTTGGCTAACAAAGTGAAAAGGAAAGACACGCTAGCTATAAAGCTGGGGAACACAACCACGCCGCAGGAGGAGAAGATTGTCTTTCCTCGGAAGAGCAAGGAGGAGTGGAACGAAATTCGGCACCAGATTGGGACGACGCTGATCAGGTACGAAGAATGGAGGGGAGGGTGTTACGTTTGAGCCCTTGGCACAGCGGGTGTCAGGTGGCAATGGACAAAGCTGTTGCCTTTTCTGAGCAGCCAGTGCTGGAATATGATGGGTGGTTGGGCACTGCTGCTGGATCAGGGCTGGGAGACAGTGGTGCTTTTCCTCCTTGGTTATAAAAGTTGGAAGTTCCTCCTGGAGTTGAGCAACATCCCCTGACAGGCCCCTGTTTCCAGGGGTTAAATGGAAAGGGAGGGGAAACTCTCAAGGGCTACAGAAACGTTACTGCCATATAATACAGACGGCGTATAAAGATGTGGATAGATGCAGGCTGAGTGCTGATGCATTAGGTGGTGAATTAAGCTTCGGCTGCTGAGGGTCCAGGCTCTGCCATCTCCTTGAGCTCCCTGCAAAGTTCCCTCTGGGCTTTTAAGAGACCTTAGCGCTTTCCAAACCCGGGCTGTAGCCCTTTCCAAACCTGTGCCTGGGGGTGAAGAGCTGTTTGAGTGGAAGAGAGTGCAAAACAGGGCAGTAGTGATCCTCACTGGTGAATGAGGGGTGTCAAGGAGGCTTCCCAGTGCACTGAAAGGAAGCAATTGTACTCTTCATCCCCTCCTGATGAGAGACCAAATAAAACATTACACGCTTGTCACGCTTTTCTTTAGGCGACTGAGTCAGAGACCGACAGCAGAAGAACTGGAGCAGAGGAACATACTTCAACGTGAGTAATGCGTCTCTAGTGGTCCTAAGTAATAAAATAAGTTTGCCTTTAATATTGTAGTCCAGGTGTACTGGAAGTACTGGTAGTAATGGAGGACTGTGCTTTGGTAAAACTAGTAAAGCAGTTCCACTATTTTTTCCCAGTACTTTGTTACCATCAGAAACTGGCTCTGGGTAAAATCAGACCTTAGCAGTAGTACCAAGCAATAGAGTTCAAAGCATCATATTATAGAAAAGCTCCTGACACCTCAGGGAAAGGTACGTGAACTGGTTAAGACTGATGTTACACAGCAAGGACTGTTAAAGCTGGTTTTGTTTGGGCTGGACTTTAATTTGTGGTCCAGACATTACAGCATTGTATTGCATGATCCAAAAAGCAGCAGTTCGTTGATCAGTCAGTGATGTTTCTCTTGGCCATACCATGCTCTGCGAAGAATTTTAAATAAACATCTTGAGGAAAGGGAAATGTCAGTTCAGGAAGTTTCCATTTAAAATATTTATCTGTGCTGTTATTCTCTTTAAAGTATAATAGCTTTGGGGGAGAGCAATCTGCAAAGCGGCCTGGATGTATTTTGACAATATGGCCATTAATCTTTAACATACACAGGGCAGAAGAGAATGACTCACTCGTGCTGTGTAAAGACCCATCTTGCCACTGTCGGTCAGGGGTGCTTGGTGAGGTACTGCGATGGACTGTGCTCTCTGCCTGCAATAAGTGCACGCACGCCACAGTGAGCTTTCAGATATGTAGATAATCTGATAGAGCTCCATACTCTCCTTTGTTCAAGCCCAGAAAGCACTTTTCAAAGCCTGTGATGCTTACAGGAATTTTTTTTTTTTTTTTTTTCCGCCCCCCCCTCCCCGCCTTGGCAGCGAAAAATGAAGCTGACCGTCAAGCTGAGAAGCGAGAGATCAAACGCAGGCTCACCAGAAAGGTACTGCTGGCCTCCGTGCTGTGACGGCCATCTGGCAGCACTGTCGGGGATGGTGGTGGCTATGAGCACATCGTAGGTACCTTGCTGTGGGTGAAGTCATGGGGCTATTGTGTAAGTGTCCCCAGTGCCCTCTGACTGCAGTGACTTTGGAACGTGGACTGTCACCAACAGCGAGCTGTTGGCACTGCGGCCCCTTGTCAGTGATAGATCTGAGCTGGCATCAAGCGTAACAAGCTAGATGAGAACTAAATTTGGCACCTGGCACTTGAAAGGTTTGCTGGTGCTGGCCTGGCTGTTTTAACACAGTCCTTCAGTGGCCACAACTTTCACACCAGGCTCCCCAAAATCCATTTCTAAAGTAACAGTGGTGTGGGAGAAGCCGAGTAGAGCAACAGCTGCTTTTAGCTATTACGTCCGAGTTACTTACGGTTGTTACTCATGGCTGGGAAAAACTTCTCAAGGGCCTGTAAGTATGAAATGTGAGTGTTGCCACTGCTGAAATGGAGAACGGGCTTGCTTGGTTGTAGGGGTGTCACACAGGGCTCACCCTTGTAGTGGCTGTTCCCAAACCCCTTGGTGCCTCCCTTCTCCTTGGCAACGCAGCCTCGGTCCTGCCCTAGCCTTTCCTCGTGATCTGAACGAGATTATGCTGTCTGTGAGAGGGTTTGCCTGCTCCCTTGCAGGCTGCGAGCAGGACCTAGTGTAGTATCTGTGGTTCAGGCCCAGTGAGGGAACTGGTTTTAGTTTTGCTCAGGATGCTTAGTGCTTTGTGGACAAGGCACAAACTAAGTTTCTTTGCTCTTGCTGGTGTTCAGCTTAGCCAAAGGCCCACAGTGGCAGAGCTGCAGGCCAGGAAGATCCTGAGATTTAACGAATATGTGGAAGTAACAGATGCTCAAGACTATGACCGGCGAGCGGATAAGCCATGGACAAAGCTAACACCAGCTGACAAGGTAACAGGGAGTGTCCTGTCCCCAGGTGTGGGGAGGGGAGCTATATCGGGGTGTCCCGTTCAAGCCGAGGAGATGTGCTCTGTTCCTTTTGCTTCACCTCTCCATCTTTCCCCCTGCCACCCCACCAAGCACCGCCAGTGTCCCTTCGCCCATGTGTGCTGTACCCAGCCCTGCTTCCTCCCCGCTTAGTGGTGACATGGAGCCCAAGTGGGCATGGTCTGCACACCAGCGTGGCTTCTGCCTCCGCTTCTCAGTGACGGAAGAGGGTGGAAGGTGCAGGGCGTTGATCAGAGGAGTGCTGGCCCTTGCAGCTCTGGCAGGCCTGGGCAAGAAGCTGGCAGGGAAAGCCTGCCTGTTCTTGTCTTCCCTTGGCCACTTGTGGGGACTGCCCAGCCCCCAGGGTGGAGGTGGGGCTGATTAAACTCAGCCTAGTGTGAATGGACTGCGAAAGCTGGGGTGGCTGCTGCAATCTGAGCATCTTCCTTTACCAAAGAACTGTGGGACTCAGCCCTGTGTATCAAAACCACATTTAACTCTTCACCACTGGAAGGTGGTAGGTACAGGTCAGCCCTGAGCAGGGGTGTGGGAGGTACAGCACCCTCTTGCCACATCTGAGCTCACCTGAGATGGGAGAGAAGGAAATGTACGTGTGCCTTAGCAGGAGATAAATCTCTCCCCCTTTTCATGTAGGCTGCCATCCGGAAGGAGCTGAATGAGTTTAAGAGCTGTGAAATGGAAGTCCATGAGGACAGCAAGCAGTTCACAAGGTGAGCGAGAACATAACCACTTAGAGTTTCGGTCTTGTTGGGAGAACTGTGTTGCAAGGGTAGTGCAGAGAGGCAAAATATTAAAACCTTAGAAAAAATGCCCAGCAGTTGAAGATGCAATGTCCCTTTCTGCCTTGGTGGTCTCAGGTGACTGGAGGGGTAGCAGACATGAAGTGGGTTGCTCTTCCATAAACTGGGGCTTTGAGCCTGGAAACTCAAAAGTGACAGTGGCTGGTTTGATGTGTATCTGAAACCAATGTGACCTTGCAGCTGGAGTGTGCTTTTCTGGGGCTAGAGACATGTGCAACAGAAGCCACAGCCACGAAACACCTAGGTAGTTGGCTCTGATATTATCTACAAAGTGACCTGTGGATCATGGCCCAGGTGATTGTTTCCCCCCACCCCCAACAGTTGTTCTGTGTGGCTGAGATGAGTGTTTGCAGAGCACAAGCCTTTCTGAGGCAGAGGTGAAATTGCTTGGTGTTAACAGCTTTCCTGAGGGCTGAGTTCAGAGGTGGTTCAGTTTACTCTTCTTGGTCATCTGCAGTGGCCTAGTAACCATTTAACCTGAGTTCCAAGGATGAAACTCAGATTTTTTTCACTTGGCTTTTAGGTATCATCGACCATAATCTTCCAAGAAGGGAGCAAGAGACCTGAGAGGACTGGAAGTTCTCTGCATCCCTCTCCTTGGGCAATACAGCGAGGGTGGAACCTCGGCTCTTCCAAGATTTGCCTTCAAAACATATCCAGAAAAGGGCTTTCGGCCAGGGAAGGGGAATCCTGTCTGAATGTAGCATTTCACTGGAACAAAGATGTCTCGAGTGCCATCAGGCTGGAACTGAACACTATACCTCGCACGGCTCAGCAATACGCCTCTGCTCCGGCGCCAGCGTCCCTGCCAGGAGACCATGCACGTGTGAATGGATGGTTTGTTCCCCAGCTCCCTTTCTCAGCCCAGACAGGCCCGGTTCTCCGCTGTACATACTCCTGTTGGGGATGCAACTCCTTCATTTCTTCCTCCTTAACAAAAGGAGGCGGCGGGGGGGAAAGGCAGCTCTAGTGTTGGAAAGCTGAGGAATGGAGAGGGGATGTGCTAGGAAGCATGTGTGTATATTAGCTGTGTACAGAGAACCCTGTGCAGATGCTGGCCTGGCAGACAACTGACATGTGACTCGTAATTTTTTGGGTTTTGCTTGCGTCTCTGTCATGTCCTTAATGTCCTGAATCACTACTGACCAACGGTTTGTTGTCCTGGAAGGGAATTGTATAGATATTAACATATGCTGCATCTTTTTGTAAAAAAAAAAAAAAAAAAAAAAAGAAAAACGAAAAACACAAATGTATAAAACATTCCCTCCCCTCCTCTCTCACACTTGCTGTGATGTTAACAGATCTTGAGATACCTAGGCTTGTGTAACAAATTACAGAACCAGGAAAGGACTGTTGCCTTTTTAAAACTTTTTAATTTGGGGAAGCTGTGAGAGTAGTCAGTTCTTTTTATTGTGGCTTCCCCCCAGATGTTTTTTATTCTCCCAAATCAGGGTGAAATTTGCCTTTTCTCATTTTTACAGCTAAACCTACTGGAAACTTGATAATTTCACGGTGTGGGTGGAAGAGGGAGGGAAAGAATAGGTTTAAAAAGTGACCTTAAAACAATACTCTTTCTCTTCGGAGAATGAGCTCATATTGGTTCTTCCTAAAGGTGGGATTTTTTTAAAAAAATTTCTGGTTTCAACCACTGCTGTATCATGCACAAAACCTAACCCATGTGAGATGCCACGTAAAGTGAAGAAGGGAGTATCACAGGATGAGGAGGGTGTGGGAATGGAGAGAATGGCTTGCCTTGTTCACAAACCTGTCTTGTTGCTCGGGGTGGGCCTCGCTGTACCCCGGTTCCTCCGCGCTGTGCCAACACCGGGGCTGCCATGGCCTGACCCACCCCTGCCTGTGGGGAATGGCGGGGGCGTGTGGGATGTGTGTCTTCCTTCACAGCTTCCCCCTGTACAGTATGACTGTAGACTAAATCACTGCATTGTATATCAGTCTCCAACAGATTTTAATTATTGAATAAAAGTATTTTAGGATTTTTTTTTAAGAAAACCCTGCTCTTGTGGTGGTGTTTTGTGGCGGTGCGTGACCTTGGCTGTGTGCTCGCGGGGGGGGGGGGGAGCCGCCGGCGGGGCCGCCATGGCCGCGCTGCCTTTCCCGCCTTCCCCACCGCGCATGCGCCAACCGCTGCCAGCGCGCATGGGCTGTCGCCCCGCCTGCTCCATCCCACTGCGTATGCGCAGATCCTGCCCACTCATCTCCGTTGCTCAGTGCGCATGCGCACTCTAGCTCCGCCCCCCCTCCCGCTCTATAAATACCGCGACGCGGGAGTACTCGGCCTTTCTCCTCAGGGAGCGGTGGGCGGTGCAGGTGAGTCAGGCTGCGACCTCTCTCTTATTCCCCCTTCTCCGCCTTTTTCGCACTTTGATGCGATGTGCTGTGGGGTCCCTACGGCCGCAAAGAGCCACGCTGCCCGTAGGGACATGGCATCCCTGTTCCCCGTTAATAAAAGGCCGTGATTCCCCTTCGCTGGGCGCTGCTGAGGGGCCGCGCTGCCTTCGGCTGCTCCTCACCGGATTCTTTTCTATCCCTTCAGGCCATGCTGACGCCTGTCCTGGCCCGGCCTACTCCAGCTCGCTCCATCCGTGAGTACGGGTCGCACCTCAGAGCCTCAGGCAGCAAGGGGGATGGGGATTTGGGGGTGGCGGTGGCTACAGTGCTTGCAAACCTCAATCCAACGTGGATATCCGGAGAAGTCGCTCTCTCTCGGCTCTGTCCGTGTGGCGCATGGGAGCGTAGGCCCTCGGGCCCGTGACGTATGGTCCCTTTCCACGACGTTGGAGATCAAGCCGGGCCTTGAGCCTGCAGCCTGCATATTCCTACTGCTTTTCTGAGCCCTCGGGCGGTGACAGGGGAGATAAACCATGCAGGAAACAGCTCTGCCGCGCAAAATGGTGTCGGGGGAGGGGGGGGGAACACAGGTGTCAGCCTGCGTGGTGGGAGGGGAAGGGAGAGAGGGAAAAGGACCAACTCTTGAGCAATTACTTAAAATACCCTTTTTAGATTCCAGTTACAAACATGAAAAGTTCGAATTGAGTGCAGCACCGAGTTGGAAGGTGAGTAATACTGCACTGATAAAGTAATGCTGTTGGCTGTGCATGGTTATATTTTGAATAAGCTTGAGCTGTTACTGAGTGGCTTATGGAAACTGAATTGGGTCGATTTAAAGTAGTTGAATGCCCGTGCAGGTTACAGGCATTGGTTAACGGTGAAAGCTTAGCTTAGGTGTTCTCTAGCTTCTGAGATTTTATTGGGCTTTGGATGGGTGGGATGAAGAAGCTGATCGGGCAGGGGAAAGGGACCTGAATCTTAAAGAGGGGAGGAAGATATTCTTGGTGAAGTGAAGGTGAATTATATTTGATTAACTTGAGGCCTTAGTTGTACACTGGGTATTTGGGGAAGGAGCAGAAACAGTGGAAATTCATGATGGCCCTGGCCCTCCTAAACCCTGTTAATCACCCATTCTTTAATACTACTTCGTTGCAGAGCAGACTTTTTGCCCCCTGGGAAAAGCAGTGTATCATTAATGTGGGTGGTGGAGCACTGGGTTAAGGAATGTGGTAGGCACATGCCCCGCTTGCTTAGGACTGGGAATGTGTTGATGGACTTCACCTAATCATCGCGTAGCTAATAAGTTAAGTGCTTCCTGCCAAGTAGTAATCTTTATTTTTTTTTCCCTTAAATTGTTGCAGAGAGTGGTGACTGATAGCGATGAGATGCTAACAGAAAGGAATCCACTGGTCTAGTGGGAGAGGGTGAGTATATAGAGAGTACCAGCCCAAATAATAAATACAGGTGGTAGCTGAGGTTCAGTTCATGCTGTGTGTGCAATGACGACGTAGCCACGGAGATCAGAGTGGGCTGGAAGCAGAAGACACGCCAGCATTTGGCTTTTGAATGGCACGTGCTTCATGCTGGGGACTGCCTGTGAAACAGCCCGGGGCCAGAAGAAAAGGCCGCATGGTGGGTTACATAGCTGCTTTGTATTGTGGTACAGTGAGGCAGGGCTTGGGGCTGAGGGACATGTGAGGAGAGCGGGTAGAGCCTGGAAGGTGCCACAAAGCCAAGGGCCGGGCTCTGGGTGGCCTGGCCCACCAGGAGGGAGCTACCCCTGGAGTGCTCTGGAAGGGGGTGGGAGCCTGGGGTGTATGGAATAAGGAAAAGAAGCCACACAGTTGTGCTGGCCTGCGGACCAGCAACCCACCCTTAATGCCAGCTGCTGGTGAAGATGTGATTTGGCCCCCTGCACAGCGAGGACATGGTGGTGGGGAGCTGATAGTGGAGTGGTGGCTCATAGGATGTGGGTGAGAACAGTGATTTGTGCCTCTGTTACCTGAAATAAGGCCTTGATTGATTGTAAACCTGTATCTAGTTGCAGTAGTGAACTAAATAAACTTTTACTCTTCTTTTTTTTGCTTGGTGTGCATTTCTTTGGGAGTCTTGGAATATGAGGGAAATCCTGCATGTTCCAATCAGTCTCTCACTGGGAGTCAGAAGTGGGATTCCTGTGTGCTACTCCTGTGTCCTCCACAGAGCACTATGGTGAATGGTGCAGAAACCCATCTCAAACCCATGTTACTGGCTGTTGGGTTGGGTAATTAGCGGATGATTTCTGTCTAGTTTTGGGTAATCGGTGCCAAATTTTAAATCAGCTGTAAAGGGCTAAACCCAGAAGGGTTAACATGGGCTGCTGCTCTGGGGGAATCCCGAGGACACTCTTGCACCCTTCTGCAAATGGGGAATGATGCTGATGGGTGGCTTTTGTGGAAGTTATGCTTAAAAGGGTTAAAATGCAAACAGATAATCACCTGCTGGCAGTTGGCTGGATACCCTGCCCTTGACCCACTTGAAATCCAAAGGGTGGGCAGTGGATATGTATCTGCTCATCCCAAGGGGGTTCTGCCCCTCCTGGAGGGGTTTTCTGCTCCCTGGGCTACTGGCTAGGCGAGTGGCCAGGGCACTTCAGGAATAGGATCTGTTTAAGTGGATGAGGCTGGTATATTCATATGTAATTAGGAACCTGATTTCTGTAAAAAGTGCTACTAAATGCCAAATATACAGGTGTTTGGTCTTAACTGGAACAGAACTGATCTGTGAAATAGGAAAGATTCATCATACTAGGTAAGGAGTGGGACTTCTATTGCAGGCACAGACTTGCCATTACCACAAAGAAACTCAGCCTGGTTGCCACTTCAAGAATAAAGGTGGGCTTTCCTCTTCAGCCAGGGCAATAACGGAAGGAGGAGTGGTCTGTTGCAAAGGTGAGGATGGAGAACCACAATGGGGCCAAACCCAGTGGTCAGCCCTATGTGCCCATAGCAATTGGCAAACCCCTGGGGGAAGCCAAATAGATAAAACATATGGCTTTATTAAAATAATATTTTAATTATGAGGACCAGAAAGTTCCAAAACTTGCAATAACTGGGCTCTGCAGAGTCCTTACACCTCCAAGGAGTCCAGTTGTGAGGATGAATCTGTGATTACAAGTCACACTGCTTTTTGAAGAAATGGAATCTTAGGATGTTAATGGCGCAAACTGCCAAAAACACTACAAATTCATAGGTTCCCCCATTCCACGTGTTGATAATGGTTTGGTACTGACCGCAGCTTGGAAACCTGTCCAAACAGCATCTGACCCCATCGAACAGTTGGATTGGGTCAAATACGCATAAGAAAACTCAGTTGCTCTTCAAAACCTGGCAGTCGGAGTTTGCTCTGCCAGCACCGCGGGGGCTTCAGGCACAGGGGCTGGTGTCCCAGTGCCTGGAAGCATCCTCCACCCCCGTGGGCAGGAACCTCTAGTAAAGCCCTTTTACGTTGCAAACAAGTAGTTTTAAATCTTCTAGTACAAATGTCAACAACTTCTCATCATCTCATGCGATGGCTATTTCCGTAATGAGGCGTTCCCGAGCTGGAGGAGGCCGCTGTGGACCTCTGCTACACTCAGAATGGTTTGAAACGCTACTGCAGATGCTTTGAGAAATTCAGAGCCTGAAATCAACTTGCTCTCAGTTAACTACTCAGAACTGATGACTTCAGCCCATCTCCTGGCATTGCAAGGACTGTGTGCTCCTAAATTTGTTGCTTTTTTACAAACCAGCATCAAATAGGATGTAAATAAGTTTGCGTTTTCCATCAAACAGCCCAAGAACACGCTTCGTTAGATGGCATCTTAGCTGTGGTCCTGGCTACCACA
The DNA here is from genome assembly GCF_018691265.1 of Tyto alba. Taxonomy (NCBI): domain Eukaryota; kingdom Metazoa; phylum Chordata; class Aves; order Strigiformes; family Tytonidae; genus Tyto; species Tyto alba. The sequence goes on along the minus strand of NW_024881283.1, from coordinate 6,410,256 downwards.
CCTCGGACCTGCCGGGTTTTGTCAATGCTCTGTCTTCGTTACCATCATCCAATTAGTCTCTCCTTGTATTAATTGTCTTACTTTTTGCTGCAGACCCATCGGCTTGCCACTGAGCCCGCAGCTATGCAGGCAGGGGGAATCGCTGCTGCTTAGAAGTTGGATTGCACCGGGTAATGAGGGGGGAGTCCCCAGGGAAGCCTGGGCGGGGGCCCCGGAGCAGCATCTGCCCTGCCCTGCCTGCTCTGTGCTGCCCACTCTGCCTGCCCTGCCCTGCCTGCCTGCATTTTCCTGCCTGCCCTGCTCTCCCTGCCTGCAGTTCCCTGCCCACGCTGCCCGCGCTTCCCTCCCACTCGCGGGGGCCGGGCCCGTCGCGGGGCCGCCGGCCGGCAGAGGGCGCTGTTCCCTGCCGAGCGGGCGACGCTGCCCCGCCCCCCGCGCATGCGCAGTGCGGGAGCGCGGCAGAGGCCGGCGGCGGAGCGGAGGTGGGACCGCGGCGCGGCCCCGGGGGGGGCGAGGAGGGGGGGGGGACGGGGGCACACCGGGAACGGGGGGCGAGGAGCGGGGGGTGGTCCTGCCGAGCCCCGACCCGCTCCCGGTGCCTCCGGCCACCCCTCGGCCAGCGGCACCCGGCGGGGAGGAGAGGCCGGGCCGGGCCGCGGGCCTGCGTGGCCCCACGTGGGGGGGGGGGCGCGGGAATTCAAACGGCGGGAAGGGACGAGGGTGAACGGCCGGGTGGGGGGGACACAGCCCAGGCTGCCTTGATCTGAGGGGTGGAGGGCTTCACGTCGGCGTGGGAACCGTGGATAAAACACGAAAAAGGGAAAACAAACAAACAAACAACAAACCAACCTGCTTTTTTCCAAAGCGAGAGCGGAGGTCGGTGCTCAAATCCTAATTCAGTCAGCAGTCCCTCAGGCGATGCGAGGTGATTTTTAAAGCGGGGTGGCAGGGGGAGACCCCGAGGAGCCGACAGCGCCGTGGGTGACCCCCTAACACCGTGTCTTCCGTGTTTAGATCCAAGGCACTATGCCAGGGAAACGCACTGCGAAGAAGAGCCTGGTGCTAGAAGAAGAGTCTCCTGGAAGGAAGAAGATTAAAGGTAAGAAAAAAGACTGGGAGATTTCCATCCCGGTTCCCAGAACCAGCTTTAATGGAAGGGTGGTTCCCCCTCTATGTTGTAGATGACATTCAGAATCACAGAATGGTTTGGGTTGGAAGGGACCTTAAAGCCCATCCAGTCCCACCCCCCTGCCCCGGGCAGGGCCCCCTTCCCCCAGCCCAGGGGGCTCCCAGCCCCGTCCAACCTGGCCTTGAACCCTTCCAGGGAGGGGGCAGCCACAGCTGCTCTGGGCACCCTGGGCCAGCGCCTCACCCCCCGCACAGGGAGGAATTTCTGCCTTAGATCTCATCTAAATCTGCCCTCTTCCAGTTTAAAGCTGTTACCCCTCATCCTACCCCTACCCCCCTGATCCAGAGTCCCCCCCCCCCCCTCTCCTGTCCCCCCTTTAAGCCCCGGGAGGCCGCTCGAAGGGCTCCCCGGAGCCTTCTCTTCTCCAGGCTGAACCCCCCCAACTCTCTCAGCCCGGCCCCCCAGGGGAGCTGCTCCAGCCCCCCGAGCATCTTCGTGGCCTCCTCTGGCCCCACTCGAGCAGCTCCGTGTCCTTCTGCTGTTGGGGGCCCCCGAGCTGGCCCCAGCACTGCAGGGGGGTCTCCCCAGAGCGGAGCAGAGGGGGACAATCCCCCCCCCGGCCCTGCTGCCCCCCCTGCTCTGGCTGCAGCCCAGGGCACGGGTGGGTTCTGGGCTGCGAGCGCACGGGGCTGCCTCACGGGCAGTTTTCCCCCCACCAGCCCCCCCAGCCCCTCTCCTTGGGGCTGCTCTCCAGCCACCCCTCGCCCAGCCGGGGTTTGTGCTGGGGATTGCCCCGACCCACGGGCAGGACCTTGCCCTTGGCCTTGTTGAACCCCAGGAGGTTTGCACAGTCCCCCCTCTCCAGCCTGCCCGGGTCCCTCTGGATGCCATCCCTGCCCCCAGCGTGTCCCCCCACCACACAGCTCGGGGTCGTGGCTGAACTTGCTGACGGTGCAGCCACCCCACTGTTGAATTTATCTCCCTTCTGCCCCGCAGTCAGCCACCCATCCCACCGCACACAGCCCGGCCTGGTGCTGACGCTGGGGCAGGGGGATGTCGGCCAGCTGGGCCTGGGGGAGGAAGTGATGGAGAGGAAGAAACCAGCCCTGGTGCCGCTGATGGAGATGATGGTGCAGGTGGAAGCCGGAGGGATGCACACGGTGTGCCTCAGCCAGACGGGAAAAGTGAGTGCAGCGTGGAGGGGGCAGCACCCGGAGGAGTGGGGAGATGCTGAGCTGTGCTTCCCCACAAGCTCTGGAACGTGTCCTGGGGCAGGGGGTCTGAATCAGACTCTGCTCTGCCAGACATGGAGCTCACTCCAGATCCAGGGATGAGCACGGTCTCCATGCCACAGGCCACACTTTTAGGTGGTCAAAGGGATAACTCACCCTGGTGGGTCTCTGTCCCCTGCCTTCACACTCAAACCTGTTGCCCCTCCGGGTCCCATCCTGACCATCCTGTGCTCTTATCTGCAGATTTACACCTTTGGCTGCAACGACGAGGGCGCCCTCGGGCGCGACACTTCGGCAGAAGGGTCAGAGACCACGCCGGGGCTGGTGGAGCTGCAGGAAAAGGTGGTGCAGGTCTCTGCAGGGGACAGTCACACAGCCGCGCTGACAGAGGACGGCAGGGTTTTTGTCTGGGGCTCTTTCCGGGTAGGTCGAGTTCTCAGATGCTGGAAGCTCTACTGATGGCTGCTGCTTCTGGGACTCACGTCCCCGCGTCTCTCTCTCCACCCAGGATAACAACGGCGTGATTGGCTTGCTGGAACCCATGAAGACGAGCTCCGTTCCTGTGCTGCTCCAGCTCAGCACACCCGTCATTAAAATTGTCTCAGGTAAGTGAGAGTCCTGGGGTGTGTGGGGGTCAGGCTGGTGCACGAGGTTGTTACAACCCTCGAGAAAAGTTGAAGGTCCAGAAGGTCCATGTCCTTGTCTTCCCTCTTGGCTGCTTTGAACCAGGTACAAGGGTGTGCTTGCTCTCCTCTAGCTCCTGAGAGAACAGACTTTGTATCTCTCCTTGCCCCAACAGTATTGTTAATATTTTACCCAATCCTATCTAAAACACCTTACAAGAGTGCCCTAACCATGACCCTGCAGGGTCAAAAGTGCTTGCCCTTTTCTAGACTTGGGGTAGCTGAGCAGAGCAGCCGGGGAACTTGTCCAGGGCCCGGGTGATGTTGGGGGGTTAGGTGAGGTTCAGGTTAGGGCTGCACCCCTAAACCTTCCACGAGAAACTTCTTTAAGGCTTTGGCTGGGGAGCTGGGATCGGGAAGAGGGAGATCCTGGGGTTTTAAGTTGTGCCAGAAGCCGGTCAAGGTATTCAGTGCAGTAAACCCCACTGAATTTTAGAAAGCTGGGACAGCAGGGGTTTACGTGGAGGATCTCAGCCCCTGGGTCTTGCTGGGTGCCTGGAGCATGACTCCTGCTTCCCTCCTCTCCCTCATCTCCCAGGGAATGACCACTTAGTGATGCTGACGATGGACGGTGATCTCTTCACGTGCGGCTGCGGCGAGCAGGGCCAGCTGGGGAGAGTGCCGGCGCTTTTTGCCAACCGAGGAGGAAGGAAAGGGCTGCGTGAGTTGCTCTGGTGCTCGGAGGCGCGTGGTGCTGCGTCCTTTAGCCCCAGCTCTGTGCTTTCCAGAGGAGCAAAGAGACCCGGACATTTCCCCTGCTTCTCAGGGGCTTGTGTGTAAATCGTTTACTTGAATTCAGCAAGCTGGGTCGAAGGGGGAAGGAAAAGGGTGTAAATCATTCGTGACACCTTGTCTCCTGCCCCCAGAGCGCCTGCTGGTCCCTCAGCGTGTCCCTGTCAGAGGCAAAGGCAACAGAGGCAAAATGTGTTTCCAGGACGCCTTTTGCGGGGCTTACTTCACCTTTGCCATCACGCAGGAGGGACACATCTACGGATTCGGCCTCTCCAACTACCACCAGCTGGGTGAGCTTCACTGACGTCCCTCCAGATCTGCCTGCTGTGGTCTGGCTCTGGACTCCTTGGTCCCCTGCTGCCCTGGCTTGGTGGGGGGATGCTGCTGGAACCCCCTGAACACCCACCAGACACACTGGAGCTGGGAACTGGGGGGTGGGGGGAGTGTGTGTCACCCTGTATAGCTCTGGGTTCAGGTCCCAGCCCTTGCAGCCAGCGGGTTTGAGCAGAAATTTGATTGGGGGGAGGGGGGGGGGTGCTGGGTTAGTCTCTGGCGGGGTGATCCCCAGGGTGGATGGCTCAGTGCCGGTGCCTGGCCTGGGCTGTCCGTGCCTGCGGACCTGATCTGCCTGGGTTTGTGTGTCCCACCCCGCAGGGACCCAGGGCACCGAGCCCTGCTTCTCCCCGCAGAACCTGACGTGCTTCAAGAACTCCACCAAATCCTGGGTGGGGTTCTCCGGCGGGCAGCACCACACGGTCTGCGTCGACTCGGAGGGTGAGCGCCGGCGGGGCGGGCGGGCTGGGAGCCTCACAGAGCGGGACGGGGGGGGGACTCCCACAGCCCTCCTCGTGGCTGAGGGGGGTGTTGGGGTGAGGGTGACGTGCTGGAGCCCTTCAGGTGTTTGAGGCAACAAGGGTGGTATGAATTTACAGCGAAGAGCGGGGAGGATGACAGGAACCCGGAGTCACTTGTGAGCTCTGCTCTTGCAGGCTCAAGAGTCTGTCCAGGCACCCGCCTACCCTGTTGATTTTGGGAGCTCAAGTGCCTCTGTCCCACCCTACACCTCCTGGTTGGGATCTAGGCTGTGGTAGGGAGGAGTGATGCTCCCCCAGGGGTGGGACTAGGGGGAGAGGGTCCTGCTGTGGCCGCTTGTCCCCCGTGAATCACCTCTCCTGTGCATCTTACTGTGCTCCAGGTAAAGCCTACAGCCTGGGCAGGGCAGAGTACGGCCGGCTGGGCCTCGGGGCAGGGGTGGAGGAGAAGAGCACGCCCACGGTCATCCCGGAGCTGCCCAGCATCTCTTCTGTCGCGTGCGGCGCGTCGGTCGGCTACGCCGTCAGCAGTGACGGTGAGTGCCGGGGGCCTCGGTGGGCTCAGAAATTCCACCTCGTGGGGTGTGTCTGTGTGTGTGTCTGTGTGTGTGTCTGTGTGTGTGTCTGTGTGTGTGTCTGTGTGTGTGTCTGTGTGTGTGTCTGTGTGTGTGTCTGTGTGTGTGTCTGTGTGTGTGTCTGTGTGTGTGTGTCTGTGTGTGTGTGTCTGTGTGTGTGTGTCTGTGTGTGTGTGTCTGTGTGTGTGTGTCTGTGTGTGTGTGTCTGTGTGTGTGTGTCTGTGTGTGTGTGTCTGTGTGTGTGTGTCTGTGTGTGTGTGTCTGTGTGTGTGTGTCTGTGTGTGTGTGTGTCTGTGTGTGTGTGTGTCTGTGTGTGTGTCTGTGTGTGTGTGTGTCTGTGTGTGTGTGTGTCTGTGTGTGTGTGTCTGTGTGTGTGTGTCTGTGTGTGTGTGTGTCTGTGTGTCTGTCTGTGTGTCTGTCTGTGTGTCTGTCTGTGTGTCTGTCTGTGTGTCTGTCTGTGTGTCTGTCTGTGTGTCTGTCTGTGTGTCTGTCTGTGTGTCTGTCTGTGTGTCTGTCTGTCTGTCTGTGTGTCTGTCTGTCTGTGTGTCTGTCTGTCTGTGTGTCTGTCTGTCTGTGTGTCTGTCTGTCTGTGTGTCTGTCTGTCTGTGTGTCTGTCTGTCTGTGTGTCTGTCTGTCTGTGTGTCTGTCTGTCTGTGTGTGTGTCTGTCTGTGTGTGTCTGTGTGTGTGTCTGTGTGCGTGTCCCACACCCCTCTCAGCCTGGCCCCCCTGGATCCAGCCACCCCGCACAGCTTCATCGCACGCTGGGGCGGGACTGGAGCCAGGTCCTGGTGCTGATCAACCCCCCAGCCTTGGGGGCAGCTGGGCACCAGCTGCTCAAATATTTTTGTGGGCCTTTGGCAGCAAGGTTGGTAAGCGGGTGTTGACCAGGAGGGGGGTCATTGGCCTGCTGGTCCCTGCTCTGCACCCTGAGCTCCGCTGCTGCAAAACCGCGCTCTGGTGCTGTGGGAAGGAGGGTTTGCAGTGGGCCGGTGGATTTGATTTCCTCCCCGGGGACAAAACTGCCTTGGCTGTGTGATGAAACAGCCTCTTTTGAGTTGCCAGGTGCTGCTTCTCTTTGCCCTCCCTGGGTCTCTGGCACCCGTCGCTCGTCCCCCCTCCCCGGGTGTGAACTCCCCACGCGTTTGGCTGCTGGGTCCCCTTCCCACCCCAGCGCGCAGCCGCTTGGAAATCAAAACTCACCGTCACCTCCGTTGCAGGACGAGCCTTCGCCTGGGGCATGGGCACCAACTACCAGCTGGGCACAGGGGAGGAGGACGACGTCTGGAGCCCCGTGGAGATGAAGGGCAAGCAGCTGGAAAACCGCAGGGTCCTGGCCGTGTCCAGCGGCGGGCAACACACGGTGCTGCTGGTCAAGGACACGGAGCAGAGTTGATGAAGCGCCGCTGAGCCCAGTGGGGTCGCGGGACCCGTGCACACACCCCCCCACCTTCCGCCCAGGTCGGGTGACTGGTTTCCAGTTCTGGTCTCTCGCCGACGGCGGTGGGGAGGGCAGGAGGCTCCCGGAGCCGGGCCCCGGCAGCGTCTGTGTGGCTGGAGCAGGGCTCTTCAGGGATGCTCGTGTTTTACTCCCTGCAAGCGTGTGTCTTGTCTTCCCGTGGTGTCCAGTGCTCTGTCAGCTCCCCCAGGTTGGCTTGGTCCTAAACTGATCTCAGTACTGTGCCTGGATGGGTTTTCCACTTCTTGTCTGATCTTGTGTTTTTAATATTTCCCGGCCTGGCAAAGCTGAAGGCCTTCGTTTTCACAAAAGGGTTTGGGCGTCAGGCTGTCTGAGGTTCCTGTGTTTCCCCATCTCTGGGTGCGCCTCCATCCCCTTAACCTAAACATGTTTTACCTCTCCAACTTGGATTTGTCTGCTGCCACCCACCAAACCCCGCTGGGCTCGTTCTGGGGGAGATCTCGGTCCAGCAGAAGCGCTCCCGGGGAACTCTCCCCTCGCACCCAACGCTTCTAGCCGGGGAGATGCTGCTGGACGATGCCCGGCCTGTGCTGTGCACAGAGCTGTGGCTGCTGGAAAAGGGGGGGGTCCTGCCTCCCACCCCTCACTGCTTACAGATCTGAGCCAAACTCCCCCAGGCAGCGAGGCCGGGAGCCGGTTCCCCCGCTCCCTCCTCTCCAGCACGGCCGCTTCCAGCACTGATTTTTGCAGTCCCAGCCACTCCTGCTCTTTCCCATCGCCTTCAGAAACCCAACAAAATCCATCCCACGGGTGGGGACTTAGTTATTTGAATTTTTTTCTCTTTCCTTGGCTGAGGAAGGAGCTTCATTTGCTGCTAGGGCCTCGCTGAGAAGACAACCAAAACGCAGCTATGCATCGGATCGCTTGAAACAGTGGGACTCCCTCCTCCCCCGCGCCTCCGGTCTTGGTCCAACTGGTCTCGCTCCCTGTGCCCGGCCTGCCCCAGCTTCTCTTTCCGTGCTGCCTTCCAGGTACCTGGATTGAGAAAGGGGGTCTGCGAAGATTAAATTTTATATGTTAAGTTATAGCAATAGGGGGAAGCGGGGGGTGTGTGCAGGGCGGGGAGCTGGGACTTGTACAATGGCTCAGAATAGGTTGAATTTTTTTAAAAGAAAATGTATTTTGGTTGATTGAGGAAGAGAGGAAAAAAACTGTAATCTTTTATCATTTGGAATAAACTGAGTTTTGCTAAACCTTGGGTTTTCCTGTGGTCTGGAGGGGTGGGCAGCCCTCCTGTGGCTGTGGGTCTGCTCTGGGCTCACCTCTGAGGATGGTGGGGCCAGAAAGGGGCTGCTCGTGTCCCCTCCTGCCACCTCTCCAGAAACTGCCACGTTCCTGTCCCCGAGCTGCCGCGGGAGCTGCGCTGGTGGCTGCGGGGAGGGGAGCCCAGGACTGCCAGAGGCTCAGCATCCTTCAGCCCGTGCCTGGGGGGGGCCGAGATGGGGATGGGTTGGGGACACTCGGGCCTCCTGGCACCCCTGGACAGGGGGCCGCTGTGGTGGGGAGCCAGTTCTCTGTGGCTGTGGTGCTGGGGGACAGGTCGAGATAGGCGCCTGCTTTGTAGGGGTGCAGGGCCACCCTTGGGTGCTGCTGTGGTTCCAGCCCACCCACAGCCGTGTCCGGTGCCGTGGGTGGGTGCACACGTGCAGTGGTGGGACGCGGCCGCGGGATGGCAGCAGGAGAAGGCGCTGGGGACAGCGGGGCCGCTGTACTGGGAGAAACGGGGCAGGGAAAAGGGATGGTCCCCATGGGGCTCTCCGTGTCCCCGTAGGATCCCTGGCGTGTTTGGGACTCGGGGCCCAGCTGAGCCCACTGCCACGGCCGGGAGGTGTCCTGGCGTGTCCCTGCCACGGGCTGGGCACAAGGCAGCTCCAGGAGTGTTGTGCTGCGGCGCAGGGACTGGCACCGACGGAGAAAATTTCCACATCCTGGTGTGACCGGAGCCCCTGGTCTCTGTTTATTCTTAATTATTTTGGGAGAGAGCAGGTTCCTTAACGAGCCTCCGGCTGCGGGTGGGTGAGTGTTCACTGATACCGTGGCTCATGCTGCTCGCTGGGGACCGTCACCCTCCATTTTTTGCTCCTCCATCAGATGTGACCTGCTGGTGCTGGATACCTGGTGGGGAAACTACTCCTTGCCTTGGGCCTGGTTCCCAGCCACAAGCTCGATGTTAATGTCTTGTTTCCAAAAACAGCGCTGGTATTTTTATATCCCACCCAGGGGGAAAACCCACCCCACTCCGAGTTACTTTGCCACCCTTTTTCCAAGCCCACCGATGCCGCCGTGACGCAGGCAGCTCGGCCAAGCTCCGCTTCGGCGGCTGCTTTTCACGCGTCTTCCCGCCCTTCGCTTCGAACCTCGCTGACCTATTTACAGCTAAGAAATGCGGAGACTTAATAAAGGGAGATGTGGGATGACTCCGGCGTTGGGGCGATGCTGACAGGCCACAGGGTTGGAAGAGCAGCTTCTCGGTCTGCGGGGTGCCCGGGTGGGTTGGGGTTAAACTGCCAGTTAAACCGGGCTTGGGGTTTGGGGAGTTTGAGGTGTGGGTTTTGATGCAATTTCTGGGTGGTGTGAATGTCTCCTAGAGAAGGTGATGTGCTGTTCAAAACCCTGTGGAAAATTATTTCGGGAAGGGCAAAACTCGCCCTGGTGAGGGGCTGGAGCCCCCCAAGGCGTTGCTGGCAGCACGGAGGGGAAGGGGATGTGCAGAGCAGCCGGGGAGGGACCCGACCAGCCTGGCCAGGGCACAGCGTCCTGGTGACCAGTCAGCAGCACCCCGGGACTGGCTGGGGTTCGGCTCTCTCCTCCTCATCACCCCTTTGGCTGGTGACCCCGTGGGTCCCCCTCCACTCCCAGCTTCTCTCTCACCACCAGCTCAGGGCGGCTCTTCCTGGTCCTTCCTTCTCAGTCCCACTGTTGGACAGGGAAGAGTTTCAAGATGCAAAACCGAATCAAGAAAAGTCGGTGCAAGGGGCCGAGCTGGTACCTGGGGAGGCTTTTCCCCTCTGGTTGCACCAAGAAGCTCCTGTCCCTCTGAACTGGAGCGTCCCCATCGGGGTGCGGCGCCTTCAGGCACACAGCAAAAGGCCGGGTGGATGGAGAACATTCCTCCTCCCTTCTGTCAAGTGGGATTTTCTTTCTTTCCTCAGCTGCCAAAAGCCTCCAGCTCAGCCATCAGGTGAGCTGGGAGACTCCCGCGGTGGCCAGGCTCCGCTTCCCGAGCGCGGCCGATAACCCCTGAGAGCAAACACCCACCCAGCGTCTCGCCCAAGGGCTGGTTTGACCCTTCTGGGTGACAGAGACCTCAGGGTAGGGGGGTCAGCTCGTGCTGGTCCTGCCCAAACTCCACTTCCTCCCTGAATTTCTCTGCAGTGTGAGTCAGCAGCTCCACTCCCAGTGCTCCCAGTTGCTCCCCAGTCCCTTAACACGGGCAGATTTTTACATCCATCCCCCAGGCTGGGGTGATTTCTCGCAGCATGAGGAGGAACCAGCTGGTGGTACCATCCTGCGTGGTCCCCCCAGGGCCAGATCCTGCCAGGAGCCGATGCAATTCCCTCCTTCATTTCCTGCAGCTGGGTCAAAACCCCAATCGTTCCCAAATGGGAAGGGATCATTCCCATCCACCTGTCCTCGAGGGGCTGGTCCTGCTCCTGGGAAGGGGAAAACATCCCCTTGTGACTAGGGATCCTGCTGATATTTTCAAGAAAGAGGGGAGAAAAGGGCTGGGAAGAACAATAGAATTTAAAATATTCAGATCTGGTGAATCAGCCGACGTTGTCTTGGGAGCCAGAGTGACACTTCAATAGGAAGTTGCTGGAAACTGGGGGAAGGATGAGCCCCCGCGCAGGGGGGAGAGAGTGGGCGAAGGAAAACAGCTTAATTGAGAAAAGGGAAACATCTCATTAATGAGGTTTTGTGCCGGCAGAGCGAGGTGGAGGCATTTGGGGGATGAGGAATTTGGGTCCTGTGGTGGAGTCTGTGGGGGACCCCTGGCTCGGTGCACGGCAGTTTTTCCACCTCCGACACAGACAGATCCTTTCTCATTGTGGGGGGGGGTCCCCGGTCGGCAGCTCCCATCCCGCACTCCCTGTCCCCATCTGTTGCTATTTGAAGTGCATAAAGGGCCTTTAATTTACAGACAAAAGATGGGAATGTGGGATTTGGGGCTTTTAGCATCCTGGAGGATGAGCTCTGGTGTTGTGAGGCCCTTTTGTCTCTGGAATAAAAGCACTTTGTGTGTTGTTTGAATGATGGGTGGGGTTTTATTTTTCTTGGTTTTTTAACATGTTGCTTTTTTGGATACAAAAAAAAAACCTACCTATGCAATGCTCCTACAGGATCTACTGGGAGACAACTGCATCTTCAGGAGGGTTTGGGGGATACTGAAGTGGTTTCTTGTCCTCCTTTTCCTGCCTCAAAGAGGAAACGACTTTTAATTATTGCCAAGTTGCCTGGTGGCAGGGCCGTGTAGTTTTCCCTGGGCTTTGGGAGCCGGCTAATTAAACAGCCGGCTGCAGCGTGTCAGGTCGTGCAGGTCTTTAATGATGGGTCTGCAAGTGGAGGAGAGAGTTTGGTCACTGCACGGGGTGGTCTCACCTCCCTGAGTCCTGGCATTAAGGCTGGAAACCTGGCCAGTACCTCCCGGTATAACCGGGGTGTGCAATGGTTTGATGTGGCTCCTGGTAAAGGAGCATGTTGGGTCTCTTGGGGATGAGAATTGGGTTGAAATAGTGATGTGTGGAGCTCTCTGCCCCCTCCTAAAACTGCTGAAGTCCTGGTTCATCCCCTTTAAGAGTTCGAAAACAGATAAAACTCCTCTCCTGTCTCAGGACATCCCTCCGGAGCTGGGGAACAGGAGCCCGGCTCCTTCCCTGTGTGTGGGATCCCCAGTGCTCCCCCGGGCCACCACCCACCCCCCCAAGTCCAGTCCCTGGGCGCTGTGTGTCCCACTTGCATAGGGAAAAAAATAGCACAAATCGAGCAGAATTTGTAACTATGACAGGAGACGGGGAAAAAAAAAAAAAAAAAAAAGCCCTAGTAATTATTCATAGTGTTTTGGGTTTTTTCTTTTTAAATGATGAATTGCAAGTCAAGAAGTGTCTCTTCAGGACTGAGAGCCTGAATCCACCCCAAGCTGCTCCAGAGCAAGGGTGGTGGGAGATATCGCCCGCATCCTCACCAGGAAAGCCGGATTTACTCATTTCCATATGCATAATAATGCAATTAGAAAGTCAGCCTAAACCTGTGGTTGCAGACAAAGAAACAGGCAGCTTCGTAATTAATCACACGTGTAAGAATAAAGCCTGTTACATTAGGGTTCATTATTTGATGGATTAATTTAAAAAAAAAAAAAAAAAGAAAGAACATTTTCTGCAGTAGCAAATGTGTTATTAGACTGCAAAGACAGTCCCTGGAAATAGCTTGTAGGTGCGTTGCAGCTCCTGTGTGCTGGCACATGTTGCTGCATTATTCACTGGGCTGGCTGCTGGTTTAACTGGGCTGTGAAATTGCTGGAGTCGGTGCCTGGATTCATTTTCTGAGGGCGCTCGGTGATGGGGAGGGGTCTGGGAAGCAGCTTTGGAGTGGTGCTGGAGCAGTAATGCCCCTGCTAGAAACCACATCCAGGCTGGAAATGTGGTTTTTGCATCCGCCCCGTGCTCTTTATGCTTTTTCAGTTCTTTGGGAACTCACAAAACACTTCGCAAATTGACATGGCAGAAGTGATAAATACTTTAAAATCCAAAGTCTCATTAACCAGGAGCAGCGTTACAGGCTCCAACACCCCTTTCCGTCGCATTTTCACTAAATCCTCATTTGCATTTAAATTACAAATGTAATTTGGGCTGGAGTTTGAGTTGCTGGACTATTAAAATAAAACTATATCTTGATGACTGGCAGCAGAGGGATGCCTCCAGTGCTGCCGGTGTGGTGCAAAGGCTTTTGGTTACTGGGGTTTGCAAAATAACCTCAGCGAAAGGGGCTTGGGGTTTCATGAAGGTGGGTTTTCCCCTGTACGGGAGAGTTTTTAAAACTTGAATCTGGGGGTAGTTCCTCTCCCATCACTCTCTCAAACACCACCCTGAGCCAGATCTTGCTCGTTTTCAGAGCCTGAGTCAAAGGAGAGCTGGAAACTGACTGCTGTCTCTTATTTTATTTTATTTATTTATTTGTAGAAAGCGTGGTTCCTATACAGAAGTGCCACTGAAAGCCCAAAATAATGATGGCTGGAGCTGGAAGTAGTGGCTGAAGCACTTTGCGAGGTCCCGGTCGGTGCTGTGGACCCGGCAGCTTCAGCAGGAGCCCAAGCTCCATCACACACCGAGTAGCGGGGGGCTGCGATAGCGGGGGGGCAGGATGGGGTGGCCTGGGCTATAGACAGAGAGATACATATATACATATATAAAAAAAGTATACAGAGTGCCCTCCGAGCATCCCAGCTGCGGCACGGCTCTGCACGGGCAGACACAAACTCCCAGCAGTGTTTCCCTGGGTCAGGATTTGACCCCAGTTTCCCAGCCTGAACGAGGGGCTGGTGGAGCTGGTTTTCGGGTGGGTGCCGTTGCGGGGAGAAACTGGATCAGCCCCGGGGTGTCTGCTGGGGTGCTGCTGAAACAGGCAGGTGGGTGATGCTCCAGGTCCGTGTCATCACAAGGGCTCCGGGGCGGCGTTTGTCATCAGCATTCTATGTTCCCCAGGAATATTTTTTTTTATTTTATTTTTTTTTTTAATTCAGCAAAACCTAAGCTAAGAAAAGCCACGATCCTCGCTGTGTCCTGGGCACTGAGCTCTGCCCAAGCGTGGCTGCATTTAAAAAATAATGACTTGAAGCCTTTTAACCCGCTTTAAGGCCATGGCAGGCACAACTCCCAGCAGGGTGGGAATTCGGCAGGGCTCCCCAAGATGGAAAGATCCTGTGGGGATGGGAAATGGGGTGGCTGAGCTTTGGGGGGTGGCTGAGCTGCCCACGGAGCCCTGAGCCAACCCACAGCCCCCGGCACTCACAGCCTGGACCCCCCAACACGATGGCGTGTCCTCAAAAGGGGCTGCGTGGGGGCAGAGATGCCCCATCCACGGATGATGGGGTTCACCTCCCCTGTGTCCCCCAGTTTCTTCACTGTGCTCTCTGCAGCCACTGCTGCTGTGGTTGGAAACGCTGCTCTCCTTCGTGCCTTTACCAGCCTTGATCACGGCGTTGGTATTTCTAGGGGACACTGAGGCACTGGCTAAGGCGGGTTAACGAGATCAATGACTTTGGATCGTCGTATTTTTGGAGGGGTATCCCCCAAATTGAACTATCGAGCCAGAATTCAGCTTCATGCTGAAGCCTGGAGTGAAAGCCAAGATATCCTGGTCCACAGCATGGGACATCCCACCCCTGCAGGGACATCCAGCCCTGTCGGGACACCCCACCATTGCCAAGACCTCGCCACAAACCAGCTCCAAACCAAGAGCCTTTCCCACCACGCGCTGCCGAGGGCTTTGCCCCCAGGGTGGGTGGAGGTGGAGAGCTGAAGGGTGGTCTCCAACTCCTTCTGGACACCTTAGTCTCTCTTCTCCTGGAGCTGAAGCTCAGCCTTATGAGACCCTGGGGGGTTTTCACCCCTCAATTTCTGCCCCAGAGCTGATCCTGCTCACCCTCCCGCACCTGATGTTCCATGAACAGCCAGGGCTTGTGGTGGCAAGGGACGAGGAGACCAAGCATGGCTCTGCCAGTGTTGCAGGACTCCATCCGTGCCTGCAGAGGGATCCTGAGGAGCCCTGGGCAGCAGCTGGAGGTATCAGGGCTGATGTCACGCCGAGCGAGAGGCTTTTGCTCGGGGCGGGGGACGTGGTGCAGGCAGGCGAGGAGGATGGCTTGCGCGCTTCAGTGGCGATTGATTTGGGATCCAAGTGAGCAATTTCACCTTATTTGGTTCCTTTGAAAGAGGAATTGGTTTCGGCTGCCTCCTCGGCTCTGCCTTCCTAACCAGGAGGCTCCAATTTCCACAGGCTCTGGAGAAAGGTAGGGCTGGTAAGGAGAGGTAATGGCCTCTATTAGGCTAAATTGATGCAACTGGAAAAACCAGAGACGCAACCCAGGCTCTCCATCCAGCCCACGAACCCCAGGTGCACCCGGGCGCTTGCCTGTTTCCTCCAGCTGCATCAATTTGTCCACTAAATGCTATTACAGCTCCCTCCGAGCCTCCTCCTCCTCGGGCCATTTGACCTCCTGGACACAGCTGCAGTGGTGGGAAGGTGAGAGGAAGGAAAAGTCGTGGCTCCCGGATGCTGCTCGTGGCTGGTGTGGGGCTGGCAGGCGAGATTCAGGGAGGGGAAGGCCGGGAGGACCCATCAGTCATTGTTTAGCAGCAGATAATGTGGTCCAGAGGTCCCTGGCTCCTGCAGGATGTGCTGCCTTTGAGCTCAGCCACCTCTTCGGAGGGATGGCTGCTCCACCCGGATGAGTGCTGGGCATGAAATCTTAAAATCACTGCTTCTTTTGGGCCGTGGGTCCTTTCTCAGTGCTTGCATGAATTCTGTCCCTGCTTGGGGGATTATGAAGTGATGGTGGTATTTCTCTTATGCTCTACTAAAAAAAAAAAAAAAAAAAAAAAAAATCCTATCAATTTTGGCTTTGCTAAAGGAAACCTGGGCAGTGCTGTTGCTCATCCTTTACCCAACGGGCAGGGGAGGGAGAGCCCTCGCAGTGCTGCCTGTTAGTCCATCCTAAATGCTTTAACACTGTGAGAAACTCCACAAGTCCCCACAGATTCTTCCCTTAGTGGGAGCTTTCTCGGGCTTAATGTCTTTGGAGGCAGATGGGTGAGGAGTGGTTCCCCATCACCCTGATGGATGCTGGGCCAGGGCAACTGGGCATCAGCACATGGACACAGGGTGAGCTTGGGACGTGCCCTGCTCCATCCCCCCACCCGTCCCTGGCTGTATCTGTATTCCCAGCATCACATCTGTGTCTAGGGCTGCCCTGGCTGCAGTCACACGTCTCTAAATAATACAGTAATGACATTAACAGCAGAAAGTCGTCCTTTGGGGGCAGTTCTGGTTTGAAGGACTCCGGTAAAATTTTTACGATGGATCTGGAGCTCTTTGATAGCAGTGTCTCTGAAGTGGCATTGTTTTTTCTTCCCAGCTCTGGCCGTTTTTTGGACACAGCTCAGAGGGGGATGGAGTGAGGCCCCATGACGTGGCTTCACCATCCAGCACCGTCCCCTTTTTCCGCCTGACAGGTGAGGGCTTCCCCTCTCGCCACGGGCTGCGGTGTCACCTTGGCCCATGCAGGAGGAGAAGCGTGTGGTCGTTGCAATGACTGTGTCCGGGGGTGACTGGGCTTTGCTGATAGCTGTGTGCTGGAGGGTGACAGCCCTGGCCAGGGGAACGGGGCTGCTGGTTCTTCCCAGCCACGGTGGGAGCAGCAGCAGAGCTGCTCTGCCCAAGTTGCCTCTTGTTCTGGTCCTCTCCCTGCGTTGCTTGGTGAGTCCCGATTCCCCCACCCCCGGTTCTCCAGGTTGAAAAAAAAAAAAAGTCTTTGCAATCACTTGCCGTCAGTCTGCACATAAACCCAGCGGCGTTATCGAGCAGCACCCAGGCCACCGCTCTGCTAGAGCTCCGTGGTGGTGACCTGGGTCACTTCTGAGCGCGGGTCGTCCCCTCCGTGGCCCCGGCAGCCCCGCTGGAGGCTGCCCACGTCTAGTCATGCCGGCTTGTTGCGGGCTTCGGAAGGGGTGCAGGTGGAGACGCGCTCCCGCGTGGTGTTTCTGGCGCGGGAGAAGCTGTTCTGGTCCACGCGGGCTCGGAAAGGCAGGCAAAACTCCCGGAAACACCTCTTGAAGTTTTCATCCAGGAAAGCGTAAAGGACAGGGTTGAGGCTGCTGTTGGTATAACCCAGGGCGATGCAGAAATGCAGGCTGGCCACCACGTAGGGGTTCTTCTTATCTATGTCCACCAGCGTCCAGACGATGACGAAGATGTGGATGGGCGTCCAGCAGATGATGAAGGCTGCCACCACCACCAGCACCATGCGCGTGATGCGTCGCAGGTTGCGGTCTTTCTCCTTGGAGCCCGAGAGGAGGCGGACGCTCTTCAGGCGAAGGATCATCAGCCCGTAGCAGATGGTGATGACCAAGATGGGGACCATGAAGGCAAAGATGAAGACGCAGATCTTGGTCACGGTGTCCCAGTAGATGGGAGGATCGGGAAACTGGAGCGTGCACAGCACCATCCCATCTGTGGGAGGGAAGACGGTCAAAGAGGGAGCTGGTGGAGCATCTGCTATAAATACTGTCTGCTTTCTGCTCGCTCATGGCTGGGCATGTCCGTGCTTGTTAAAAACACAAGGAGATGCGAGCCCACGTGCCAGCTCTTTGCAGAGGTTGCCCAGGGGCTTTGTGCCACCAGCCCCCTGCCCACGGGGTGCCGAGGAGATATGGTGGGTGCAGTGAGCCAGGGACTCGTTCCCTGCAGAGCCTCCTGGGCCATCCCCGTGCTGTCTCCTCCCAACCCCAGTGGAGGACACATCCCCACGTCACCTTCCACTGATACCCGTCCACTTCCTCAAGACGCCCAGAGCTTTCCTAGCAGCCAAGGGCTGGTGTCCTCACACGGGAGCTGCGGATCTTAGTGTGGGCCAGCTGGGGACTCTGTAATACCACTGGGTGTGTTTTTAGGCATCTGATTTGCACCCCAAGGAGCTGGGGAGAGGCACTGGTTAGACTGGAGATGGGGAAGTGGCGGGGACAATTTCTGGGACAGTTTCTAACCTCTGCAGCCACGATGGAAAATAACCCCGTGATGATTTTTCCATGGCATGGCATGCTTATGGTCCCATGGAGGGGTGCCCCTGGCTGAGCTCAAACCTGCTACTGGACCTGGGTTTGGATTTGCCAGGTCGCCCCTGGGATGGACAGATGGGACAGGAGGGGACCCTTCCCCAGAAGCCACTTGCCTTTTGACTTGGTGACCGCCATGGCCATGATGGGCACCCCGATGAGGGAGGAGAGCACCCATATGCAGACATTGATGATCTTGGCCTTGGCCGGTGTGCGGAAGTCCAGGGCCTTGACCGGGTGGCACACGGCGACGTAGCGGTCCACACTCATCATGGTGAGGGTGAAGATACTGGTGAACATGTTGTAGTAGTCAATGGAGAGCACGACTTTGCAGAGCAGCTCCCCGAAGGGCCAGGTCTCCATCAGATACTTGGCGCTCTGGAAGGGCAGCGTGCTGGTGGCCAGCGCGTCTGCCAGGGCCAGGTTGAAGATGTAGATGTTGGTGGCTGTCTTCATCTTGGTGTACCTGGGGGTGGCAGGGAAGGGAGCCGTTACAGGTGGTCAGGGCTGGCTTATTGCGCCCAACTACGTGTGGGCACACTCAAATTGAGGAGGAGTCACAAGGTGCCATCACCCTTGGTGGGCAACGGTATGTGCTCGTACGTGTCCTTCTGCAGCACCGATGTGCTCAGCGCCCTTCCAGATGGACCAGGGAGCATGTTGAGAAAGTACTTGTGTTTGTGGATGGTTTTAGTGTGTGTTGAAGTCCTGGTGCCTGAGCACAGGGTTGCACTCACATGTGCTGAGCTGGGACCTTATCGAGCACCTACAGAACACGGCTTGGACCCTGCTGACGCGGTTATCCCTTACCTGACCAGGGAAGTGACACTCATTGCCATGGCTGCCTTTATTCAAAGGAAATCTGAAGAAATTTTCAGAGAAGCCACTTCTCCAATTAAATCAATTTACTCCATTTCCCTGAATCAGTTGCACAATGTCCTTTACCTCCTGAAACCTCCTTTATCTGATTTTCCACCCAGTAAATCGTGATTATCTAGCTTGCTTCCCTGTCGAGTTTACTTGCAGAAATTGGATCGATTACCCCCGGAAACAGGCCATCTGGAAGCAGCCCAATTAGCCAGGCTAGAGCTCCAGAGCCTTTGGGGAAGCCTGGCTGCCTTGGCCACGGCACGTGGCTCAGGGGCACGGTGCCGCTTCCCCCGTGGCTGGCCTGCTGGCCCTGGTCCTTGTCACATCACTGTGAAGAGAAACACCCGGTCCCGAGTGGCGAAACCCTTCCTGGAGGGATGGGGCACAGTTTCGGTGGGTGCCAGGGCTGGTGGGGGTGGGCGCGCGTCCTCGGAGCAGCCAGCCCTGCAGGTGTTATTCAAGATGATGCTTTGAAAGGTGCGGCTGGTTTGAAATGGGTGCACACCCCTGCTGCCGAGGGGGCTGTCGGGGGTCCCCAAAGGGAAACAGGTTGGGGTTAGGTCGGGGTGTCTCTGCAGCAGCTAGACTGAGGTCAGGGCCACGCCAGTAGCTCAAACCCTTCCATTACACTCCCTGCCAGCAAGTCCCCATTGCTCGGAGCATCCTCCACAGTCCTGAGCTTCTTTATATGCACCCTAATTAATTAACAAACGTGTCAGTTTGAACACAAGCAGCTCCGTGCATGGCTAAACCTGCCTGTAGCATCCCTGGGGTGGGGTTGAACCCTAGACAGCACGGGGCTGAATTCGGCCCTGGTGCATGAGGGGAGACAACCTCTTGATTGGGGGGTGAAAAGATAATTGGCACAGGTCATGGAATAACCCCACGGTGTGACGGGGTACGTGGAGTAAATTGGGGTGAGGGGACTGAGTAGCTCCCATCTCAGATGCTTGTTGCTTTGCTGCCCTGGCTAGAGACCAGGAGGCGGGGTTGGTGTCGGAAAGAGGTTCCTGGACTTGATGGTAATATCTGTTCCCTCCACTTTATCCTTTTCTCCGTCTCAGCAGGGTCAGGAGAGCATGCCAGCGGGGACAGAGACCCACCGGGTTACGCTGTCAGTAGAACCGGGAGACAGAGGCTGCAAAAAACATTTCTCTCTGGGAGAAAATAACGTTCCCTTCTCATTCAGCTTGGCTGCAAATGGCAGTTCCTTGCCCAAGAGTGGAGATATTTGAGTCAAACATTTTTTAATTTTAAATATGGCATAAAAAAATGTCTTTTCCTTGAAAGGTCCTTTTCAGTTCTCTTTAGTGTTATTTTCCAAGCTCTTTTGCAAATGCATCTTTTAGAAAAGCTTCATTCCAGGTTAAACAAAAAGCTGAGAATTTGTGTCAGGTTTTGCCTCACCTAGTTGAAAAAACAGTCATTTAAGGTAGATTCACATGTCTTTGATCTCTGTTTTTTGAGAAAATTGGAAAAAATCAGTTATTCACTCCGTGTTCTGCCAGGCATGCTCAGCAGTGCTGGGTAAGCGCTTCCCCAACCCCCCAGCCAGATGTGCCGGGGGTTGGGGGGCTGGGGCTGGAGCCCCCTCCCCAGGCAGGATGGGGCTGTGCTGGTGAGGCCAAAGCAGCGATGGGGATGACTGGGATGACTAGGATGACATTTTAGCCCCTGGAGCTGGGGTTCCAGGGCAGGACTCAGCCCCCTCCAGGACTGGGCTGAGAGTCAAACCCACTGCACAATGTGGGGGGGCTCCATCCTGGTGATCCCCCCCCCCTCCCCCAAACCGCAAATGAGGCTGCTGCTCCAGGAAAGAGGTTTATCACCCGCAGCAGAGCGAACCGGCCGCTGCTGCTGCTGGAGCTCCCCGGGCTGCCAAACCCTTCGTAATTAAACAAGTGCCTTGATTGGGAAGTTATGCACTTGAACAAAACGATCTGGAAGGCGTCAACGGCGAGATGAGGCGGGAGGGGATGGAGCGAGCGCAGGGCGGCCGCATTGCAGCGGTGATGCCAGCACCCCGCTTCCCAGGCAGGGACCCCTTAGCTCTCCAAACCTCTTGGAAAATAAGCGAAAGAAATCACTTGCAAAACTCCTGGAGCTGCTAAAACCCACTGCCTTAAAGAACCCGGCTTAACATAATCCTGTGCCCAGCAAAGGGGTGCCCTTGCAGCCTTTGTGGGAGCTGGCGGGGGGTTGATGGGCTCTGCAGGGACGTGGGCACTCACAAGCCTGAGCTCGCAGCTGCAAATTGCTTCCAGGGGTATTTTTAAAAGAGCCTGACAATGCGGTGGTAATTGCAGCGCCGGTCTCCCATCAGAGCTGTCGGAGGATGCTGGGGAGGCTGAGCTCCCTCTGGGCACATGGCTGGGTTTTGGGTGCCCTGAGCACGGAGTGATTTGGGTTTTGGCTGTGCTGGGCTCCCTGGGGTGCTGGGTGCCTGGTCGGGGGAGCTCAGCTGGGGGCCGTGGAGCGGGCTCCTGCGTGTACCTGCTCCCTGGCACGCACGGGCTCTGCAGCATCCTCAGCGCTGCATCCCTCAGGACCTCAAGGTCCCCAAGCCCCACAGCCCTGGCAGCGAGGTCTGAACCCGAGCTGATCTCATTTCACAGCCCTATCCTGCATGGACACAGGTTTCCTCAATGGAGCCTACCTAGTCCTGGCCTAAACCCTGCCAAGGTGGAGCAACTCTGCCAACGAACCCCTGTGAAACTCCAGGCGGGCTCAGCCACGTGAGGGGCAAAGGCACACACTGGGCTCTGTGCGTGTCCGCAGCCCCTCCTGTCCCATTTATTCATTCCTTGGGAGATCTGTTTAATTCCAGCACCAGCTGGTGGGCCAGAAAATGGGGGACTAGAAACCACGGTGATGGGATCTGTGGATGCTGTAGTCAGGCTTTCTAAAGCGTGGCTAACATTAGGGTACTTAGTGAGTTAAACAGGGAGGATGTCGTTTGCACATTAAAGCTTTCTCTTTAAAACGCCTTTCCTCTTCTCATAGAGCAGAACCAGCTGGAGGGGGGTCTAATAACACTCATCCTTCACCATGACACTGTACATGGCATAAGTCACAGTTACCTTAATTTGGTTTTTTTTTTTTTTTTTCAGTTTAGGGCTGATTTTTTTAAAGCTGCTTCAAGTCGATGAAAAATCTCATCTGGTGCTGGGTAGGGTCAGTGAGTGACATCCCCCATCCCGCTCCCCATCCACTCACCCTCTCGCATGGTTAAAATCACACAGCACAGCTACCCAAAGAGGGGGGAATCAGGCGTAAGGGTGATGGGCAGCCCGGCACGGGCACATTTCAGGCTGGTTTCCTTCCCCTTGGTGAGTCACCACATTTATTTCATGCTCAGGCAGCGCCGGGCCATGCTGACCTCCTGTAACGATCGCTATGGACTGAAACTGCTGGGGAAGGGCGAATTGAAATGGTTAAAAATGGGGATTTGGGGACTTTGCCCAAATCCAGCCGCAAATCCTGGCCCTGGCTGAGGCTACCGCAACCCCCGGGGCGATGGGAATTGGGATTAACACCATGAACCTTGGGTCCCCCCAGGACAAGCACCCCTTGGTGCAGGAGGGGGGTGCTGTGAAGCCCAGGCATCCAGAGAGACTTCTGCTCCCTCTTGCCAGGCTGGAAGCGGTGGGGTCTCTGTGCTGTCACCGACAGCGGTGTGACAGCTAGCACGGCTCCTGCCACTGCTGCTGGCGGGGCCTGGGAGCCACGGAGGGCTCTGCCAGCCCCCGCTGCCGGCGGGGGTCCCGTGCTCCGTGACATTTCTTGTCCCATATTACCAGCAGCCTTGGCCACGTCAACCCACCTTACCCAGCCAGGAGCAACCGGCGTCTCGGACAAAGGGGCTGCTCGTATGGGCAGGAAACTTTGCGCCCTGGCACAAGCACCGGGGTGGGTAGAGCAGCATCTTGCCGTGCCCCATCCCCTGAAAAGGGGAGCATTGGGGTCCTGTTGCTTGTCTTGGGGTGCAGAGACCCAGCAGACCCCCTCCCCACCCAGGGAAAGACTCGGCAAAGGTGCCTCTGCCAGCCAAGGTCCTGCCCTGGCACTGGCTTTGCCACTGCAGTGCTGGACGGAGCCAAAGAGGGGTTCAGGGTCCCCCTGGGACATGAGCGGGTTTCTCTCTGCTGCTGGAGCTGGTACCTCGTGTCGGGGGGCCGGGGGACAGCTCGGCCGTGGTGCGAGCTGAGGCTGGGCGATGCGGCTCCTGCTCTTTGTTAGAGAAAAAGCAGGAGTCGGCCGGCTGCGGGAGGTGCCGACGGCACGAACGTGAGCTCACGATGGAGCTGGGAATGGGCTGGGGTGAGCAATTTGTGCTCTGAGCACCTCGGCTCCCAGAGATGGAGAGGGGGGGGCATCAGTGGGATGCTTGTCCTGGGGGGACCCAAGGTTCATGGTGTTAATCCCAATTCCCATAATCCCCATCCCCTCTCCCCCGGTTGCAGGGTGGGTGCGCGGGGGCCCCGGGAGCCTCCCTGTGAACAGGGCAGCTCTTAGAGGTGACATTTGTGGGTTGGAAATAAATACCCGGCCAGGCTCTCGCCTCTCCCAAACTGCAGCGTGCCCACCCCTGCGGCTCCTCTTCCCCCCACGCCAGGGCGAGGAGCACACGGCTGTGGGGGTCGGAGTGTGTCCCCCAGCTTCTCCCTCAAACACCGGCTCCCCTGCACCCCCCGTGCTGCTCCGGGCGCACTCAGTCTTTGCTTTTTCCTCTGGCACAGCATCTGGGACATCCCCCCCCCCCCAACCTCACGCACGTGTGTGTGCTCGCACACGCGCTGTTCACACGCACATCACACCCGGCGGGTACACTCACCTCGGTGCTACCTGCTCACAAGCGCCCGGTGCGCACCCACCCTCGCTCCTGCTGCCCTCTCACACCCAGCTCACACTCACACCCAGCGCACACCCGCTCCTGCTGCTGTTTCACCCCTGGTGCACACTCACCCCTGGTGCACACTCACGCCTGGTGCACACTCACTGCTGCTGCTGTCCCACACCTGGTGCACACCCAGTCCTGGGACACACTCGCTCCTGCTGCTGTCTCACCCCTGGTGCACGCTCACCCCTGGTGCACACTCACCCCTGGTGCACACTCACGCCCGGTGCACGCTCACTGCTGCTGCTGTCCCACACCTGGTGCACACCCAGTCCTGGGACACACTCGCTCCTGCTGCTGTCTCACCCCTGGTGCACGCTCACCCCTGGTGCACACTCACCCCTGGTGCACACTCGCCCCTGGTGCACACTCACGCCCGGTGCACGCTCACGCCCGGTGCACGCTCACTGCTGCTGCTGTCCCACACCTGGTGCACACCTAGTCCTGGGGCACACTTGCTTCTGCTGCCGTCTTGCACCTCGCGCATGCCGCACACTCACACACACACACACCCCCCCCCGGTGCACACTGGCTCCGGCTGCCATCTCCCACTCGAGGCACACTCACCCAAGGTGCACAACCCACGCCCCCCCCGTGCACGCTCCCTCTCACCCCCAGCCCTCCCCACGCCCCCTCCCCGCCGTGGGGTGCCGCCGGGGCGCCCCGCTCTCACCTGACGATGCCGTACATGACCAGGACGTTGCCCAGCAGCCCCACCACGCACACCACGGAGTAGAGCGCGGTGATGACGATGGCGATCAGGATGGAGGTGGCGTTCTTGGCCCGCTGCGGCCCCGTGTCGTTGACCCCGTGGCCGGGCAGGGGGGCCCAGGCGGTGCCGTTGCCCCACGCGGTACCGGCAGCCGTGGGCAGCTCCGTGGGCAGCTCCATGGCCCGCGGGTGGCCGTGGCCCCGCCGTGGCCGCCGGGCGCATCCGAGCGCCGCCGGTTCGAGTCCCGCTCCCGCCCAGCGCCGCCGCCTCCCGCACCCGCGGCGGCGGGGTGGGGTGGGGGGGTGGGGGGGACACCCACGCTTTATAAACCCGCCGTGTCCCCCGAGCCACGTGGGGCCGGGGGCGGCCCTGCCCGCCCGCCTGCCCCCACCCCTGCCCGCCTCCCACCTCCCTGCCTTCCCTTCCCGGCTTCCTGCCTGCTTGCCTACCCCCCCGCGCTCCCGATCCGTCCCGTCCCCCCCCCCCTCCCGGCCCTGCCCGCTTTCCTTCTCTCCCCGCTCCCCCCGCACCGTGCTTGCCCTTCTCCCCGCGACAGGTCCTTGTCACCTTCCCCCCATCCCTACCTGCCTATCTCCCCCCAGATCCCTGCCTGCGTCCCCCCCCAACACTGCCAGACACCCCACCCCCCCCTCAATCCCTGCCTCCCTTCCCACCACCCAGGTCCCTACCTGCATCCCATCCCTGCCTCTCCCCCATCCCCACCTGCCTTCCCCGCCCCAATCCCTGTCTGTCCCCCCCTCCCCGTCCCCCGGGTCCCTGCCTGCCGCCCACCCCCGGAGCCGGCGAGGGCTGCGGGGGCGGCCCCCAACATCCCGGGGGGGGCCCTGGGATTGAGGTGGGGGGCGGTGTATCTCGGCGCTATGGCTGTTTCGGGTTTTCTTTGTCTGGAAAAAGCGGGGGACAAACAGTCTCCTTGTCCCCAAAGCAAAGGTGGGATCTCTCCGATTCCCGCCCCCCCCCGCCGGTGCTTTTCTTCCCCCTCCTCCTCCTCTCCCCTTGTATGCTATGAGGTGGGGGTTTTGGGGGCGCTGGGTGGATTTGGGGGATGCTGAGGAGGTTTGGAGGGATGTTGCAAGGGGATTGGGGGGGATGCTGAGGGATGGAGGCTTGGGGGAGGGAATTGGAAGGATGCTGTTGGGGGGGTCTTTGGAGGGATGTTGGTGGGGCAGGGGGCATCTGGGGGGTTGCTGTGGTGGGAGGGGTTTGGGAGGGGATGCTGAAGAGGGACTTGGGTAGCAATGCTGGGGGGGCTTAGAAGGGATATTGGGAGGGGGATAAGGAGGGGTGCTGGTGCAGGGTGAGGGATTTAGGGGGATGCTATAGGTGGGTGTGCAAACACAGACCCAGCAACACCACCTGCTCAGCAGAGCTGGGCTTTGTGGGCTGCTGAGGGTCACCCTCCCCTTACCAAGGATGCTTACCTTGGGGCAGGACCCCCCTCTGGCAGGTCCCCCCCTTTCAGGGTCTGCAAAGCAGAGAGGTGGGAGCCTTATTTTTCCTGGAGACCCAGCTGATGTGGGGGCTGTGGGAACCCATATTTGGGGTGTCTCCATCACCTCTTCACTTTGGGGATGGATTCATTCATTGCCCTGTGCCCTGGGACAGATCTGGCTCATCCACAGAGGATGGTTTGCTGCAATTTTGGGTGCTTTTGGCTCAGGAGGGACAGAGCAGGGGGGATAGGACATGGAGGAAAGGCCAGCAGCTGGTTCAACCCTGGAGATGGGGTTTTCAGGCTGCGTAGTGCTCTGCCAGCATAAAACTCCTGCAGTGTCGAAGCATCCAGATATTTCATCAAGAGCCTCATAAAAATGCCTAGGAGAGAATTAAGAGCTTTTCATTCATCTGACAGTTCAGATGGTAAACAGCTCCTTGGCCACTGACTGAGGAGGCAGCAACGATGTGCGGTGGGTTTCTGCCATCACGGAGCAAGGGGTTTGGTGACAGTGCTCCTGGCTTTGTCCCGGAAGGCTGCTGGGAGGGGTATGGGCAGGAATTGGGAGCAAAGGGATGGCTTTAATGTTCTATAATCTGCCTTGGGTCCTGCACTTTGCATCCTCATGCAATGCATCAGCCTTCTCTGCCTGGAGCGTGTTTCCATCCCGTTCCTGTGATGGTTTTGCAAGGGGGCACGGAAAGCCCAGGCGGGGCATAGGGCTGAGCCCTGCGTGTGGGGGTCCTCCAGGACACGGGGTTTAAACACCTTCCTGGGGTGAAAACAGCCTCCCAGGCCCAGAGCAAGGTGGCGAGTCTCTGCTGTGCACAGCTCTGACGCAGTCTGGCTGCCGATCGCTCCCGGTGGGAGGGAAACGTCAGGTCGGGGAGTGCAAAATAGCTTTTAGCGTGGCTGGGGAGCTCTTTGGAAGAGGGCTCATTCCTTCGCCTGGCTCCCGGCATGGCCGGAGAGCCCACACTGACCCTTTTCCCAGGGGTTATCTGCAGAGGACTAATCATCCTGGCAGGTTCCAGCAAACACGTCCTCTCGGCTCAGCTCTGGCATTTATTTATTTTTTTCAGCTGGAATGTTAAAAATAAACACAGCGGATACATAAAACAAATGGAAAATCTTTAAAGGGCTTTGCTGCTCATCTGCCTGCATTCAGTTGCTGCTCCGCCTGCCGAGCCAGGCTACTGCCATGGATGTAGTTTCCAAAATTGGGGAAACTGAGGCAGGGAGGTCACATCAGAGGGGAGAGCATCACCCCATAGCGGTGCACGGAGCCTGAAGACCGTGCACGCAGCAGGCGAAGGGGAAGCGATGGCTCCCACGGATCCTGAGCCCCATCGCTGGTGCTGGTCAGTCCCCAGCCAGGAGTGAGGGTGCCCGGGCAGCCGGCACCTCTCTCTGCACCCTGAGTTTTATTGGTGCTACTTTGTCTTGGCTTGAGTCCTGCTCTCCTAGAGGGAGTGCTCCTCTTCAAAAGTGCTCCATGGCATTGCCTCAGTTTGTCGTGGCAGACACCGTTGCCATTATTTGCCTTTTAAAATCAGCATCAATCACTCCCCCATGCACCATTAATCCCTTCAGGGTACTTACTTGATTGTCCTATCAATAATTCACTTAGTCCTTGTCCGATGGGGCCCCATGCTTCTCCAGGCACCTTATACGCTGCCGTTGTAGTTAGTGTCACGGTGCAGGAGGTGGGTACATCCACCCCAGCTGACCCCCTGGTCCTTCCCCATAACTGGTCACAAAGGCTTGTGGTTCCGCCTGCGGCCTTTGCAAGGCCCAAGGTGCCCTTTGAGGGGTCATTTGTGTCTACACGCGTCCCCTCGCGGTCTTCTTGCCGTTTCCCGAGCCCAACGGTTGCCCGTTTACATGAAACTGAGATTTACACTGCTTTGCAAAGTGCCCTGTCTTTCCACATCTTAAACAATTTACAGTTCCCATTGCTTGTAAGGACTGCAACTGACCCCCTTTTTTGTTTTTATTAGGACACTCGGCTTTTCGGTGGCCAGCCTTGCCACAATTAAAACATTTCTGGTTCTCCAACTGGAGAACCGACAAGGCTGTGGCAAGTTCTGACATTTTATATTTTACTGACCCTACTTTCGCACAGGCAGTGACCATGTCCTCTATAGTTGGATCACCTGGCATAGCTTCAATAATCTTTCGACAGTCCTCATCTGCATTATCACAAGCTAGTTGCTTTACCAGCATCTGTTGCAAAGTGGGCTCATAAACTTATTTTTCAACAGACGCCATTATTTTTTCTACAAACGACAGAAATGGCTCTTAGGGCTCCTGCCTTACGGTAGTATATCGCGGTTTTGGCTCCAAAAGTTCCACAGTCCTCATAATAGTCTCCATACCTATCGCTTTCACTTGTTCCAACACAAGCAGATGCCAGCGGGCTTGTGCCCGGGCATCACAATGCTGCCCTAATCCCATGAGTGCTTCCGTTCCCACCCCAATTCTAGGGTCCTGATGGT
Organism: Tyto alba; assembly: GCF_018691265.1. Taxonomy (NCBI): domain Eukaryota; kingdom Metazoa; phylum Chordata; class Aves; order Strigiformes; family Tytonidae; genus Tyto; species Tyto alba. The sequence continues at coordinate 6,382,356 of NW_024881283.1, read as the reverse complement.
CTAACTGCAAGTTTTTCACTGTCTGTACATCAGCGTGCTGCCTCCAAATGTTGTGAAATACCTGCGTTTTGCACTGGCTGAAATATAATTTGCGCAAGTTGACTTATGTCCAAAGGGACCAACTCATCAGTGGCTACCAAACGTAATAATTGCATGACTGCAGGAGAATTTGGACCATGCTGGGTAGCAGCCTTCTGTAAATCTTTTTATTGCTTTCCAGGCAAATGCAACATGCTCTGTATTGGAAACTCCAAGGGCCCCATGGACACTTTTTGGAGCGTAATGCGACTGTCTCGCAATCCAGATGTCTGGATAGCCTCAGATAAGTCCCAATTCCCCCCCTCCATGGCTCACTTCTTCACCTCCTTCCAAAAACTAGCAGGGTCTCTGGGGAGGACCGTTAGCTCGGCAGGAGGTAACGTCCAGGGCCAAGGAGGCCCATGGCACCTCACTCCATCTCTTAAGGGTGTCTTCAAATCAGCTGGTTGGGGTTCCTCATCATCCCCCCCCAGTCATCTCCCGGTCCTTCAGGTGATGGGGGGGCACCCCTCGGATTTCCCCCCCACCAGAAGGTTCTGCATGACCCTATTTTGCTAGAGGAGGATACAGTTCATTACCCGTATCCCGAGGACGTAGATATTGCTGAGGCTCTACAGTCTCATCGGGCCACATAGATTTCTGTGGTTCCGCAGCGCCAGTCAATTTTGAGGGGGTGTCTTTTTTATCAAGAAAGGGGTTTGCTGACCCCATGGCTATCGCTGTTTTTTCCAATCTGTCCTTTGTGTCACTGTTGCTGTTATTAATTATTTCGGTCTCATCTTGCTTTTGCTTAAGAGCTTTTAAAGTCTCTAATAATCATCACCATGTAGCTAAAAGTCCTAACGCTTCCTTGTCACCCCGCGTTGCGCTGTCTATTAACTTTTCTCCTGTTTTCTCCCATACTGTTACGCTGAAGGCAGTTTCAGTGGATGCTGGCACTCCATTACATTTTCCCCATGCAAGCATCCTCTGTAACATTAATTTGTCCATTTTTAGTCCCCGCTTTTTCGATATTGCTTTCCATATGTTCATCACACTAGCCTTCTCTTCCGTGAGTGTCGTGCCCGTGTTCCCAGTGGCTCACCTGGTACGTTAGCTGTCAATTATCAGTCCGTGGATTTAGCAGCTCCACCGCTGCTCTCAGCTTCACCAGCCTCCGTCTCCACTGCACACCCAGCAGTCAGCCTTTCTCAGTGTTCTGTTTATCACGTCGGGGTCACCAATTGTCGCAGTCGAGACGGACAAAACTACAAGACAGATTCTTTTTTAAAGCAAGCTAACTCAAAAGCCTTTGTTGCTCTCCTCCTTTGTTCCTTTATACTCTTCCTACAGGGTGTACAGACTTTCCAAACTGCCTACTGACACGCCCCTTCACGTATGTGTTCATACATCTCATGTTCATGGAAATGAACCTTGGCTCTTGCCAGGGCGGAGGAGTTAATATGCATAAGCTCATCACACAAGTGTAATAAGATGAAAAGTTCAGGAGTTCAGGTTCCCAAGCTTCTTGGTATCTCTATCCACCTAAGACTAGATCCAAGTATCGGGTCATTCGTTCTTCCGATGTGTCTCTTTTCTTACTGGTTCAAAGTTGTTATGTTTTCTTGTCATTGGTTAATATTTGCAAAGTTCATCACAACTGGGCACTTCTGCCAGAGTGTCAGGTGCGCCTCATTCTGCGGTCGACACGCTTGCTTATCTTGCAGCTCCCCTTGTTCCTGTTTGTTCTCTCAAGGATAGTTTGGAATCCTTTCAAGGTCGAAGTCGTTCCTTCCCAGGGCCTCAGGCCAGCTGAGGTCCCCCACATTAGTTTGTATTTTCTCCTCCACACCCTGGATAACAGGGGGACGCCGCCTCTCCCACCTCCCCCTCCAAAGAGCCCCTGTGCAGAAGAGGATTTAAATCAAATCGAGGTGGCAAGAGTGGTGCTGAGCTTGTCAAAGAGGAAAATTGATGTTGCTCATCTGCCCAGAGAGCTGGGGTCCATCCAGGGAAATTTACAGCCACTGCTGCTAACGGCGGCATTTTGATTTACTCAGAGGCTGCAAACTCGACAAAGCATATTTCATCATGGGAAGACCCTCTTCCTCTCTGGAGTTTATTGGTTTTAATTAAAATGGCCATAAAAATAACATGCAGGAGCTATGAATCTGCTGTGGCAGGGCTCCAGTCAAAATCCATGGGAATCTCTGGAGGTTAATGGAGGAGGAAACGGGAGGTGATGATTTCTCCCCAAAGATTTTCGGGAACTCAGGAGGATGCTGAGCCTCTGTACGTGCCGCTCACCTTGTCTTGCTGCTGGAGAGAGCCTTGCACCGGGGCTGGGCTGCGGCTTCTGCCGATGGCCACGGGGCGAGGTGTGAACCAGGGAGCCAGGTCACCAGGGCAGCTCTGCCAGGTATATAACTACAACATAAATACATAAAAACATAAATATAGATATTGATATAATTTCCAGTTTGGCAGCCAGCTTGAGTCCTGCCTGTGACAATTTAGGGTTGTGATGCATAGAGGGGAAGCTACAGTTTTTATTCCCCCTCCCCAGTGCTTCACTTCTCTTTTTACTGGATTTTTACCCCGAATTTGAAGAAGGAGCACTGAGGCAGCTGGCCACAATGGCTTTTAGTTGGCTGAGGGTTGCTTTTGGCAAGATGAGCAGCCCCAGGTGTTGGATGCACAGGCTTTCCCTGGCTTGTATTGAAGTTCATGTGCCGCTTTCTTGCTTCCTGATGCTACACAAGCAGGTTCTTTATTTGTGCAGGGTTTTGCTTTTAAAGCAAATACCACTCAGACCTGGAGCTTAGCATCTGTGATCGATCCTGCAGGGACAGGGACCAGCTGAAATGCCACCGTGGGTGCTGCATCCTGGTCCCATCATTGTCTGTGACCCTTCCTAACGCCCTGGCATGAACCAGCGCTGGATGGTACTTGCAGGCAGGGACATACCACATGTGCAGGCACCTTTTTTTCTCCATCTCTTTTCCTGCTTTTCCACCTGCCTTCAACAAAAGCACTTTAGTGGGGCTCTTTGTCAATGGAGCACCACATCCTCGGGTGCTCAAGAGAAGCCAAAATAACCCCAGTGTGGCAGCAAATGAATAAACCCCTCAACAAATCCACAGCACCAAAAGTTAAAATTAGATGCTGCTTGGAAAGTTTCCTGAATGTTTCATCTGCACCCTGCCAAGAGAAGGAGTTTATTTGCACGGCTCTTGCTGGTGGTAGCAAATGCAACCCCTCCTGTGGGGAAGGAAAGAATGTGGTACGGGGAGGCAACGGCTCCTGTTGAGCCCACCAGCTCCTTTCCCTTCTGCTCGGCGAAGCTGACTGCCCTCGGGGGTGTGAACCCATCGCAGGGTCTGCGGGCGAAGCCTAAAAATAGCAGGATGTGTAAGAGGAGCTGGGGGGGATCATCATGCGAGGAGGCAGCTGGGCTATGGGAGGCAGACAGCAACCTGGGCAGAGCAAAGAGCTCAAATAGCTCCGTCTGCTGCAGGAGGAGCCTCACTGGGATGGCTCAAGGCTGAGCCGCTGGGCTTTTCCAGGTCAAAGATGGGAAGTTGGAGACAGGATCTAAGCTCCTGCAAGGCTGGAAATCCAGAAAACCATGTGCAAAAAGAGCAAGGTTGTGTTTGCACCCGGTGGGTGTTGCGGGAGGGCTGATGGGGTGCCCTGAACCCCCCCAAGGACAGACCCCAGCCCATCACCTCCCTGAGGCAGAGAGAAATGGGCTATAGCCCATTGAAAAGAGGGCCCAAGAAGCAGCGGGGAAGTGCCCAGATGAATCCTCTGTGATTAACGAAGCTGCCAGGTTGGGACTGAGTGTGGCCATGCCCCAGCCCCACAGCCTGAGCCACACGGTCCCTGCAGACCCCGGGTCCCCTTTAAGCAACCTGGGGAGGGGATGGGTGCTGGGAGCAGCATCAGCCTCTGCAACAGTCAGGGACCAGGTGTTGTGGTGGTGAGAGCAATCTTGTATGCATGACCCAAAGAGGAGTCCATCCGTCCATCCATCCATCCATCCATCCATCCATCCATCCATCCATCCATCCATCCATCCATCCATCCATCCATCCATTCATCCATCCATCCATCCATCCATCCATCCATCCATCCATCCATCCATCCATCCATCCATCCATCTCTCTGATACATAACTGATACACCAGGTGGGATTTACCAACCCCTCCTGCTCTCCCTGAGCTGCCGTTACACTCCTTTGGGCCCTGATTCAGCCCATCCTAACTCAGCCCCTCCAAGCGAGTTGGACGGATGGGCTCGGCAGATTCCTATCTCTCCCATTGCATCTGGAGGAACATGGATGGAGCCCAGCTTGTGGTGAACCACTTTTGGGGATTCCATTTGCACCCAGCTCCCCTTGCTTAGAAGGATGACAGGATCACACTTTGGGGAACCACAGCAGAAAACATTGCCCTATTTTTCTGTACGTCTGAGATATCTGGGGGCTTGCAAGAAAGGGAGCAAATGGACCAGCTGCTCCGCAAACATCAGCCCAACCACACCAATACCCACCAAGCTGTGGGTCCAGGCTGCTTCCCCCCAGCTCCCCAGGGCTTATCGCTTCCCCTCCTTCTGCTGACAGCTCCTAGTAAATTGGCCTTGAAGAGGAAAATGGGCTGATTTGTGTGTTTTGTTTTCCCACGTCAACAGATCTGAGTGTTTTCATACCTTGCGGGGCAGCTGCTGGGAAAGAACAAAGCCCGTCAGTCAGGGGAGTTAAAATCAGATGAGATTCTTCCCTGCCTCGCCATTATGCGTGGCTGAATGGGGAGAGGGAGGGGTTTTTTTGCAGCGTTATTTCCTCGGCATTGTGTGTGGGGGAGGCTGTCTCTGAGGGCAGGGTATTTGCACAGCGCTGGACAAGCTGCTGCGAGATGCCCAGGGTCGGAGCTGTGTTGGGAAATCACTGCTTGGCACTTCGCAGGCACCGATCCCATCCCTGGAGATCAGCGGTGTCCTGGCGGGTGATGCCACTGGTGTCCCCGAGATGTTCTCAGTGTCTCTGGGACAGGAGGGAGATTGTCCCCTTGCCGGGCTCGAGCTGGTGATGATGCCACCCTGCTCCCACCCAGGGCTGGGTGCACCAAGGGTCCTTACAAATACAGGGTGGGTGCATCACCTGGTTCATCCTGATTCCTTGAAAAACACCTCCAAACTGATTAATTTAATTAAGGGGTTGCTGAACCCTTTTCCCTTACCCAGGCTCATGCCTGGCCCCATAGCAAGGACAGGGACAGGGCCAGCCTATGGCTCACGGGCATCATCAGCCTCCCCGAGCCGTGCTGGCGGCAAAGGACGCTGCACCATACCCCACCCCGGGGACTCAATCCCCACAGGAGCCTTTTTTTTCCCTGATTGATGCTTATTTAGGTATTTCCCCACACACACACACTTCAGTGCCGCCTTTGGCTGACAATGGAGCATTGATTGGGAACTGGCAGTGTCTCCTTGGATTTTGGGGAGCTGTGAGCCTGGGCTGTGTCTCCCCCCCCCCAGCCCCGGCTGGCTCTCGGAGGTGGCATCACTGCTTTCCATCCGATGCGTGTCGGGAGCGTTAACAACCTGTGAGTCATCTCATAAATGAACCATCTTGGGGAGGGGGGAATCCAGGGTGGGATGCTGCTCTGAGCTGCGGAGCTGTGATAGAAAAATAAAGCTTTGAGCTGCTGGTGGAGGGAATTGATGTGAACGTGAGCCCTGGACTCCCCGAAGGGGCTGGGGCTGGGTTTTTCCGGGCAGGGAGCAGGTCCCTTGAGGCTGTGACGTGGGATTGTGTGTCCTGGGTGCCTGTGGCTAGTCGTGACATGATGGAGGGACAAGGGCCCCGTGTACGTGTATGTGGGTGCGCGCGCGTGTGTGTGTGTGTGCAGATATATGTGTTACACTACCAAGGGACGGGGAGGAGTTTTACAGCCCGGTTTCCTAAGGGAATAAGGTCCATTTGTCCATCTCTCACAGGTCTGTCAGGGGATTTGCTGGTGCCTGTTGCTGCACCAGCAGGACAGGGGTTAGACCCAGGCCAGACCTGGGTTAGACCCCCTGGTTCACCTTTGGTCATGGAGGAAGCAGTTTTCTTTCTCAGCATATAAAGTATTTCATTTTTCTGTAGCTTTTTAGCTTCCTGCCACAGCACCCGGGGCAGCAAGGCTGCTCCTGCCATTACCCACAGTCCCCACAGCCGAGCCATCGCCGGCACATCCACGGCAGAGCCGGTGCTGTGGGGTGGGACGGACGCGTGGGTGTTCAGCCCATTAATTCACCTCCTCTGAGGGCTCCGGGGCCACGGGGGAGGAAGCGGGTGTTGCCTTTGATGTTGTGAATCCAGGTCAGCACTAACCCAGCTGCAATCCTGCTGCTCTCAAACTGTTCCGAATCACGGGGTGCAGCCTGGCTCCTCTCCCCCAGCACCACTTTGGTGCCTCTTGCTCCAGGCACGGAGCTCGGTTCTCCTCTCACCTTGTTTGTGCTCCTCCAAATGTCCGTGGGATGAGTTAGTTTGGGGTTAGGAAAGGACAGAAAACCTCCTCCTGGTGGAAAGTCATAGGAGGGTTTAATTAAGGTTGGTGTTTGGGCTGAAGGATGGAGATTTGGGTGGCTCTGACCTGGCAGCACCAGCATCAGGAGCTGCAGAAGGAGCATCCAGCTCCGACTGGCACTTTCATGCCAGTCAGTCCCTGCAGGGCACTATGTGAAGGTCAGGGAAGCAGTGGCATATAATTGAGCTCTGGTGGTTTTCAGAGTTGAGCACTGGTGGTTTTCAGAGTATTTTACACGTGTGATTAAGGCCCTTTTCCCAGCTAGCCAGGAGCCTGCTCGCTGTACCCAGCAGGTACCCGGTCAGGGCAGGGTGACTGCCCGGCTATGGGGCAGCACGGGGACCAGCATGTCCCCACCGCAGTGTGGGCTCGCAGGCAGCAGGTCCCAGAGCGGTGCTCGGGTTTGTGGCAGGATCCTGGGAGGTTTTGAAAGGTGCTCAGCAGGTCCTGAAGGCAGGACTTGCTGCAGGGCATCAGGCTGCAGCATCCTTCACCTGCAAGGCTTCAGTCCTGGATGTCAGGAGTGGTGATGGTCAGTTCAACACCGGGGCAAGGCTCGCTCCGAAAAGCTCAGGACTTTTCCTTGACACTTTGATAAAGCTCTTAAGGGCTCGGGAGTTGGTATCAGCTAAAGCCAGGCTGAATGCAGGCTTGGCCAGAGCCCAAGCAAAGACCTTTGGTCACCAGCCAGCTTGTCCCTGTCTTGTCCAAACCAGGTCTCTGGCAGAAGAGCCAACATCACTTGTTGGTTGGGTGTTTTCTTTTGACACATCCCCCTCCATCAGGAGGCATTTCAGCCCCTGGGTGCCTCGGCCAGCGCAGGCTCAGGGTCCACTGTGTACCCACACACAGCTCCCTGATGGCTGCGGAGGACTGAAAACATCTGGCTATAGGGGCCAACCCTACCTGTGTCTTCAAATAAATTGCTGCAGGTTGGGGCTTTGGGGGTGCCCAGCCTCTTCCTTGAGAGCTGCAACGACCAGTGGAACTTATGGAAAGCTCCGTGTCTACATTTCAGGTCCCTGCAGCCCCACTGGGTGTCAAACACAGCCGTGAGGGGAGGGCTTGCCCATTTCTCATGGTGGCACCTGTGCATCCTCCTTTCCCGGGTGCTGTGAATGTGTGAAAGCACCTGGAGAGGAGCAGAAGGCAAGAAACTGCCCTCAAAGCTTCAAATAAGATGATGAACCTTCCCACCCTCACCGGATTACTGCAGAAGATGCGTGTCAGCGTTCATGGCGATGCCACCTCTGCCACGGCTGCTCGGGTGGGTTCCTCCTCCTGCCCTTTGCCAGCGCTAGAGATTTTGCTTTGCTTCAGTCCCCAGCCTGATAAAATCAGATGCCCGCTGCCATCTGTCCCGGCTTGTCCCAGCGGCCTCGGGAGAGGACCTGGGGAGGGCAGCACCTCCTCCATCCAAAGGGACACAGATGGTGGCTGCCCAATGCTGTATTTTTCCAAGACGGCCACCTGCTTCCCTGGCTGCTGCCGGGAGTGATGCCGAGCCGTGGGGCAGAGCCGCTGCTGGTGTTCCCGGTCTATCGGCCAGCACTGGGATCCTCCGGAGACTGGGGGATGGCACGGCTTGTCTGTGGTCATGGTGGTGGTATCCAGGGAAACGTGAGCGGTGTCGGGGGAAAGGAGTGGGAATGCCAGCGAGGGCTGGACTGGGGGGTGCTGGCACCCACGTTTTGGGCTTTACTGGCAGAGGCGAGATACCCGGACACATCCAAGCTGGGGTGGCTTAAACTATGAGTTGAATCCCATCGGTGATGGGTCTCGGAGGAAATATGTGGCACGGTGAAAGCCTGGCATGGGAGCACCACCGAGGCCCTGGCCTGATGCTGGGCACCCCTGAACGGGTGTTTTGGCTGTCCCGAGGGTGGGCTGCCAGCACCACGGTGCTGGTCCGGGGCTGGGCAAAGACAGGGAGCAGGCAGGGGCCAGAGGAAGAGGAGCAGTGCAAGCGAAGGCTGCTGCATCGCCTGTTAGTGCTTCCCCCAGCTTCAAAGACAATTTCGCCTCCTCCAGCCTCTCCAGCCTGCAAAACCTGAGACAGCTGATCACAGAAGGTGATTTGTCTCTCCCTTTTCTTTTTACTCCCAAAAGGCACAAAAATCCCCTCACGCACCCCACCCCCCCAGCATCTCACAGATGTGCAGGATCTTCCCCCCTCTCGCTCCCACTCTTCCTCCCCAAAGCCATCACAGCTCAGCACAAAGCTGGGGACAGACTCAGCTCTGGGCCACCCACCTGGGCCCTCCAGCCACGTCCCTGTCCTCTTCCCGCACGCTGCAGCCTTGGGAAGACATTTGCAGGGAAGATTTCTTCTCTGATGATTGGGTTGAGGGTGATTTTTTTTCTGGAAAACCATTTTAGGGCTGCAAACCTGCAGGTCTCAGCTGGCCTGTCCCCAGGGAGCAGTTGGCCAGTCCAGTCCATGGTTGAATAAAGAATAGTAATAAGGAAAAAATTGAAAGCAGTGGTTTAATGATTGGAACAGCTCTTCTTCCATATCTATCTGTCTGTCTATCTAAATATAGACATATTTTCTAAACACAAAATGCCAGCATCCCCGCTCAGAGCCAGGTGAAGCGGCTAAGAGCCAAACACAAGTATTTAAAAGCAATATTAAATGACCGATGCCTAACAAAACCCTTGGGCTGAAGGAAGCACTCTGCTGGCAGATGTTTATTTACGAGGGAAAGGAGGCTGAAAACAGACTCCCCCCCGCCCCCCAGGTTTGGGCTGCAGCAGTTTTGGGGGGAGGAGGTTGTATTTGATGTGCAAATCCCTTCTCTCTCCCCAGCTCAGCAAAGGCAGAGCCACACTGGGAAGCAGCCCTGGCTCATGGAGGTGTTCTCTTAGCTAAAATGGTGTTGATTTAAGAGATTTTCTTTTTTTTTTTTTTTTTTTTTTTTTTTTTTAAATTGTTTGGGGTTTTAACTTGCTCTTTCTGTGCAAACGCAGCTGTGCGTCTCCCATGGGACAGCATGGAGCAAAGCTTGGACAGGGGTGGCCGCAGTACCTGGGAGCTGGGGACCCTCCTGTCCCCATCGAGGCAGCAACACGAGTGTGTCCATACGGATGTGGTGGAGTGACCGAGAGAGCAGGAACAGCGATGCTGCCATGGGTGAAGGGAGGCAGTGTCTCCTCACAACCACCGCCAAGGTGTTGCTCCAACCTGATTTCCAACCCCAGGATGGATTTTTTTTCCCACCAGCCTGATGGAGAGACCCATCCCCCTCCCACCCGCAGAGATACCAGCTACCGGGGGAAA